>NC_079494.1:102901987-103554980 GCF_030052815.1 Hevea brasiliensis
TTCTTCTTCTTCTTCTTCTTCTTCTTCTTCTTCTTCTTCTTCTTCTTCTTCTTCTTCTTCTTATTATTATTATTATTATTATTATTATTATTATTATTATTATTATTATTATTATTACTACTACTACTACTACTGCGATGATGATGATATCTGCATTGGTTCTATTAACTTCCAATTGAATCCGATCATGCATTTTACGTTGTATTGATAAAACTAGAGCGTTAAAATTGAACTAGTTAAACTAGATTAATAATATTCACAAATCATTTGGGGGGATTTAATTGCGGTTGTATAAGGTAACATGAAAAATACCTTAATTGTAAATGAAAATTAATAAAATAAATGGTAAATTATTTTTTTTGTGTGTTGTAATTAATATTTAAGTCTTTATATTTTGAAAAATAAATGAAAACATTTTTAAATTTTGATTTCGTTGTACACTTTTATTTTTTCATTCATTTTTTTAATTTATCGTTAATAGTGAGTGAAAATACCTTAGTACTGTTAGGATGAATTATTATTTAATTCCTGAAATATGAACACTTTTATTTTTTAGTTTTTACCATTATTAATATTTTTATTGACCACCTTTTAGTTTATTGATTAATGGTTAAATTGATAAACATGGATGGATAGATGAACGTGCATGAATGAACCAAAATTTAGGAACATTTTTATCTACTTTTTAAAATAAAGGAGCTCAAGTATTAACTATGGTATAATATGGAGATGAAAAATGTAACACTCATAATTTTTAAATTTATTATTTTGTGGGTAAATATTAATATTTTATTTTATTTAAATTTTAGGAAATTATTTGAAATTTTTCGGATTTTAGAAATCGAGTTCGATTTTTCAAAAATATAAAACTTTGATGATTTTTAAAAATTAATTTAAAAACCATGTGGCAAAACTAAAAATATATTTGGACTCTACGAATTTTTTTAAGTTTTCTAGAATTTTTTCGAAATTTTTGGGCCTCATTTTCGATCATAAGGCAAAGTAAAAATACAAAAATTTTATATCTTGAATCGGACCGACCGAATCTAACCGGACCGGATCGGACTGATCGAATCGAACTAGCCTTTTCTTTTCTTCCTCTTTCCTTCCCCGTGCATTCCCGTCCCTCTTCCTCTCTCTCCCATTTTCTCTCTCTTCCCTTCTCCCCACACTGCGCCATCGCCACCCCAGCCTCCCCACCTCGTCGGCGCGCCGTCCTAGTGCCTCCCCAGGGCCGACCAATGCTCCAGGCGGCCGAAAAATGTGCGCAAAGATCCACCTGCGTGAGCGCGCCTGCAGACCCTTATTTTGTGATGAGTATGTGCATTGAGGCCGTGGGAAACCCGATGATGAAAAATTATATGACTATAAGATGTAATTGGAGGCATGGAGCTGAATTATTAATTCCGTGGCATGATCTTGAAAAAAATAAAAATAATAATAAAATTTTGGGGAAATTAATTTAATTAAATTTAAATAAAATTTTATTTTGTTTAAATTTAATATAGGTAGTTCTTAAATGGATATAATTAAGTTTAATTGGGCTCTATGGGCCTAAGAAAGCCTAGTTAGGAATTTTAAATGGGACTCATTTAATTATTTTCTAAAAATTAAAATAACAAAATATCTCTCTCCTCCTTGACCCCACTCTCTTCCTCACTCCCTATTGGTGCCTTCCATTTTTTCCTGTCTTCTTATTGGTTGAAACACCTCACCCATATCCGAGTCTTATTCGAATTCTGCAATCGCAGTTGTTTAAGTCATCTGAACTTTATCACCCTAAGACTCCAAATCCTACCACACCTCTTCCTCATTCCCTATTGGTGCCTTCCATTTTTTTCTGTCTTCCTATTGGTTGAAACACCTCACCCATATCCCAGTCTTATTCGAATTCTGCAATTGTAGTTGTTTAAGTCATCTAAACTTTATCATCCTAAGACTCCAAACCCTATCACACCTCTCTCCCAAAATCCTATAAATACCCTACTAGAGAAGGGAAGAAGGGAGGATGGGAGGAAAGAGGAAGAGAAAATTCAGAGTTATGAGAAATTTAGAGATATTTAAGATTTTTTGAGTTCTTCCTTATTTTTTCTTTTCTTCAAGAAGATTTTCATACAAGATTTCTGGAAGGTCAGTTTTTATTGTTTTCTTTTCAAGATCTATGCCACACAATATTATAATTCTATGCTCTTTGTCTTTAATTTATTTTATATGTTCATATACATCATGTAATCATATTTAATTTGAGGGGATACACAACTCTGCACATGTTTAGTTTCTGTCTCTCGTATTTTTATTATTTTTCTTTATTTTCTGAATCTGTAAAAAATTTGTAAAAATTATATTCATATTCTACACGAAATTCCATTAATTTTAGGCTCAAGAATCATTAAAAAAGGTTTAATATTTTGTAAGTTATGGCTGTTTGAAGTTAAGGTTCCTGTAAAATCTGATTTGCAGGATATCCGACTTGTGGAGCCTATATCTCCCTTGTTCCTTAATATTTTTGTGCAAATCTAGTGTCTAAAATTAACTTCAGAATCTTATGAATCTTTTCCAATTGGTTTTGCATTCATATCTTTTGTGGTTAATGAGTTATGAATTTTACAAAAAAGTAGTACGATTCTGTCACTTAGAAGAGTTACGATTTATGTAGATCATTCGGCTAGGGTTTTGTTTGATTTATAAATTTTATGTTATTGTATGATATGTAGGCTGTCTTCTGTAATTTTTTTATGATTTTTAGGCATGTTTAACTATTTTTAAAAAATCGAATTTCTTGCTACTGTTAATCTGTCAGAATTTGAAAATTGTATATTTATGCATGTTCTTGTATTTTCTTAGGTTTTAATTGATATTTAATCTATTTTCTGTATTTTTTTAATTCAAGAAGTGTTATAAAGTGTTTGGATCATGTTAGAAGACTTAGACCATTAGGTAGTTGTAACTAATTAGGAATCTTAACCCTTTAGGAGACTGGAGTTAGAATCCAATGTAAATTGTTATTAATATTTTCTTTATTTCTTTTATTTTCTTTAGTTTCTTTATTTTTTATTACAAACAAAATTGGTAAGTAGCCCTAAGGTAATTACCAAAGAGGGCATTTGCGTGGAGCTTATATGGAGCTAAACGGGAGTAAGCCAGGGATATCATTGCCATACTAGAAGAGAAGACCCTTTTTTAAGGGTAGCTTGCCCCAATGGCAACTGCATTTACCAACAGGTAAGTAGCTCTAAATTTCTCGAATAACCATTAGCATGAAATTGTAGTAATAATATAACTTTTATTTGGTAAATTAAAATTAACTTTGTTTTTAATTTAACTGACTTTTGTATGTAATTAATTTAAATAAATACTTTGTAAATTAAAATTAATCTTGTTTGTAAATTAAACTAACATTGGCATGTAAATAAATTTAATTTAATACTTGGTAATTGTAAAATAAATTTGCATGTTAGAAATCTTTATTAGGTTGTGATTGTTTGGGCCTTATGTGATATTAGAATAAATTACACATGTACATAATTAACTTAGTTCAATTATCCTTAGGGTAACTTGGTGAAAATTAATTAATTAGGTTAAATAGAAACGTAGGGTTATTTGAAATTGAATTTGTTTGTAAATTAAATTCTCAATAATAAATTAATTTTAGTCATCTGGTAAATATCATTTAAATAATTAGCAACCCCATAGATAGGAATTACTTGTGCATGAAAATTGTGTGTAAACAACAACCCTTTTGTGAATTACTTGCGTGTGTAGGATTAGAATTGCATTTTTAGGATAAAGTTTAATAGAGGAATAATAAACAAGACTTCTATAAACATTAGTAGAGGATTGGCACTCGAATTAACGAGGTTAGACCAGACGTAAGGGGGTGCCTAACACCTTCCCCTTACGTACCCACTATCCCGAACCTAGACATTGGGCTATGGTAATGACGGTTGTGGAAACTCTGCAAGGAGTAAGTTGCCATCCATGACCCTCGGAAGAAATACTGAATATGTCCCGGTTATTACTCGGGTGGCGACTCCTGTCTATCTATGCCTTCGTGGCATAAATCCTTAGTACCGTGGTAGTGTTATGGGAAGATGGTACTTACCAGTGGTTTGATTCTATTAGGATTGTATGAAGTGCATGGCTAGGAAATGTTGTCTAAGGAGGTGGTACTTAAGTGAGACCATTGTGACTCCACCATCTTTTCTGGGCATTACCTGGTGCATTTTATATAATTCCAATGGATGATATTTCGCCTCACGTCCCCCACCCCTACAGCGCCGTTTCAGCTTCCTGGCCAAAATCCAGCCGATCCGGCCATTGTTTGAGCCAGGTATTGTGTCTAAACTCATCTACACCTCAAAAGTTTTCCATAGATACGAAGAACATCAAAATTTATCGAGCGGTTTGCCCAATTTTTGTCCGGGAAGTTTTAGCCCATTTTAATTTTTCGGCTAGATTTCTCACAAATCGTGAACCCCATGAGAAAACCAAGAGTACCAAAGCGCTCCACTCATCGAGAGCTTCGCAGCAATATAAGTTTCAAAATTTTTCGACACTGTTTTTTGGTGGGTTCCACAAAACTTTGTAGTATTTTTCCGAGCACTAAATGAGCTTAGAAAATTTCGTAAAATTTATATACTAACCCCCGTATTGTGGGCTTTGTGTGGGTACCTTCAACTCACGGAAATTCAACGGTTGCCCGGGTTTGTAAATTTCGGGTCAGACAGACAGACTACAGAAAAAATCTTGGAATTTGATCGAGATTTTGGCTACTTCACCGTTTTTGGACGTCCCGAGCTCGTCGCCGGGGTCGGAATCGGCATAGGTAAACCCGAACCTTACTTTTTCTTAATTGTCTAGTACTTGAATTGAATTAAAAATCTATAAAATATTCGTGGTAGCTCAAAAAATTATGATTTTTTTTGCATTAGCTTAGTAATATTGCTAGGGACCACGGGGCAAAGTTTTAGAATTTTTAGAGCTTATTTCGGTAGTTTTTACAAAAAGGGTCAATTATAAGGACTAAACTGTAATTTTACATATTGTGATTGATGACTGTTTGGATGGGCTCAGGAGGGGTTGTGTGATCTGATTGAGTTGTGAGTATATGGTTTGTGGATATAGAAGTGCGTTTTAATCCCTTTTGTAGGTTGGGTATGCCCTAGGTATAGGGGAGACTCTGCCGGATTTTCGGCACGACCTAGGACATCTTTGGTCTTTTTCTTAGTTTGTATTGAGCAAATGTACTAAATAATTGTAATAAAAATTATCAGGTAAGCCGGGACAACCTTCCTCCTCCGCCCAGCTGCCACAGTGACTGCGGTTAAGTCTATACGTAAAATATTAATTTTAATTGTAATTTCAATATTATTATATGTTCAAGCATGCCCATGCATCACTTATATGTATATATTTATGTAATTAAACTCTAGGCTCGTTTTATGTTGCATTCACAACTGTTAAAGTGCCATGGATGTTATTTGTGGTAATTTGAAGCAGTGTGCGTGCGTTGGCATGCGTGTGATATAGTGTTGGATATGGACAGGACGGGTAGACACGGCTTGAGATCTTCGCTGGTACCTGGTCCTTCGGGGTAGACACAGCTTGAGTTCTTTGCTGAGACCCCGTATTTGGTTTATTAAGCCAAAGTCCGGCTTGAGATTTTCGTTGGCAGAGGCTGGATTAAGAGGGTTGTATAGGGGATCAGCTCCCATATATGTATTGTTTGATAGTGTTGGGTGTGTGAGTGCACCAAATTGCCTTTTTGATGTGATTTGTATGAAATTTATGATGATGTTGCATTTCACTCAACATGGTGCATTAGCTTTAGATAGCTATAGAGATTATGGTTAAAATTGATTTTTTACTCTCTGAGTCGAATGCTCACTCCTGTTCATTATTTTTCCAAGCTAAAGGAGGATTATTGTTGCTTTTCTTCTTCGCAGGTCATCTATTAATGTCTGTAATATTTGTATAATTCTGTTAACTCCTATAATTTTTGCATGTCTTATAAATGTTTATTTGATCTGGGTCTGTAATATATTTACCATGTTGGACCTGTAAACTTATTATATGCATGTATGTTAGACTGGATAAGGGAGCTGAGCTCCCATTGGACTTTATATTATTATGAGTATGTGGAGGGTGAGCCGAGCTCCCCAATTGATTATATATTGTGTTTACAGGTCGGGTGAGTCAAAAACTCCCCGTTAAAAGGTCCATTGTATGGCCGGACTCTGTCTGGTTGAATTCTTGAAATTGGGCCCAAATGAGCCTTAGAGTTGGGTTAAGGAATAGTTAGGCTTACTACGGGCCTCGGGGGCTTTAGGTTGGCTTAGGTCCTAATGCCGGTCCGGCACATAGGTTGGGTCGTGACAAAAAGGTAATTTATCATTCTTTTGTAGAAAGGAAGTTAGAGAAGGAAAAATAATTGGAATTATAAGGAATGTAAAATCCTTGTGCAAAGAAAAATTATTATTTTCCTTATAAATATTTTTTATAGGGGAAAAGAAAGGAAGTAGCTTATTTATTTTCTATGTTTTAATGGAAAGAAAAGTGATGAAAGAAAATTTTTGCATTTTTACTAAGGAAACATACAATTTAGTGTCCATACTTTTGCACTTTTGCATTTTAGAGATTAAAAGAAAGTTTTGTTATAATTCAAGAATTCAACTATATCACTGTTACCACTTTAGAGATAAAGTAGCTAATAGTGTTAGTCGCATTGATGTGACATACTGACATTAATGCCATGGATATTAGTGCCATGTCTAAAATGCCATGCTAACATCAATAGGTCCCTGAATTGTAAAGGCTGAAGTTACAAGTATCTGAATTGTAAAAAGTTGAAAACCCAAGTCTCTAAATTGTAAATAAAATAAAATTCTAATATTAAATGCTAAAAGCGCAAAATTTTTAAAAGTACATTGAAAAAAAGTAGGAAATATAAGGAGAAAGGGACAAGGAGAGAAATAAAAAAAATGGAATGGGAGGGTGGCATGGAAGAGAGAGATCGAAACATAGTGAGAGAGACAGACACAAAGACACGTAGAGAGAGAGAAAGAATAAGACATAGTGACTTGATGAGAGGTGATAGAGGAATGGGAAGAGAGGTAAATAAGGAGAGAGAGAGAGAGATGGAGACAGAGATACATACATAGAGTGAAAGATATAGGGAAAAAGGCATGGGAAAGTCGTTTTTTATCTTTTCCTGTGTGTGTGTATTTCTGTCTCCATATCTCTCATACTCTCTCTCTCTCGTTCTTTTTTTTTTTATTTCTTTCCCTCTCATTCTTTTTTTTAAAAGTACTTTCAAAATTTTTATTTTTTTACCATTCAACGCTAGAATTTTATTTTATTTGCAATTCAAGAACTTACAGCACACAAACATCAGTAGCCACTTAATCTCCCAAGTGCTAATGGCATGATAGTTGAATTCCTAAATTGTGGCTAAACTTTCTTTATTTCCTGATTTGCAAAAGCATAAAAGTACATTGTACTTTTCAATTTTTATTATTATATTTATATTAAATAAATAAAATTATATTAAAAAATAATCATTAAAAAAATAAATAATATTTATTTCACTATTTTTTATCATTTTGGATAGAAAATAAAATAGTCAAATTTAAACGCAAATACTTTTTTTTTCTTTCTTGCTTTTCCTTTTTCTTTTTTACAAAACAAGGAAGTTAGATATTTTATTTTTTCCTTATTCTTTTTTATTTTTTCTCTTTCAACAAGATAAGAGAATTATTATTTTTTCCCCCTCCCTCCACCTTTTTACTCTCCCATTGCCTCAGTACAAAATAAATGAGAACGTGGGGAGCAAACTGCAAATTCTATTAAAATTGAAGTTACAGTGCAGAAATGCAAATGATAAATTAGGACCGCTGACGAGAATGTCTCCTTTTTCTTCATTGCACATCTAACTGCGTCAAAAGCGTATGGACATCTCTCTCTCACGCGAACACGCACACATACGCACACCCCATAAGATTAGTGCTAGCAGTGATATACTTCCGTCCAAAACCTTAATCTTTCAACCGGTAAACGCTGGCATCCGCACGCCAACATCATGACCGTTGAACCCTTCAATCGGTAAACTCTTTATAGCTCTTAATTCATCCAAATCTCAATCTGATTTGTTGCTCTTTGTTGTTGTAAGTACTATTGGAAACTAAACCAGGCTTGTGAAGCTTGCCGCTCGAGCGTTTTATGATGACATAACCACGAAAGGGGATAATCAACCCGAAAAGGGGAGGAGCGATAACAGAGGGATTGCTGTTGTGTTGCTTGACGCTCTCACCAGGTTGGGGTTGCATACTTGCGCTTTCATTTGTAATTTGTTTTTTGTTTTTAGAAGTTAGAGAGAGTGATTTATCATTTTTCTGTTCTTGTTAGTAGAAGTAACTGTTTAGGGTCTGTTTTGCTGCTGGTGAGAAAATCACCTCCTTAGAAACTTGGTTTGAAGTTAAATTTGACATCTTTTTGGTCACCCCAATGGGAGTCTTAATAGATTAACGAGGATTGTTTTATAATGTTTGGCATGCTAGTTCAACTGATTACTGTAATGGGCAAGAAGCCTAGAACACACTTCTCTTTGTAATCAATGGAGTGTCTTTTTTTTTATTTACCAAAAAAAAATAGTGTCCTTTTTTTTGGGGGGGTTACTTTTAAAAATGTGCTCATTTTGAATTCACATGGTGATTCTGTGTGCATGTATATGCATGATAACTTCAATATCATTTTTCTATGTGCATCCCCCCCCCCTCCCCCGCGCAAACCAATTAATGAATAAATAAATTTGACTATTTGATTTGTAATTTTAAATTTTGATATGTTATATTGCAGACGGCAATGGGTTAGGGAAGAAGATTTGGCAAAGGATTTGAAATTGCACTCAAAACAACTTCGTCGAACCCTACGGTTTTTTTAAGAAGAAAAGCTAGTTACAAGAGATCATAGGAAAGAGGTCAGAGTTTTACTTATTAATTTATTTATTTATTCGATGAATTAGTTTTATTTTCAGTTGCTATTGGTTTTACTTAATTTACTGGTGCTTATTTCACATCATTTGTGGGAGAGTGCTTAGAAGTCTTTAATGTAAAATGTCCATTTGGGGGATTGCCAGTTAATGGAGCCAGAACAAGGAGAAGTCAGCGCAGAAATTCTGGAATCAACTCCTACTTCTGACATGCGGCTGTAGATTTTTATTTTCCTTTTTCAGCTCATTGAATCCTCTCTTTGACTTGTTAAATTGGTCATTTCTGAGTAGAGGAATGACCAAACAACCATTCAATGCACGAACATACTTTAACGTTTAACCCTGCTTATGATTCTAAATATTTATCTTTTTTTTTTTTAATTATTTTATAACACCATTTATTTTTTACTATCATCTAAATGCTTACTGAGCTACACCATTTTCAGAAAGAAAAAACATTGGGCTTTTTCTTTGGTTTAATCATTCTGTGGTTTATCATTTTTATTGGTCTGTGATCACTATCTTGTCAGATCTCGATGGAAAAAATGAAGAGAGGAATGCCATGGGAATGCATAGTTTTTCCTTGTATAAGAGGCCTGCCTTCTTTTATATACATCTATGTATAGTGTAGAAAGAGATGATTCTCCTTTATTTCAATTAATCTGTACATGGATATATATACACAATTGATTCCTATAATTGTGTTCTACTAATTAGGAAGAAATCTTAAATAAGAATACAGAATATAGAATATACAGAGAAATAATATAATGATTGACTTTCCATAACACTCCCCCTCAAGTTGGAGCATATATGTTAATCATGCCTAACTTGTTACAAATGTAGTCAATCCTAGCTTTATTCAGAGCTTTTGTGAAAATATATCCTAACTGCTCTCATGTTTTGATGTGTCCTGTTGAGATGATCTGTTGTTGAATCTTTATACGAACAAAGTGACAATCAATCTCAATATGTTTGGTCCGCTCATGAAACACCCGATTAGAAGCAATATGGAGAGCAGCTTGATTATCATACCATAATTTCGCAGGCAGTGAGGTCTTAAAACCTGTCTCATCTAGTAATTGAAGTATCCACATTACCTCATATACTGATTGTTCCATGACTCTGTATTCCGATTCAGCAGTAGATCGAGAAACTACGTTCTGTTTCTTGCTTCTCCAAGACACCAAATTTCTTCTAACAAAAACACAATATCCAGTAGTTGACCTCCTGTCAACCTTAGATCCAGCCTAGTCGGCATCTGAAAAACATTCAATATTCAAATACCCATGATTACTATATAATAAATCTCTTCCTGGAGCGCCCTTCAAATAACACAAGATTTGTCCCAAGATTTCCCAATGAGCAACAGTTGGGGAAGACATAAACTGATTTACCACAATAACGGCATAAGCAATGTCAGGACGAGTGACTGTAAGGTAGTTCAATTTTCCTACCAATTTTCTGTATCTCTCTGGATCTTCAAACAATTCACTATCCCTTGCTAACAGTTGTAAATTTTGAGTCATTGTTGCACTGCAAGGTTTAGCACCTAATTTTCCAATCTCTGTCAATAGATCGAGGATATATTTTCTTTGAAACAAGAAAATACCCTTCTTATGTCTCATAACTTAAATACCCAAGAAATACTTTAACAATCCTAAGTCTTTGATCTGAAACTGAGTTTGGAGGAAGGTTTTAAGAGATGAAATACCTGCAGAGTCACTCCCAGTGATGACAATGTCATCCACATAGACTACTAGGAGAATTAGACCAGCCTCAGATTGCTTATAAAATACTGAGTGATTACACTTACTCTTTTGCATATCAAATTTCTGTACTGCTTCACTGAATCTCCCAAACCAGGCCCTAGGACTTTGTTTCAAGCCATAAAGAGACTTCCGAAGCCTACAAATTTTACCCAACTCCTCCTGAGCAACAAATCCAGGTGGTTGCTCCATATACACCTCATCCTAAAGATCACCATGAAGGAAAGCATTCTTGATATCCAATTGGTGCAGGGGCCAATCATATATAGCTACTAAAGAGATAAACAAGCGAATAGAAATAAATTTAGTTACAGGAGAAAAGTGTCTGAGAGTAATCAACCCCATATATCTAAGCATATCCTTTTGCCATAAGGCGTGCTTTTAACCTAGCCACAGAACCATAAGGATTTACCTTTACTGTAAATACCCATTTGCAATCAATAATTTTCTTACCAGTGGACAAATGCAACAGTTCCCATGTACCATTAGCATCTAAAGCCTCAATTTTCTCTTGCATAGCAGCACACTAGCCAGTATGAGACAGTGCCTCACCAACAGTATTAGGGATAGGAATAGAGTCTAAAGAAGTAACAAAACACCGAGAACAAGAAGACAATTGATTATCAGAAACAAAAGAAGAGATAGGGTAAATGCATGAACACTTACCTTTACGAAGAGCAAAAGAGCAATGGGTAAGTCTAGATCAAAATCATGATCATTATGAGGTACAGGATCCCCCAACGAAGTAGCTGGTGGAGGATCTGAGTCAGGAATCTCCAATCTCCTGGAATAAACATGAACAACGGGAGGTCGAGTAGGTCTAAAGACAGAAAGAACAGGCTGTGGGAAAGGACTAAACATTGATTGGACAGTATATATTAAGAGATCATCCTCCTCTCCCTGACTCTCATACACAGATGATTAAGGAAAGAATAGAGTGGACTAAAAAAATATGACATCTGCAGAAATAAGATAACAATTAAGAGTAGGAGAGAAACAGCGGTACCCTATTTCTAGCAGGGAGTACCTAAGGAAGACACATTTGAGAGACTTTGGATCCAATTTAGTAACTTGTGGACGAACATCACGCACAAAACAGGTACAACAAAAAATACGGGGTTCAACAGGGAATAAAGATTTTGTAGGAAACAAAGCAGTATAAGAAATATCCCCATTAAGGATAGAAGACGGCATACGATTGATAAAAAAACATGCTGTAGAAACTGCATCCGCCTAAAAATATTTAGGAACTTTCATATAAAAAAGAAGAGCACGAGTTACCTCAAGAAGATGCCGATCTTTTCTTTCGGCCACGCCATTTTGGGATGGGGTATCAATACAGGAAGACTGATGAAAAATGTTATTTTGTGTCATATAAGACTGAAATTATGCTGAAAAATATTTTTTGGTATTGTCACTTCTTAATATGCGCACAGAAATATTAAATTGAGTTTTGATTTCATTACAAAAGACACAAAAGATAGAAAACAACTTAGAACGATTCTTCATTAAATATAACCAGGTAACACGAGATTAATCATCAACAAAAGTAACAAAATAACGAAATTCAGTTTTAGAAGTAACAGAATAAGGACCCCAAACATCAGAATGAACTAACTCAAAAGGGGATGAAGCCCGTTTATTGACTCTAGATACAGAAGGCAAACGATGATGTTTTGCAAACTGATATGACTCACATTCTAGTACTGATAAAGATTGAAACTGAGGACACAGCTTTTTCATGGTAGACAAAGAAGGATGGTCCAATCTATAATGAGCTTCAAGAGGTGTTAAGGTACTGGAGCAAACAAGCGACCGTGGTACATGATTTTCTAGAATGTAGAGACCACCTGATTCACGTTCTTTACCAATAATCTGCTTCGTCGTAAGATCCTGAAACAAACATTGGTCATAAAAAAAAGAAATAGAATAATTTAAGGTACGAGTAAGTTTACTAACAGAAAGTAGATTAAAAGAGAATTTTGGTAGACACAAAACAGATGACAAAGAAATTGACGAAGTCGGGTTTGCAGTTCTAGAACCCATAACACAAGAAGTAGAACCATCAGCTAAAGTAACAGTAGAGGAAGTGAGATTAGACTGAAAAGTAGATAGAAGACTAGAATTACCTGTCATGTGATTTGTCGCACCAGAATCAATAACCCATTTGGATGAGGAAGACATAAGGTATGTAATGGATTTACCTGACTTAGTGATTGCAGTGACAGGGGAATTGGTAGGCTTTAGAGATGCCTGATATTGGGAAAACTGTACAAAATCCTCTGCAGATACCAAAACAATTTTCTCAGAGGAAGATACTGTAGAATCCTTTGCTGCCATATTTGCCATCTGTGATCGCTGATTTTTCCTTTGAAGTTCTGGACAATTATATTTTGTAAAGCCAGACTCATGGCAATAATAACAAATGACTCCTCTTGAGTACTGATTAGAACTAGCTTCCCCATTACGCTGATTACCTCTGTTGCCTGTAATTTCTCCTCTACTTCCTCTTCTATTACCCTGTTGTTCATTTGGATTACGGCTAATAAGAGCACTGTTGGTAGGTTATGAAGATTGAGTACTTTCTGTACGAAGGACCCGTGTGAACGTTTCATGCAAAGAGAAAATCTCAGAACTGGAGAGAATCTGAGATTTAACAGTCTCATACTCTGAAGGAAGGCTTGCAAAAAAACTAATAACAGCCAGTTGCTCTCGTTGGGCCTGCTGAACTTTCACATCAGAACGAAAAAGTAACAATACATTAAGTTCCTCATATAGCCGTTTAAAATTCATAAAATAAGCTGTGAGAGACTTGTCCTCTTTCTCAACACGGTATAATGCCTTACAAACATCATAAATACGGGAGATATTTCTTTTACCAGAATACAGAAAATTTAAGTAATCCATCAATTCCTTAACAAATTTACAGTGATTAATTAAACTAATTACCTCACTGTGAATTGAGTTCCGAAGCTGCAAAAACAACCGAGCATCCTCCCTTAGCCAAGTTTGCCTTGTATTATCAGTAGGTGGGTCTTTAGTAAGGTGATCATCCTTATGAATACTATGCAAATAGACCCTAACAGTCTTACTCCACTCTAGGTAATTCGAATCATTAAGTTTGTGTTCCGTGATCTTAGTTATCACTGGAATCACATTAGAAATAACATTCTTATTGTCTGACATTTGTTGAGACAAAGAAAATTAACCGAAACGCTAATCCAAAGTGATTACGGTCGCAAAAGAACCCAAAATCACAAATCAAGCAAATACCGAAATAGGATCTAAGAGCCAACCTCAGAAGTCCTTTAATGGTGTACTGGATCAGGCAACAGCACACAGTGGTGGAATGAGGGGGTTGAGGCGACGCCGGCGATGCTGATTGGAGTCGAAACGGCCGGCGGACGCGCCTCCACGCGCTGGTGAGTGAAGAAACGGTGAGAACCTGAGTTGTGTGCGTGAGCCTCACACACTTGGATTTCGGCAAGGATCAGAGGGGACGGCTGGTTGGCAGGCATGGTCTCTCCTCAGCTGGGTGGTGAGAACAAATAGTCACCCTAGATAGATGACCTGCTCTGATACCATATAGAAAGAGATGATTCTTATTAATTTCAATTAATCTGTACATGGGTATATATGTACAATTGATTCCTATAATTGTGTTTTACTAATTAGGAAGAAATCCTAAATAAGAAATCCTAAATAGGAATACAGAATACAGAATATACAGAGAAATAATATAGTGATTGACTTTCCATAACATATAGATAGGTAGACACACTGTAGAAAACAGAGAATTTGGAAAATTTTCTTTTATATTTCTTTATACAAAAATGATTTATAAGCATTCTAATTTATATACAAAGGTTATGACTAATTAGGAAACTAATAATAGCCAATAAATATAATAATTAATTATATTCTAATTTACAGCTAATTTACACTGATTAAGGGATTTACACTAATTAAGGGATTCTAACACGCCCCCTCTAGTTGATTCATGTATGTTGCACATGCCCAACTTGCAAACTAGGGTATGAAACCCCCTTACAACTTAATCCCTTAGTGAACAACTCAGCTAACTGGTCTTTTGACCCTACGTAAGAAATACTTAAGGAACCATTGACAACTTTTTCTTTTATGAAGTGTCTGTCAATCTTTATATGCTTAGTCCGATCATACTGAACTGGATTGTGAACTATAGTACTATACTGATGGCAGCTTTGTTATCACAGAACAGGGACAAACCACTAGTTTCCAGCAATTTTAATTCCTCCATCAACTTTCGTAACCACAATAGTTCACAAATACCTTGAGCCATTGCTCTAAACTCAGCCTTTGCACTAGATTTAACTGTCACATTTGCTTCTTGTTTCTCGAAGTGACTAGATTACCATCAATAAAAGTATAGTAATCAGATGTCGATCTCCTATCATCAAGATATCTACCCCAATCTGCATCTGTAAAGGCCTTAATCTGAAGATGGCCATGCTTTGAGAAAAAAAGTCCTTTCCCAGGTACAGATTTTAAGTATCGCAAGATGCGGAAAATAGCCTCAAAATGAGATTCACGAGGATCATGCATGTACTGACTCACTAAATCTACTGCATATGCTATATCTGGTCTAGTATGCGAAAGGTAAATCAGTCTGCCAACTAACCTCTAATATCTCCCAATATTCACGGATTCCCCAACTCCAGCTTGCAATTTGTGATTTGCCTCAATGGGAGACTCTACTGTTTACAATTTAGCATTTCTGTTTCCTCCAACAGATCTAGTATGTACTTCCTTTGAGAAATAAATATTCCTTTATTTGATCTGGCAACCTCTATTCCAAGAAAGTACTGTAGCCTTCCCAAATCTTTGATTTCAAACTCCTGTGCTAGTTGTTCCTTTAGATGAATCATTTCTTCCCTATCATCACCCGTTACCACAATATCATTCACATAGACAATAAGCAGAGTGATCTTACCCCTATAGTGTTTTATAAATAAGGTGTGATAAGCATTGCTTTGGCAGTATCCAAAAGAAACCATAGCCTTACTAAATCTGTTAAACTATGCCTTAGGTGACTGTTTTAAACCATACAGTGCTTTCTTCAATCTGCAAACTTTTCCTTTGGTCTTCCCATTCTCAAACCCTAGAGGGATTTCCATATATAAATCTTTTTCCAAATCACCATGTAGAAATGCATTTTTTATATCAAACTGCTGCAAATCCCACTCAAGATTTATTGCACATGATAGTAAAATTCTGATGGTATTCATTTTAGCAACAGGAGCAAACGTTTTCTAGTAATCTACCCCATACGTCTGTGTGAAGCCTTTTACTACCAGCCTAACTTTATACCTTTCAATTGAATCATCTGCTCTATGTTTCACAGTGAACACCCACTTGCATCCAACTGGTTTTTTCCCCATTGGAAGAGTAACAAGTTCCTATATCTCATTCTTTGCTAGAGTTTTCATCTCCTCCACCATGACTACTTTCCATTTTGGATCAAGACATGCTTTTTTCCAATCCTGTGGGATAGAAATAGAGGAAACAGACAATAGAAAGGCTCTATAGGATGGAGACAAAGAATCATAGGAAATGAAGTTAGAGATGAGATGTTTAGTAGAGGTTCTAATACATTTTCTGAGAGCAATAAGAATATCAAGACCATTATTAGAAGAAGGAAGAGTGGACTGAGAATTAAAATTAGACTTTTCAGGAACTAAAGGAGACGCATCACATACCTCAAGATGTTCAGGAGTTGAATCCAGAGATTCCGGTTGATCAGCTGTCTCCTGCTCGATGGCTATATCTGTCTTGTTCCGCCAAGTATAAATTCTCAAATCTGGTCCATTCAGTCTCTCTCGAGATTTAGGTGACTCCCCTTGAGTATCATTATTAGGTATAGGCTTTAGACCCAGATTTTTCCTTTGAAGTTAAAAGTTGGGAGAGCACAAAGAAGAAGGGAAAGACATTTCTTC
Source organism: Hevea brasiliensis (assembly GCF_030052815.1). NCBI lineage: Eukaryota > Viridiplantae > Streptophyta > Magnoliopsida > Malpighiales > Euphorbiaceae > Hevea > Hevea brasiliensis. The sequence continues at coordinate 102,918,718 of NC_079494.1, forward strand.
TTCCTTCCTATACTCCCTCTGAAGAGGTAGATGGAAATAAGATATAGATTCCCTAAAGGTAACATCCATGCTCACAAAATATTTCCGTGTAGGAGGGTGGTAACACTTATACCCCTTCTGAGTGTTAGAATAACCAACAAAGACACATTTGAGGGCTCGAGGTTCTAATTTCCCCCTATTAGGCTGATGAACAAAGCAAACACAACCAAAGACCTTTGGAGGAACAATATATAAATTTTTACTTTGCAAAACCTCTAAAGGACTCTTAAACTCCAAAGTTCGGAGTGGCATACTGTTAATAAAATATGCAGCAGAAAGAATTGCATTCTCCAGTAAGGTTTGGGAATATTCATTGTAAACATAAGAGACCTAGCAACCTCAAGTAAATGTCTATTTTTTCTCTCAGACACTCCATTTTGAGCACTAGTGTTAACACAACTAATCTGATGCAAAATTTCATGTGACTTAAAATATTCCTGAAAAACTCCATTCATATACTCTGTGCCATTATCAGCTCTTAGTATTTTAACATGAGCATCAAACTGGATGCTAATCATTTTGTGAAACTGCTGAAAACATGAAAATACTTCATGTTTCCCTTTCATCAGATATACCCAAGTTAACCTACTGCAACAATCAATAAAGGTCACAAACCATCTATAACTTGATAAAGACACAGTTTGAGTAGGTCCCTACACATCAGAATGGATAGTCATAAAAGGAACTGAAGTCTTATTATTTATTGCAGGATAAGATTGTCTAGTATGTTTGGCAAACTCAAAAGCGTTACATACTAACAATTCAGTTTTGCATTGCTTAAACGAAAGAGGATAAAGTTTCTCTAAAACAGTAAATGAAGGATGTCCAAGTCTCCTATGCCACTGAATAATTTCTTTCTCAGCACCCAACGATTGTCCCAACGACTGTCCCAACATGGTCTGATCAACACAATCATTCAATAGATATAGCCCATCTTGCAGTCTACCACTGCCAATCGTTTTCCCTGTTATCAACTCCTGAAACACACAGTGAGTGGGAAAAAAATTCAATTTTACAGTTGAGAGCTTTTGTGATAGAACTAACAGACAAAAGGTTAATAGGAAAGCTAGACACATGTAAGACAGAACTAAGACTTATAGTAGGAGTGCATTTAACAGAACTTGTTTCAGAAACATTAGATAAGGATCCATCCGCAATGCGGACTTTTTCTTTGCCTGAACATGGAGAATAGGATATGAATTTATTCGAAGAGCCTGTCATATGTTTGTTTGCTCCAGAATCTATAACCCAAAATGAATTATTATGATTGACAAGAAAAGCATTACCTGACTTGACGAAGTTAGAAGAGGCAACTGTAGTGGATTGTGATTTAAGCTGTGATAGGAATCGTCTCAGAGTCTGTACCCCTTCATTGGAAAATATCCTAGTGATAGCAGTATCTTCAGAAACACCTCAGATATATTTGCTTGTGATCTAGCAGAGCCCATCATTTTTCCTCTACTACCTTTAGTTGGGCGGCCATGCAGCTTTCAACATTGTTCTTTAGTGTGCCGAGATTTTCCATAGTAGTCACAATGCAAGTGATCCTTATCTGATGGACCGTATGACTGTTCTCCTAAGGAGTTAGCAGCTAGCCCAGTCTTATCAACAGCTGTAGAATTGATCATGACATTTCTTCTGCTCTCCTCCTGCTGAACATAAGAGTATGTCTGCCTTGAGGTGGGCAATGGATCCTTACCAAGCACTTGGACCCGAATATAATCATACTCCACATTTAGCCCAGCAAGAAAATCATATATGCACCCCTTCTCAATCAATTTCTGGAACTTAACTGCATTAGCCGGACATGAAGCCTGAAAGTCCTGATAGAAATCCAACTCGTCATAGATCACTCAGTTCCGCATAATACTGAGCAACGGTCAACTCATCTTGTTTCATTCCATGAACCTTGTTTCTAAGCTTATAAACTTGTGTATCATTCCCAACTTGAGAATAAGTATGAGAAATAGCACTCCAGATGGTATCGGAACAGTCTAACAGTAAATACCCACGAGCTATGTGAGGTTGCATAGAATTGATGAGCCATGACATAACAAGAGAGTTCTCCGACTCCCACTGGCTGTAAGTAGAACTAATACTTTCTGGCTTTTTTCTATCTTCAGTGATATACCCCTGCAGTCCTGTAGCCTGAATGAACAGTAGACAAAATCTAGACTATGCCAAATAATTAGTTTCATCAAACTTTACAGGATTAATTTGTAAAGGGGGATTATCACCAACAAATTCAGCCTTTGTTTCAGAGGTTTTCTTTTTTTCATCAATCATTTTTCAATTAAAAAAATAGGTACTGAGACAGAAAGCAAGAAACTGGGCAACAGAAGGTACCCAAAAAAATAAATGTGTAAACTAGGTGCGGAAACACGTTGGTCAGAGGCGCGCCGGACAAGGAAGGTCATCGGCAAGAGGCGCGGTCGGAGAAATTACCAAAAAAAAGGGTGCACGCGCCGGTGCGTGAAGAATGACGCGAGACTTCTGAAGGCGCATAGCTCACACGCTTCACTGGATGGCAGCGGGACTCCGGGTGTAAGCCGATCGGTTGGTGTCCTTCCTTCTCAAGTGGGTGGTGACAGTCACCTCCCTTCCTAGAGCGACGTAGAAGCTTGACAAAAAAAAAAAAATTATCCAGAACTACACTGTTAACGCCAATAAATTTTGGCACTGTTCTGATACCATGTAAAAAACAGAGAATTTAAAGAATTTTCTTTTATATTTCTTCATACACTGATTAAGGGATTTACACTAATTGAGGGATTCTAACACACGCACATACTCACAAGTGTCTGTTGCACTTGTTCATTTGGTTGTCTTACCGGTACACATTTTTGAGCTCCTCTGGATGACTTATTATCATGGTGTATATTTGTACTGCTTCACTCTAGTCTTAGATATGTCATGAATTTCCCTGATCTTGTAATGTCCTTTAATTAGTAGTTTGTCCATATGTTATCATTGCTCTTTGACTTTTTGCAGACGGCTAAGGGAGCAAAGATATATAGTGCTGCCATAGCTGCCACTGCTGAAGCTCCACGGAATTCAAAGGAGGGGGAGGAAAAGATAAAGCTACACACTCACTCTTACTGTTGTCTGGATTATGCACATGTTTTCATCCTCTCTTTGTGATATAAACCTTTCATTTTGATTGCTATTAACTGTATTATAAATTTGCTAAATGTTCAGCTGGCTTCTGCATTTGTGAAAGAGGCCTAAATCAATTTGGATTCCAGATATATGATGTTGTTAGTTACAGACTGCACCGCTTGAGGAAAAAGCTAAAGGATGAATTGGAGAACAAGAATGCTGTTCAAGAGTATATATGCCCTAACTGTGGCAGAAGGTATCAGTCAGTCTTTTCTTTGTGTCCTGTATCCACTCCCCCCACCCCCCTAAAAGCCTGAGGAGGAAAGGTGTCTATTTTGTTCATGTTTCTTGATGAATTTTATTTTATTTTCTTAGAAGTTCACATTTCCTGATTTTAGGTATGTAGAAAGAGATGATTCTCATTGATTTCAATTAATCTGTACATGGGTATATATATACAATTGATTCCTATAATTGTGTTCTACTAATTAGGAAGAAATCCTAAATAAGAAATCCTAAATAGGAATACAGAATACAAAATATACAGAGAAATAATATAGTGATTGACTTTCCATAACATAGTGATTGACTTTCCATAACACTCCCCCTCAAGTTGGAGCATAGATGTTAATCATGCCCAACTTGTTACAAATGTAGTCAATCCTAGCTCCATTCAGAGCTTTTGTGAAAATATCTCCTAATCGCTCTCCGGTTTGACGTGTCTGTTAAGATGATCATTGTTGAATCTTTTCACGAATAAAGTGACAATCAATCTCAATATGTTTGGTCCGCTCATGAAACACCGGATTAGAAGTAATATGAAGAGCGACTTGATTATCACACTACAATTTCGCAGTGGAAGGTCTTAAAACTGTCTCATCTAGTAATTGAAGTATCCACATTACCTCACATACCGATTGTGCCATGGCTCAGTATTGATTCAGCACTAGATTGAGAAACTACACTCGCTTCTTGCTTCTCCAAGACACCAAATTTCCTCCAATAAAACGCAATATTCAGAGTTGACCTCTGTCAACCTTAGATCCCAGTCGGCATCGAAAAACATTCAACATTCAAATGTCCATGATTACCATATAGCAAACCTCTTCTGGGCGCCCTTGGATAACACAAGATTTGTTTCAAGACTTCCCAATGAGCAACGGTTGGGAAGACATAAACCGACTTACCACACTAACGGCATAAGCAATGTCGACGAGTGACCGTAAGGTAGTTCAATTTTCCTACCAATCTCTGTATCTCTCCGGATCTTCAAACAACTCACTATCCCCTGCTAACAATTATAAAGTTGGAGTCATTGGTGCGCTACAAGGCTTAGCACCTAATTTTCCTGTCTCTGTCAATAGATTGAGGACATATTTTCTTTGAGACAAGAAAATACCCTTCTTACTTCTCATAACCCGATACCCAAGAAATATTTTAACAATCCCAAGTCTTTGGTCCAGGCGAGTTTGGAGGAAGGTTTTAAGAGATGAAATACCTGCAGAGTCACTCCCAGTGATGACAATGTCATCCACATAGACTACCAAGAGAATTAGACCAGCCTCAGTTTGCCTATAAAATACTGAGTGATCACACTTACTCTTTTGCATACCAAATTCTGTCTTGCTTCTTGAATCTACCAAACCATGCCTTAGGACTTTGTTTCAAGCCATAAAGAGACTTCCGAAGCCTACAAACTTTACCCAACTCCCCCTGAGCAACAAACCCAGGTGGTTGCTCCATATACACCTCCTCCTGAAGATCACCATGAAGGAAAGCATTCTTGATATCCAATTGATGCAGGGGCCAATCATATGTAGCTGCTAAAGAGATAAACAAGCGAATAGAAGTAAGTTTAGCTACAGGAGAAAAAGTATCAGAGTAATCAACCCCATATGTCTGAGCATATCCTTTTGCTATAAGGCGTGCTTTTAACCTAGCCACAGAACCATCAGGATTTACCTTTACTGTATATACCCATTTGCAACTAATAGCTTTCTTACCAGTGGACAAAGGCAATAATTCCCATGTACCATTAGCATCTAAAGCCTCCATTTCCTCTTTCATAGCATCACACCAGTCAGGATGAGACAGTGCCTCATCAACAGTATTAGGGATAGGAACAGAGTCTAAAGAAGTAACAAAACACCGAGAACAAGAAGACAATTGATTATAAGAAACAAAAGAAGAGATAGGGTAAGTACATGAACGTTTACCTTTACGAAGAGCAATGGGTAAGTCTAGATCAGAATCATGATCAGTATGAGGTACAGGATCTCCCAACGAAGTAGCTGGTGGAGGATCTGAGTCAGGAATCTCCAATCTCCTGGAATAAACATGAACAACGGAAGGTCGAGTAGGTCCAGAGACAGAAGAAACAGGCTGTGGGGGAGGACTAGACATTGATTGGACAGTATATATTAAGAGATTATCCTCCTTCCCCTGACTCTCATACACAGATGATGGAGGAAAAAATGGAGTGGACTCAAAAAATGTGACATCTGCAGAAACAAGATAACGATTAAGAGTAGGAGAGAAACAACGGTACCCTTTTTGGAGCCGGGAATATCCAAGGAAGACACATTTGAGAGATTTTGGATCCAATTTAGTAACCTGTGGACGAACATCACGCATAAAACAGGTACAACAAAAAATACGGGGTTCAATAGGGAACAAAGATTTTGTAGGAAACAAAGTAGTATAAGGAATATCCCCATTAAGGACAGAAGACGGCATACGATTGATTAAAAAACATGCCGTAGAAACTGCATCTGCCCAAAAGTGTTTAGGTACTTTCATCTGAAAAAGAAGAGCACGAGTTACCTCAAGAATATGGCGATTTTTTCTTTCGGCCACGCCATTTTGGGATGGGGTATCCACACAGGAAGACTGATGAAGAATGCCATTTTGTGTCATATAAGGCTGAAATTGTGCTGAAAAGTATTCTTTGGCATTGTCACTTCTTAATATGCTCACAGAAATATTAAATTGAGTTTTGATTTCATTACAAAAGGTACAAAAGATAGAAAACAACTCAGAACGATTTTTTATTAAATATAACCAGGTAACACGAGAGTAATCTTCAACAAAAGTAACAAAATAACGAAATCCAATTTTAGATATAACAGAACAAGGACCCCAAACATCAGAATGAACTAATTCAAAAGGAGATGAAGCCCGTTTATTGACTCTAGACACAGTAGGCAAACGATGATGTTTTGCAAACTGACACGACTCACATTCTAGTACTGATAAAGACTGATATTGAGGACACAGCTTCTTCATGGTAGACAAAGAAGGATGACCCAATCTACAATGAGCTTCAAGAGGTGTTAAGGTACTGGAGCAAACAAGCGACCGCGGTACATGATTTTTCAGAATGTAGAGACCACCTGACTCGCGTCCTCTACCAATAATCTGCTTCGTCGTAAGATCCTGAAACAAACACTGGTCAGGAAAAAAGGAAACAGAACAATTTAAGGTACGAGTAAGTTTACTAATAGAAAGTAGATTAAAAGAGAATTTTAGTAGACACAAAACAGAAGACAAAGAAATTGACGAAGTCGGGTTCGCGATTCGAGCATGACACAAGAAGTAGAAGCATCAGCTAAAGTAACAGTAGAGGAAGTGAGATTAGACTGAAAAGTAGATAGAAGAATAGAATTATCTGTCATGTGATCTGTCGCACCAGAATCAATAACCCATTTGGATGAAGAAGACACAAGGCATGTAGTGGATTTACCTGACTCGTGATCGCAGCGATGTGAGGAACCGTAGGCTTTAGAGATGCACGATCTTTGGGAAAATTGTGCAAAATCCTCTGCAGATACCAAAATAGTTTTCTCGGAGGAAGATATCAGAGAATGCATCGCCATATTTGCCATCCGTGATCGCTGATTTTTCTCTGAAGTTGCGACAATTATATTTTGTATGGCCGTGCTCATGGCAATAATAACAAATGACTCCTCTTGAGTCTGATTAGAACTAGCCTCTCCATTACTGATTACTTACATTTGCTGTAATTCCTCCTCTACTTCCTCTTCTATTACCCTGTTGTCCATTTGGATTACGGCTAATAAGAGCACTACTGGCAGGTTGTGAAGATTGAGTACTCTCTGTACGAAGGACCCGTGTGAACGTTTCATGCAAAGAGGAAATCTCAGAACTGGAGAGGATCTGAGATTTAGCAGTCTCATACTCTGAAGGAAGGCCTGCAAGAAAATTCATAACAGCCAGTTGCTCCCGTTGGGCCTGCTGAACTTTCACATCAGGACTAAAAGGCAACAATACATTTAGTTCTTCATATACCCGTTTAAAATCCATAAAATAAGCCGTGAAAGACTTATCCTCTTTCTCAGCACGGTAGAATGACTTACAAACATCATAAATACGGGAGATATTCCCTTTACCAGAATACAGAAAATCTAAGTAATCCATCAATTCCTTAACAAATTCACAGTGATTAATTAAACTAATTACCTCACTATGAATCGAGTTCTGAAGCTGCAAAAACAACCGAGCATCCTCCCTTAGCCAAGTTTGTGGTGTATCATCAGTGGGTGGATCTTTAGTAAGGTGATCATCCTTATCAATGCTACGCAAATAGACCCTAACAGTCTTACTCCACTCCAGGTAATTCGAACCATTAAGTTTGTGTTCCGTGATCTTAGTCATCACCGGAATCACATCAGAAATAACATTCTTATTGTTTGCCATTTGTTGAGACAAAGAAAACTAACCGAAACGCTAATCCAAAGTACTTATAGCAGCAAAATAACCCAAAATCACAAATCAAGCAAATACCAAAATAGGATCTGAGAGCCAAACCTCAGAAGTCCTTTAATGATTATACTGGATCAGACAACAGCACACAGTGGTGGAATGAGGGGGTTGAGACGACGCCGGCGATGTTGATCGGGGTTGAAAAGGCCGGTCGGCGGCCAAGGTCTCTCCTGAGCTGGGTAGTGAGAACAGGTAGTCACCCTAGATTGATGACCTGCTCTGATACCATGTAGAAAGAGATGATTCTCATTGATTTCAATTAATCTGTACATGGGTATATATATACAATTGATTCCTATAATTGTGTTCTACTAATTAGGAAAAAATCCTAAATAGGAATACAGAATACAAAATATACAGAGAAATAATATAGTGATTGACTTTCCATAACATAGTGATTGACTTTCTATAACAAGGTACAATGCCTTGGATGCACTGCGATTGATTTCTCCAGCTGATGAATACTTTCACTGTGAAAATTGCAATGGGGAACTTGTGGCAGAGAGTGACAAGTTAGCTGCTCAAGAAGGAGGAGATGGAGATGACAATGCAAGGAGGCGACGGCGTGAAAAATTGAAGGACATGCTTCAAAAGATGGAGGTTTGTTATTCGATACAGCTATATCTTTTTCCTTCAAATACGATTTTTCTCTCTCTCTCTCTCTCTCTCTCTCTCTCTCTCTCTCCCTCTCTATCTATCTATCGAATGCTAATTATTTGCAAAATATTGTTGGGAGTTAGTGGAGAGGTGTATGATAGAAGATGCTAATTGAATGGCAAGAACATAAATTCATTGAAGCCCTTTGCATGCTTTGAGCTGATTTTGCTGTACTCCTTGTTTATGATAGGAATATAAGCTATAAGCAATTGAGTGTCAATAGCTAGTTCCTGCTTTAGCATGTTGGCTTCCCAAGTCTACCATCCTTGGTTAGTTCATCTAAAATAGAAAATATGCATGGTCATTATTGGTTGCAACTTCTCTAAAAGTCAAATTTTGCAAAGTTGTGATGATAAGGATTTTTTATTTTTTTTGGTATGAGTTCTGGGATATTCTTTTTATTGTAAAATTGTTACTTATTTGGTGCACAAAATGGTGGTGTTATTTTTCTTACTTTTATTTGTCTTCGTGCTTGCTGGTTGTTCTTCTCTCTGTGGCAAAGCTGGAGATTCTACCTACCTTCAAGGGGCAAAGTCAAACCACTTAATTTAAACAAAAATTAAGTACCAAAAAAAAAAAAAATCGTGTTCATAGAATGCATAATACATAAAAACAACTTTAAAACATAAGTCCTATTAATCATGCATAACACATATGAAACAAAATAAATCATTCTAATTTGAAAAACACTGTAATTCAGTATGAATTAGGGAAGTTAATACTCAAAAGAGGTGGTGACAAACAGGTAAAAGATCTGATCGCACTGAGACAACACAACTTCACAAGAAATATTCATAACCATATTGAATAAAACAATGGGTAAATAACCAAAAGTTCTTTGATATTTAACAAAATCTGCACTTAGGTCCTCTTTTTTTTTTATTTTTTTAAATAAACGTTTCTCAAATTTTTTATTCCATTACACTTTAGTCCTTTTAAAATGTTATATGCTTTGGTGCCTTATATTTTACTTCAAACAACATTTTATTCTTTCAAATGAAAATCTCAGTTTTTCAAAGTTAAAAGCCTAGGTGCTAAAATATTATTGTATCTAGAAGTTAAGGAACTAAAAAGTTCTTTTTACTTAGGTGAGGGACTAAAACGTAATTCCAAAAGTCAAAGACTATTTAATTAACTTTTGAAAAAGAAAATATGCAAGTGTAGATTTCACTCAGTGTTAAGGGGCTTCTGTAATTTACTCTAAAATCGTTTTGAGCAATTGAAATGCAGTATTAAATTTTAATTTTTCTATGTGTGAAGTGTAATTGAGCATGCCATATGCCCTTGACCACTTTAAACATTTGAGCTATAATTATTTACAATAAGGTTAAAAAAAGAAATTGGAAAGAAATATATATATATATATATATATATATATATTGAAATCGGATGATATAGTTCTGATAGATGAGACGCAAGAAATAGAAAGTTAGAGTTTTGGAGAAGTACTCTAGAGTCAAAGGGTTTTAAGTTAAGTAGAACGAAGACAGAATACATGCATTGTATGTTCAGTGAAAGCCGAACTGGTGATAGGGAAGGAGTTAGTTTGGATGGAGTGATACTGTCCCAAAGTAATCACTTTAAATATCTCGGCTTAGTTCTTCAAGTAGATGGAGGATGTGAGGAGGACGCTAGTCATAGGATTAAAGCTGGATGGTTGAAGTGGAGACGTGCCACGAGAGTTTTATGTGATCGCAAGATTCCAAATAAGTTGAAAGGAAAATTTTACCGTACAGCTATACGACCGGGCATGTTATATGGTAGTGAGTGTTGGACACTGAAGGAGTTGTATGTGTCTAGTATAAGAGTTGCGGAGATGAGAATGTTAAGGTGGATAAGTGGCCATACTAGACTAGATAAAGTCCGTAATGAGAGTATTAGAGAAAGGTAGGAGTGGTACCAATTGAGGATAAGTTGAGAGAAGGGAGATTGAGGTGGTTTGGTGGTCATGTGAAGCGTAGACATACGGAGGCTCCAGTTAGACAAGTAGAGCACATTAGGGTAGAGGATAGAAAGAAAAGAAGGGGTAGACCTTAACTGACTTGGAGAAGAGTAATACAACATGACTTAGAAGCATTACACATTTCCGAGGATTTAACCCAAATTCGTTTCGAGTGGAAAAAGAAAATCTATGTAGCCGACCCTAAATTTTTGGGATAAAGGCTTAATTGAGTTGAGTTGAATATATATATATATATATATATATATATATATATATATATATATATAAATGCATAGAATTTCAAAATATTAGACATTAATGAAAATTCAATATTTAAGGACCGCAAAAAATTAGAATTCATAGTGCCAGAAACATTACACTCAAGATAGCCAAGGCTTGGGGTATTTGGGGGCAGTGGGGTATCAATGGGATGGCTGGGGATTGTGTGCCTAACATTGTGATGAGAAACATGAAAAAAGTCTGGGGACCCGCCCAGGGAGAGGGGCTGAGTGGGTTTGGCTCCCTTGCTTCCCCCAGTGCTTATCTTGGGTATACTTTTGTTGTACCTAACATTTGAATTATCCAATCTACTTAGTATTCAATGGTTGTTACTTGTATGTGTTGCAGTGGTGCTAATTTCGATTAGCCAATGCAATAAATGACTGAAATTGGATTGCGTCTTGTCATCTTATGGCATCTATGATATTCTTACTTATGAGAGAAGGTAAAAAATTGAAAAATAAAAGGTTCTCATGAAATGAGAAACTCTTTCTCTTTTCAAGTTAATTGCATAATCATTCTCAGGTGTACATAAGAAAGTATAGTTATTTAGGCAGATTCTATATCCAAGTCTTGTAAACTATCTGTCTTCACGGAATTGTAGAATTGCATATATTTATAAAGATTTTACTGTGTTACATCATGCCTGTCTTCCAGTTCTGACTACATGCAAACTCTTGCTGATAATTAGTTATTTTTCAATACATATTCTCAAATGCTATTCCTTTCTGAGTGGACAAAGCCAAATGGCTGCAGGTACAACTTAAGCCATTAATGGATCAACTTAGCAGAGTGAAGGATTTGCCTGTTCTTGAATTTGGAAGTCTTCAAGCATGGGAAGCTCGAGCAAGTGCTGCCGGGCGTCCGGCAAATGGTGATTCTAGTTCCAATGATCCCTCCAAATCTTCCCAGGGGCTTGGTTTCGGTAGAACACCAATGACATTTATTGGAGAGACAAAGGTTATAATTGGCTATCTTCTCTTTCTCTCTCTCATGCAATAAGTTTGAGGTGCCAATTAGGGTGCATAAAATATTGTCTTAATCATATCACCTAATTCTTATAAAACACCCCCCTCACCCCACCCCAAAAAAAAAAAAAAAAAAAAAAAGAAGAAGAAAGAAGAAGAAACCGACAATCACTTCTGCATTCCAGATTGCACTGTGAATTCTGGATCACCAAAGATCACCAAAGCTTGAGTTCTTATCGCATTGAAAATGGTAAAGAGGAAAGAAGATGAAGTTTTGATATCAGGATGGTTTTTCCCTTATCTCATTGTTATTGTCAAAAGGCCATCAGCCTGTTATGAGTAAGGAGTAGAGCAGTTAGGGAGTTAGTCCAGTAGTTAAATAGGAATATTCTATTGTACTAGTCTATTGTAATTATTCTCCAGTCAATTGTAATTGTAGAGAGCAGTTATAGGATCTAAAGAAGTATAAATAGAAACTTAATTGTAAAGAGAAGATTATCCAAGATTATTAATAATGGAAGATATCTCTCATCTCTGAAATATTCTCTTTCTCTTTTCATCTACTCTCTTCTCTTTTCTCATCTACTTCTGTTTTTTTCTCATCTACTTCTATCTCTCTCCCTATTCCTCTGTTTTAGTAAGTGTGCAGGCTAATATGTAACAAATTGGTATCAGAGCTGTTAGATTAGTGGCCAAATATTGAAAATTTTTCATGGGAGTTGCATCTATGGCAGATTACTCTTCTCAAAATACCAGGTTTCTTCTATTATTCTCTCTTCTTCTCTTCTTCCCTCTAATTCTTCTTCTTATCTGAAATTCCTTCCTTCTTTCCTTCTTTCCCTCTATTCTTCTTCTTCTTCTTCTTCCTCCTCTTCTTCTTCTGTTCTTACTTTTCTGATCTATCCTCTTCCTCTCTTGTTCTCCTTTCTTCTATTTCTCTTCCCTTTCCTCTATTCAGATTTCTTTTCTATTCTTCCTTCTTTCTTGAATTCTTGAATCAAATTTCTCTCTTCTATCAATTTCTGGTTCTTTTTTCTGTTTCTTTTCTTTAATTTTTCACTTCCTGCATTTCAAGAAACCTGTTTCTTGAAATTCTTGGAATTTCTAGAAACCTTTTTCTTCCTCCACCTTTTCCCTAATTTCTTCTCTTTATTCTTTCTTGAAATTTTTGAAATCCTTGTTTTTGTATCAGCTTTTCTTCCCCAGTCCCTATAATTTTTCTTCTCTAAGAAATAAAATTTTCCAACATCCTACTCAGACCGCTACAAGATGATCATGGAAGACCATCATTGGGAACAGAAATTACTTGATAGGATTATGGAAGTTGTTGAAAGAGGATTAAAAAGGCAGGAGGAATTTTTATTACAAAAATTAGAGAAATATGAGAAGTCATTTCAAGAGAAAATTGACAAAGTGGTGGAAGCAATTCAAGTGGTAAAGGAGAATGTTGCAGTCTTTAATAATGAGGATCCACTTCTTGAAAATTCAAGTGAAGAACAAGATGTCTTTGATGAAACTTCCAATAAGAAAGACAAGTGTATTGAGAAGACTATTCAAGATCATTAATAATCAAAGATATCTCTCATTTCTGAAATATTCTTTCTCTTCTCATCTGCTCTCTTCTCTTTTCTCATCTACTTCTATTCTTTTCTCATCTTTTTCTATCTCTCTCCCTATTCCTCTGTTTTAGTAAGTGTGCAGGCTAATATTTAACACAGCCCATTAATATAATGCATTATACTTTAAAAAATTATTTTGCACAAATTTATAATGTGGGTTTAATTTTCAATTTAAAATATTATTACAGCTAACTTTATCTCATTATTTGCTATAACTATGTCACTTCAAAAGAAAAAAAATAATAAAAAGATAAAAAAAATTTCATGAAATGCTTCTAGGTGTAGAAGTTAAGCAATAAAGAGCCAAATAAGTGTAGTTTATGTTCCACAATCCAAATTGACTTACCAAGGAATCCTTCCCCCATGTGCTATACATCAAGTTAAGGCCTAAAGGGACATACTCGATCCCCACAGACATACCACAACCCAAGATGTATGTTCTAGGTAACTATGGTCTTAGTTGCTGGAACACATCGTGTCACCTTTTGGCATAGTTGCCTGGAAGCAAGTTGATATTGACTGCCCCAGTACAGGAGATCCAAAACATAACCTCTTATGCTGTTAATCTGCATGATGTGGTCTTGAATACCATAGATTTTCAGCCAGGTAGATTATATTAAATTTAGAACTTGATAAGTGTGTTGGATAGAAAATGTGCAGTTGATGTTTTATTTTTACAAGCTCATTTTTCCTCATGGTTTCATATGCATGCTGACTGAGCATATGTTTGTTCTTACACCTTGACTTCAGAGGACAATGTATTGACTATTGAGAGGACTCTCTCTCATTATACTGTTTGTTCAAATTTGTTATGGAAAGTCAATCACTATGTTATGGAAAGTCAATCACTATATTATTTCTTTGTATATTCTATATTCTGTATTCCTATTTAGGATTTCTTATTTAGGATTTCTTCCTAATTAGTAGAACACAATTATAGGAATTAATTGTATATATATACTCATGTACAGATTAATTGAAATCAATGAGAATCATCTCTTTCTACATGGTATCAGAGTAGGTCATCAATCTAGGGTGACTTTTGTTCTCACTACCCAGCTCAGGAGAGACCTTGGCCGCCGACCAGCCATTTCAACCCCGACCAACATCGCCGACGTCGCCTCAACTCCCTCATTCCACCACTGTGTGCTGTTGCTTGATCCAGTATATCATTAAAGGACTTCTGAGATTTGGCTCTCAGATCCTATTTCGGTATTTGCTTGATTTGTGATTTTGGGTTATTTTGCTGCTATAAGCACTTTGGATTAGCGTTTCGGTTAGTTTTCTTTGTCTCAACAAATGGCAGACAATAAAAATGTTATTTCTGATGTGATTCCGGTGATGACTAAGATCACGGAACACAAACTTAATAGTTCGAATTACAGGTGGAGTAAGGCGTAGGGTCTATTTGCGTAGCATTGATAAGATGATCACCTTACTAAAGATCCACCCACTGATGATACACGACAAACTTGGCTAAGGGAGGATGTTCGTTTGTTTTTGCAGCTTCGGAACTCGATTTATAGTGAGGTAATTAGTTTAATTAATCACTGTGAATTTGTTAAGGAATTGATGGATTACTTAGATTTTTTATATTCTGGTAAAGGAAATATCTCCCGTATTTATGATGTTTGTAAGGCATTCTACCGTGCTGAGAAAGAGGATAAGTCTCACGGCTTATTTTATGGATTTTAAACGGGTATATGAGGAACTTAATGTATTGTTTCCTTTTAGTCCTGATGTGAAAGTTCAGCAGGCCCAACGGGAGCAACTGGCTGTTATGAGTTTTCTTGCAGGCCTTCCTTCAGAGTATGAGACTGCTAAATCTCAGATTCTCTCCAGTCCTGAGATTTCCTCTTTGCATGAAACATTCACACGGGTCCTTCGTACAGAGAGTACTCAATCTTCACAGCCTGCCAGTAGTGCTCTTATTAGCCGTATCCAAATGGACAACAGGGTAATAGAAGAGGAAGTAGAGGAGGAATTACAGGCAACAGAAGTAATCAACGTAATGGAGAGGCTAGTTCTAATCAGGACTCAAGAGGAGTCATTTGTTATTATTGTCATGAGCCTGGCAATACAAAATATAATTGTCCGCAACTTCAGAGGAAAAATCAATGATCACAGATGGCAAATATGGCAGCAGAGAGTTTTACAGTATCTTCCTCTGAGAAAACTATTTTGGTATCTGCAGAGGATTTTGCACAATTTTTTCAGTATCAGGCATCTCTAAAGCCTATCAGTTCCCCTGTCACTGCGATCGCTAAGTCAGGTAAATTCACTACATGCCTTGTGTCTTTTTCATCCAAATGGGTTATTGATTCTGGTGCGACAGATCACATAACAGATAATTCTAGTCTTCTATCTGCTTTTCAGTCTAATCTCACTTCTTCTACTGTTACTTTAGCTGATGGTTCTACTTCTTGTGTCATGGGTTCTGGAACTGCGAATCCGACTTCGTCAATTTCTTTGTCTTCTGTTTTGTGTCTACCAAAATTCTCTTTTAATCTACTTTCTGTTAGTAAACTTACTCGTACCTTAAATTGTTGTTTCCTTTTTTCGACGGTGTTTGTTTGAGGATCTTACGTGAAGTAGATTATTGGTAGAGGACGCGAGTCGGTGGTCTCTACATTCGGAAAATCATGTCATGCGTCGCTTGTTTGTTCCAGACCTTAACACCTCTTGAAGCTCATTGTAGATTGGGTCATCCTTCTTTGTCTACCATGAAGAAGCCGTGTCCTCAATATCGGTCTTTATCGAGACTAGAATGTGAGTCGTGTCAGTTTGCAAAACATCATCGTTTGCCTACTGTGTCTAGAGTCAATAAACGGGCTTCATCTCCTTTTGAATTAGTTCATTCTGATGTTTGGGGTCCTTGTTCAGTTATATCTAAAATTGGATTTCGTTATTTTGTTACTTTTGTTGAAGATTACTCTCGTGTTACCTGGTTATATTTAATAAAAAATCGTTCTGAGTTGTTTTCTATCTTTTGTACCTTTTGTAATGAAATCAAAACTTAATTTAATATTTCTGTGAGCATATTAAGAAGTGACAATGCTCAAGAATACTTTTCAGCACAATTTCAGCCTTATATGACACAAAATGGCATTCTTCATCAGTCTTCCTGTGTGGATACCCCATCCCAAAATGGCGTGGCCGAAAGAAAAAATCGTCATCTTCTTGAGGTAACTCGTGCTCTTCTTTTTCAGATGAAAGTACCTAAACACTTTTGGGCGGATGCAGTTTCTACGGCATGTTTTTTGATCAATCGTATGCCGTCTTCTGTCCTTAATGGGGATATTCCTTATACTACTTTGTTTCCTACAAAATCTTTGTTCCCTATTGAACCTCGTATTTTTGGTTGTACCTGTTTTGTGCGTGATGTTCGTCCACAGGTTACTAAATTGGATCCAAAATTTCTCAAATGTGTCTTCCTTGGGTACTCCCGGCTCCAAAAAGGGTACTGTTGTTTCTCTCATACTCTTAATCGTTATCTTGTTTCTGCAGATGTCACATTTTTTTAGTCCACTCTATTTTTTCCTCCATCATCTGTGTATGAGAGTCAGGGGGAGGAGGATGATCTCTTAATATATACTGTCCAACCAATGTCTAGTCCTCTCTCACAGCCTGTTCCTTCTGTCTCTAGACCTACTCGACCTCCCGTTGTTCATGTTTATTCCAGGAGATTGGAGATTCCTGACTCAGATCCTCCACCAGCTACTTTGTTGGGAGGTCCTGTACCTCATACTGACCATGATTCTGATCTAGACTTACCCATTGCTTTTTGTAAAGGTAAACGTTCATGTACTTACCCTATCTTTTCTTTTGTTTTTTATAATCAATTGTCTTCTTGTTCTCGGTGTTTTGTTACTTCTTTAGACTCTGTTCCTATCCCTAATACTGTTGATGAGGCATTGTCTCATCCTGGCTGGTGTGATGCTATGAAAGAGGAAATGGAGGCTTTAGATGCTAATGATACATGGGAACTATTACTTTTGCCCACTGGTAAGAAAGCTATTGGTTGCAAATAGGTATTCTGATGAGTAAATCCTGATGGTTCTGTGGCTAGGTTAAAAGCACGCCTTGTAGCAAAAGGATATGCTCAGACATATGGGGTTGATTACTCTGATACTTTTTCTTCTGTAGCTAAACTTACTTTTATTCGCTTATTTATCTCTTTAGCAGCTACATATGATTGGCCCCTGCATCAATTGGATATTAAGAATGCTTTCCTTCATGGTGATCTTCAGGAGGAGGTGTATATGGAGCAACCACCTGGGTTTGTTGCTCAGGGGGAGTTGAATAAAGTTTGTAGGCTTTGAAAGTCTCTTTATGGCTTGAAACAAAGTCCTAGGGCATGGTTTGGGAGATTCAGTGAAGCAGTACAGGAATTTGGTATGCAAAAGAGTAAGTGTGATCACTCAGTATTTTATAGGCAATCTGAGGCTGGTCTAATTCTCTTGGTAGTCTATGTGGATGACATTGTCATCCGGGAGTGACTCTGCAGTATTTCATCTCTTAAAACCTTCCTCCAAACTCGGTTTGGACCAAAGACTTGGGATTGTTAAAGTATTTCTTGGGTATCGAAGTTATGAGAAGTAAGAAGGGTATTTTCTTGTCTCAAAGAAAATATGTCCTCGATCTATTGACAGAGACAGAAAAATTAGGTGCTAAGCCTTGTAGCGCACCAATGACTCCAACTTTACAACTGTTAGCAGGGGATAGTGAGTTGTTTGAAGATCCAGAGAGATACAGGAAATTGGTAGGAAAATTAAATTACCTTACAGTCACTCGTCCTGACATTGCTTATGCCGTTAGTGTGGTAAGTCAGTTTATGTCTTCCCCAACTGTTGCTCATTGGGAAGCCTTGGAACAAATCTTGTGTTATCTGAAGGGCGCTCCAGGAAGAGGTTTGCTAAATGGTAATCATGGGCATTTGAATGTTGAATGTTTTTCAGATGCCGACTGGGCTGGATCTAAGGTTGACAGGAGGTCAACCACTGGATATTGCGTTTTTGTTGAAGGAAATTTGGTGTCTTGGAGAAGCAAGAAGCAGAGTGTAGTTTCTCGATCTAGTGCTGAATCCGAATACAGAGCCATGGCACAATCAGTATGTGAGGTAATGTGGATACTTCAATTACTAGATGAGACAGGTTTTAAGATCTCCCTGCCTGCGAAATTGTGGTGTGATAATCAAGCTGCTCTTCATATTGCTTCTAATCCGGTATTTCATGAGCAGACCAAACATATTGAGATTGATTGTCACTTTATTTGTGAAAAGATTCAACAAATCATCTCAACAGGACACATCAAAACTGGAGAGCAGTTAGGAGATATTTTCACAAAAGCTCTGAATGGAGCTAGGATTGACTACATTTGTAACAAGTTGGGCATGATTAACATCTATGCTCCAACTTGAGGGGGAGTGTTATGGAAAGTCAAATCACTATGTTATGGAAAGTCAATCACTATATTATTTCTCTGTATATTTTGTATTCTGTATTACTATTTAGGATTTCTTATTTAGGATATCTTCCTAATTAGTAGAACACAATTATAGGAATTAATTGTATATATATACCCATGTACAGATTAATTGAAATCAATGAGAATCATCTCTTTCTACAAAATTCATTAGATTGATGTAGTAGGGACTGTAAAAACTCATAACTTGATTGAAACACTTTTGCAGCTAGTATATTTTACTTGTACTAAATGTGTCCATTCTTTGCGCAGATGATTAATGTCCATTGCAGAATCTGGATTTTTGAGAAAGGTGTCACCATGTCTTTAGCATAACTCAATACAGTTCTATTGTTTTACAGCGTTAATATGGATGGGGAAAATGGCAACACCATTTTTTATGATTCCAATATATTGTCTCAAAACATTGTGACCATTTTTATTAAGAAAAAATGTTATGGATAGGCATAATGTGCTGTTTTGGCTTTCTTTTTTTTCAAATGAGATGTGTGGTGTTTTTGTAAAGGGTTGTTCCAACTCCTAAAAATGCATTGTGTTTATAGAGTGCCACTTAATTGCTTGACTAACTCCATCAAAATAGTTCCATTTGGGTTTGAAGGAGTCCTTTGTTGGCAATTTTTTTTCTCTTATTTTTGCGATTGTGTTTTCACAAGGCCAGTATAGCTACTAGACTGAAACTATTGCCAAGGGTCAGCTCTATTTTTAAGTTGTTCCTTTTCTGCAAGACTTTGGTGGTTATGGAATTTTTATTTCTTTTTTCTGTCCTACTAATAAAGAATGTGAATTATACTAGAAGAATTAGATCTTTAGAAGTAAAGAAAGCACTTAAAAGAATTAAAGTGGGTAAAGCCTGTGGATCCGATGGAATACCAATTGAAGTGTGGAAGTGTTGGGGAGATATGGGAGTGACATGGTTAACTAAATTGTTTAATAAGATTCTAAACTCAAAGAAAATGCTTGATGAATCGAGGAGTATTTTAGTACCTATTTTTAAAAATAAGAGAGAAATACAGAGTTGTTCAAACTATAGGGGAATTAAACTCATGAGCCATACTATGAAGTTGTGGGAGAGAGTTTTGGAATATCGACTACATCATAACACTTTTATCTCTCTCAATCAATTTGGTTTCATGCTCGGTCGTTGAACTATGGAAGCGATCTTTCTCATTAGAATCTTGATGGAGAAATATAGAGATTTGAAGAAAGATCTACGCATGGTTTTTATTGATTTGAAGAAAGCTTATGATAGTGTTCCAAGAGCTGTCTTATGGAGAGTGTTAGAACAAAAGAGGGTATCTATCAGGTACATACAAGTGTTAAAAGATATATATGAAGGAGCAAGTACTATTGTGCGCACAGTGGGAGGGGACACGAGATTTTTCTATCTCAGTTGGATTATATCAAGGTTCAGCTGTAAGCCCTTACCTTTTTACATTAGTTCTAGATGAATTGAAGAAACATATACAAGAGAGTATCCTTTGGCGCATGATGTTTGCGAATGATATAATTCTGATAAATGAGACGCGAGAAAGAGTCAATAGAAAGCTAGAGCTTTGGAGAAGCATTCTAAAGTCAAAGGGCTTTAAGTTAAGTAGAACGAAGACATAATACATGTATTGCAAGTTCAGTGAAGGCCGAACTAGTGATAGGGAAGGAGTTAGTTTGGATGGGGTGGTACTACCCCAAAGTAATCACTTTAAATATCTCGGCTCAATCCTTTAGTAGATGGGGGATGTGAGGAGGATGTTAGTCAAAGGATTAAAGCCGGATGGTTGAAGTGGAGACATGTCACGGGAGTTTTATGTGATCGCAAGATTCCTAATAAGTTGAAAGGAAAATTTTACTGTATAGCCCTACTACCGGCCATGTTATATTGTAGTGAGTGTTGGGCATTTAAGATAAGAGTTGCGGAGATGAGAATGTTAAGGTGGATGAGTGACTATACTAGATTAGATAAAGTCCGTAATGAGAGTATTAGAGAAAAGGTGGGAGTGGTACCAATTGAGGATAAGTTGAGAGAAGGGAGATTGAGGTGGTTTAGTCATGTGAAGCGTAGACATACCGAGACTCCAGTTAGACAAGTAGAGCATATTGGGTTAGAGGATAGAAAGAAAAGAAGGGGTAGATTTAAACTGATTTGGAGGAGAGTAGTACAACATGACCTATAAGCATTTTATATTTCCGAGGATTTAACCCAAAATCGTTTAAAATGGAGAAAGAGAATTCATATAGCCAACCCTAAATTTTTGGGATAAAGGCTTAGTTGAGTTGAGTTGAGTTGAGTTGAGTTTTCTGCCCTGCTAATAGAAACCTAACGTTGGGATGTTTGCTAAGCAACTTCTGAAGTTGCAATAACCAAAATGCTATTTTCTAGATGACTTTTTATCTTCTCTCCAATTACGTTTCAAGATATCTATCACTGGTTTCTCTTTCATCTCCAAATAATTGGATTGGTATTTATTGCTTATTTCAAATGCTTAGTGAAAAGCATAAAAAGATAGAAACATAGTGATAATGTCTATTCTGATCTTACTGATTTATTTGTAAATATTTAGAAACCAGAATGAAGCTGATAGTGGTGCATGCAGATGTGTGATTTTATGTTCTTATAAAGTATGGAAACAAGAAATTTTATAAAAGCATACCACATTTCCTCGTACAATGGATGCACTATCTGTCTTTGAAATTGTGAAATGGTGTATGAAATCACCGTTAATTCTTGGAACCTTTGCGACCTTTTGATTTTTGTCTTCGTAACTGTTGAAAATGTATTAGTGCCAAAATATTTGGAGTTTGCTTCAGTCATTACAAGTGTTTCTTAATTATTGTTGGATGACAGGATATAATAACTTTTTGTGGACTTCAGTCATTACAAGTGTTTCCTAATTATTGTTGGAT
Source organism: Hevea brasiliensis (assembly GCF_030052815.1). Lineage (NCBI taxonomy): Eukaryota > Viridiplantae > Streptophyta > Magnoliopsida > Malpighiales > Euphorbiaceae > Hevea > Hevea brasiliensis. The sequence continues at coordinate 102,940,485 of NC_079494.1, forward strand.
GACGGGACATTATAACTTTTTGTGGACAATTATACCTTGGTGAAAGTTTGCCTCTATTTGGATGCACAATATTAGAAGTGATGATCAATATTACAAGTGAAACTTTTTGGAGTTTGCTTCAGTCATTACATGTGAAACTTTTTGTGGGCAATATTAAGCAACAATGGTTTAAGCGGTGATGATCAATGGGCTTATTACTCTCTCTTTGTATTTGGATGGTCTTTGGTAGCCTGTGTAGTTCTTTTTGACCAGTCTTATTTTTCTTTTGTTTGGTCAACCATCTCTTTCAGTCAATTGCTGCAAAAGAAATGGTTGTGATGAACATTTCAATTTATTGTCATATATCTACTCAATAAGATGGGTCTTATTTTCAAATGCTGGATACGTTCTGAAATCAGATTGGATAATTCATGATCATGACTGATCTTGGCAGGTTGAAGTTGCTTTTTCTGGTGTTGAAGGCAAGGAAGAGGATGTCAAATCTGAAACTGCAAGTTCGGGTCTGAAAGTTTTGCCACCATGGATGATCAAGCAGGGAATGAACCTTACAAAAGAGCAACGTGGAGAAGTCAAGCAGGAGTCTAAGATGGATGGTAGTGTAGCAGCTGAATTCTCAGATAGCAAAAAGCCCACCAATGATAATGTTGATAATAAAACCTTACAGGTCTGGGGAATCACTTTTTTTTTTCTTTTTTTTTTTGCCTTGTTTTCATTTGTCATACAAAGATTTCTTCCTCCCCTCTCTCTCTCTCTTTTTCTTTCCTGATTACTGTTGGCTTAGTTTCTACTCTCGTATTTATCCTTTTAAAGTAAAGTTTCTACTTATTAAATTCACAGGATGAGTATGTTAAAGCTTATTATGCTGCTCTGCTTAATAAGCAACAAGAACTAGAAGAAGCCTCTAAGAAGCAAGAGAAAGAGTTGTCAAATGGCATTTCTGAGTCGCTTTCTACTCGTTAAGTGGGCATGAAATCCAAACGTGAGGAGGATGAAGGGGAAGATGATGTTGAATGGGAAGAGGCCCCAACTGGAGGTAAGTCTCAGTAATCATATTATGGAATGAGATCTCTAATCCTACAGCTCCCTCTTTTTTTTGTATGCTATTCATCTGTGAATCATTTGTTGTCTACTTGGCGCATCTATATATATATATACTTGGCGCATCTATATATATATATATATATATATATATATATAGAGAGAGAGAGAGAGAGAGAGAGAGAGGTGAGCATTATTCGGTTCAAATTGAATAAACTGAACTGAACCCCCTTAATTCGGTAATTCGGTTCGGTTTTTTAAATAATTCGGTTCGGTTCGATTTTATATTATAAAAATTTTAGTTATTTCGGTTCGGTTTTGAAGAGAAAAAATCGGTTAAACCGAACTGAATCAAACCGAATAGTTTTATTGATTTTTGAATTGATTTATTTTTATGGGGAATTTATGAATTATATGTAATTATATATATATAAATTATTTAATTTTATTGATTAAAAGTTATTAGGTTCAAATCAAAGTCAAAATCAGACTAAATAATTTGAAAATCAAGTCTAAATTAAAAAATCAATCAAAAATAAAATCGATCGGTTTGAACCGAACCAAATCGAAATAGTGGTTCGGTTTGATTCGATTTTTCATACATTTCGATTTCTAAAATTTGTAATTCAGTTTTCATGATTTATTCGGTTCGGTTCAGTTTGAACCGAATGCTTACCCCTAAGAGAGAGAGAGAGAGAGAGAGAGAAGGGGAAAGATGGGGGTTGGGGACTTACTGTGCTTATAAATGATTGAAGAGGAAATAGAGCCTTATAAATAATATGTGATATGGTCTAATTGTGAGATAAAATATTGGTTGGCCATGTAAACTGATCACGACAGTGGCTTGGAAATTGAGCCAAGCCAAATTCGGCTGGCTAGGATTTCTGGAGAAATTTTATTGCACCCAAGAAAATGCCATAAATTGATTATGGTGAAAATATTTTTTGTTCCCCTTCATAATCTCTTGTATTGTTTGAGATCAACATCAGTTTATTTTGTGTTGCTTATGGCCATGCAGGCAATACGGGTGAAAGTTACAAGGTCAATGACTTGAATGTTGAGGCAGAAGCATCAGGAGAGGAGGAGGAGGAGGAGGATGATATAGATTGGGAAGAAGGTTGAGTGTCAAATGAATTAACCTGTCGTGTGCAATGCTTGGGAACAATATTTATAAATTCAATGTGAAAGGTAACCACTATTAACATTTTCTCTAAATATGTTTTCCTTTTGTAGACATTCATTTCTACAAGTTTTAGGACAACGTCCATGAGTAGCAGTGACTAATGTTTGTAATGTCTTGTGTGTTGAGATCACCTCTGCCATGTATAGACAACTCGATACATAACTTGGTTTTCAAATATTTGTTCTATACCCGTTGTCATGTTGATGGGTCTTTTTCATTTATTGGATTTCAATTGAAATTTAAATTAGAGTTTGAATTTGTAATCTCCTAGTTTTAATAATAACAGTTTAATTAATTGAATTTAAAAGCTTATTATTATGTTATTGGAGTGTTATGCAAAGATAGATAAATTGTGTGCATTTGTATGCTTTTTCATATAACTTTAATTTTTTTTATAAAACTAAATTTAATTTAATAAAATTTACTGTGATTAGAAATTAAAGATTTTGAGATTAATTTGTTAATCTAGTAATTATTTTATAAATAAAATTACTTAATTAGTGATTACTATAAAGAATAAATAGATAAAAAAAAGAGGATTTAAAGGTGAGAGGAATAGTTGGATGAATTTTTTTTTTGGAAAATTAATAAAATAATATAATTTTATTTGTAAAATTTAGAAATTTTTAATTTTTAGTTATAATAATTTTTATGAGATTAAATTGAAGTCGGGTGAGTTTCAAGAAAAAACAAAAACAAAAGTTTAGTTATATTTATAAAAAAACTAATAAATTGTGGGCCTGTGATATTCACCCTATCATGTCACACAAATTGTGGGAGCTGCCATTTATGAGCAGGTAACTGTCCTCTTCCATGCAATAGAAACAATTTTGTATTTTTGTTTTAAATTTTTTTTTTTTTTTTTCAAAATGCTTAGGCGGTCATGGACTCTGTTCTTGAAGCTAAAGGCCTATCAATTCCATATCCTTTTGAAAAAGAAAAAACAATTGGCCAATGTTAAGAGGTTAATGGGATATATAAAATATCGACTTATGAGTTATTTAATTATTATTATTTAATTTTTTTTTTATAATTTTTTGAAGAAAGAGGAATGGAGTTGAATAAAGAGTGCGTTTAAAGATAGACCAGACTGATTGAGCCCTGAAAAATCTGGACCTTGGACAGCTGCGTAGCTTGTGTTTGAATAAAACATTTTGGAACTCCAAAAAGAATAATTTTTAGTAAAAATAAAATTTCAAGTTTTAATTATCATTATTAAATATATTTATCCCTTTCTTTGAATATTTCAATGATTTGCTTCTTTTGATTAAATTTAATTAATCAAATACACACCCTCTAATTTTCCTTTCATAAAACTATGAAATAATCTCTAAATATATCGAATTTTAAATTTAAATCTCAATTTAAATTCATTTATAAAGCATAAAATTTATAAACTGGTCTGATCAATGAGATAAATATTCTCTTAATAATAATAATAATAATATATAAAATTGGGGGGTTTGACAATATGTGGTATTAATGGCCCTTAGTTCCTTGAACGCAAAGGAAGATTCATTGGAAGAAGAATGCTCGACAATTCTGCTCCCTCTCCGCATCTACTGGACCTTATATGCCTCTCTCTCTCTCTCTCTCTCTCTCTCTCTCTCTCTGTCTCTCTCTCTTTCAGCAATAAATAAATAATCTCACAGAAAGTAGTCTCATGGAAGCAAGCACAGTACCAGCTCAACACTCTGCACCATTTCTTGTGCTAGTCTAGCTAGCTAAGCTTCCTTTACCACTTTTAAGCTCTGAATCTCTCCACCCTCCTATTGTTTCTCTCTCTCTCTCTCTCTCTCCATGCAATCTTTTCTTTTCATCCTCTGCTCTTTCCTCCTGATCAGCTTCAGCCATGAAAATCCCACTTTCTTCTCTCTTTAATACCATTCTTTGCCTCTCTTTTCTCCTCTTTTTCTTCTTCTTCTTCAACGGTTGGTGCTCTTGCTTTTCAAATAATAGTGAAGACAATCATGTATCTATATCTCTAGTTCAACCTTTTAGCAACAGAAGAATGTTGTCTAGCAAATTCGACTTCTCCCCATTTCTCAAGAACTCACACCGGCTTCACCACTGGCACTTGCCGGTGCACCCCCAGCGGAACGGAACTGAGATTGATCCACGTTATGGTGCTGAAAAGCGGCTTGTTCCAACCGGTCCAAACCCTTTGCACCATTGAGGTTTCTTTCTTTCTTTCTTTTTTTCTTAATTTTTTGTATTTCTATTTTTATACAGCTTTTTGTATCATTCCTGTTGATGGGTAATCATCCTATTTATTCTTAAAAACAAGTATTAAAAAAAAAAAAAAACTCTTGTGGGATTTGTGGAATTATCAGTTGTATGATTCTATACTTGAAATTCTGAATTCATATACATTCTTTCTTTATCATGCTACTTGTTTTGGTATCTAAGTGTATCCTTATCAAATGTTAACTTGCATGTGTATGCAAATTATTTATCAATATATGCTTTGTAATCTCCACATGATTCATTATGGTCACAGAATTACATGTTTGATCATGCAAATAATAATTAATTTAGCCCATTGTTAGGAAAGCAGTAATACCTGTGACGGCACGGCACAGCACGTCAAGGGAAGCGAAAATTTAGCACCATTAATTTATTAGTGGGTATTATTATTTTGTAGTTTATTAAAGATTAGTTATGAAATGACCTCTGAGAACATTAAATAATAATTCATGTAGCTATCCATTACCTCAATGGGTTGACTATGAGACAAGTGCTTAGATGGTAATAGAACAAAGGTTAAATAGGAAATTGCCGCTATAAAGATTTGAGATATAATTACTTTCTGATTTATATCTCATTGGGTGGAGCAAAGGGTTTATGAGAAAAGAAAATTATTATTAGGGTAGGAGAGTATCTCTCCTATTAGAACTAGGGAGGTCTGCATTCACTGGGAGTTCAACTCAGAGATGGGATATACTGAAAGCTGAATCCTTAAGGGACTAAATAGAGAGAAGAGGCTGATGGGATGAAAGAATAACCAAGCATAGGATTCTCCAGGGGGCTGGTGCTCCATTTTGACCAGAAAGGGCTTGATTTTTTTTTTCATGGTCAAATCCCACGAGTTAAATTTCTTGATTCTGAGCTTAAAGATGTTAAAAATTTCAATGCAGGGGTTGGTGTTAGTTCAGAAAAGGTTAAAAATTGTTAAACCAACTTCTTTTTCTTTGTGTTAGACTTTTTGATTTCAGCTAATCCAAAATTCATAGTGTGGTCTGTTGCTCAATGGGGGGTTTGTGGTGGCCTTCTTATTCATCATCCTGTGTGAAACTATTATCTCGTTTATTGGTTTGACTTTCAGTAAGGTTAGTGGCAACACCACTTAATGGTGGAGGATTCTCTCTTCTTCAGGTCATGATCAATGGAGGATTGCAAGAGGAAAATTTATGGAAAATTACTATTTAATCTATTTATTTTAATAAGATTAATTATTTGATTTTTTTATTTTAAAAATTATATTAATTAATTTATATATTTTTTTATTTATTTTTTAGTCTCTCTAGACATTTTAAATATTAATATTAATTTTATTAATAAACTGAACGAAAAGATTAAAAAGTGAACGAAAGATTAAAAAGTGAATGAAATAAAGAATTAAATAGTTTGTTTCATTAAAATTGAGGGCTAAATAATAATTTTTCCAAAATTTATTTGGAGAGACAGAAAGAGAGAAGTGAAATAGCCCTTTATCTCTTTTCACAAGTGTCAAAGATTATGCATCTTCTTTTGCATTGTGGTGCATTATTGCAGAATTTTTTTTTCTCTTCGTGAATTTCAGATTCCCATTAAATATAATAAGTGAATAATTAAATGTTTTATTAATTCTTTCTAAGAATGATTTCTTTTAGAATAAATTATTTATAAGAAAAAAAATTCACTTAAATTTTTAAACAATTATGTTTAAATTTTATTTTTTAATTAAAATTTTTTAAATTAAAAAAATTAAAAATTTCTTTTCAAATATAAAAATTAATTAAAAAAAATCAATTAAATTGAATTAACATGGGGATATGAATCTGCGGGTGATTAATTAGTTAGTGGTGATTTAGCAACTAGATATAAAAGTACGAAAGCTTGGCATGCCTGATGGTGCACCTTCACAACTCAAGCCACTATTGAATGCTGGTGCTCATAATTTTTTCATCAAATAGAATCATTAAATCAAAGAACTACTTATTAAATATATAAATATTTTATTATGTAAAAATATTCTGACTCAAAAAATTTTTTTAAAATAATAAACAATTGGATGCAGGGATGGTCTGAAAATATTGAATTGAACAGAAAGGAAAAATGTTGTAGCAAGCCACTGGATTATATACCTAATATTATTAGCTCAATTCCACTGGATTATTTGATTGTAAAAGTAATATCTAAATTTATTATAATTTGATCAAATGATCAAGAGCTCAGATCAAAACCCCATGGCTTTAAGAATTTTGAATTCGAGTCATAGTGAGAATCAATAGTAAAAATAATAATAATAATAATAAAATTTGAAAGGAGGATAAGCCCATCTCCATTAGCATTCGGCAATCATTGGCAACTGAACTGAATTAGCATATGGTGCTTATTGTCTATTGGGAGAGCATAAGAATGAAAGACAGGTAACTGCCATTGAAAATTTTGAGCTTTTAGGTGGGCATTGGTTAGTGGATGTCATATTCTGCTCAACTCTTCCCATTACAGGGAAGGGAAGCATTGCGTGAGAGCAGAAGAGGCCAGTTTCTCACCAACTGCAGCATGTTGGTCTAGGTTAAAAGGGCATCTCAAAATAATAATGAAACAAATGTCCCAATTATTTCTAAGGTATAATAATTCATTGCCGACCATTATGCTTAAATAGCTTCATATCCTTGGATACAATGAGGGGCTTCCTCGTACTCACCATCTGGAGCAAGTAACCTTGTCTACATACCCCCAGAGGTAAGAACAGCTCAAAAAGTAGAAGGGTAGGTTGATTGAAAGAATAGCACAAGTCCACCTGCAGAGAGAAAGAGAGATAGAGAGAGATTCAAGAGAAATGATCTTTCATTAGTTACCTGTACAAGAAATGGATTGAAATATCTAATGCCTACTTGGCTACTACCCAGTTCCCTTTTTAGTTGGGAATGATACATGCAAGTTTTAAGGGAAGCTCTTCTACCTCTTGCACTTCACCAGGCATTTTACACATTGATTATTGAAAACAAAATTTTGTTTCAAAAGCTGATCAACAGTGGGAAATAGGTGTGTAGAGCAAAAATTGTCTTAATGAGTAACAATAAGAAGGATCAACATGAAGGTAATTCAAGGCTTCCACAATTTCATTGCACAATCTTCACTGTACGTGGCAACGACATTCCGATGGGGATGGTGAGTCACACCAATTACATCCTTCTCATGAACCTGCCAGTAGTATAAAAATAAAAACATGTATGCATGATCACAAGATCTATGCACAAAGGGATAATATCAAGCAAAAAGTTCAACTTGCAGCTTTGTACAACCCATTCTAAGGGCAGAATCTAGCTGCTAGAAGAGATAAACGCGCAAACTTTTAAATTCTTGTCTACAGAATTAGGGCTGTTTATCATTCAATTCAAACTGTCATACTAAATTGAACTGAAACTATATTATACAGATAAAATTAAAACAATTCCGTTTGGTTGGCAAATTTTCCGAACTGCTGAAACAATTTAGTTAGGTTCATTAAAAAACACCCAATTCAACCATAAATCGTTATAAACCATTTTTTATACATAACTAAATTATTTATTTATCATGTTCACCTTTTCTCTTACTCTATAATAAAATATAATTAAATCCAAAATATAATATGTGGATATATATCAATTTTAAATTTAAGATATTGTATCATTAATATATTAAAATATTTCACTTCATATAATTACATGCTGCATATGTTTATTTATTTTAGTGTTTTAATTTCTAGTCATATCTATATATTTGCTTAGTTTTTACACGTGTTTGAATTAATCTTTTACTTAATTAAATTATTATATTTTTTTTAATTTTTCTACTCAAATGGTAATATTTCAGCTCGGTTTTTTTTTTTTTTTTTAGTTTGAAAATATCTCCAAACCACATCAAACCAGACCATTTACATAACTATTTAGAATAATCTAAAGCTAATGTCAGTATTTTCTGCCCATATACCAACACCAACACAAACTGTGTAATTGGAGTTTTGACAACAATGCTCAATGACCCTAAAAAAAATGATATATATTGAGGGTTAAAGATCCTGTGAAATGATCCTTAATTGTATCACATCCATCCCCATAAAGCCTTTCCTCTGTAGTTGAAACAAGGATTGCTAAATATGGTTCAACTTCCTTCCCTAACCTTCTGCAGTTCAACTAAGAACTCTGACCTTATGTTTGGATGGAAGGATTTGAAATGGTGAAATTTGACTCTGCTAATACTTAGATATTCTTTGATTCATGGATTTAGATTAGGTTCACGAATGTAGATAAAACATTACTTGAATGTGGATTTGAAATACCTATAAAAACATCATTCCAAATTGACTTCAATTATTCAACCACATTCACGAATTCAATCTTTATTCATTGACCTAATTAATTAAAAAACGACCCAACTTTTATTCAAGCAATTTAAATTAAAATCTTATCCAAATATCCACATTTGAAATCATTCTATCCAAACACAGCATGAGTTTATTTCTCAAAATTGTAGACTAGTTATTCTGATGGCAAATAAATGAGAAAGAAACCCGAAGGCCTATTGAACCATCTTAATCTCTACCAATTTCACTTACCTTCATTAAATGCTCTAGTTTACCAGATTGGTGGCTGAATCAGTACGTATTCCTGCAGATGATTTTCAGAACATATTAGTTAATATAATCAAAAGTAGTACCACAGATGCCAAACAGGAAAAAACTGGTAGCAGCTTAGTTTCACTGTAGAAAATTGTTCAGACAAATATATTGCAGATTTCAACAATGATGGTGAGTGCAAATCAATTATCACAGTACGATAGCAGACATGAGATCATTGCACAAGGCAGTAAAGTTGAATGCTTAAAGGCATACAAGGATCTAGAAAAAATTGAATAATGAGAAACAACTGACAGGCTTGATTTGAAGTGCATCACAAAATTTCCATACAAGATGAATCTCCTTAATCACATATCACGTGCATCAATAGTCAAGGATGTCTATTCTGGGGACCACATTTGTTTGCTTAAAGCCTCGATCATTGCTGTATCCTAGCTGCTTCTACAATCTATGCTACAGATTCAAAAACAAGTAAATTTTGATTTCTTTCTAGGTACCGCTCAAGCAAATGCAACTTGAGAAGAGGACTACACTTACCCAGCAGAGACAGGAAAAGAAAAAGAAAAAGGAAATGACAAAATATTTAGCAAATAAGGAATAAAATGTTTAACAGAATAGTATGTCTTGGACCTTTATATCAATTTTATTACAACACAAGATCAAACCTTATATAAATCAAAAACATTAGGAGCAATTGTAAATCAAAGTGAATTAGACGCAGGACAAAAGTGCATATTTCATACCAGAAGGTAGAAGACTTGGCCATAAAAATATAGAACATAGGAAGCAATACCTGTCTTCGCCAACACAATAGATCCATTCCCCTTTTGGTGACAAGCATGCTGTGACAAAATCTCCATCTTCTCTTTTACCAGATGAGAAACTCTTCACAACCTGCATTATAATGATTTAGAAACGAAGTATCCAACAATAATCATTTCCCATTAGCCTCAAATGTACTTCACCGAATGAATTTACAGAAACTCAAATTCACCGTAGTAATTTCCCAACTAAACTTCTACACATACAATTACATTAGTGGTGATCCAGTAATCAATGAAGAAACATGTCGCAGATCATGAAATCATGCCTCATATTTTTTTAAGTTTATTTTCTTTTCCTTGCTGAGATTTCTTCTTTTTTTGTTGTAACATAACAGATATTTTATGTACAATAAAATGAAGACATTTAATCATTATATTTCAGCCCAGCTAAATGTATATTATCTATCAAATTATTCATTATTCAGTAATTAAATTTAATCCGGCATGATAGCCTTAATGAGTGCCAATTCCTTCTAAAAAATTCAAATATCCCTTAGTCCAGAATAGAAATCATATGCGATTCCTGCTTTCTGTTTGTGCTTAGTAGCGTACCATGTCCTTTAGAATGGCCTAACCTAAGTGCAATCAAAAGAAAACCAAGTCCAGGAATCAGCTGAAAAATCCAGATACAGCCATGAGGCAACCATGCAAACAGCTGCTGCAGTAAATTTACAGATTATAATCAAAATGCCTGGACATATAGTCGTAGAAGCTATAAAATCACTTTTATTTTATTGTAGATTATTATTTGAGAGTAAAGAAATTGACAAAAGAGCACTGAGAGGGTGTCACTCATGGTGAAACCAAACCAAAACATCATGTTATTGCATTTCTTTTGAGTTGAGAAGCTACTGTCCTTGAAGTGTCATGATGCATATCAATGATCTCTTATTACAAAAAGCAATGTGATATGTGTTTTTTGGAAAAAGATGAACCGAGTTCACAGAAACATCACCTCCCTAATAGTTCACAGAGAGCAAATTAGGCAGAATCTAAATCAAAAAGAAGATGGAAACAATATATATATATATATATATATATATATATATATATATATATACACCCACGCGCGAGCGCATTTCATCCAAAGAAAGATACAAAACACGATAATGCAGCTAAATAACTCAAGTCCTATGAGAATGCAAATTCAAATGGGAAAAGTACTCTTAATGGAGGTGGTGGCCTAAATGTTTGCATACATTCTGTACTCTTCAAATCCCAAACCTATAAAAGGCGAAACACAATCCATTATTTAAACAGGAAAGAGAAATGCCACTTAATGAAAATGCCCAACACTTAAAATAAATGCATGTAATCATTCTGTACCCACACATGCAACTTACCTTCCCTCTGCAATCACTGGAGGCAGTAATAACACAATTTCCATCACTTGTAAAAATGGCATCATTCACGTAGGATGTATGGCCACGGAATTCTTTTAACAACTTCCCAGATTTTAGGCCATGTATTCTACATCAAATGCAACACATGGTTACCCAAAACTGTAGCAGCCAAGTTAAGAATATTTATTGTTTGGCCAATTTAGAAATAAATAAACTAGAAACATCAATACAGGTACAATAAAAAGTTAAGCTAAAATGATATATGGTGTAATAACAAAATGGAGTGCCAGCTTAAGGCAATCAACAATGCCAAATATGAACTATAAGTTAGTGTGCAAGAGGAACGTGTAACACTAAAAAATACTCATTGATCAATCAGGCTGTGCTATCAAAGGATGTACTCAGCAACTGGCTTCCATCATGAGAGAAGACAACACTAGTGACTCCTTGAGAATGTGCATGTTTGAGATGGCGCAAACATTGACTAGTCCTTGTCCGCCAAACCTAACAATAAATTAGGCACCAGACAAAGTTTACCCACATTCCAATATAAAAATTCCATTTTTTTTAATATATGTTTGTCGGATTTTAACTCCGCCTAAGTAGTTTGCACTTAGCCGGTCTCAAGCCCGGATAAAGGAGGAGGGTTGCGGTAGGTGACAACCAGCGTAAAAATTTCGTCACACCCTATGATATGGATTCAAAAGATATAAACATTGGGGCGTCCTCTATTAACGACGCACTACATCGGAGCCCGGTTGTAGTGATAAATATGCAATGGTGTAGGGCGTTCACCGAAAGCGAAGCGCCATGCAGGCGCCCGGGTGTGGTGTTAAGTGAGCAAGGGCTCCCACATCATGGACGGGTGTGGGTAAAGAAGTTAGTTCATAGGACAGATAGTAGAACAAATGGTGGAACAGAACACAAGATAGACATAGAAAACAATAGAAGATATCATAGAAGGAGACCAATTAGGAAGGAGCAGGATAGGAGGAGGATCAGGGTTGGTACTTGGAATGTTGGATCACTTACAGGAAAATTAATGGAGCTTGTGGATACCTTGGAAAGGAGAAGGGTGAATATTGCTTGCATTCAGGAGACTAAATGGGTAGGAGAGAAAAGTAAGGAAGTGGGTAATTCATGGTACAAACTGTGGTTTACCGGAAAGGAGAGAAACAAGAACGGAGTGGGTATAATCATAGACAGAACATTGAAAGACGCAGTAGTAGCTGTGAAAAGAGTAGGAGATAGAATTATACTAGTAAAGCTAGTACTAGAAGGAGAAACAATAAATATAGTTAGTGCTTATGCCCCACAAATAGGACTAGACAGTGAGAGTAAACAAAGGTTTTGGGAAGATATGGATGATTTAATGCAAAGCATACCGAATGAAGAGAATGTTTTCATTGGTGGAGATTTGAATGGACATGTAGGAAGCGATAAGCAAGGTTATGAGAATGTTCATGAAGGTTTTGGTTTTGGCAGTCGAAATGAGGAGGGAAAAAGCATCCTGGATTTTGCTATGGCATACGATCTAATACTAGCAAATACCTATTTTATAAAAAGAGAGTCACATTTAGTGACTTTCAAAAGTGGGCAACATAGAAGCCAAATCGACTTCCTCTTAACCAGGAAGACAAATAGAGCTCTATGCAAGGATTGCAAGGTCATTCCAGGAGAGGCTTTAACAAGTCAACATAGGTTGGTGGTCTTGGATGTCAAGTTTAGGAACAATTCAAGTAAGGTAAGAAGAAATAGTGTAGCTCGAACAAAGTGGTGGGAGTTCAAAGGAGTAAAGCAAGTGAAGTTCAAAAATGAGCTTCTCGAGTCCGAAGTATGGAAGCTAGATATGGAGGCCAATGATATGTGGATACAGATGGCATCAAAGATTAGAAAAGTAGCTAGAAAAGTAGCTAGAAAAGTACTTGGAGAGTCTAAAGGACATGGACCACCCTCAAAAGAGAGATGGTGGTAGAATGAGGAAGTACAAAAGGCAGTGAAGAGAAAAAGGGAATGGTATAAGAAATTACCTAAATGTGATAATAATGAGGCATATGAACAGTACAAGATAGCAAAGAAAGAGGCAAAAAAGGCAGTTAGTCAAGCAAGAGCACAGGCCTTTGAAAAGTTATATGAGAAACTTGGAACTAAAGAAGGGGAGAAAGATATTTATAGATTAGCAAGGAGTAGAGAAATGAAATGTCAAGATCTCAATCAAGTTAGGTGCATTAAGGATAAAGAAGGAAAAGTGTTGGTGAAAGATGAGGACATTAAAGAAAGATGGAGAAATTATTTTAATGATCTCTTTAATAATAGTCAAAATAGAAATAACGTGAATATAGATTTTAGAACAATAGAAAAGAATGTAAATTATACTAGAAGGATTATATTTTTAGAAGTAAAGGAAGCACTTAAGAGAATGAAAGTGGGTAAAGCCTGTGGACCCGATGAAATACCAATTGAAGTGTGGAAGTATTTGGGAGATATGAGAGTGGCATGGTTAACTAAATTATTTAATAAGATTCTAAACTCAAAGAAAATGCCTGATGAATGGAGGAAGAGTATTTTAGTACCTATTTTTAAAAATAAGGGAGACATACAGAGTTGCTCAAACTATAGGGGAATTAAACTCATGAGCCATACTATGAAGTTGTGGGAGAGAGTTGTGGAGCATCGACTATGTCATGATACTTCTATCTCTCTCAATCAATTTGGTTTCATGCCCGGTCGTTTAACTATGAAAGCGATCTTTCTCATTAGAAGCTTGATGGAGAAATATAGAGATGTGAAGAAAGATCTACACATGGTTTTTATTGATTTGGAGAAGGCTTATGATAGTGTTCCAAGAGAGGTCTTATGGAATGTGTTAGAACAAAAGAGGGTATCTATTAGGTACATACAAGTATTGAAAGATATGTATGAAGGAGCAACTACTATTGTGTGCACAGTGGGAGGGGACACAAGAGATTTTCCAATCTCAATTGGATTACACCAAGGATCAACCATAAGCCCTTACCTTTTTACATTAGTTTTAGATGAACTGACGAAACATATACAAGAGAGTATTCCTTGGTGCATGATGTTTGCGATGATATTGTTCGATAGATGAGACACGAGAAGGAGTCAATAGGAAGCTAGAACTTTGGAGAAGTACTCTAGAGTCAAAGGGTTTTAAGTTAAGTAGAACGAAGATGTAATACATGCATTGCAAGTTCGGTGAAGGCCAAACCGGTGATAGGGAAGGAGTTAGTTTGAATGGAGTGATACTGCTTCCAAAGTAATCACTTTAAATATCTAGGCTCATCCTTCAAGTAGATGGGGATGTGAGGAGGATGTTAGTCATAGGATTAAAGCGGATGGTTGAAGTGGAGACGTGCCACGGAGTTTTATGTGATCGTAAGATTCCCAATAAATTAAAAGGAAAATTTTACCGCATGACCATACGACCGGCTATGTTATATGGTAGTGAGTGTTGGGCTCTGAAAGAGTCGTATGCATCTAAGTTAAGAGTTGCAAAGATGAGAATGTTAAGGTGGATGAGTGGCCATACTAGACTAGATAAAGTCCGTAATGAAAGTATTAGAGAAAAGGTAGGAGTGGTGCCAATTGAAGATAAGTTGAGAGAAGGGAGATTAAGGTGGTTTGGTCATGTGAAGCGTAGACATACGGAGGCTCCAGTTAGACAAGTAGAGCACATTAGGTTAGAGGATAGAAAGAAAAAAAGAGGTAGACCTAAATTGACTTGGAGGAGAGTAGTACAACATGACTTAGAAGTATTACACATTTCTGAGGATTTAACCCAAAATCGTTCAGAGTGGAAAAAGTGAATCCATATAGCCGACCCCAAATTTTTGAGATAAAGGCTTAGTTGAGTTGAGTTGAGTTTTATGTTTGTGGGATTTTACCACTGATAATACAAATTTGATGTAAACCGGAAAAACACAAGATGAGAAGTCCAGATTGTTGTGGTCAAGGTTGTTACAGTTCTACATTGATGCCAAAATATTTTTCCTCAACTCATAACCACCTTCTTAGTCTTCACAACCTTGTCAAAAATTTTACCAACTGCAGGCTAACCCATCATAACCAAAACATCTCACCCAAGGATGCAAATTGGACCACAACAGGAAAAACATGTTGTATGAGTCCAACTTGCTCTGGTCAATTTTCTCTTACTGTCCTACAATTTATACCAAAATACGAGCAACTTCTTAATGCTAACAATCTGGTCAAAAAATATATTGATAATATTCTTCCTATTTAGAATTTTTCCCCCTTTATTGCCTATTTCCTAATTAGGGTTCCTAAATAAGGTTGTAAAATAGACATTTATATTTGTATATATTCTATTTTCCTAGTTTAGAATATTCCTATTTTAGAATTATTGTATAAATAAGCTACCTTGTAACGGTCAAAATTAAGACAACGAAAATTATTTAGCTCAATCTTGTCTTCTTTGTCAACATATATCCAACCACACACTAAGTCACCATAAACAAAACATTTCCAAGCATTAGGCACACCTACTATTCATCAATTTTTTTAGCTCTTCCCAGTTATTGAAGAAAATTCATAATTTTGTTATTATGTACAAGTCTAGTTGCCCCAAATATTCACAGTTCACACAAGATTTTTACAAGATAATACATCCATTGGCTTGGAAGGAAGCCACATGGATGCATTTAACAATTCAAATTATAAAGAAATAAATTTCAGAACCATAACCCAAATTCAGTCACACAATTAAACTTACTTTGATCTTCCCATCTTGGGAAGCTGATGCAATCATCTCAGAATCTCGGCTAAAATCAACACATAGCACAGGATCATCGTGCATCATAAATGTTTCCTGAAAAAAGTGTACCATTCATCAATAAATGCACCAGAGCAGAGAACTGCTCTGCTACAAAGCTAGCATATTGAGGAAACATTTGCAGTACCTATAAAAAAAAAGGCATACATTCCCAGCCAAAAAATTTCATTCTTGAAAGAAAGTTTTAGCAGCAATGAAAAGCATAAAAGAAAAATCATTACTCCTTTTGAAAAAAAAAATGTGTGGTGGTATATAGAATTATAGATGGGTTCAACTATCATGAAATTAGACAATGTTTCTTATGGTTATGAGGTGGGTAAATATTCAATTGTGAATTTTTTGGATAAGAGGTTAAAAAGTATTATAGATAATGATCAGCAGAGCACAAGATTTGATAATTACTCAAATATGTGATGATAGCAAGGACACGGGACTCCCAGGGTGGGACACTTTGATAAGCTATTATTACAAGTGGTTGCAATGATTTTGCTTGGAAGATTAGCTCCAAAAGGGGTTTGGGCAAGACATTATTTTGACATGATCTCTGGTGTAGTGATGAATATTAAAAGCTTATTTTCCAGATCTATATTCCTAGCATTGAGTAATATGCAATAATTGGATGGTATTTGGTTAGACAAGGTTGGAGAGAGCATTAGAACTTGGTGTCTCAACCTATACCAACAGAAGCAAATAAGAGTTTCTTGTTACCTCTAGTAAATGAAAAAAAAAAAAGGTAAAAAACAAGAATAAAACAAAAAGAAAATAAAAAAGTGGGACTTACATCAGCCTGAGCCTGGTACTGAAGATCTTTCTTGAGCTTTCCACTTAGGTAATCCCAGACCTCAATGAACCCATCAACAGAGCATGAGACAAGGAACTGCCCATCTGGTTAAAACCGAGCACATTCTGCATAACTTTTTGTTCCAAACTGCAGCAGGAAAAAATATGCAAAATATGAGGAGCATATAATTTAAGGTCTCAGTAATAGACATCGGAAATTCCTGCAAACCAAATAAAGCCAACAAGTATTCAACAAGATACAAATAGGAATTGTAAGTCCAATCTGAAAAAATTCTCAACAACGCTTTCCATGTTCTTCAATCCACTTATAATTAAAACAGTAAATATTTGTTTGCTTTTCAGTGGGAGATTTCTTCTTGAGGCTGAAATTGCTATCAAGGGCAAAGTTAATGGTGAGGTAACTGAGAATAGATAGGCTTAGCCATGAGCTAGTTAAGATCATTTGCTTTAATGAAAGACAGTAAAGCCAAGCTCAACACTCAAATAAAAATAAGCTTCCATTGCAGCAATATGTAGGTGCATGGAAAACCACACTAAGCAGCACCATCCAACTACAACAATGGAGCATTCAGTCGGTAGTGCCACCTTGCACAATTAACCAACATACAGTTCAAATATCTTAAAATGAAAAAATAGGTAACATTACATATATAGGTATAAAACACTAACCTTAATAGTGTGTGCAAGAGCTGTCGGGTACATGTCATCACTTATCAACATCCTGTTTCATAGCAGCTGTTCCTCTAAATAAGTCAAACTGTGTTCCTGGTGGAAGCAACCCTGAAAGATAAAAATAAAAATGCTTCATCAAGACATACTTTCAGTAAAGATAAATGGCAGCAAGCAATTCTTCATCCCAAACACCCCAGCCCACCAAGAGGGGTTGCAGGCAGAGGCAGTAACCAGTAGGGT
This sequence comes from Hevea brasiliensis, assembly GCF_030052815.1. Classification (NCBI taxonomy): domain Eukaryota; kingdom Viridiplantae; phylum Streptophyta; class Magnoliopsida; order Malpighiales; family Euphorbiaceae; genus Hevea; species Hevea brasiliensis. The sequence goes on from NC_079494.1 coordinate 102,958,228, forward strand.
TTTGACCATCATAAAAACAAAACCAATGTTGATTTAGAAAAGATTGTAAGAAAAATTTCAAAAGCAAATTGAATTGCTAACGTAATCATCTATCCAGTCAAAAAAAAAAAATTGCAGCATATTGATTTGTTGATATGCAAAACAAATGTATGAGGCTTCTTCAATTGGTCTGACATAAAATTTCACACCAAAATAGAATACAAGTATCATTAGATCCAGAATCTGACCATGGTGTTGCTGCCACTTTAGAGCCTGCCCAATACGCCATTAATCAAGAAGGTGGAACAACACTAACTTCTGTGGCAAGAGCTGAATGCATAAAAGTTGAAATGAATCTCATTGTCTAGAAACCTAAACAAAAGCATAATCAGAAATGTGTGCAAAACAACAGGTACTTTGAACAAATCCATCTCAAATTTTTTAAATCCTTATTATGTTGTCTATATTTGCATTCTGCCTATGTCTTTGTAATCTTAGTTGTGACTTATTTGCTACATTCCATGCTGGTGATAAAAAGCTTGACTCTTAATGATGCGGGACCTTCTTTTAATAGAGATTATAGGTCTATGTACTTGGGAAATAATTTATTTTGGGCATTATAATTATTAAAGGTAATTTTGGTATTTGAATTTATTATTAGGGTTAGGGTTATTTCTCTATATAAGTCTTATCAGGGTTCTTTAACATTAAAGTTTTGGTATTTGACAATTGAGAATCAATCAATCAAATAATTTTGAGAGTATTGTTTTCTTTGTTCTAATTTCTTTTTGTTTCTACATCACTTAACATAAATGCACAGCAAACGCCATAATAAATAACACAAACAATAATCCTCCCTATATTACCTCCATAGTGGTTCCAAAAGGGTGAAATGCTCTTTTAAAACAACCATTAGAGTTAAGCCAAGGACTAGTTTGGAAGGCTTCTTAAGTCAACCCCATGAAATCATAATTTAGAAATTTATATCCTGCTTTATTCATTGCTTTCACTTTGTTAAGCCTTTTCCTTCTTTATCAACATTGGAGCTTGTTATGGTAAAATCTATTTAAATAATCGATTTGTGAACCTAGAAACCACACAAGTGGAGCAATTGTCCTTCTACAACGTAGCTTTCTCATTTCACATAACTAAAAGAAGGGAAAAGAGGCAAAGGGACGGGGGAAAAAGATGGGACCGGTGAAGCACCATAGGGAACACGGCCCATGCATACAAAATGTAAGTAAAAGATAAAACTACCTTGAAAGTGTTTAAAATTCACAGACATCAAGAAAAGAATCCCATGCAATGCCTCAATAATGTTCCCAATCATTAAGAACTTGATTTCATCAAATCAGCAGCTTAAAACTATTGTATTTCTAACAGCTATTACAGGCTAAAAACTTATTCATTCAACCCAAATTTCACACTCATTCGTAAGTCTTTCTATTATCTCCAGTTGAGATACCATTTCCAGCACTTGTAAGGGTTGGCCCATTCCAACAGTGATATGTAGCAACCCAAAAATGCAAAGGGTAAATAACATAAAGAAAAATAAAAAATTGAAAAGGCCCAATTATCAAAATACTTCTACTGCATTATGCTATAAAAATGGTGATAATCCTGTGGTGCTACCACATTTGGCATTCTCAATGCTCAACTCTTGGCATTTCAAGACTTGAAGTAAGATACTGCATAAGATAAGAGAACTAAATTCAAGTAGACAATGAGAAAAATAATAAGGAATTCTATTTCTAACAATCAACAAAAAAATGGTATATTGAACCTTTAAATATCAAGGAATTCAACGTTAATTATGAAACTTCAACACAAAAATAAGTGCTGGGGTCTTCACAATTAATTCAATAACCAGAATGCGAATGAGGAAAAACCTTGGGCAATCTGTCCACGGCATTTCTCCTTGGTTGAATCCTGGTAAGCCTGTCACATTGGACATTTAACTTAAATAAAATATTAGTGAAGAATACACTCATTGATTGATGTAATAGAAACCCATTGCATTATAAAGCCAAAATAAATTAATCAATATATAACCAACCTAACAAATTCTCTAACCCAAAAGGTTCCATTTTCTTGAAGTGACATAACCCAGCAGATAAAAAAATTAAAGCCAATGCAACTAACATGAACAAAGAATTATAAATAAAAAAGTGGGAATTAATTTACAATGAGAATCAGTATAAGAGCAACAAGAAACCAGATTAGGGGTAGGTATAAATTTCCCACACCACCCCAAACAGAACCACCAAAGAATCTTTACCTTAATTCTTTCTATTCCCAGAAACCCTAAGAATGAATCACCAAAAAAATTCTCCAAAGTACGTACGAAAGCCCACTATTCAATGACTATAAGGAAAAACCTATTCCACATGTCACATATTATCAACTTGACTATATAGATTCATTAGTTACCATCGACCAAAATATAAAATTAGGATAAATAACTATTAGCCCTTTGAAATTAGGTCATAATTACTAGAAGGTCCCTGCTGTTTGAAAATTGAACTAATTGGTCCCTAACATTTGATAGTGAATTCCATTAGTCAACCGTTAAAAAAAGTTTAAACAAAAAAGTCAAATGTGCAAAATTCATATAAAATTCCAAAAATACCGTCTAACAAATTTCGTAGAATTTTTTGAGATTATTTTTTTAAAAATTAACAAAAGAAATTAGAATAAAATTTTGTTTGAAAAATTGTCAAAGAACTAAGAAATTTTGGAATAAAAATTCTGATATTTATTGCCCCAGAAATCAAAGATATATATAAAAAATTACAGCTAACAAATTGGTTTTTAATCAAGATAAACTACCAAAATTGTATTAGAATCATACAGCAAAAGGTAAGAACATATATACACACAAAAATTCCTAAACAAATACCCTAAATAAATGCAAAACAAGTGGCAGCTAAAAGTTGCTTTTCCAATACCCCCCTCAAGTTGGAGCATGGAGATCTCGAATACCCAACTTACGAATAAGAAAGTCAAATTGATCCTTTCCCAACGCCTTTGTGAAGATATCCGCAAGTTGCATTGAACTACGTATATAATCTGTTCGAATGTTACCATTCAATATCTTATCACGATAAAATGACAGTCCACTTCAATATGCTTGGTACATTCATGATAGACAGGATTAGCAGCTATATGCAGAGCTGCCTGACTATCACAATACAAATTCATAGGTTCAGTATGTGCCACACCAAGAGAATTCAATAATCCTTTCAACCATTTAAGTTCACAAGTTGTAGTACTCATAGACCGATATTCAGCTTCAACGGATGAGCGAGACACTGTCTGTTACTTTTTAGTCTTCCACGAGATAGGGAATTCGCCCAAAAGAATAAAATAACCTGTCAAAGACCGTCTCGTCAAAGGACAGCTAGCCCAATTAGAATCACAGTAAGCAGACAATTTGAGATCACAATTGGCATGCAGTAGTATACCCTGACTTGGATTTCCTTTCAAATAATGCACAACTCTAACAGCTGCCTCCCAATGAGCTTTCTTCGGTTGTTGCATGAACTGAGCAAGAATATGCACACAATAAGACAACTCGGGTCGAGTTATTGTTAGATAAATAAGCCGTCCCACCAGACGCCTATACTGAGCAAGGTCATCCACATCATCACTCTCGGTAAGAGCCAGCTTGTGATTTTGTTCAAGAGGAGTTTTAGCCGGCTTGCAACCCAGTAATCCAACTTCTGAAATTACATCCAATGCATACTTACGTTGACACAAGAAAATACCATTCGAGTTTCTAGCTACTTCAATCCCTAAGAAAAATTTCAGATTCCCCAAGTCTTTCATATGAAAGCAACGACTCAAATAGTTCTTGAATTTTTATACAGCGGAAACATCATTACTGGAGATAATAAGGTCATCCACATAAATAACCACATTCAATTGAACAGTCCCAGCTCGAAAAGTGAACAAAGAGTAATGTGAATATGATTGCTGAAATCTATAAGCTTTAAGAGATGCAACCAATTTCGCAAACCAACATCTAGGTGCTTGCCGCGAACCGTATAGAGATTTTCGGAGTTTACGAACCTTCCCTGGTGATTGAGAAGCAAATCCAGGCGGCATCTTCATGTAAACCTCTTCCTCCAAATCACCATGTAAGAAAGCATTTTGGACATCCATCTGATGGAGTTCCCAATTCTTTGCAGCAGCAACGGCAAGAAAGGTGCGCACAGTAACCATTTTTGCTGTAGGAGCAAAAGTCTCCTGATAATCTATGCCTTTAACTTGATTATTTCCCAATATCACTAAGCGCGCCTTGTATCGTTTAACACTTCCATCAGAATTGTATTTAATTTTGTATACTTACTTGCTTCCTATTGCTTTCTTCCCAAATGGCAGATTTTCAACTGTCCATGTACCATTATCCTCCAAAGCCTGTATTTCTTTTCTCATAGCCGCTCTCCACCATTCATCCTTAACTGCTTCTGCATAAGAGCTTGGTTCATGTCCTGTAGTAATGGCTGCCAAAAAACATCGGTGTTGTGCAGAGAATTTATCATAACCCACATAATGTGCTATAGAGTAAGGCGTACCTGAGGAATTAGATTGGGAAGGTAAGCATACCGAGGGGCTTGTTTTGATGGCGTTTGTCACATAATCCTTTAAATGAAAACTAGGTTGCTTGGCCCTTTGTCCCCTACCTAGTTGCTCTTCAACAACTTCACCTCTATCCACTCCCTCACTGTTTTCATGGATCAATTTTTCCGTTTCAGGATTCACCTCACTTTCTCCACCCACACTTTCATCGTGCTCCTTTCCCAAGTTGTTCTCTAAACCATCAACTTCATCACCCAACTCCTCAAGTCCATTTTTAATGAGTTCATCACCCATTATTTTCTCATTTGCATATGGAAATTCTGTTTCAGCGAATACCATGTCTCTTGATACAAAGTATTCTTTAGTTTCCAAATTATACAATCTCCATCCCTTCTTTTCAAATGGATACCCAACAAAAACACACCTACGACTTCTACTACCAAATTTATCTTTATCTCGATTCAGATTATGCACATAGCACAAACAATCGAAAACCCGAACGTATTTGTAAGAAGGTACTCTCCCAAAGAGCATCTCATATGGGGTTTTACCATTTAATAACATAGATGGAGTTTTATTAATCAAATACCCAGCTTCAAGTACACATTCTTCCCAAAATTCTATGGGTAAATTTGCTTGAAAACGCAAGGCTCTTGCCACATTAAGAATATGGCGATGTTTTCTTTTCACTCGGCCATTTTGTTGAGGTGTTCCTATACAGGAAGTCTGATGCAACATCTCTTGTTCATCAAAATATTCTTTCAAGCACATAAATTCACTTTCGTTATCACTTCTGACAATTTTCACATTTTTTTCAAATTGGCGTTTAACCATCACAACAAATTTCTTAAGAACACAAACTACTTCTTGTTTTCCATTCAACAAATATATCCAAATAGCACGAGAGTAATCATCAATAATTGTTAAGAAGTAAATTACTCCACAAGAAGTTGGGACTCTATCAGTTCCTCACAAATCACAATGTATCAATTCAAAACAACCATCAACTTTATTGTCACTAGAAAAGAAAATCTCTCTTGTTTGCTTTGCTCTAAAACAAACTTCACAAGTTTTATTAGTTTTCCTAACTATGCTACCAGCTTTTGGAATTAACTCTACCACCTTATAAGAAGGATGACCCATTCTCTTATGCCAAAGCTCAAAAGACCCCACATCAGCTACCTTGCAAGCATGTACCGATGTCACTCCCTTGAGAAAGTACAGCTCCTTGCATTGCTCACCCGCTCCAATCAGGTTCCTCGAATTTAGGTCATGTATAGCACAAATTTTGTTAGTGAGTTGAATAACCAAATTAAAATCATTAAGTAGTTGTGATAAAGAGATCATATTGCAATTCAAATTTGGCACATAAAGGACTCGTTGCAATTTCAAGTCTCCTCCAAGCAACATAGTTTCTTCTTTTAGCGCCAAGGTCTTTTCTCCATTAGGTAACCCGACTAAGCATGGCACAATGTCACGCAATTCACTCAAAAATGCCAATGTTCCTGTCATATGATGGGAAGCTCCTGTGTCAATAATCCAAGGAAATATCCTCTGCGTACCTGTCAGCCTCTCATTGCCACCATTCTGACCTAGCAAAGCAGCCCACTGCTCTTCATTTAATCCCCTAAGACCATTTCGATCTGAATTTGTCACAATTCCACGCCCACCGTCAACTCCAGTTGCTTGTGTGGCATTGGCACGAGCAACTCCTCCCCTTCCTACGTCCTGCTCCATTGCCACGCTTTTGACCACCTCCTTGTCCAGCAGAAGTTCCATGTGGTCTATTACCCCACCATTCTGGATAACCTATCAGCTGGAAACAATTTTTAGCATCATGTCCCTCTCGGTTGCAATTAGAATAAATTGAAGATTTGTCTTTATCCCCCCCTGAATTTCGACTACCTGCTCGAATTGCAAAATTCATAGGATTGCCTCTTTCTTCCTTGGTTCGTGTCATAGTTCACACCCGCTCTTGCTGAACAACCATAGCATAGGCACGATTCAAATTGGGCAACGGTTCAGTGCTCAAAATATTAGAGCGCACTGTTTCGTATCCTTCTTCATCCAAGCCCATCAAAAACTGATGAACTCTCTCTTCTTCACACTTTCTTTCCAATTCAATAGTAAGATTGCATCTGCAGCCTGCACAGATACACACTGGTATCTGATCATAGTTGTTTATTTCATCCCATAACGTTTTGAGTCTTCCGAAATAGGACACAATCGGTTGACCTTCCTGCCTACAATTCACCAGATCCGATCTCAGTTGTTGCATTCGTGGACCATTCCCAATCGAGAACCTCTGTTTAATATCCTCCCACAGATCCTTTACGTTCTCCATGTGAGAGATGGTCGAGCGAAGCGTCAATTCAATGGTATTAAACACCCAAGAAACTAGCATAGAGTTAACCGTCCACCAATCTTCGAGTTCCAGTGAGTCATCTGTTGGTTGCTTGACAGATCCATCAATAAAACCATATTTCTTTTTGGCCCGCAATGCAGTCTGCATAGCTCGCGCCCATTCTTCGTAATTCTCTCCCTTCAACTGAACTTGGGTAATCAAGTTACCTGGGTTGTTATTCGAATTTAGTGTGTAAGAACTAGAAGTTTTCTTCCCTGATCCAGAACTCACATTTTTCTTTTCATCAGCCATGGCTCTGATACCATGTAAAAGAACTAACAGTTCTTGACTTAGATTGATAAGCTTCATGCAAATATCAACCTTGAACCTTGGCGTGGCAGCTTGTCAACTTGTTAACCCTAATAAACTTGAGTTAAGATTATTTTGAACCTATGAAAGAGGCTTACAGCATAGCAACACTATAAAAAATTTCATGTCCAAGCACTGCTGTTGCACCTCTTTGAGTAGGAAAACATGCAAAAGGTTTCCAACTCCGCATAGTCTTCCTCAGTCCACTGCCATAGCATTTAAATGGCAGGGTAGCCTAATCCCTTCCCTCCATACTGCCTACAATTTGAAGACAGTCAAACAAATATCCACAAAAGACTCTTCCTATCAATCATGTAACCTCCCATTGCTTGTTATATGTGATGTTTAAAGTTTAAGATATGTATGTTTACCTTAACCTTTTAAGCACATTCATTGAGTAGTTATGCATGTATGAAAGAATTACACTTTATTGTTTATGAATGAAATGAAAAGGTTTAAATTCTGGACTGTTTTAAAAGGAAAATGAATTATGTTCCAATGTAAATGGTAAAGTATGATTGTTCATGAATTGCTTAGGTTTTGGTTTATGTGGAATGAGTAATGTTTATCAAGTCTTAGGCTTGCTACGGGTTTCAGCAGCCTTAACTAACCCATTTTCTTGTACCGATAATGGCCCCCGCTGTTGTCAAAGGCGCCTCGGAGGCGCAAGGCACAAGGGGCATAGGTGGTGGCACCTAAAGGAGAAAGAGGCGTAGGACATCTATGTAGCGCGGAAACGGAAACGAGGACACAGGGAAACGACATTTTAAAAAATATAGGAAACGAAAACGTGGAAGAAACGTGTAAATATAAAAAATATAAGGTTATATTTATAAATATATATATATATATATATATATATATATATATATATATATATATATATATATATATTATGAAAGATGTTCAATAACAAATAAAGTCTAAATCAACATTCAAATTCAACCATAAAGATACATATTTAGAAATTTCATACTTATAAGAAATAAACATTAACTACAACACATTCAAATGTTAAAAAAGAAAAGATAATAAAATTTATGACATTTCCTCAATTTAACTGTCTTTCTCCTTCTCCATGCTTGTAGTTGCATTTTCATCAAATAAAATAGACTATAACTCTGGTTCATTCAATGAAAGGTTGGCAAATTCAAGAACTATCACATCTTTCATACTCCCAAATTGATCACCACCAACATCCCACAATTTTGTTTTCTCATCATAATATTAGGAGGAGTTTCTTGACAGAAGACGAAGATTATTATGGATAAAAACCAAGTCCTCTGCATGTTTTGGAGTTAATTTATTCATTCTACATGAATGAATGAATGAATAAATACTTCAATTTCTTTCACAACAAGAGGAGGAAGTAGGTTGTCCAAGCACTTTAAAAGTCAACCTTTGAAGTAAATGTGCATTAGAACCAAAACATGCCCACCATTTTCTAGGATCTGTAACATACATACTTCCAATAGAATCAAGATCAACAAAATGTTCACTTTTCAAAGAAAAATTTGTAAATTCATCATTTGCTCTAATTCGCTCATCTTCATTAGAAAAAAAATCCTCCTAAAGCGTTTAATTCTTTCAGTTGATACTTCTCCATCCATATGAGGAGACACTCTACTTTCTCCTTCTTGAAGCCATTTTTCACTATAAAATCTTCAAAAATAAGAAAATAAATTCAGAAAATAAAAAAAAATTATAACAAGAAGATGAGTATGTAAGTTAGAAATTTACCTTGGATTTATTGAATGAGCCAAATGATGAAGGAGAGTGTTGCTCTTTGCCCAAATGATGAATCAGTATTAGTAATGACTTGTACCACTTTTTGATGACCCACCTCATCAATTACTTCTTTTAGCAAATTAGCAATAAATTGCTTATCTTTTACTTCACCAGAACAATCTATAGATTTGATAAACATGGGGCCAAACTCAGATACAATTATAAAATTAATCAAAGGCCTCCTCTGGGGATCACTTCATCTATCACTCACAATACTAATACCTTTTCTAACCAAGTGCTTTTAATTGGTTCAAGCAACCTCTCTACATTTGTTTTTTCTTGTTGAAGTAATGTGGTTCTCAATTTGTTATAACCAGGTGGCACATAACCACCCAAAGCATGATTAGCAGCAAAAGAATAAGAACTCACATAATAAGGATTTCTAGCAAAATTAAAAGGTAGACCCCCAGTGTAGAACATTCAAGCAATCTCTGCATCTAATTGAGCTCTTGTTTGCAAGTCAAAAACTTTACCAAGAGGAGAATCATTAACTCTTCTTTTCTTCAAAGCTGCTGAAATACTTGGTTCAGTTATATTTAATAAAGGAACATAAGTTATACTAATAGGCAAAGAAACTCGCCTAGATTGTGAATTGGTAATTCTGTTTATTGCCTCATCCTCCTGTTTTCTCATTTCAGAAATACTATCATTCATCACTTTTTTACACACACCAATCCCTTTTCCAGTGATTTTCAATAAATGAACCATCACTCTAGTATAAGTCTCTTGCTTTTCTTGTTCACAAAAATTACATATCCATTTACAATTGCCCCCTCCTTCTCCAGTTTTCTCAAGTTTAGTTACATATCTCCACAAAGGATTAAATTCTTCCTCCCTAGTTTTTGAAGAATTGGCACTAGTGCTATTTGCTTGGGTAGAATTAGAGTTCGAAGAATCCATTCAAATATTGTCCTATCAAAATAACAAAAAGAAAATGCAATTTTATATAATTTACAAATTATTTAAACAAATTATATACTAAGGATTAAAGCACAATACAAATTATATATTAAAAGATTAAAAAATTAAATAATAGAATTGAATAAATTGACTATAAAAATTATTATGAACAATTTTAATATATAATATAACGATACATTAAAACAAATTATATTAAACAAATTATATATAAATTATTACAAAAATATAAAATATATTAATATAAAATACAAATTTTGAATGTTGAAATTTTTTTTATTTATCATTAATTAGAATTTAAACTTGAAATTTTATAATTTTAAAAATAACTTTAAAAATATATTTACATTTGTCCTTGATTTCCTACAAAATATTGATTGTAAAAATAGGGCAAATCTTGAAAATTTTTAGTGAATTTGGAAGACATTTTTTTTATATCTTTCTTTTTTAAAAAAAAAATATTTATGATAATTCCTCAAATTTGGTTTGAGAAAAATCTATTTATGGAATATACATTTAGAGAAAAAAATTGATATTAAATGTGATAAATTTATGATTAATTAATGGAATAAAATTGTAATTAATTAATGGAAGTTGTTTAATAAAATTGTTTCACAAAGAAATTAAAAAAGGAAAATAATAAATTAATGATAAGGAAAATAATATATTAAATAATAATAAATTAATCAAATCCCTATATAAACCTAATACTGCACAATCGGGAACCAGAAAAGAAGAAAGGCCATCGTTACCTGTGATGTACTTGTCGTTCCTCCCTTCTGCTTCTTCTTCTTCTTCTTCTTCTTCTTCTTCTTCTTATGTTGATAAGGATGGAGAGGGCATATCAGAGAGTGAATATGGCAGACCAGAGAGAAAAGAAGAGAAAGAATGTTGCGATTCTTACCTGCGATGCTGCCGTTGAAGGTCTGATACTCCCTTTCTTCTTCTTTTTCTTCTTCTTCCTTTTTTGTTGATCTTGATGGTGAATGTTGTGAAGTGATCGATTTTAACCTACCCATTTTCTTTTTTTTTTTTTATAATTTTCTTTAAAGAAAAGCGTTTCCGATTTCTAATATTTTCAGAAACGGCCCGAAAATGTTTTCCAGCTGTGTCAGGTCGTTTCCTCATCGAAAACGTTTTTGACATTGGGAAACGTGACCTAGTGCCGTTTCCGTGCTTCATTGCAGAACATCACCTAGGCACAGCGAGGCGCGCCTAGGCACATCCGATAGAGTCCAAGCGCATTTAAAAGAAAAAATAGGGTTTCTTTAACTTAAAACCTATCACCAGCCACCAAAGAAAGAGAAGAAGAAGAAGAAGAAGAAGAAGAAGAAGAAGAAGAAAGAGAAGAAGAAGCTACTGACCTTGATCTCCAGCTCCAAGTATGTATATATCTTTCTTTTGTTTTCCTTCTTTCTTCTACTCATCTTCTGGGCGCTCTCTTTCTCTTTGTTTCGTCCAGAAGGTGCTATCTCTCTTTTTTTTTTTAGTTCTCTGTCCTTTCTCTCTCTCTCTCTGTTTTGTCGATAGCTGCTCTCTCCCTCTTTTTTTTTATTTATTTTTTTTGGTTCAGTCATGCTCTGTCTTCTCATATGCTGTTTTCTTTTTTTTTTCTTCTCTAAATTTCTAATTTTGTCTATTCTTTATTGTGATAGTATGTTAACATGTTATTACTCTAAATTTTTTTTTTAGTTTTATAGGTTAGATTTGTTATTAGCCTTTAGGTTTATAGTTGAATTAAATTTTTTTATTATTCGAAATTTAGAAATCGGGTTCGATTTTTCAAAAAATATAAAACTTTGATGATTTTTAAAAAATTAATTTAAATATCACGTGGTAAAACTAAAAATTATTTTTAATGAATCCTAACTAATTCGTCGCCAATAACATTTCTAATCATCGCCAATACTTTCTAGAAGCGAAATTTTAGCAACAACAATTTGTGGGACAAATTAAATCTATAAATAAATTCAATTTATTAAATTATTGTAATTAATCTTTCGAAATAATTATTAAAAATTTAATATTATTTTAATTATAATTTTTATACCAAAATCTTTTTATAATTTCTCATTTAAAAATTTGATAATTCTATAATGTTAATTAAAAATTATTTAATTTATTAAAATAAAATTAATAAAAAAATCTTTAAACACAGAATTTCACTTCCACCAGTTCATTTAATTGGTCTAAATATTTATAAACTTATAATATTAAATTTTAATTAATAAAAAAATTAATTATATATACTTTAAAAATCATTAAATTAAAATTAATTATTTGACAATTCAAACTTTGATTCCTATTTTGTTTTAAGATTTTAAAACCTAATATCATAACTAATATTTATTATAATAACTTTTAATTATATAAAAAATTAATTAATATATTTATAAGTAGTTAAATAAAATTTTAAGAAAAAGGAAAATGGTGTCAATTTATATATTAAAATAAAAATATTACTATTCAAGAGCATATTTTTACTTTAATAATATAAAAAAAATCATAAAATAAAAGTAAAGCTTTTTGTAAATAGCCATTATTTTATTTATATTAAAAAATAAAAAAAATATTTAAAAAATAAATAAAAGATTATGTGTATTATAAATTATTAATTTATTGTTTATAAAGTAATTAAAATAAATAATTAATAAATAAAAATAATTATAAAAATTAGTATAATATAAATATTAATTATATAATTTATATTTATATTATATAAAGGTTTATATTTTTCTAATCAATATTTTTTTTAATTAAATGATATTTCAAATTCCGTGATTCGACTTTACGTGCATATTTATATCCGATTAATTCTATTTATAAAAATATTATAAGTTTTGATCTAAACATAAATGCTATAAAGTGTTTTCAAATGTATATGGATGTGAAAAGCGTAATATTTTTTATTGATTATCGCGTGCGTAATCAAATTATCTATACATTATTTTTTAAAAGAAAAGTTACATTTTATTTTAATAGAAGTAATTTTCATTTTCTAGAGAGCAAAGGATTAAAAAAAAATAAAGTTCCTTCCTTATCAATTAGTAGTTGATAAATAATAATAATTATTATAATTTCTTTTCTCCTTTAAATTTCTTTTTTGGGTAGCCACAATTTCTTATTGGTGACTATTCCTAAATCACTTTTCTTTATTTATTTTATATATTTTTTTTTACTTTTTAATAAACTCTAAGATCGATTTATATTTATTGAAATAAATATAAGTTTCTCTGTTAAATTAATCTGATATAAATAAATCTGAGGTTCTCTCTAATTTTAATTTTAGGATCACGTTCTCCTCGTTATTAGAGTTTTGTTTTCTGTCCGTCAGTGAGGAAAATGTCAAAATAATCACAAAATACACCTTTCAGAAGGGTCAGGCTGTTGTGAAATTGGACTCCGGACATTTACTAAGTGCAGTTGACGAAATGTGTTATGACCCTTTAGGTCATCTTCTTTCTTGCAACTTGGTGTCGTGTTTTCCTCTAATTAAGGTATTTAATTAGATTAATTTGACGTAATATCTAACTAATTAATGTCGCTTTGATTTGTTACCATGCATCACAATTAAATGTAAATAGACCCATTATGATTTTAGGTATGACTCACTATAATTTTATATAACATGATATTTGTACATTAATTGAGTGCGTACATCTGAATATGAATAAAATTTTAATTTTATTCGATAATAATTTTTAAGATAATATTTATTTAGTATTTTGATAAGATCAAAACATTATCTTTATTATTTATATTATTCGGTAATATAATATTTATATCAACGTTTAGAGATTGAAAAAGTGATTTATAAAAAACTATATCTCATAATTTTTAGAGGTTGAAAGAGTATTTTCATTGAAGTCAATAAAATTATATCACTATTTTTATATTTAATAACTAATTTAATAATTATTTTTATTAAATATTTTGATTTTAATAATTATATAAATAATTATATATTAATAATTAATATATAATAATTAATTAATATTAAAATAATTAATTACTATTAAAATAACTAATATCGTTGAATAGTCTTACTCTCAAATGATTACGAGAGTCGGTTATCAACTACAAAGAGACATTTAGCCCATAAATATTGAGCTTCCCTTCTAGTATGACTCTTTTCAGGTGAAGCCTTTAATGTTTTATTATTATTATTATTATTTTTTATTTTTTAAATTATAGTAATTAAAATATTACTGGGAATTAGATTTAATATCTTCCATTTTAGAGGCATATCATTCATATAAGTATCAAGAAATAACCCATTTTGTAAATTCATATTAGTAATTTAATTCTTTAAAAAATAAATTTTTATTAATTTTTTATATAATATAATAATATTAAAATAATATGTTATTTTTTAATAGTTAATTAAAATTAAAATTTTTTTTATTATGATTTTATTTTACTTATAATTAAAGTTAGTTTAAAATAGTTCAAGGAAATAAAATTAATAAGATATATTACTTTAATTAATTAAAATACAATAAAAAAAATATAATATCAGAATATGAATATTTTAATTTTATAAATTAAAATTTATTATTTATTAAAAAGTTATTGTCAAGCCAGCTTTATTTTCTTTAATATTATTAATAAAGTTTCATTTAAAGTAAAAATTGTAAAGCAAAAAATATATTTCATTAGCAACAAAAATTTTAAAATAAATAATTTTCTATTATTATTTTATTTAAAATATATTAATTTTTAATTATCATAATATAAAATAATCATGTCCTTTTCATCCATTCCATTATTCCTATATATTATAAAGTATAATCATCATATATAATTAAAATTAGATTTTTTAATTAAAAATTAAACTTTTAATGTGAAAAATTTTGTGTTTTCTCTCTAATATAATTGTATGTGCAAGAAATGGGTTGGAGGAGGGCAATTGTTAAAGATGTACATTTGATAATTGACCTGTTAAGACTTGCTAAGCATTAAGGAAAATGGAAGGCAACCTACCATTGCTTGTTTTGATTTTTAATCCCTTTATATTTCTCATATATATATATATATATATAAACATGAAACAGCGACCCAAGTTTCTTTTGTTAGGCTGCCCAACGTTTCCTGTAATATTTATTTTATTTTATTTTTTCAAAAAAAAGTAGTAGATTTTGCTGATGGGAAATCATTATGTATTTTGAAAGAAAAATGGTGGCAGCTTACCAAATCATTATATATATATATATATATATATATATATATATATATATATATATATATATATATAGGGGCATAAAATTATTGACCTAGATGAGATAATCTTGTTCTATTTTGATTTGATTCTCTATATTAATATGATAACTCAATATTATCTTTGTTTAAAAGTATAATGAAAGTTAACGATGAATTACTCAATACCTAATATCAAACGATAATATTGCTCTTATCGTTATATTTAAAAAATTTTATTTTTTTAATATAAATTATATATAGAGAGACATAAAAATAAATTAATCTTTCAAGTTAAAGTATCGCGTAACATATCATGAAAATTTTTTTTTAATATTTTATATTCTTATAATAATTTTTAAATAAAATATTAATGGGATAATATTTTTAAAAATATATAATAATAAATTTCTTAATTTTTATTAAACGAATTAATTAAAGATATCGCTAAATTATAATTGAATTGAATGGATGATGAGATTCACACAAATTGGTGGGCCCAAACGGAACGAGAAACACACAAAGCACAAGTTGCAGTTGCAAGTGAAAGTCCACCTGTGCAACGGCCACGCTGAGTCTTCCACTATCACCGCCAGCGCACCCTATATTTTATTTAATTATTATTCTTGATTTTGATTTATTTTAAATGATTTTTTATATTTATAAGTAAAATTAAATATTAATTTATTTATAATTTTTATTTTAAATAAATTTAATTAATTTATAAGTTAAATTAAATATTATTTAAATTATTTTTTAAAAAAGTGAGAGAATTAAAATATTGATTTTAGAGAAAAGAGAAGGATTGGCATTTGGAAAGGCTGCAAAGCCAAACACTTGCTGAGGTTGACTTGGTCATGTTAACGTAATTGTCACTGCAGGGTGTTTGACACGTAGAGCGCCATTATCCGGTGGCCTTCGCTGGCGCAGGATGGATCATAAAATTAACCAAGCAAGTGCACTGCAATCCTTATTAATTGTTGCTGTAAGTGGAGGTGGATGAAGATTAAAAGATATACAATATCTTCTTCCACTATATATAGCTTTGTAGTGGTGATGGACATTAGGACAATTTAATTTTATCCTTTAGATTTGGTTGGTTTTACTAAAAAATATATTTTATAAAATTTTTTATTATAATATTAAATTAATTATATATATATATATATATTTATGTTATGTATGTATTAATATTTTTTATTTTATTAAAATTTTTAAAATTTAAAAATAATTTTTAATTGAAACATTTTTCTTATATTAAATATTAAAAAATTCTAACACGAAATAAACGGAGACTTAATTTCTCTTTCAATTTCTGTGAGCTTTGTTGTTGGTTGTCAAATCCCAATCCCTTTGTACATTTTATTATTATTTATGCAATAACACATAATTAAATATATAATTATAAAATATATATCATAATTAAATAAATGCAAAATCAAATTATCATAAATATATAATTGGTGCGATAATCCAAAATTTTAAATATGCTTATAAATAAGTAACCAAATAACCAACTGAAAATTTTGAAATAATATAAAAAATATAGGAATAAAATTTAATTTTTAAGGTCTCAAATTCAATTAAATCTTTTTGTTACACAAATCAAGATTTTCATTGTAAATTTGTCACGTTATCGTATTGTAATAAATATATAACTATATACCCCTATTAATATTGTATGTGATGCAGTTTATAAAAATTTCTTATAATTATAAATATGTAAAATTGATAATAAATAGATCAAAAATTCATTAAAATTGTCTTAAAAATTCTCTGAAACTTAAGTTAAAATTGATAGAAAGAGAATAATATATGAAATTGATTAGGAAGAAATAACTTACCTTCATTAATGATTTGATATTTTTATATAGGACATAAATAAAAATTAATTATAATAAATTAATTATTTAATTATTAGCTAATATAATTACATGTATATATTTCTATTTCTATTTAATAATTATAGATATAATTATTTTTGATAATCCCACCAAAATAGAAATTATTATACTTAATTGAGATTTTTTTTTTCATTTATTAAATAAGTCTTATAATAATTAAAATGATTTATAGAAATCCCATTATTAAATCTTTAAATATAATTAGGTTCATCAATTATTTCAAAAATTGAATTACTGATTAAAGAGTTTATAGCGAATCTGTTATTAATTTGTAGGTTCATACGTGCAAAAATTTTTTTTATCATTATTTATTTAAAAATTTCATTTTATTTAGAGAAAGTCTTCTATAATTTTTTTAAATAATTTTGTGATAATTAATAATAGCCCATTGACTTAAAATAAAGAAAAAAAATATATTTTATTTTTAGGAATGAAAAATAATAATACAAAAATTGTAATTATTGATGTAAAATACTCGCTTTTTTTTTTCTTTTCCAAGAATGCTTGCCCCAATTTCCCACTTTGAAAATTAGGCAAAAACCTGCACAATTTTCTCACAATGAAGAAGAAACAGCCAGTCAACTGCCGAAACCAATATATCCACCGGCTATTACCAGTCACCCTCTCTTCCCAAACCGCCTATATATACTTGACAAAACTTCCCCTATGGTTTCTCTGCAAAAATCAATACGAACAAATTAATCAAGAACCAGCAAACATGGTCTTAACATCACCAGAGCACAGCTCCGGCTCCGGTTCCGGCTCACCGAAGCGGCTAACTCTGGGCTTGCTCATGTCCATATCATCCCTCATGGCTCTCTGCGCCAAGCATGCAACCAGAGTCTCCACCAAGCTCAAGCCCACGGCCACCAAGTCCACCCACCACCACCGTGACGGCGACAAAACTCCAAAACTAATGTCGCCGAAATCGCCTCTAGTCCGCCCGAAGCAGCTGTTGACGCAGATAAGCAACAAGGCAATCTCGTTTATTCACAACAAGAAACGAGCGGACGAAGACGACGACGTTGTGGAGTCTGACGAGTTCGGGGACGGTGGGGTTTGGCAGAAGTCGATCTTGATGGGGTATAAGTGCCAGCCGTTAGATTTTTCGGGTGTAATTTATTATGATAGTAGCGGGAAGCAGCTTAACGAGGTTCCTCTCCGATCACCGCGTGCCAGTCCTATTCCAGGATACTTGACTTGCGGGAAATAGTAAAAATTGATGAAACTCAAATTTATGTTTCTTTTTTTTTAATTATTGTGTGCTGGTGTGGTCATAGTGAGTTATGCAATGAGAATTGCTAGTTGCAGTCTTTGGGCTAAGAGAAATACTGTCTTTAGCAACTCTTAATGGTTACTCAATCTCATAGATATTTCAATTAATGCACAAGTAAAATAGGCCTTCGTATCCTCTGGAGAAAGAGATATTAAATTGTCTATTATTTCGTCCATCTCAATCTTCTATGTTCGTAGAGAATCAGGACCACCATAAGAAGTTGAATTAGTCTTTTGTTCGCGTAGGATACGTAGCTAGCTAGAGCTTTCTCACGACGTTCTTTCTTAGTGTCTCATTAGCATCATTAGAAGGATCGAAATTATTTTTTTTAAATAAAAATATTATTTTAGATATTATTAAAAAAATAATTTTAAAAAAATTATTTTATTATTTTAATATTTTTATAATTAAAATTTATCAAATTAAATTTTAAATTATTTTTTATTGCTCTAAAATTAGTTTATATTTAAAAAAATAATTTTTTTAATAATAATTTCAATAATAATACTAAATAAATCATAATTAATTATTCTTTCATCTCATTTGTAAAATTACTTATTTTTCTTTTAATAATTTACTTAATAACTCGAGTTTTCGAATAGATCATAATTAAACTATATTAGTAATTTGGTCATATCGTTCCGCTATACATAATTCGGCTACACATGATAATAAATTTGTGTTCATTTAGAATTTTTAAATAATTTTAAATTAAATTTAATACATAAGTATTAATTATAAAAATTTTAAAATGATTAAATAATTTTCTAATTGTATTTGAAATATTATTTTTTAAAAGAAATTTTTTAAACTTTCAAAGTTGAATATATTCAAAACGAAGACCTGGTCTACAATTTATTATTGGAAAAATCATAAAATATTTTTGGCCACACGTATACATAATCTTATAATAATCACCCAAATCTTATATTTAATTAAGCATCTCTTTCATATTATATTAATCTCTCATGTACCTTTCATCAAGACCCTAAGAATGCTTTAACATTAATAATTAATTAAAAAATCTAATGAGGCATTTGGAAAAATAAAATAGAATTCTAAAGGACAAAGCTCAAGCAATAAACTTGGACAAATTAAATTAGGAGACATATAGTCATGTAGCATTTTTTTTTTTTTTATAATTGCCACTAAAAATAGGCACATAGGTAAATTGTAATCATTTTTATCAAAACTATGGCTTACTTCATATATCAAAGTAGGTAGATATTTCTATGGTGTTGTCATATAACACTTAGCATAAAGAGATTATCATATTTTATAATTATAGTAATTATTATCTTTTATGTTAAATATTTAATTCTATCTTTTAATTTATATTTTTTAGTTTCTTGTTAAGTATCTCTGTAACGTTCTGAATTTTTAAATAATTATTTTATGTGTAAATTTTGATATTTTAATGTATTAAATATTGTGGTATTTTAATTTGAATTTTTTGGATTTTTAAAATTAGGTTTTTATTTTTCAAGGTAATTAATTTCAATAATTTTTAAAAATTAATTTAAAGACTATGTGATAAATTTGAAAATATTTTTGAATTTTATAAATTTTTTTGAGTTTTTTTTACAATTTTTTCGAAATTTTTAGGCTTCGTTTTGAGTCTCAGAGTAGAGCAAAAATCAAATTTCAATTATTTTGAATCAAACTAGTCGAATGGAACCGGTCATCTTTTTCTTTTTTTTACCTTATCCTTCGTGCCACCCCTACACCCTTCCTTCTCTCCCTCTTTTCTCTCTCCTCCCTCGCCACCACCATCGGCCACCACCCTCCCAGCCTTCCTCCCTTGCCAGCGCACCCCCAGCACCCTTTCCTCCCCCTTCGACAGCCCCTTTTTGTGGCAAGAATCACACTCCAAATCCCCCTCATGTGCGCGCGCGACTTTCGAACTTTCTTTGCCATTTTTGGCTATTTCGGCCACCAATTGGAATGGATCTTATTTCCTTTTTGTTCTACACTTCACAAGCTTTTCATAGACACTAATTTCATGAATTTTCATCAAGCAGTTTGTGTGAATTAAACCCTGAAAGTTTTAGCCCTTTTTTACTTATAGGCTCTGAAATTCTCCTAAATTGTAAATCCTATAAAAAATTTGAGATCATCAGCACGTCCTACACATCGAGAGCTTTGCAACGACACTAATTTAGAATTTTTCTAATATCAAAAATTTGGTGGATCCTACGAGCTTGCCAATGATTTTTTGGGTCTTTAATGAGTCTTTTTAATTAAATAAAAATTATATTCTAACTTTTGGCATTGTGGACTTCGCGTAGATGTTTTCGCTTCGAAAAAATTCCACTGATAACCAAGACTGCAATTTTAGGCTAGACGCACGGGCTGCCGAACCTACTTCGGAAGTGGGTCAATATTACAGTGCTTTCCACTATTTTCAGTGCGACACCCTTTACCCGTCTACAGTGTAGCCGAGCAAGGTATGTCACATTCGGTGCCGGAGTACCCTATCTTGTCTTGTCATGTACATTATTAATTTAAATTTCATTTACTAGTATTATCTTTTTTTTTTTTATTTTTATGAAGACCCGAACAGAATCCTCTCTGTTTTATTAGCGTTTGGCGGATTCCATTATTTACCAGTTAAAAACTCATATCAATATTTTTCAAATCATATCTCATTATCAATTCATATCACATGTAATATAATCAATTCATGTGAAACACATTTCATTTCATTAATAGAATTCATATACAAAATTTTCAAATTTATTTACAATCACAAAATGATTTACATCATTTACTTATATACAATAAACAAAATACAAAAGCTAAATATACATGGGCCCTACCAAAAATAAGTAACTGAGGTGACACCCTCACACTACTGCAGAGCTGGTGGAAATCTCTGTCTGTCCCTACTGCTTCTGCTGCTAATGGTGGTCTCCAGTATCTACGCAATGAAAAAACCAACGCGCTAAGCATATTGCTTAGTGGTGCATAAATTAAAATAAAAATAACTAAATAATTGAAATAATTATTCTACATATAACTTTATAAAGAAATATAGATTTCATGAATTTGAAGTCTTTTACATATTTATAGAAATTTGGAAGTAATTAAGTTAATCAGGGTCTCTTTTTGTTCATTTATGCCATGTTCAATCTTATTAGTCAAATATGTAATCTCTTCATGTAATTGTTTAAATTTTAAAGTTTATTACTCATATTTGTGCCCAAGTAACTTATAACAAACTATAAAGACCGGATACACGAGAGTAAACTAGTTAAACATCCGTATGTCTAACATGTGTATCTGTTATGTTAGGCACAAGGCCAGCGAGCAGGCATAAAGCTAGAAATAAAATCAGACACAATGGCCAACGGGTAGGCATAAAGCCTGTGGAACAATCATATCAGATATATATTGTCTATCGATGATCATTCTTGTGGGCAGTACTGCAATCTATAGTCCCTAATTGGTATACCAATCGATCCATGCTGTATAAATAAGTCTCGGTATACTTTGGGTAAAATAATATTTTTAATTACTTATAGTTTCATTATTTCATATTATGTACTAATTGTAGTTCATAGTATTTTCATGTCACTTGTAATGGGAAACATAAGTCCCACATGCATATTCATGTTATTTTTATGTTTAGCAAATTATTTTAGTTCATTTCATATCATATGCCAAGTCATTTTATGAACCTTTCTTAAGGTCCAAATTTGGTGTCTTTAATTCATCTAGCAAATTGTTCAAGATGTGGCCACTGTTTGGCCAAACTTCCTTCATGGAAGTTGTTCCTCTATGTTTTGTCTTTGTTTTTCTTTTTGATTCATGTCATTTGGAGTTTTAGAACTTAAGTTATGATTAAATAACCAAAACTAGTTCATTAAATTATTCTAATTCCAAAACTAGACAAATTCTAGAGTTAAATTTTATCTAATTATTTGAACATGTTACAGCCACTTTTAGGCCTAATGTTCTTCATAGAAGTTGTTACCCTATGTCTTAGGATCACTCAGATTTAATATTTACAATTTTTTAGGTTATATAGAATAAGTTATAGTCAATTAAGTGGTCTGGACTCATGTATCCTATGCCTTCAGGATTCCAAGTTCAGGTCAGTGGGTTTGACTCTCATTTTAGAGTTCTTTCACTCAAAATTTGAGAAAAGTTTCTAAATCAAAGTTGGAGCCCTGTATCTTAGGTTTCCAGAACAGTTTGGCCCATCCCATTTGAGATTTCCTAGTGGGAGATATGATATAAATACTATTTTGGAGTCAGGTGACTATTTGGTTAAATTTCAGGTTTTGGTATGCTAATTTATCCTAGTTAATTGACCTAGTTCCATTGGGTTCTGGATTTTGGCCAAAACACCAAAATTGTAGTTTTGGGTCTTATAGGGATTTAGGTTTTGGTTTCATTACATTTGCAGTTTTGTGGACCAAGTTATGGAATTTTTCCAAAACTGATCGGATAGGCCTAAGTTCAGAATTTCAAGTCAGTTTGGTTGTGGATAGAATTAGTGATCTAACTTGTGCTAGCAATTTGGTTGGGTGGGACAGAATTAGGCTCTGTATTCTTCATGAAAAATGTGCTCCTATGTCTAACCTTTCCAATGGTTTAAAAATCAAGTCATTCTGACCTTTCTAGAGTAAGTTATGGTCATTTGAACATTTACTGTTTATTTGGTCATTTTTCTGGTTCCAGATTAAGGTTACCCGGCTTAAAGTAAATATTAGGTCAAGGTAGGGATAGTTTTTGGGCATAGTCTCTTCATGAAAAATGGGACATTATGACCCTAGTTTCAGCTCCAATTAGCCTCATACCAATTGGAGTAATACAACTCTAGTTATGGCTCAATAGTCACACTGGACTCATAAGTCCCAAAACCTGCATGAAAATGTAACACTCCCAATTTCAATTCCTCCAACTCCCAAACTTCATTTGACATACATGGCACTTCTAATGGTCAAAAAATCATCTCAACAATCCAATTTCAAGCCATAACACAAAATCTCCAAAGTTAGGTCAAAACTCTAACTCAAAATCACAATCTCAAACATAACACATGTAATACATAATCTCACTTCTTTATACTTATTACATGCCATCACTAACCAATTCAAAACCATCAATTCATTACACTTATTATGGCTGTTGAAATTAGGGTTTCCCCTGCTCATGGTATCCATTTTGATTTCATGAAAGTTTACTTTAATTTATCATACTAATCATACTTAAAAAAAAAAAAAAAGGAAAGAAGTATGTATAGTGCACTAACCTTTATGGACCCTTCTTGAACTTGATAAAACTCCACTAATCCTCAATTTCTTGGCTGCCCATATCTTCCTTATGGTGTGGGAGTAATTTTTAATAAAGGTGACTTAGGGTTTTAGGATGAGAAACGGGAGGAATTTCAAGTTAAAAAGCTTGAAAATGGAGGAGTGGATATGGCTATGGTGGACAGCCAAAGGTAGAAGAAGAAGAAAAAATGTTTTCATTAATGCCATTTTGTCTCTTATGTTATATTTATCCTATGGTTAATTTCACATAAGTTTTTAATATGTCATTTTATGATCATCCTTACATTATGCTTAGGTTAGCATGAGGTAATGCTTATGTAATTATTCCATTTTCTTTTCCTTTTCTTTTATTTCTCATTTCCATCAATAAATTCACAATTTTAATTTATTTTATGTGTTTTAATCCCTCTCACTTTAAGTGACATTTAGGTCAAAATTCATCTCTAAGGGTGAAATGACCAAAATGCCCTTCATTGTGCTTATCGGGTTATACTTGTCTGTACCGATTGACTTAATTTTCTTAAATTTTCTTTGATATTTTTAATGTCATTTAATCTTCATTAAACCTTTAATTTAATCCAAAATATTTATTTCATAGGGTTCCTCGTGGGTTTGGGATCGGCAACTGTCTTCACAATCACTTCCCAGTACGATTACCCACCGCTGTTACTCCGGCTCCTTTAACAGAGTTGCACTTTGCTTCTTTTACTTTTTCTTGATTTTTCTTTGTCTTTATTTAACCATCTTATGACTCCTCACTCTAGTTCAAGTGTAGTTCCAGATATCCTGGCTGTCCGAACAGACGTTAGTCATCGGAACAGTAGAATGTATGGACTACCTAAAATGAGGGTGTTACATTCAAACTTCGTTGACGCATTCCAGGTGTCAAAATTAGTGTCAGTAACCCAAACTCTGAATTCTCCTTTTTGCCTAATGTTGAGTTTAGAACAAAAGTCCATAAAATATTCGTGGGTAGCTAAAAAATTGTAATTTCAATTGCAATAGTACAATGACATTATTAAGGATTGCAGGAAATATTTATAAAATTTTTAGGATTAATTTGGATAGTTTTTGTAAAATGTTAGTTTTAAGATAAATAGCTGAATTAGGTATTTATGTGAGAATTGACTAGTTTGGCAAGCCCAGGAAGGGCATTGTGTTGTTGTTGTATCGTGGGCCTGAGGCATTTTGGATTAAGAAGTGTTAGTTGTGCTATTATTGATAAATTTTTTTAATATAATTGTTTAGGTGATCTGAGTCAACCTTCCTCTTGTTCCCAGACGTCCTAGTAACACTTAGATAATTTGTGAGTTTGATATTGATTTTATTTATAATTTCAATATTATTAAATTATATTCAAGGCATGCTCTTGTATTCACTTATCTATATGTATATAATTAGTTAAATGCCAAGTACGCTCCTTTGCTGCATATGTTATTGAATTTATTTGTGGATGTTGGCTTATGATGACTTGGAACTCTGTGTGTGTGCGTGTATTGGCGTGAGTATGTTGTGAATATGGATATAGGTAAGACAGGTAGTCACGGCTAGAGCTTAACTCATTGAGACCCGATCCTTGTATATAGATAAGTCGGAGTGAGCATGGCTTTGAATTAATCTTGCTGGCCCCGCACTTAGATTATTAAGCAAAAGTCCTGCTTGAGTTGATCTCGCTGGCAGGTATTGCATTAAAAGAGCTGTATAGAGAATCAGCTCTCATATATGTATTGATGTGGCACATGGGTACATACATGATCCAAATTATCTTTTGTGCAAATATTGGTTGAATTGTTTGAACTATGTGAACGTGTTGCATTTCATACATACGAATGCATTAGATTGAGATAATTATAGAAATTATATTTAAAATCAATATCTTACTTTCTGAGTCGAATGTTCACTCTTGTTCGACTATTATTCCTTAGGAGATAGGTGACTTTATTTGTAATTAACTTGCTTTCTTTTCCCACAAGTTTAATCAGAAAATATTTTGATTTGCTTTTATTGTCTTTTATTTAAATCTAGAACTCCTCATGGACTAATAGTTGTATTTTTATTTGGGTTGTAATATCTTAGTTCTTGTAACGCTCTCACTTTAGGTAGTCCATATATTCTATTGTTCCGGTGACTAATGTCTGTCCAGACAACCAAAATGTCTAGAATTATACTTAAACTAGAGTGATGAGTCATAAATAATCTAAATAAAGGTTAAGTAAAATCAAGTGGAAATCAAAGAAATGAAATGTAAATAGGTTAAAGGAGCCGAGGCTCCGGCGATGGATAACCCTAACAGGAAACGTCTGTGAATACAGTTACCAACTCCAGACTCATGTGGAACTCTGTGAGATAAATATTTGGGACTTAATTGAAGGATTAATGGTGTTTAATGACAATAAAAGTGTCATGGGAATGTAAGAAAAATTATGCCAATCGGTAAAGGTAATTAAGATACAATGAACACTATGAATGACATTTTGGTAGCCAAGAATTTAAAGGAAAATGAAGTTGGGAAGCCTTGGAAGATTGACCAACTAACTTTAGTGCTAAACTCTTGCTCCTTCTTCTTCTGATGGTTAAAATAAAGTGATTTAAAATAGAATTACATGATAAATGAGGAAATTGAGGGATGTATGCTTGACAAGAAATCTAGCCAGCTCTTGTAGAAGTAGGATTGGAAGTGTTTAATTGCAAATAAACTTGAAAACTTGCTTGAGTATGATTAGTATGCTTAATTAGTATGTGTTGAATGAACCTTGAATTGGGAACTAGGGTTTTGAGTAGAAAATTAGGGGTTTATTAAATTGTTGGTTAATTGATGTTTTTGAGGCCAATTAATGACCATTTGATGTGGTTTGACCTTAAAATGGAGTTGGTTTTAGAGTTGAAATGCTAAAAGGAGAAGTGCTCCTTTGTGCTGAAATTCTGGACTCTGAGTCCAGTAGGTTTAGACAGTCACAAGTAGAGTTATATAGCTTCAATTGGTGTAAGGCAAATTGAAAGTGAAACTTAGGACATAATGCCACATTTTTTATGAAGAGACACTACTCAAAAACCCAATACAAAGTGACCTAAAATTGGCTTGAATCTGGGTAGCCATATGCTAGACCTGGAAAAATGACTATATGAATAGTGAATGTTCAAATGGCCATAACTCACTATAGGAAGCTCCAATTGAGCTGATTCTTAAACTCATGAAAAGCTTAAACATAGTAGAACATTTTTCGTGAAGATTAGGAATCCTAATTCTGACCCTAACCTAATCAAATTGCTAACCAAATTTAGCTCAACAAAACTGCTAGAACCAAACTGACAAAAAAATCCTGGACATTGACCAATCCGACTAGTTGTGGTAAAAATACCATAACTTGGGCTACAAAACTCCAAATGAAGTGATTCAAAAAGAAAATTAAAGTTAAAACATTAAGGAATAACTTTGTTGAAGAAAGGTTGGCTAAATTTCTACTGTAGATTGGCCTAATGTAACAGTAAACTTAGGTTATAAAATCTGAAATTTTTGAAATACTCTTAGAATGACTTGATGTATAGTTGGCAATTAATGCCAACAACTTAATGAACCAAAATGTGGGATGAACATGAATTTGGGATGAACATGAATTTGGGACTTGTGTTCCCATTATATATGGCATAACCAAGATTTAGCATGAATTGTGTTATGAATAGTAACCATAATGACACAATGTAACGAACCAATACCTAAGATACTAATGTGCCCATGTATGCCCAATTTTATGATTGATTTGGAGAGGTTAGCATGCCAATAGAGTTCTGACTTGCAATACTGCTTATGGCTCCTGCCATTATGTGATTTTTGGCTATTATTGTCATTTTGTGACTTATGGCTTCTAGCTATTTTGTTACTCTTTGATACACGTGACTTTATACCCCATTGATGTTATGACTCTTTAGCCATTCTATTGCATACCTGGCAAACACTATATGATCGATGGTGTGACGGCCCGTGATACTTGATACCCAGTGCTAGATTATCCATTTATCCAGTCCAGTCAATTTGTATAGGTTACTTTGGCATTAAAATAAGTCCTAAAAATTCACTAATAAATAATGAATAGAAAAAAAACATTAAATTAAATATATTACAAATAGTTATAAAAAATACATCATGTGTGGCATAATAGTATAATTTCTTTAATTCTAATTATTTAGTTTATTTTTATATTATTATTGCACCACTAATCATTATGTTTAGCGCGTCGCTTTTAGCCACGCGTAGGTACTGGAGACCAGGAAAGAGAGCCCAGTAGACCTTAGACCGAGAGTTAGAGATTTTGATCTGCACAGTTTTTAGAGTGTCACCTCTTTGCAATTTATATTTTGGTAGAGTCCACTAGCTTTGTATTTTATTTTTGGACTTTGTAATTAATTATGGACATGTAATGTAAATCATAAATTTGTACATTAATTTTGTACATTATGTAAATTAATAATATTTGAAAATTTCCTTTATGAATTGTTTATAAATGAGTATGATTGAATGATATTATGGATTTGGATTGAGAAGGGAGATGAAATGATTGATTGAAAAATATGAGATGAAGTTTGAGATTGTGAAAAATTTGTATCATTGAAATTATTGTTGAGATTTTAAACAGGTGGGAAATCATCAAAATGTTAATAAATTAGGGGAGACTCCGTCAATTTCTTCAATTGAATAATTGAACTTAAATTAGCAAAATTAAATTTAATTACTAGAAAATGTAGTAAGATAAGATAAGGTACTTTGGTACAAAGTGTGACATGCCTTGTTCGGTTACACTATAGACTGGGTAAGGGGTGTTACAATTCTAGAGTTATAAAATTAATTATGTGAGATTGCATGGATATATGAGATATTTATTATTAATGATGGAGGGAGCTGAGCTCCCAAGTCTTGATATATGTAATTTAAGGATTGTGAGGGTGAGCTGAGCTCCGCAAATTATTGACATTATTTGTTTACAGATCGGGTGAGTTAATGCTGCCTGTTGAATAATCTAATTTATGATTGGATGCTATTCATTTATTTTCTTAAAATTGGGGTACCTTAGTGGGCTTTATGAATGGATTAGAAATAGTTAGGCTTACTATTGGCTCCGGAGGCCTTATACTAACCTAAGTCTTGGTGTCGGTTCAGCTCAGAAATAAGGTATTGACCGTCTTTATTATTACTATTATTACCACAATATTTTATGACTAAATTGTAAAGGTTTAGGACTCAAAGATGAATAGTAATTTGCTTGTTTTATTATTGATGAAGGATTATAAGATTATATACACAACAGTCTTTGTATAAGATTACAAGAAGATCATAATAATAACAGACAAATATACAAATGAATAAGTTAAACTTATAATGAATCAAAACTGGATGAAAAAGTATTAGGTTGTTATCCGAATACCCCTCCTCAAGCTGACGACGAGGAGGACAGAAGTCGTAGCTTATCTTAGTGTTTAAGAAACAAACATTGGCCTAAAGGTTTGGTCAGAATATCTACAACTTGATCCTCAGATGAAATAAAAAGAACAACAATAGTGCCATGAAGAGCCTGTTCACGCATAAAATGATAATCCAACTCTGTGGTTTGTGTGAGCATGGAACACAGGGTTGGAACTGAGGTATATGGCATCGATGTTGTCACACCATAAAATAGCAGGCTGAGAAGTTTGAAACCCAAGCTCAGACATGAGAGATTTAATCCGCATAATTTCAGCAGCAGCATTGGCCAACGCCTTGTCCTCACTCTCCAAAGAGGACCAAGTTATCATCGATTGTTTCTTGGCCATCTAAGAAATTAAGTTTCAACCAAGATACACACATAGCCATTAGTAGAATGATGATCGTCAACATCACCACCCCAGTCACTATTAGTAAAGCATAGCACCTCCAACGAGGAATCGTTGGAGACACAAAGACTATAAGACTTCGTGTGTTGGAGATAATGCAATAATCTCTTGATAGCCTACTAATGAGCTATGGTAGGATGATGCATAAATTGACATAGCTTATTCACCGCAAAAGAAACATCAGGCCTCGTTAATGTAACATACTATAAACCACCCATAATCTATTGGTAAAGAGCACCATCCTTAAAAAGATCACCCAAAGTTTTAGAGAGAGGAGGCAAGGTAGCCATAGGAGTTTGACAAGGTTAGCAATTGACCATAGATGTCTGAACCAAAAGACCAGTGATGTATTTGTGTGGGTTAAGTAATAAACTAGAGAATGTATGGGTAAGCTCCAACCCCAAGAAATAATGCAACTGACCAAGATCCTTAACTGAAAAAGTGGCACTAATTTGAGACAAAAACCAGTGAAGCTTCGCATCATTAGAACAAGTAACAAAAATGTCATTGGCATAAACCAATATATACAGATGAACTGACCCCATCATTAAGTATAAACAATGATGAATCGGCCTTGGAAGCAATAAAACCTAGTTTGATTAAGAAAGCAAAAAGCCATGTAAACTGAGCACAGGGGGCCTGTTTCAGTCCGTAAAGAGGCTTGCGTGATTTATAGACATAATTGGGAAAATTAACATCAACAAACCCCTCAGGCTGCTCCATAAATATGTCATGATTGAGGAAGCAATGTATAAAAGCATTCGAAATATCCAACTGACGTGTAGACCAGCCGTAACTTATAGACAAAGTAAGCATAGTGCGAACGATGGTCCTTTTGACAACTAGACTAAAGGTCTCACTATAATCCAATCCATTTTGTTATGAGTAACCCTTAGTAATAAGCTATGTTGTATGCCTACCCACTATACCATTTGAATTTCGTTTGATTCTATATATCCACTTATTGCCAACATTATTGTTATCCACAAGTTTAGGGACCAACTCCCAAGTTTGATTTTGTAAAAGAGCATCAATTTTGTAACACCCCTATGTTCAGTAGTGCGTTCTACTGTTCCGGTGACAGTGTCTGTTCGGACAGCTAGGATACTTGGAATTATATTTAAATATTAGTGTGGAGACATAAAATAATGAAATAAAAGAAAAGAAAATACAAGAAAAACGAAGAAAAAATAATAGCAATGAAATGAAACTAAGTTAAACGAGCCGAACCAGTAGCGATGGGTGACCGCACTGGGAAGTTACGGCGATGACCGTTGACTAGCCCTGGACCATGGGGAACCCGCGAAAATATTTTCGAGACATAATTAAAGGTCTATCGAGGTATAATTGACATTGAAAATATCAAAAAAAATTTAGTAAGTCAGTACAAATAAAAACAAAAATTTAAGAAAATCGGCGGGACAAGGATTAAATCGGTGTTACTGAAAAAGTTTGAATTTGACCCGAAGAGGGGCATTTTGGTCATTTGACACCTAGAGTTGACTTTTGACCTAAATGTCCATGAAAAATAAGTGGTATTATATTTTGAAAATTTAATGAAAAATGAAGTTCAAGATAACATGTAATTTAAGGGAATTGTAGGGCATAATTACAATTAAAGGAAATCTTAAATTAATCAAATTTTTAATTGTGATTAGTGGGGCATTAGTGGAGTATATAAGGACTACTAGGATAGATTTTTTCCACTAAAAGATTCATCTTCTTCTTCATTCTTTTTCTTTATCGAATGTGATTTTCCTCCAAGCTTCCTCCATGGCCATTCATGCATAAGCTCAAATTTACCATGATTCAAGCCATATTTCTTCAAACTCCCTTCATTAAAAGTGGTGTATACCCCTTGGGCAGCAATAAGGGAGTAAGAAAGACAAGTTTTGGTGGAGTTTTGAAGAAGTCCAAAAGAGGTAAGTGGTTATTTTCAATTCTTGTTTCATTAAAAGTGTAACCAAGGTTGTGGGTAGTTGAATTATAGAAGAAATTTGAGGTTTAATGAATTATTGGTGATGGAGCATTTTGGCAGCCATGAAACCTCACCATGAACAGCTTGTCCTGGCATGTAAATGGTTGTTTGGATGTTGATTTAAATGTTTAATTGTATTAAAGTTGAATTCCATGTGTTAAGTTTGATTTATAAGCTTGAAAAGTGAAAATAGAAGTTGATGGGTATGTGTAAACTTGTGGCAGCCTCATGAAGAAGATTGAAGTGTTTAAGTTCATGAAATATTGTTGAATTATGTTGCTTATGGTGGTAGCATGTGTATGTGAATAATTGTTTGGATTTGGACATGTAAATGGGGTATGTTCATGTGGTTAAATTATTGTAATTGGACTTTGAAAATTCTGAGTTATAATGTGTATGTTGAGAGTGATTACAAGCTGCCCAAAATGACCAAAATGTGATGTAAAGTGTGTTAATGTTATGGTGCCAAATCAGAATTGGCATGAAAGGTAAACTTGGTAAGTATTGAATGTGTAATTGGTAAGTGTTGAATAATGTGTAACAGGGCAGTGTACATTTTAGCTCAGAACCTTAAGTGTGTGACTTTAATTGGTATGAGACCAATTGGAGGTGAAACTAGGCACAAAAAGTGTCAACTTTCATGAAGGAAGCTTACCTAAATTCTGCCTAGAAGGTGATTTGAAAAATGACCAAATCCGGATTAGTGACTTGAAAGCCTGAAAATTGACCATTTGGGCAGCAGTTAGTGTTTTGGCCATAACTCACTCAAAACAGGTCCAATTGACCTAAAATTTTTGCCATGAATAGTTTAGACATATATCTACAATTCTTATGAAGACACCAAAGCCCAAAAATGACTAGAACCAAGCCAAATAGCTTGCACAAGTTCAGGTACCAAAACTGGCTGAACCAAAAGTGACCTAAAAATGACCTAAGCCTACCATTTTAGTGCATTCTGTCCAGCATTGGTAAATTGACTATATCTTGGTCTGCACAACTCAGAATGACCTGAAATTTGTCCCCGCATGCAATAAAACATAGACCTACAAGTTTGTAGTTTGGACCAAAACCCGAAAACCTAGGAAACTAGGTAATCCAGCTAGGTCAAAATAGTATACCAAAATCTGGTAAATTGCAATAAAATGCAATACACTTGAAAATGAATTTGGTAACATATACCAACAGTATAGGGCTATAAAATGTGACATATTGGTAACATTGGAATTGACTCACTTAGAGTACATCAAGAGTCAACATTATAGGTTGACTAATGAAATGAATTGAAGAGAATAGTACCAAAAAAATTTAAATATTGGATTTTATGGTTGGAAACAAATTCATTGAGTACTGAAGTACTTTAAATTGTGTGTTTCAGTTGATAAGGATATTGAGAAGCATAAAGAACATTGAGTCAAGGCATAGGAGCGACTCAAATCAGGTTTGTGCACAACTAGTTTTTAACTGATTTTGTTCTGAATATTTCATATGATTAAATAAAGCTATTTTCCTTATGTATTATATTGATCAAGTATTGGATTTAATTCAATGATTATTGAAATTATTATACTATGTATGAATTTAGCTTTGTGAAATGGTATTTCCACAAGTATTAAGCATTGTTGTGAATTGAATAAATTATGTTTTGAAAAATTGTGATAGAACATGTTTTGAATTGTGATGGGCAATTTGCATAGAAAAATGCAAATTTATGATTTGAATTGTGATGAGCATAAAAATTATTGGATATTGGAATTGACTTTGAATCGAATTGTATTGTGATTTATGCTCATTAAAAGGATTGCGATATTGTTTTATATTTCACTATAGATGCTTGACTAGGTTATTATCCGTCTCTCTCTCATTTGTTGAGAAGACAATGGAGTTATTTGTGTTTTGATTACCATGGTACGTGCACAGGCTTAGATTTTCCTCTTATTAGAGGTTAGATCTAAGTTTTATGTTATGGCCCTTTTGGAAGATTCATTAATGTGGTGTGTACTGTGCACGATGATTCGACCTCTCCGACCATAAGGAGTTAGAATTCGATTCGACCTCCCCGACCATAGGGAGTTAGAATCACCCTAAAGATGGCCCTTTCGAATTAGTCTTGCATAGTTAGTGAGATAAAGAATGGTTTTTGAGATAAAGAATGGTTTTTGAATAGTAAAGAATTGTGATTTCAATTATGATTTATGTATAATTGATTTTATTAGAATTAATCTTTATTTCCAATAAATTGTTGGAATTATCTTAAATGGTTAGTTATGATTTGATAAATTGAATTTTGTGATCAAAGTCATTTTATACAAATGATTTATATTATTGGCAATGAATATTTTGAGTTTTGGAATTTGATGAGTATCCAGATTTCCAAATTATTTGTTGTAATTTTTGTTAAAGTATATTGTACTATGTTTTAAATTATAGTTGTGCACCACTGAGTTCACCACTCAGCGATAGCTTTGTATGCTGTTGCAGGTGAAAAGAGCATAGAGCAGTTGAGTAAGCTTCTTTGAAGACACATTCAGATCAGCTCCAGGTATATCATAGGTATACCCATGTACATAGGTTTTGATGTATGCATGTAATAATATGTATGTAAATTATTTGAGCAGTTGTTTAAAAACTCTTGTAAAATATTTTGGTATGTAATTAAATGTAAATTATTGTAAATGTAAATTTGAGATTTCATTTACTTGAATAGTTTTGTAATATTAATTTTGAGTCTTGTAATCAATGAAATGTTTCTTTTTTGATGAGGTTGGTTTGAAAATGAATTGATTTGATTATTGAGATTTGAGTAATGAGATGAAATGAAGTTTGTTGGAGTTGTATTTGAGAAAACATATTTGGAGTATTTTCCTTAGCAAGATTGAAGAACTGTTTTCTCAAAATACAGCCGGCACTCTGTCGAAATTTTGAAAAAAATTTTATAACACCAGATTTTAATCGATTATTTAAATTTCACGAAAATTATTTTAAAATCCCTTGTAGTATATCTAATGGGTTATTGATAGGCGAAGTACGGTAAATCATTAGGTATACTACAAGATCATATTACATCTTACGGGGGAGTAGGGTGTGACAAATTTTACAAGTCATTGCCTCATGCCATTCAGGATATGAGTGAGCCTGATTAAATGCCTTCGGTTCATATTGAAGATAATTAATGGTTTTGGTGTTGAGATGAGCCTGTCATTGGTTCGTTGTGATGGAGCGTAATGTCATAGGATGTGTGAGAAGGAGGTGTCATAGGCTAATTTGAAAGAGGATAATTGGAGAAATCAATGAAAAGATTTATGGAAGGATGCAGAGGCAGGGGATTAAGTGGATTATTTTGAGTATCTGAAGTAGATAATATCAGTAAGGGAACAGGTTGTAAGGTAAGTTGTTGAGGTGGAGATGGAGATGATGGTGGCATATTTTGAGCTAGAGGTGGAGATTCAGTGCTGTTATCAGGAGATAGAGGTGGAGAAAAATTAGGACACATATTTGAATTCTCAGTAAAGGCTATATAAGAATGGGATTGTCCATTCAAAACAAGCCAAGGTGTCGCATCTGATAAGGATTGGTGAATGGGCAAAGACGTTGCATTTGAAATTTTAAATTTGAAATTTTAAATGGAAACAATTTCTCTTGAAACTTAACTTGACGAGCTAAATATATTCTCCCACTAGTTGGATCAAGGCAACGATAGGTAGCATGATAAGGACTCTGACCAAGATTGACACACAGCTGAGTACGATAATGGAATTTGTGTCTGTTATATGGACGTAATAATGGAAAAATCATACAGTCGAATGGTTTAAGATAATGATAATTGGGAGAACGTTTGTTTCTTAAACATCGAGACATGCTATGACTTCTATCCTCCACATCGTCAGCTTTAGTGGTGGGGGGTGGTATTCAGATAACAACCTGATACTTCTTCATCTAGTTTTGATTTATTATAAATATTAGATATATTTCACTAATATTTATTTAATTGTTAAAATTTTATAATTTTCATATTTAATAATTCTTAAATTTTTAAATATTTATTTAATTATAAAAATTTAAGAAACATATCAAAAAAATTTTGAATAATATATATACATATCAAGTAATTTCATTGAATTCTCTTTATTTTTTAATAATTACTTATACAATTTCTTTAAATTATTAATTTATATATCTATCTATATATATAAAATAGGCAGAGTGTTTTATGATATTGCCATGTGAACATATTTACTTTAAAAGTTGCCACATGGCTTTTACTATACATAGATTGTCAGGCTTTATAATTATAGTAAATTTGTAATTATTATCTTTTATGCTAAGTATTTCATTCTGTTTTTTATTTAATTATCTTCTCATTTTCTTTTTAAGTATATTTATTATTGCTATTTTTACTTCAAATTTCATGACTAAATGATTAAAAATATTAAAAATATTTAATTAATATTTATTTAATTATTAATTTGTTTATAAATTTCTTATTTACTATTTCTTAAACTTATTAATATTTATTTTATTATATAAATTTAAGAATTATATAACTTAAAACTAATTAAAAATAATTATATATTGAATGATATATATATATATATATAATGAATTTTGAAAAAATAAAATAAATTTTATTTATATAATTATGTATTTATATATATGAGATGTAAAATAATAATAAAAATAAAGTAGGCAAAATTTTTCGTGATGTTGCCATATGAATAAATTTCCTCTAAATGTTATACCATATAAAGTTGTCATATTTTATAATGATAATAAATTTATAATTATTATCTTTTATGTTTATTATTTAATTAAATTTTGTATTTGGCCCTTCGGAATTCCACATTGATTGTGGACAGCATGCGTGTGTGGCTTATGTCACACCTTACCCCTCTATAAGGCATAACATGATCCCGTAGAATACCTAATGAACTACCGAACTTCATCTACCGATAACTTATTAAGTACCCTATAAGGGATTTTAAAACAATTTTCTTACTTTTATAAGTGGTGAGCATTTTCTAATAGCTATTAAAATCATTTATTCGAAGATTTAAAACTAGTAAAAATTTTTATCCCATTTTATTTTTTCGCAAATTTTATAAAAATTTCAGCAGAGTGTCATCTGTATTTTGAGAAAACAGTTCTTCAAATACCTGTATAAAACACTTCCAAAGATTTATCTCAACAACTTCATCAATTTCACAACCATCCCAACCAATTTTAATATCATTTCTCAATTTCCAAAATTCAACAATCATCAAAATACTACCAATTAATTTCATTCAAATTAAAATAAAAATATTTCCATTCATATTTCATTAAAGATAAAACAATTTATATACAACATTTCAAAAATTTACATTAAGAGAAATCCAAACCAAAATTTATCACAAGTTTTATATAACTTTATACCACTTTTATACAACTGCTCATAATTAATTTTACATGTCCATATAGTTACATACATTTACCTGCATCAAAATAATTTTTACAATCAGGGTATAAAATATACCCGATAGACTTCAAGGCAGGTAGCTCCTCAATCCTCAGCAGCTTACTCTGCTGCTCCTCTAGTCTCTATATCTGCGACAACAATAACAGCCATCGCTGAATACTATGACTCAGTGGTACACAACATACTAAAATAATTTTTATGCGAAATTTAAATCATATTTATTCAAAAATTAAACTGAACATGAAATATAAATTCAAAACATGATTTATAAGATTTTAATCCAAACAATTTCATTGCAAAAGTCTCAAAATAAATTTCATAAAAATACACAATTATATCATGCCATTCGAAACAAATATCATCTCAATAGCCAGAGGCTAAGGAGAAGTCACATCACAACGCTAGCTAGCTCAAATATATGGAACTCATTCTATTTCTTCTTCTACTTACACACACCTCAACACTTTAGCCAGAGAAGAAATCAAAATTCGAAACTGATTTCCCCCATTAGTCATGCTAGTGAGGTGTTCAAATATATGGTTATGACACTGTGGTTTCAAAACTTATCTTAACAATTTACTAAACATGTATTGTCATTTCAAACATACACAAATAAACTTTCAACAATTCAAAGCAAAAGCATAATACACATTTCATGCACTTTGTAAATGAATTTTAAAGCATATTGATGTTGTGCATAAACCTTAAGCGAGTCGCCTCTTGGCCTTGACTCGATCCCTCGGGTTCTTTCCCAGTATTCTTTTCCACTGAAAAACACATTTTCACAGTGTTTCAGTATCATAACTCATCATAAATCCAAAAATAAATTCAATTCTACTTATACCTAGCTTTAATATACTAAACTTGACGTTCTTTTAGGCAAAATTTGCAAATTTTTAGTTTTGATGTCCTATGTTGCACTGTTCCATTGGTCATGTTGCTGTTAGAATTGGGCTAAGTTTTCTTCATAGAAATTGTTCCTTATTATCTTAACTTTATTTTCCTTTTTGAATCACTCCATTTAGAGTTTTTTTAGCTCAAGTTATAGCCATTTGAATCATGGCTGCTGGATTAGACTTAACTCAGATTTTTTGAGCAAATTCTCGGTTCTTACAGTTTTAAGTCACCAAATTTGGGTGACTAGATAACTTGGTTAAGTGCATAATTTGGGTTTGTGTTCTTCATGAAAGTTTTAGGTCTATATCTCACCTTTCTACTGGTAAAATTTCAAGTCATTTAGACCTGCCTAGCCCAAGTTATGGCTAAGTGAACAAATACTGTTCATTTGGTCATTTTTGTACAGGACAGAATACCTAAGTCCGGATTTGGTCAATTTGTTCACTAGGTTTTAGTCACTTTTTGGGCATGATTCCTAAATGAAAAATGTGTCAGTTTGTGTCTAGTTTCATTCCCAATTGGCTTCACACCAATTACGTTGGTAAATTTTCAGTTTTGGTCCCTGAAAGGGACCTTGGTTATGCTGTCTGCATACTGCCCACATCCAATCCGAATCTCCACTCAATTCCAACACTTCCAACATACCCCAATTGGTCACAAATGACCATTTCTCACCTCAAACAAGGTCAAACACACCATTTGACCACTTCTCCAAATTTTTTTCTTCCAAACCCTAGGTGCCAAAACCCTAACTACACTAATTATTACATTTAACTAAATCAAAGCATATCAACATCACTTCCACACTCATATAAGTTTATCTACACTATTAATTCAAGAAAATTCATACATTACCATGGCAAACCCTAGCTGACCGAATTTACTTCTAGTCCTCCACACTTGCTTTTATTTCATTTTAATCATATTTCTAAGTTCTTTATGCTATAAATACATTAATTAAACTAAAAATTTGATGTTGAATCACTTACCTTGAATGCAGAATTTTAATCTTCCTTTCCTTCAATTTTTTTCTTCTTTCTTTCCCTTGGACCTTCTTTTCTAGTTGCCCAAACAAGTTTTGTCTATGGTAGATAACTTTTCTATGGTGGAATTTTTGGTTCTTCAAGCTCAAACAATGAGCTTCAATGGAGTTTTGTGGAGAGGGAGAGTTGAGAGAGGGAGGACGGCAACTTTGAAAAAGATGGACCTTTTTTTTTTCTTTTCTTTTTATGAATTATCCTTTAGGAAGACCATAAATTAAATTAAATAAATTTTAATTATAATATTTATTACATCATGCATGATGTCATCACTTTTCACTTTTCCCTTTTTCTTTTTTTTTTTAATTTATTTTTCCATTAGTTCTTTAATTTAATTCCTAATTCTGAAATTTTCTTTTCTCAGATTTTATTTGACAGTCAGGTTAGGAGTCAGCTCTAGGGGTCAATTGACTAAATTGCCCCTCACCGGTTAAACCTGGTTTGCAAATAATTCAATATTTCTTCTGGATCCCTAACCTAATTATTTGACCTGCTTAACATTTCTTTTTTTTTTGGATTTTTTCTTTTCCACTGTGTTCGCAATAGTCCTCAGGACCGCAGCGTCACATTTTACGGTTCAAAATTTGAGTTTAAATCGACTTCGCAATCCTTCCTAAGAAGGTCATCCATCACTGTGACTCTCGGCTCATTTAACTTATTATGTTCTGTTTTTCTTATTTATACTTAACTAATTGACAATTAATAATTATTTATATTCATGGCTTATCTAGTTGTCTTAGATGTGGTTCTAATCTCCTTAATTATCTGGACCGACACTGGTCACCGAAATAGTGAAATACACCAGGCTATGCAAATAGGGGTGTTACAATTCTCCCCCCCCCCCTTAAAATAAATTTCGTCTCGAAATTTTTCCTAGTAATCAGTCTCTGAACAGCTGTGGGTGCTGTCTCCTTATATCCTCCTCTCGTTCCCAAGTAGCTTCTTAGCCCAAATGATGGTTCCACAGCACTTTTACCAGCAATATCTGCTTATTCCGTAGCTGCTTCACCTCATAAGCCAGAATCTCTATGGGTTCTTCCTCATATGTGAGGTATGGATTCACCTCAATCTCTTCTAATGGTAGTACATGAGATGGGTCAAATCTATACCTCCTCAACATAGATACATGGA
The DNA here is from genome assembly GCF_030052815.1 of Hevea brasiliensis. Lineage (NCBI taxonomy): Eukaryota > Viridiplantae > Streptophyta > Magnoliopsida > Malpighiales > Euphorbiaceae > Hevea > Hevea brasiliensis. Next base: position 102,998,225 of record NC_079494.1, read on the forward strand.
AGACATTATGTATCTTTTCCAACTCTAGAGGTAGTGCTAAACGATATGCTAAAGGACCCACTCTTTCCAGAACCTCATATGGCCCAATGAAACGAGGACTCAGTTTTCCCTTTCTGCCGAATCTCATAATTTTCTTCCAAAAGAAAACCTTGAGGAATAATTTCTCACCCACTGCATACTCAATATCCCTTCTGTTTAAATCATTGTAGGACTTCTGACTGTCTGATGCAGTCTTAAGTCGATATCTGATCAATCTGATTTTCTCCTCTGTTTGCTGAACAATTTCTGGCCCAATCATCTTTCTTTTGCCTACCTCATCCTAACACAATGGGGTTCTAAATTTTTTTCCATACAAAGCTTCATATGGAAACATCCCAATTCTTGATTGGTAGCTGTTGTTGTAAGCAAACTCAATCAAAGGCAAGTGTGTGTCCCAACTGCCCTCAAATCCAATCACACAAGCCCGTAGTATGTCCTCTAAGATCTGAATTACCCTCTCAGACTGGCCATCTGTCTGTGGGTGGAATGTCGTACTGAAGTTCAATCTAGTTCCTAGGGCTCTTTGAAGACTACCCCAGAATCTAGAAGTGAACCTAGGATCTCTGTAAGATAAGATGGATACTGGCACTCCATGCAGTCTTACTATCTCATCAATGTACAATTTGGTCAATTTTTCTAAACTGTAGTCCATTCGTACTGGCAAAAAATGAGCAGATGTGGTCAGTCTGTCAACTATGACCCATACTGCATCATGACTCTTCTGTGTCCTCGGAAGTCCCATAATAAAATCCATAGTTATTCTTTCCCATTTCCATTCTGGTACTGGTAGTGGATGTAACAAACCAGCTGGTACTTGATGCTCTGCCTTCACTTGCTGACAAGTTAGGCATTTGGAAACAAACTCTACCACATCTCTTTTTATGCCCATCCACCAGTAATGCTCCTTTAGCCCTATATACATTTTTGTGCCACTAGGGTGCATGGCAAAATGAGACTCATGTGCTTCCTTCAAAATGATCTTCCTTAAATCAACATCATTAGGAACACATATTCTGCTCTGGTGTAGCAGTAGACCGTCATCTCTAATGGAAAATTCTGGTTTCTTGTCCTGCTGGACTTTTTCTAACAGCTTCTAATACTTCTGATCATTCTGAGCAGCCATTTTGGTCTGATCAATCAACACTGGCTGTATATGCCATGCAACTGCTGTCTGCCCCTCATCATTAATCTCTAAGCTGGCATGTAATGATCTCAACTCATGTACCATAGACAAAGGAGTAACCCGTAGACTTGCCATAGTCTTGTGACTTAAGGCGTCAGCCACAATATTAGCTTTCCCTGGCTGATAGTCTATCAGACAATCATAGTCTTTTATCAACTCTAACCATCTCCTCTATCTCAAATTCAACTCCTTCTGAGTGCCCAAATACTTCAAACTCTTATGATCTGTATAGATGTAACAATTTTTCCCATACAAATAGTGTCTCCAAATCTTAAGAGCAAACATTATAGCTGCAAGCTCCAAATCATGTGTCGGATAATTCCTCTCATGCGGTTTTAGCTGGCGTGATGCATAGATAATGACATTTCGATCTTGCATCAATATACAGCCTAACCCATTATGAGAAGCATCACTATAAACTGTGTATTCTTTACCTGGGGTAGGTAAAGTTAGGACTGGAGCCTCAGTCAAACACCTCTTCAATTCATCGAAACTCTACTAGCATTTATCCATCCACTAAAATTTCACATCTTTTCAAAGTAACTTAGTCAATGGAGATGCCAACATAGAAAATCCCTTCATAAATCGACGGTAGTATCCAGCTAAACCCAGAAAACTGCGAATCTCCGTGATATTTCTAGGTGGCCTCCAATTAAGGACTGCTTCTATCTTACTTGGATCTACCTTGATGCCCTCTACCTATACTACATGCCCCAAGAAAGATATTTCTTTCAGCCAAAATTCACATTTCGACAATTTGGCATATAGCTATTTCTCCCTCAAAGTCTGTAATACAATCAGCAGATGTCTATCATGCTCTTCTGCACTCCTCGAATAGACAAATATATCATCTATGAATATCACAACAAACTGATCGAGGTATGGTCTAAAGATAGTGTTCGTTAGATCCATAAAAGCAGCCGAAGCATTAGTTAACCCGAATGGCATGACCAAGAACTCATAATGGCCATAGCGGGTTCTGAAAGCAGTTTTAGGAATACTCTACTCTTATACTTTTAGCTGATAATAACCTGATCTCAAGTCAATTTTGGAGAACACAACTGCACCCCTCAACTGATCAAACAAGTCATCAATGCGGGGCAATAGATATCTATTCTTTATTGTCACCTTATTCAACTGTCGATAGTCAATACATAACCAGAAAGTGCCATCTTTCTTCTTAACAAACAACACTGGCGCTCCCCAAGGTGACACACTAGGGCGGATAAAACTCTTATCAAGCAGCTCTTGCAACTGTACTTTCAACTCTTTCAATTCTGCTGGAGCCATTCTATATGGTGTTATGGAAATTGGGACCACTCCAGGCATAACATCAATCTCAAACTGTACCTCTCTTTCTGGAGGTAATCTTGGCAATTCATCAGGAAACACATCCGGAAAGTCACATACTGTAGGGATGTCCCTCAGTGCTAGACTCCCCACTTGGATGTCTATCATATGTGCCAAGTATGCTTCACACCCCTTTCTGATCATCCTTCTGGCTAGTGCAGCTGAAATGATGTTTGATGGCAGTAAATGCCTCTCCCCATGTATTACCACATCACCGTACAGTGGGAGACCAAATGTGACTATCTTTGGTCTACAGTCAATCATGGCGTGATGCCTGGCTAACCAATTCATGCCCAAGATGATATCATAATCTCTAAAGGGCATTTCAATCAAATCTGACAGAAAAACATGTCCTTGGATCACCAAAGGACAGTCTCTATAGATTCTGTTGACCTGTACCTCTTGTCCTAACGGACTAGTTACTAGCACTTCAAAACCCATTTTGACACACAGAACAGCAAGTGAACTAACTATGCTAGCACTAACATACGATTGGGTTGAACCCGGATCAAACAACACAAATACTTCTTGATCAGAGATAGAGAATGTACCAACTACAACATCGAAATTCTCAGCCTCTTCTCACTGTCTCATTGTATAAACCCTGGCTGAAGCACTTCCTTGTGCTGACTGACCAATAGTGCCCTGACTGCCAAAATCAGTGCCTCTACCTCTGCCTCTTCCTCTGCCAACCGGTTGTGAACCTTTGGGAGTAGGACTCTGAATAGATCCTTCTACTATCATAGGAGCTGGACCGAATCTAGGAGCACTAGTGCAATCTTTAGCAAGATGGCCCTTGCCTCCACAGTTAAAGCAGGCTCCTGTTGCCCAATAGCATTCTCCCCCATGAATCTTGCCACAAGTCTCACAGGGGAGGGGAGGTTGTGAACTCCTGCTCGACTATTGACCAGACCTAGGAGGTCTCTGTCTAGAGAATCGGCCCCTTCCAAACCTTCCACCTTGACCTCTGCTAGGTCCACCAAATTTCTTCCTCTTCCCAGAAGTACCACTAGGACTTGGCTCTACTGACTTTTCTCCTATATCTTTCTCTGATTTCTCGGCTTTCTCTGATTTTTTTTTTGCTGGGGTCCCTTCTGATTCAATTCTTTTCAACTCAAGTGCTTGAGAGATGAGCTCTAAAAAATTACTATGTCTGAATCCCACAACTTGCATCCTCAAACTGGGCTTCAAACCCATCTCAAATCTCTTACACCTTTCCTTGCCAGTAGAAAGGAGACTCCCAGCATAGTGGCTTAAGCGGGAGAACTCCCTCTTATATTCAGCCACTGTTCTGTTGCCTTGTTTCAAACTCAGAAATTCTTGTAGTTTCTGATCCACATATGCATCTGGGACGTATTTCTGTCTAAATTCTCTGATGAAGTCATCCCAGGTCAGTACTGGTGGTTCAGCCAAGCTATGTGGGATGGTCTTTCATCAATCATACGCATCCCTTTGCAGTAGTGACACGGAGTATTCAAATTTCAGCTCATTTGGGCAGTGCAGCTTCTTGAATACTCTGTCCATTCTTTCAAGCCATTGCTCTGCCTCTAAAGGGTCTACTGTACCCTTAAATTTCGTAGCCCTATACTTCAACAGCTTATCATATTGTTTAACTGGGGCTTGAGATTGCACTACAGAAGTCTAGGGTGGAGCTTGAGCAGGCATACCCCCAGCCATTTGTTGGAACATCGCAGCCATCTGCTGTGCGAACTGTGCAGGAAACTGCGGCATTTGTGGGGCTGGTGCCACTGACTCACTGATATTTTGTAGAGCTGGGGCTTCCCCTTGTGCCTCAGCTTTAATAGATTGCTCAACTGAGCGATCCTCTTCTTCCATAGCAATCTGAAGTAGGATATCTCCTAAACAAGTAACACATGGAGATTTCCCTATGTTAGTTCATATTTATGATGTAATGCACTGTATGTAACAAATAAGGACATTGAGCAGTTGTACTTAACAAGAAAAGACACAAATTCACAAGTTAAAACTTACTTCAAAAATTTGCTCTGATACCACTAAAACATGTCACACCTTACCCTTCTGTAAGACATAACATGATCCCGTAGAATACCTAATAAACTACCGAACTTCACCTACCGATAACTCATTAAGTACCCTACAAGGGATTTTTAAATAATTTTTTTACTTTTATAAGTGGTGAGTATTTTCTAATAGGTATTAAAATCATTTATTCAAAGATTTAAAACTAGTAAAATTTTTTATCCCATTTTATTTTTCCGCAAATTTTATAAAAATTTCGGCAGAGTGCCGTCTGTATTTTGAGAAAACAGTTCTTCAAATACCTGTAAAAAATACTTTCAAAGATTTATCTCAACAACTTCATCAATTTTACAACCATCCCAACCAATTTCAATATCATTTCTCAATTTTCAAAATTCAACAATCATCAAAATACTACCAATTAATTTCATTCAAATTAAAACAAAATATTTCCATTTATATTTCATTAAAGATAAAACAATTTATATACAACATTCCAAAAATTTACATTAAGAGAAATCCAAACTAAAATTTATTATAAGCTTTATACAACTTTATACCACTTTATACAATTGCTCATAACCAATTTTACATGTCCATACATTTACATATATTTACCTACATCAAAATAATTTTTACAATCAGGGTATAAAATATACCCGATAGACTTCAAGGCAGGTAGCTCCTTAATCCTCAGCAGCTTACTCTGCTGCTTCTCTAGTCTCTATATCTGCGATAGCAATAACAGCCATCGCTGAATACTATGACTCAGTGGTGCACAACATACTAAAATAATATTTATGTAGAATTTAAATCATATTTATTCAAAAATTAAACTGAACATGAAATATAAATTGAAAACATGATTTATAAGATTTTAATCCAAACAATTTCATTGCAAAAGTCTCAAAACAAATTTCATAAAAACACACAGTTATATCATGCCATTCGAAACAAATATCATCTCAATAGCCAGAGGCTAAGGAGAAGTCACATCACAAGGCTATATGGGAACCCATTCTTTTTCTTCTTCTACTGGCACACACCTCAACACTTCAGCTAGAGAAGGAATCAAAATTTGAAACTGATTTTCCCCATTAGTCATGTTAGTGAGGTGTTCAAATATATGGTCATGACACTGTGGTTTCAAAACTTATCTTAACAATTTACTAAACATTTATTACCATTTCAAACATACACAAATAAACTTTCAACAATTCAAAGCAAAAGCATAATACACATTTCATGCACTTTGTAAATGAATTTTAAAGCATATTGATGTTGTGCACAAACCTTAAGCGAGTCGTCTCTTGGCCTTGACTCGATCCCTCAGGTTCTTTCTCGGTATTCTTTTCTACTGAAACACACAGTTTCACAGTGTTTCAGTATCATAACTCATCATAAATCCAAAAATAAATTCAATTCTACTTATACCTAGCTTTAATTTACTAAACTTGACGTTCTTTAAAATTTGTGTTTCGGGTTACTATTCACTACACTATTCAAGTCAATTTGTTGACTTTCTAAGGCTTAATAGGTATGGAAATTCTAACTATACTCACATACCACATTTTGGTCACCAATTTTGTTGGTTTTGGTTGTTTTCTCAAAACTGAAGTCTTTTAGGCAAAATTTGCAAATTTTCAATTTTAGTGTCCTATGTTGCACTATTCTATTGGTCATGTTGCTGTTAGAATTGGGCTAAGTTTTCTTCATGGAAATTGTTCCTTATTATCTTAAATTTATTCTCCTTTTTGAATCACTCCATTTGGAGTTTTTTAGCTCAAGTTATAGCCATTTGAATCATAGCTGCCCGATTGGACTTAACCCAGATTTTCTGAGCAAATTCTTGGTTCTTGCAGTTTTAATTCACCAACTTTGGGTGATTAGATGACTTGGTTAAGCGCATAATTTGGGTTTGTGTTCTTCATGAAAGTTTTAGGTCTATATCTCACCTTTCTACTAGTAAAATTTTAGGTCATTTAGACCTGCCTAGCCCAAGTTATGGCCAATTCATTTGGTCATTTGGTCATTTTTGTACAGGGCAGAATACCTAAGTCTGGATTTGGTCAATTTGTTCACTAGGTTTTAGTCACTTTTTGGGCATGATTCCCAAATGAAAAATGTGTTATTTTGTGTCTAGTTTCATTCCTAATTGGCCTCACACCAATTAGGTTGGTAAATTTTCAGTTTTGGTCCCTGAAAGGGACCTTGATCATGCTGCCTACATACTGCCCACATCCAATCCGAATCTCCACTCAATTCCAACACTTCCAACATACCCCAATTGGTCACAAATGACCATTTCTCACCTCAAATAAGGTCAAACACACCATTTGACCACTTCTCCAAATTTTTTTCTTCCAAACCCTAGGTGCCAAAACCCTAACTATACTAATTGTTACATTTAACTAAATCAAAGCATATCAACATCACTTCCACACTCATACAAGTTTATCTACACTATTAATTCAAGCAAATTCATACATTACCATGGAAAACCCTAGCTGACCGAATTTACTTCTAGTCCTCCACACTTGCTCTTATTTCATTTTAATCATATTTCTAAGTTTTTTACGCTATAAATACATTAATTAAACTAAAAATTTGAAGTTGAATCACTTATCTTGAATGCAGAATTTTAATCTTCCTTTCCTTCAATTTTTTCTTCTTTCTTTCCCTTGGACCTTCTTTTCTAGTTGCCCAAACAAGTTTTATCTATGGTAGATAACTTTTCTATGGTGGAATTTTTGGTTCTTCAAGCTCAAACAATGAGCTTCAATGGAGTTTTGTGGAGAGGGAGAGTTGAGAGAGGGAGGACGGCAACTTTGAAGAAGATGGACCTTTTTGTTTTTTTTTTTTTCTTTTCTTTTCTTTTTATGAATTATCCTTTAGGAAGACCATAAATTAAATCAAATAAATTTTAATTATAATATTTATTGCATCATGCATGATGTCATCACTTTTCACTTTTCCCTTTTTCTTTTTTTTTTTTTTATTTTTTCATTAGTTCTTTAATTTAATTCCCAATTCTGAAATTTTCTTTTCTCAGATTTTATTTGATAGTTAGGTCAGGAGTCAGCTCTAGGGGTCAATTGACCAAATTGCCCCTCGCCGGTTAAACCCGATTTGCTAATAATTCAATATTTTTTTCGGATTCCTGACCTAATTATTTGACTGGCTTAACATTTCTTTTTTTTTTTGTGATTTTCTCTTTTCCACTGTGTTCGTAATAGTCCTAAGGACCGTGACGTCACATTTTAAGGTTCAAAATTTGAGTTTAAATCGACTTCGCAATCCTTCCCGAGAAGGTCATCCATCGCTGTGACTCTTGGCTCATTTAACTTATTATGTTCTGTTTTTCTTATTTATACTTAACTAATTGACAATTAATAATTATTTGTGTTCAGGGTTATCTAGTTGTCGTAGATGTGATTCTAATCCCCTTAATTATCCGGACCGACACCGGTCACCGAAATAGTGAAATACACCAGGCTATGCAAATATGGGTATTACAGCTTATATGGAAATAAGGACCTTGTTAAAATTTTCATGATTTTAACAAGTGTCTATTTCCATCACTAAGCTATGTGTGTGTGTGTCTATCTCTTGACAAAAAAAAGGCGTGACATTAAGTGAAAACAAAAGGTGAGATTGAGTGTCTCAGTGTGGCCCTGATTGAGGTCCGTGAATGGGTCGGGTGTGTCGAGAGGCTAGTCTTTTGAGATCTCACATTAGTTGTGGACAGCGTGCGTATGTGGCTTATATGAAAATAAGGAATTTGTTAAAATTGCTATGATTTTAACAAGCTTCTATTTCTATCACTGAGTTGTGTGTGCATGTGTCTATCTCTCGATAAAAAAAATAAAATTTTTATTTAATTTTCTTTTTAAGTATTTTTAGTATTACTGTTGTTACTTCAATTTTCATAACTAAATAGTTGAAAATATTAAATATATTTAAATAATATTTTTTAAGTATTATTTTTTATCAATTTCTTATTTAATATTTCTTAAACTTTTTAATATTTCATTTTATTATAAAATATAAGAATTATATATCTTAAAACTAATTAAAAAATGATTTATCGAAATATATATATATATATATATATATATATATATATATATATGTGTGTGTGAAGAGAGATAAATGATATAATTATGTAATTATGTATTTATATATGAGAGAGATAAATGATATAATTATGTAATTATGTATTTATATATGTATGAGATATATAATAAAATAAAATTTAACATAATATAGGAATTGTATGTATCATTAATTTGAGGCTATTAATTTTAGTAACAAATTTAATATAATTATTACACCTTAATTTTATTAAAACAAATTTTTTATTCAACTAAATTTTGCTAATTTAAAATACATCATATATAATAGGATACATTAATATTATAGTATCATTTCCCGAGTTCTATTTTTGTAAATGTACACATCAAGTCCATATTTAATCTTTATTTTGTACTATTAAAATTATTTATTAAAAGCTTTAAATTTAATATAATTAATTGATTATTATAATTTTAAAGTAATAAAATATTTTCTAAATGTTTTTTCAATCACATCAAAATAAATATTTTTAAAAAAATTAATTTTTAATTAATTTAACTTTCCCAATACAATTTCAAATAGAATTTTATTCATCACGTGCAATACTGTGCTATACAAATAGCTTCCAAATCTATCATTTTACAAACTATAATTATTAGGATATCAATGATAACTCCCAATCAAATAATATTTTATTAAATAAAATAACAATCAACAATTTTTATTTTAAACTTGACCAAATTTTGATTATATTTGATATTGAATTATAACTTATATATAAATTTTATATTTATATATTATATTTATTAGTGAAAAATATTATATTGTGTCACGTTTTCTTATAAAATAATTTTAATCATTAATTATAATAGCTTTATAAAAAATTATCTATTATTAAAAGTTCACTTAAATATACAAGTTACTCTCTATATAGTCAATATAGTTTTTTCCTAAAAAGTTGAAAACTACTCTTTAAGTCTTCACTATTGTACACACCATATTTTAGCCGGTCAATAAATTCTTCATTTGGCAAAAATAACAATTGAAGCTTAATTAACATGCAATTGGCTGATTCTATAAGCTATGACGAAGTTTTAATATTAATTAATTTCATGTACTCACAAATTTTAATTTTTTTAATTGAGGTCTGATCTCAATAATACTGGTTTCAATTGTCCAAGTTTTAATTGAAGCCTGATCTTAGGATTGCCTAAACTCAATAATACTGGTTTTAAATTATTTCGTTTTAATTGATGTCCAATCTTAAGATTACTCAATCTCAATCAAGCTCAATCCTATATACTTGTCCAAGTTTCAGTTTTAATCAAAGTTTGAGTGCTGATTATCCTATCTCCGAGCTTAACCTCATTCTTGTTTGAGTTTCAGTTGGTTTTAAATGAAGTTTGATTTCCTAGTTTAAGTTCAATTTCCGTATGCAAATTTCTCGATCTAATAATATTTTGCTTTAATTTTGTTGCAAGCTTTAATTTAAAGTTAAAGCCTGGTCTTAAGATTATCTGATCTCAATAAAGTTCAACTTCATATTTCATTTGTTTCAATTGAAGTTCACTTTTGTTTTAAAGTTCGGTCTCTTTATGCTGTTGATCTAATCTCAATAAAGCTCTATCATGTTCAAACAAGTTTAAATTGACTCATCTTATAACTATCTGATCTCAGTTAAAATGTAAAGGTTGGAAAGCATAAAGTGTTAAAAGATCTATCTTAAAGAAGAGACATTTTATTCAACCTTTCAAAAATTTACAAAAGTTAATTAATGGGCTGGTCTTTCCCAGCCCAAGCTTCAGATACATTTACACTATCCTCCTCTCGCTAGCTCTCACCCTCGCCCTCAACACACGGGGCGAGTTTCTCAAGCCAAGAAAAGTCTTTTTGAGGGTAGCGCATGAGTAGCTCGGTTAGGAGATCGCTGTGAGCCTACACATAGGCGCCAACTTCTTTCTCGAGGCCTTCATTCTCTTCGCTTTCAGCTCCTCGAAGAACTTAGCCAAGTCAATAGCTTGGTTTGCCTGAGCATCCTCCAACTCCTTCCATAGCTGAGCCATAAGCCCCTCAGAAGATCGCACTTGTTGCTCGAGCTCTTGCACTTGAGTATTGACAGTAGAGAGTTGGGTCTTGTAAGTTAAGGCCTCATGGACTACCGTCGACATCTCTCTCCCCAAGAAATTAACCTTTTCCTTAACCATGTGCTGGCTAGCAACCATCTATAAGCTCAGGCTCATGGATTGGTAGAGGAGATCTTCAATGCTTTTGAGAGCCATCAGGGTTCGGTCTTTTGGGAAGCATATAGTAGCACCGGTGACTCAAGCAAAATCAATATTCCCCCTCACTGTATGATTTCTCTCTAAAGAACTTAGTAAGTGCCTTAGGAGAGTGGTCATCTGGATGAACCCGCTTGCCCATAAGAGTCGCCCTTAGGAGTTGTAGAGACCCGCGATTTAAGCATGGGCGGACCTAGAGTAGGAGCTGGTCTCACGTCAGCTATTTCATTTTCAACTTGGGTTGGGGAGCTCGTTCCTTCCACCCAAGATCGTTTTTGGGCTTCTAGCTCAGCCCTGACAGTAGCAGCAGTGGCTTTCTTTTTCTCGAGGACTTTCTTGGCGAGCTCTCTTTTCCTTTTTTGAGCTGCCTTGTCAGGATTGCCTCCCACTATATCTGCAAATAAAAAGAAAGTTAGTGAGATTATATTGATCATAAGACTTGGGACAAGGGGTTTTACCCTTTCCGAGCCTGAGATCAGAGAGCTGGAGTGGAACGCTCTTCTAGGCAATCGTATTCATAAGCCATCACTTCACCTCGATTGAGATTACATCCGAGCATAGGTAACAATGAGTGTCTACCTGGCTCTTCAGCTTAGTGACTACTGACTTTTCGTCCTCGTTGAGAATGATATTTTCTTGGGGCCTCACGGCCAGATAATTCCAACTTTGTGGAATACCCTCGAAGCCACAGGGATCTTAACTCCGCAGAATGAAGAACTAATCTTTCTAGTTCTTCAAGGAGGAGGGGAGTTTGGCAAAGAGCCCACAATTCAGCTTTGCCTAGAAGAACCAATAATCATGGTTCTTCCATCGGGCTAGGCAGTGTAGTTTAGCAAAAACCTTCACCGTGGGCTCTAGGCCTCTGTCTTGGAATAAACCTTAGAATGCGATAAGAGTTTGCCAAGAGCTTAGGTGCAGTTAAGCCACGCAAGCGCGGTGGTGCTTCAAAATGCCTTATAGAATTGCTCAAAGGGAAACTACAGCCCAGCCTTTAACTGTTCCTCATAAACCATTATCTGATGCACCTCCTTAAAAAAGTGATCTTCTTGGAGATATCCATGACATCGAATGAGCTCGAATGTGTTGGTGGAGAGATTGAACTCTTAGCTTATTTGATTTAGCTAGGAAGTTTTGAGAATCAAAGGGAGTTTGTCCACTAGGAGAGATTCTTTTCGAAGACTCGAAGCCTATTCTTAGCTCAGTCCATTGGGCTAATTAGAAATTGGTTCAGTTTGCACTTCATTTTGGCCGCTGGTTCCCACCTCCCCTTCATCAGAGGTCCAAGAAATATTCACTGATGGTGGGATAACTGTCCTCTCGCTGTCGTTACTACTCTTTTTCAGGCAAAGGAAGAAAAAAATGTAAATGAAAAAGGATCAAAATTATACCTTCAATGAAAACTTCATCACTGGAGAATAAGAACCAAAGAAAGCTCGCCGGAGAATTAAGAGAAGAGAGAGTATAGATATATTAAATGACAACCCCTCCCCCATATATATATAGCCCTATACATTTAATGCTTGCATAACTCGAGGAGACATCTAGATTAAACAAAATATTTAATGCTTTTTCGATATCCAAGGGATAGCCCCCGGACATGCCATTTAGATTTTTCTTTATTTCTGGCTTCGGGAGGGAACCGGTAATGGGAGAGACCAGATGAAAGTGAACAGCATAGACAAAGAGATCAGATGAATGGTTTAGGAATAGATCAGATAAGATATCAAATGACAAGTGTTAAAACTAGATAAAATAGATCAGAGGACGAGTGAAGAGCATAAAGAGAGATCGGATGAAGAGTTTTCAGATTAACTACAGAGATAAGATTGAGAGAGATCAGATGAAGGGACCTAATAAAGAGATCAGATAAAGGAAACCACCAGGTTGGAAAAATGTTAAGTAAAGAGAAAAAGGTTGAGCGAATTAAAATTTCAAAGACATCACTTTGCCCTTGAATCATAGCCCTTGGTTTATAAGATCAAATTCTCACTATCAGATTTGAGTTAGTTAAAGCATTTAGAGTACACTTCAATCTTCACCATTGATCTCATTTGTAAGGATAAATCCAGATCATTGGATTTGAAATAGTTAAAGCACTTTGGTACATTTCAATTTGTGCCCTTAATCTTATTTGTAATGACAAATCTTAGGCCATTAGATTAATGTGATAAAGACAAACTTAGTACCTTGACAAACTTAGTACCTTTTAACCCTAACCCTTAATATGATTTGTAAGGCATGATCCCCAATCGTTAGATCAAAGAAGAAAAGGACAAAGAAGCCCTGAATTGATCTCTGCCCATGATTCTAGATCTCTTTAATTCCTAACCCTTAGATTTTATCCTTTTAAATCTAAACCTCTTCTTTTTCCATCTTGAATCCTGACTCTCCATTTTAGGACCCCCATTGTCTATAAATACCCCAAATTTTCACTGTTAAAAGGGTCATTTTTCTACAAAAAGAACTTAGAGAATATAAGAGAGAGGCTTTAGAAACATTAGTTTTCTGAAGAATCTCCTTCATAATATTAGAAAGCTCACATTACTCACTCTTCCCAAATTACCCTAGCCCACCCCCTCTAAATATTGATTTGATAGTCTTGGGGATCCCTTTCTAAGCATCAAACATCAAAACACACTCTTCCCATCACCACTAGAGCCCATTGCAGGTAAAATTTTCCATCACCTATACTAGGTGGAGATGTAGAGTACATTACCAAGAGTGGGAGATGTTATGGCCTAAAGGATCTAGAAAAAAAGAAAGGAAAGGGGAAGGCTGGAGAATTAGTAGAAAGTGGTGATGAGGGTGCCAGGGAAGCAGAGAAAGGGAAATCCAGGGAGAAGAAGGATGAAGATGAGCTATTGTTACAGATAATGAAACAGAGTGAGTATGATGTCATAGAATAGTCGAAGAAAACACCTACCAGAATTTCACTACTGTCACTAATATTGAGTTCAAATGTGCATCGCCAAGCCTTGCAAAAGGTTTTAAATCATGCCTTTATGACTCATGACATCACATTGAGACAGTTTGAGAAGATCGTTGGACAAATTCAAGCATCAAATTTCATCATCTTTTCGGATGATGAGATAGACCCAGCTGGCTTGAAGCACACTAAAGCTTTACATGTGATAGTAAAATGTAAAGGGGGCATGGTAGCAAAGGTTCTTATTGATAATGGATCTGCGCTCAATGTGTTACCAAGTGCCACCTTGGCTAGGCTCCCAATCGAACCATCGTTGATGTGCTAAAGCAGCATGATAGCCAGGGCTTTCGATGGGATGAAAAGAGATGTGTTAGGAGATATAGAGCTGCAACTCTAGATTGGAGCCTGTACTTTTGACATCACTTTCCAAGTGATGAACATTAAGCCAGCCTACACCATGCTGCTAGGGAGACCATGAATTCACACTGCCAATGCTGTACCCTTTTCCCTGTACCAAAGAATCAAGTATGTCATGAACGGGAAGATAGTTACTGTCAGGTAGGGGGGGAGGGGGGGGAGGGAAGCTATACTGGTCACTAAGTTTTAGTCTATTCCATATATAGAGATGACTGAACAAGCATTGGAGAGCTCTTTCCAAGCTCTGGAATTACAAGGGTCATCCAGGACTAACTAGGGAATCACTAACATGGTGGCGAAGGTGATGTTGAGGAATGGTTATGAGGAAGGGAAAGGATTAGACACTAGATTACAAGGGATTGTTGAGCCCATAACTGCTACCTAGAAAAGGGGGTGCTTTGGGCTAGGATATGATGTGGACGCTTTGATGGATGGAAGGTTATGGATGAGATACATGCTCCGTGACTAGCGATTTGATTAGTTGGCTGAACAAGAGGGGGTTATTCCCCAAATTCAAGATATTTTTACCCATCCATTGCCAGTTATTAAAGAAGCTGAAGAAGAAGAGGAAAAGCCTTTGTCAAATATATCCATCAATGTCCTGTAGCTGAGTCCTGTACCGGAAATGCTGATTTTGCCAATGGAGGAGAACCAGGAGCTCGATAATTGGGAAGCAGAGGACATCCCAATGCTCTTGTTAAAGTAATATATATTTAGTTACCAATACTTGATTACTTAGTCCATGGTGTCAAGTGGAATTTTGTAAATGGACCTTCTCTTATAATTAAACATTAATGAATTAACAGCGCATTTTCCAAAATTTTAAGTCCAATTGCTTCCTTTTTGTTTTGCCTTTTCTTTGCTTAATCGTTTGTTAAATTCCATTTTTTTAATCACCCTATTTCAATTTCTTCAGGATTGATGATCAACCAAACCATAATAACTCAATCGACATTGATATTCCTCATATTAACTTTGAAAGATCCATAATTGCCATGGGTACTAGTGATTCTGAGGAAGAGGAAGAATGTATGCCCCTGAGGGAAATATTAGAACGACAAGAATCAAATGAACCTAGTCTTACGCCCTATGGAGAAAGGATGAACACCCTAAATTTAAGGAGAAAACATAATAGGAAGGAGCTCAAGGTGGTAGATAATGAGGAGTTGGAGGATATGATTCATTTGTTACAAGAATTCATGGATGTATTTTCTTAGAGCTACGATGATATGCTTGGTCTGGACCCTCAAATTGTAAATCACAAGATCCCGTTGATTCTAGGGGCAATGCTAAAGCAAAAACTGAGAAGAATGGATCCTAACACACTATTGAAGGTCAGAGATGAAATCAAAAAGCAGTACAACGCGAGGTTCCTAGAAGTTGTAAAATACCTTGAATGGACGACAAATGTAGTTCTAGTAATGAAGAAGAATGGTAGGGTGAGAGTCTGTGTTGACTATAGGGATCTTAACAAGGCTAGTTTGAAAGATGATTTTTCGCTTCCACGTATAGACGTGCTGGTTGATAATGCAGCAAGACTGAGGAGATGTTCATGCATCGATGTAGCCTTAGGGTATAATCAAATTCTGATAGATAATGCAGATAAGGAAAATACCACCTTTATCACTCAATAGGGGATATTTTATGACAAGGTTATGCCTTTTGGGCTGAAGAATGCTGGGGCAACCAATCAACGTGTCATGGTCACATTATTCCATGATATGATGCATGAAGAAATAGAAGTTTAGGTGGATGATATGATCATTAAGTCAAGAGGGGTGGAGAGCCATGTAGAAGTGTTGAGGAAAGTATTTGAAAGGCTGAGGAAGTACAAGCTGAAGCTGAACCCTGCAAAATGTGT
The DNA here is from genome assembly GCF_030052815.1 of Hevea brasiliensis. Lineage (NCBI taxonomy): Eukaryota > Viridiplantae > Streptophyta > Magnoliopsida > Malpighiales > Euphorbiaceae > Hevea > Hevea brasiliensis. The sequence goes on from NC_079494.1 coordinate 103,014,355, forward strand.
ATTTGAGGCAAAGTCGAGAAAACTGCTGGGGTTTATAGTTAGTGAGAAAGGGATAAAAATTGACCCAGATAAAGTCAAAGCTATTTAATAAATGCAGTCCCCAAAGACAGAAAATGGATGTGTGTAGCTTTCTGGGAAAATTGAATTACATCTCTAGGCTCATCCCCACTAATATTTAAATGACTAATGATTAATATTTAAAATTTTAATTTAAATGACTTCTTATTCTTTGCCTATAAATAATTCATGTTGTGGCATTTGGGACACACCACTAAAAAAAAAGTCATTAGAAAAAGTTTTTATTTTCATATTTTGCTCTTAAATTATTTCTTTGATTTACTATATTTTTATTATTTTTATTGAAGATTCATTAGTTTTGATTCTCAAAACTTATTTATATTTCTATAAATTCCTAATTTCCTAAAATGTTATGAAAAGTTCATTGAATCCTAAAAAATAGTGATTTGTGTTAGAATGATGTCATCAAACCTTAAATTAATATTTTAGTTATTTATCATTTATTATCATTAGCTTTCAACAAAATTAATTTTCAATTTTAGCTAAATAGCTTTATTTTTATTCAGAACTCATCTTTCAACTATATTTTTGTGTAGTGGTAAAATTTCCAAGATAAATAACAAATATAATTATATTAAAAATTTGAAGATGACTGAAAAATTAAAGTCATAGTATCAAAATTATGGAAACTATTTTTTTGAAAAATGATGTATATCTTTTAAAATTTATTAGATTAATAGAAAATGATGATATTTCATTATATATATATATTGTATATTTATTTAAACTTTAAAATTTTAATTTTAATAAAATGTATAAGTAATTTAATTATTATACTTTTAATAATAAGTAGCCATTATTGTTAAGTAAGTTACAATATATTATCATATATTTATTCTATATTTTTATAATTTTATATGGTAAATGCACATAATTTTTTATTACTTTTACACTATCTTTATGCTTTTCATATTATTAGTATTATTTTTAAGAGGATATAAAAATATAATATTTTAACATGATAAAAATAATCATATGATTTAACCAATCACAAATTATTCTATATCTTTAATCAATATTTATATTATATTGTTATATTTTTATTATGAAATCTTCATTAAAAATTTGAAAAATAAAAAGTTAGTCTGCATAAAATTAATAAAATCAAATATGAAATAATTAATAATAAATTTAAATTATAATTTTATTTTTATATATTGAAATTAAAAATATATAATTTAAAAATATCTTATATAGTAAAATTCTTATATAGCATAAAAAATTCTCTATTTTAAAATTAATTAATTTAATTTTAGTAATATTTTCTATTTTTTATTAATTAATTATTCAATTAATTAAAATTATAATTAAGTTATTAATTTTCTTATTATATATATATAAGTTACAAATTACTATATGATTGCCCACTTAGTGCAATAATAAATAGCCATTATTATTAGAAAACTTATAATATATTAAGATATATTTATTCCATTTTTCTATAATTTTGTTAGCACATACATAATTTTGTTTTTAGTTTTTTTTTTTTTGCTTTTGCACTACCTTATACTTTTTTTATTATTAATATTATTTATAGAGTAATATTAATATTACTAAATAAAGAATACTTGAATATATTATATTTCTTTAATATTTTAAGATGATATAAATAATGTGACATTTTAAAATGATGAAAATGACTATATAATTTAATTAACCTTAAATTATACAATACTTTTACTAAATATTTTTATTATATTGCTATTAATGGTATTTATTTTTTAAAATTTGTTAGATTAATACAAAATAGTGATATATATATATATGTTTTTAAAATTTTAATTTTTATGAATTTATGTATTTTATATCATTGTAAAGTGACAACAATTTTTGTGAAAAATTATTTTACAAAAAAATTATATTAGATTAATAAAAAAAAAGTTACACTTTATAAAAGTATAAAGATTGTGCATTTTTCAACAAAATATATAATAAATATTGTTTTTAATTAATAATAATTTTATATATTTTTATTATTATTAACATTAAATAATTCAATTAATATTATTAATTTAATACAACATTTCATTATGTTAATTACAAAAATATTATATTTATATAAAATAACATTATTTTTCCATTAATCTAATATATTTTCTATAAAATTGTTACTTCACAAAAAAAAAACACTATACATGTATTTATGAGATAAAATGTAAAAATTTTTATAAAATTTAAATTGTTTTTGTGAATTAATAAAGTAATTTTATTACATTATAAACAAAATAATCATAGAAATTATTATTAATTTATGTATACAAAAAATTAAATAATTTATTTTACATTCTGAGCATGGCATGACATTCTGCTAGTTAATTTTATAAATTTAATAAATTCATTTGAATAATATATATATATATATATATATATATATATATATATATATATATATATATATATATATATATATATAAAGCACCATAACAGAAGCTATAATTGTCATAATCTAGCTCAAGTATTTAAATTTTATAATAATCCAAAAATTATTATTTGTTCTCATAAATATTTCAAAATATTCGTCATCGGCTAAAAATATTTATAAAAGTCCCAAGCTAATAATATTTTGATAATATTTTGTTAGGATCACTAAAGATCGATTGATTTAATTTCAGCTATTCGCAATGGTTCTTCATCCATTAGTGTCCGATTAAGACATGGTTGGTGCTCAAATGAAACTTAAGGGATGAAGATCGCGATCCTAAGGCCTGATCATCTATGCAAGTCACTAGTTGGCCTAATTGGAAAGCCAGGAGTTTCTTTGTCCTTTGCTTGCTATAAAACACCACGAAATCCTAGCGATAGTGGAAGCGCGCATCCGTTTGATGTCAAGATCATTGGGAAACGACATTTAAACTCTCGATCGATTGCCACTTGTTGATGTTGTTGGGTAGCATATTGGAGTCGGCTCAACCTTTGTTGGAGTTGGTAGCCAGCGTCGTCAACATTAAGAGAGGGTTTTTTTTTTTTTTTTTTTTTTGGGAAAATTACAAAGAAATCTCTAATTGTTTGATGTCTTTCAAATGAGCCCCAAAAAATATTTCAATTAATTTTCTTAAATTCAAAATAATTTATTTAAGCCAATCATATTTAAATACAAATTAACGTATGTATATACTTTTATTATAAAAAATAGTTTTATTTAAAACAAAAAAATGAAAATTTAAATTAAAAAAAAGTTCTGATCGTTATAGTAATATTATAATATAAAATATATAATATAAATACTTATTTTATTTTTAATATAATATAATATATAATATTCTTATTTCTCATTCGATACTTTTTTGCAAAAACAGAGAAAACTTTTTCAAAGTATTTTCTTCGGACTACCTTGCCGGCCTCTCTTTTTTGGTGGTAGCTTCATCCCTTTTCCCTTGCTCTCTTTGTTCTTAAAATTTTCCTTTCAATTCATCATTTTATATTTTCATTTTCTTGGCCCTTTTCTGTTATAGCAGGACATCTCACTAATAGAATGAGATTTATCTATGCATTTTTCTCTCAGATTTGTTTAGTTTTTTTTTTTTTTTAAATTATGTAATATTTTTATAAAGAAATATCGTATATATTTAATATTCTAAATATAAAATTACTGGATGTTATAATTAAAAAAAAAAATATATGTCCTATTTATTACTGAACTGAGTTGAATGGATGGAGGCGAATGAGTGAATCGAGACCAGAGTTTGTGACATGTGAGATATGTTTCCTCGGATTTGGAACAACCATTACTAAAAAGTTAAAACTAACTAATTAGTTTGTTAATCATCCATTCTTTGATGTGAGACTCTCGATACTTTCTCTCAAGTGGCAACCATTTTGGTTAACGTTTGAACTTGAAATCTTCTTCTAAAATCAAGAGTCTATGACATGGAGCTTACTTGAGTTTGAACAAATCATTGCTAAAAAGTTAAAACTAACAAATTAGTTAGTTGACCATTTATTTTAATCTTTCGATGTGAAACTTTTGACACTACTTGATCACTGTTATTGTTCATTTGATAAGATGACTTGAGAGAATGCTAATAGTTTCTCTGAAGTCTCGTTTTCAATTTCTTTTCTCATCCCTAAAATATGATATTTTTATCACCTTTTCATTATGATAAAGTTTAAAATAACACAAAAACTGTAACACCCCTGATTTTTATATATTATTATTGGGCTTCGTGTAGGTTTCCTCAATTCGCGGAAATTCGACAGTTGTCCGGATCTGTGAATTTCCGGCCAGACAGACCACTCTGAAAAAAAGTCTCCGAATTGGATCGAGGTTTTGGCTACCCCACCATTGTCAGGCATCCCGAGCGCGTTCCCGAAGTCGGAATCGGCAAAGGTAAACCCGAATTTTGCTTTTTCATAATTTTCTAGTGCTTAAATAGGATTAAAAATCCATAAAATATTCGTGGTAGCTTAGAAAATTACGATTCTTTTTGCAATAGCTTAGTAATATTGCTAAGGACATGAGGCAAAGTTTTATAATTTTTAGAGCTTGTTTGGGCAGTTTTTGCAAAAATGATCAATAATAAGGACTAAATTGAAATTTTGCGTATTGTGATGGATGACTGATTTGATGGGCCCAGGAGGGGCTGTGTGATATGATTGAACTGTGGATATATGGATTGTGAGTATAGAAGTGTGTTTTGAACCCTTTTGCAGGTTGGGTAGGTCCTAGGTATAGGGGAGACTCTGCCGGATTTTCGGCACGACTTAGGACGTATTGGTCTTTTTCTTTGTTTGTATTGAGTCAAATTTATTAAATGATTGTAATAAAATTGTCAGGTGAGCCGATGACCTTCTTCCTCCGCCCAGCCGCCTCAGTGACCATCGTCAAGTCTGTGAGTAGAATATTAATTTTAATTGTAATTTCGATATTATTATATGTTCAAGCATGCCCATGCATCACTTATATGCATATATTTATGTAGTTAAACTCTAGGCACGATTTATGTTGCATTCATAACTGTTGATGTGCCATGGATGTTGTTGTGGTAATTTGGAGCAGTGTGCGTGCGTTGGCGTGCGTGTGATATGGTGTGGACTATGGATAGGACGGGATAGTCACGGCTTGAGTAATTCGTTGGGACCCGATCCTTCGAGGGGTAGTCACGGCTTGAGTAATTCGCTGGGACCCTCGATTTGGTTATTAAGTGGAAGTCCGAGCTTGAGTAATTCGGCACCAGTTGGATTTAAGAGAGAGTGTATAGGGATCGGCTCCCATATGTTATGATTGATACTACAGTGTGTGAGTGCTCCAAATTACCTTTTGATGTTATGATGTGAAAATGTTGTTGATGTTGCATTTCACTCTCGAGTGCATTAGTTCTAGATAGTTATAGAGATTATGGTTAAAATTGATATTTTACTCTCTGAGTCGAACGCTCACTCCTGTTCAATATTTTTTTCAGGCTACAGGAGGATTTTATTTTGGTTAACCTGCTTTTCTCCCTCGCAGGTCAATTATTACTGTTTGTATAAACTTGTTAAATCTTAGAATTTCCGCATGTGTTAGAAATGTTATTTGATTTGGGTCTGTAAACTAAATTATTATTTTGGGACCTGTAAACTTAATATGCTATGCATGTTTGATGGATTGGTTGAGGGAGCTGAGCTCCCATTTATTATTATGTTGATGAGTATGTGGAGGGTGAGCTGAGCTCCCCAATTGACTATATATTGTGTTTACAGGTCGGGTGAGTCGAAAACTCCCCGTTGGTAAGTCCATTTTATGGCCGGACTCTGTCCGTTTGTTTTCTTGAAATTGGGCCCAAATGGGCCTTAGAGTTGGGTAAATGAATAGTTAAGGCTTACTACGGGCCTCGGGGGCTTTAGGCTGGCCCAGGTCCTAGTGCCGGTCCGGCCCATAGGTTGGGTCGTGACAAATGTGGTATCAGAGCTTAGGCTCCAGATTCATAGGGAAAAATTATCTAAGTGTTGGGAAGAGTCTACTAGGAGTCACATGCGGAGTATAGGATTCTGTTTCGTCTTTTCCTGTAATTCTTTGTTTCTAGATTCTACGTTATACCTCGGGAAATATAAGATTACCTCAGTTAGTGTCTTGATTTTCGTGGAGTACACAGAAATATGAAATAGAGTTAGTAGACATGTGAGATCTATCATGAGGATACGTACTCCAAGAAATGTTATATTTTTGTCAGTATGGGTTTAAATGGTGTGCCCATTTCGTGTAAGACATGAGTACATAAAAGTGAGTCTTAAAAGTACAGTTGCCCTAGATAAGGATGAGGATACCACTACTGGCAGTCATCAGTAGATGACCCAGTCAGAATAAGTTTGTGATAATAGAAGATTCAGGAGAGATAAGAAATTAGGAGACCTAGTCTGTCAGGACGTATCGTAGTAACTATACAATGTTCTCGATGTCTGCTCTGTAAGCTGCAGATTACAGTACCGACATGAGATTATTGTGTAGAGCTGCGTGCATCCCCGTGGTGCTCCATAATGAGGGTGTTTGAGATGGCTTCTGTTTTGGTACAGTTATGCCAGAATAGAGTTCTATATTTGCAGAGGAGTTGGGAACTCCTGGCTAAGAGTCTAGAGTTAGAATATTGAAAGGTCACAGTTGGGTGATAACTAGAGTCAGTGACTCGATTACTGACATGAGCTAGAGTTACATCAAGAGTTGCCATCAGACCAGAGGTTTCGGACTAGTTGCAAAGTAAAGGTGACACTTATAGAGTGAGAATAGTATACCTTGTGTGTATCAGTATGGAATAAAGTACAACTCTACTACCTAGAGAAGGTCGAAACTATGAATTGATGATTTATAGAGCTATGATATGATAAAAGAGTCATTAACTTGACATGGTTCTGGCAAGGTGGTAGATGTAGTACCTTTGTTGCAGCAAGTTAGGATATAGTCCTATCTTTTCAGAATGGATCGAAGGTTATTACTGATAATGATGACTTATGGAATAGTGTCCCAGATGGGACTGTAGAGTGTGGTAGAGAGTAGTTGGCTCGGGTATCCTGGAGAGGATACAAGTTCCATTATAGGAATCATATATAATCAGATCACGATGGATGTAAATCCTTTGAATTGGATGACGGGTTTGGGTGCCCGGAACCTTAAGTTTTGGCTAATTGAGTAAACATGGATAATAATAATAATAACAAATAAATAAAATTACTACAGAATCAGTTCTCGAGGTGGTAAGGGTATTATGTAAGCTAAAGGATAAGAATAGAGATCATACAATAAAAGTATGACTGTAATTTGCTGAGTTCCTTTCTAATTTCAAATTATTCAAAACAATAGTATAATCTAATTATAATAGTGTTAAGAGTAATAAATTAGCGAAGATAAATCATAGAAGGCCAATGGATAAAGAAAGTGCAGAATGAAAGTTTGGGCAATTGATTGCAGATGTAATATAATCTAAATGCTAGTGGAAGTACTAGCTAGAGTGGTCAAAGGACCAAATCTGAGTAGCACAAACATATGATAACGCGATAGAGACTCTGAAAGATATAGTTAGCAAGTACAGCTATTATGTTAGGAAGAAGAATGGAACCAGGGATAGAATAGTCAAGTTCTATTTTGGGCAAGACAAAGGAAATAAATGAAAGCACAACCTAAAGAGCGCATAATAAAAGGAACAAAGTTAAGATATAGGATAGGCTAAGTATTATTCTTGGCAAGGAGAATGACAAGGATGGAAAACCCAAAATGGGACCACATTAGTGAGAAAAGTGATGGAGGTATGGAATACAATAATAATGAGTAAATGTTAGAAGGTGTGCGATGGTATTGCGGACTACCTAAATAGGTAGAGAAAGAGAAGTTAGTAAGCAGTAAGTTGAATAAAAGTCAGTCTAAGGGATCAAATAGGTATGATGAGAGGAAAAGAATGATAGATAATGACACATAGGTTTTAGGTTAGACTTTTGAGATAGTGAGAAGGTAGTTAGAGGTTCGTTATGAATGTCAGGCAAACATTTTTAGTGTGATTAACAGAATCACTTTGCAGTGACGCAATAACGACAGAGCAACAGTAGGGGTAGAATAAAAAGTGACAAGTATGGATGGTAATAAATCACTATAAAGTTTAAGGATCAAATTAATGACCATAGATAAGGGTGGAATTAGTGTTTGAAGAATCTATTAGCGAGAGAAATCTTTCAGGATTCAACAAGGGTTAAGGGCACAATATAAACGATGATAGATATGAATCATAGGTCGAGTATAAGTAAAGTTAATAAATTATAAAATATTATGTCAGGAAGGACGATGGTATAGTAAAGGGTTCATGCAAATGATACCTTATAGGTAGAGCACAATTGTGCTAGGAGATGATGAAATTTGAAGAGAAAAACTAAGAAACATAGGTTAAACATTATTATATGGACAATCGGGCGTAGTTGAATATAGAGGATATTTTTCTTTCTTTTCAAGTTTAGCTCGTGTTTTTGATTCCAGAGCGTTATATTAGGAGCGAGGCGAGGCAAGGAGACCTAGTTATTTGAGATTTTGATAGGCACCAATTCATATACAATTTCTGATATGAGAATGACAGTAAGTGCATACCTAGTATTAAGTATGAAAGGACGATCAGTAATGTGGAGTTAAATTGAGTTAGCTACTAAGGCTTGCTTGTTTTAAACTATGAGCTAGATGAAGTACTATTTATGGATGAGTTTCAATAGATGAAATTGTTGCTGATGGGTAAATTGAGGTTGAAGTTTAGAAAGCTATGGGCAGTATATATGATTATATTAAGGAGAATGAACACGTGAAGTATCTTGTTTGGAATTAAGGAATGACACATATTTCCTACAGCCGTGTTAGTTCAGATGGAACTTATAGTTTATGGGGCTCATATTCATCCAGGATAAGTAATTTCCTACTAAGGCTGGTAGGGAATGATAATGTTCTGATAGTTAAGTTGGAAAAAAGGGGGTACAAAAAAAAAAAAATTTTCTATGGGTAATTATAAGTGTTACATAAGGTGAAGAATGTGCTGGTAGGAGTAAATCATAGGGTTAGAATTCTTGAAGTAATGAAACTAGTATTCAAGATAAGACTAAGAAATAAAAAGAAAGTTAAAGTTGATGATGGGATAGACATCTTTGAAGGAAAAGGTGTAAGGATGAGATAGGACTAAAATTAAGGAATAAGTACAGCAGGTTGAAATGATACCAACAATACCAAAAATAGGAAAAGGGAAGTGGAAAAGATGCAAAGGACAGGAAGAGAGCTCGATAGAGTCAGTTATAATGATGAGGATAAGGAGTGTCTAACCACTGCCCCTGTGTTAATACTACCTATGAGCGGTGAAGGATACACCGTGTACTGTGACGCCTCCAGAGTTGGCCTAGGGTGTGTTTTGATGCGGAATGGAAAAGTAGTGGCTTATGCTTCAAGGCAGCTGAAGAGGCATGAGCAGAACTATCCCACCCATGATTTGGAAATGGCGGCTGTAGTCTTTGCACTAAAAATCTGGAGACACTACCTGTATGGTGAAGTGTGCGAGATATACACCGACCATAAGAGTTTGAAGTACATCTTCCAGCAAAGGGACTTGAACTTGAGACAGAGGAGATGGATGGAGCTTCTGAAAGACTATGATTGCACCATCCAGTACCACCCTGGAAAAGCCAATGTTGTGGCAGATGCCTTGAGCAGAAAATCTTCTGGCAGTTTGGCGCACATTTCAGTAGAGAAGAGACCATTGATTCAGGAGGTACATGAGTTGATGGATCAAGGTTTAATCCTAGATCTTTCAGATAAGGGGGTATTATTGGCTCACTTTTCAGTGAGGCCAGACTTGAGGGACAGAGTTAGAGTTTCCCAGCACAGAGACCAACAATTGATGAAGATCATAGAAAGAGTACAGCAAGGTGAAGGTGGTGAGTTTGGATTTGCCAATGATGGCGCCCTAGTGCAAGGTTCTAGGATATGTGTGCCCGATGTGGACAACCTCAGGAATGAAATCATGCGAGAGGCACACTACACACTGTACAGTGTCCACCCAGGTTCCACCAAGATGTACCATGATGTGAAGGATAGCTATTGGTGGAATGGCATGAAGAGAGACATAGTAGACTTTGTGTCCAAGTGCTTGACTTGTCAGAAGGTGAAGTTTGAACACCAGAGACCGTCAGGAAAGCTGCAAGAGCTCCCTATCCCAGAATGAAAGTGGGAAATGATCACTATGGATTTTGTGACTGGGTTGCCTCGTACCACGTGAGGATATGATTCGATATGGGTAATTGTAGACCGCTTGACCAAATCAGCTCACTTCTTACCTGTGAAGACTACATACTCTGTGGCACAGTATGCCCGGCTCTACATTCGAGAAATAGTCAGATTGCATGGAGTTCCGGCTTCCATAATATCTGACAGAGGGCCCCAGTTCACTTCTCGGTTTTGGAGAAAGTTGCAGGAGGCACTTGGCACACAGTTGAACTTGAAGACGGCTTTCCACCCTCGCATGCAGACAAATCGAAAGGACAATCCAAACACTGGAAGACATGCTTCGCATGAGTGTCTTGGATTTTGGAGGTCAATGGGATGAGCAGCTAGCTTTGGTGGAGTTTGCCTACAATAACAGTTATCACTCCAGCATAGGGATGGCACCCTATGAGGCATTATATGGGAGAAAGTGTAGGTCTCCTCTGTGTTGGATAGAAATGGGGGAAGCGAAGGTGCATGATGTAGACCTAGTGCAGTACACTTCAGAGGTAGTTCCTTTAATCAGGGAACGCGAGGGCGGCTTTCGATGAAGCAGAAGAGTTATGCAGACCCCAGACGGAGGGATGTGGAGTTTGCAGTGGGCGACTATGTATTCCTGAAGGTTTCTCCAATGAAGGGAGTCATGAGATTTGGAAAGAAGGGCAAGTTGGCACCTCGGTATATTGGACCTTTTGAGGTTACTGATAGAGTTGGAGCAATTGCCTACCGGTTGGAGCTACCACCCAACTTTTCTCACGTTCATCACGTGTTTCACATCTCTATGCTCAGGAAATACATTCCCGATCCTTCTCATGTACTATAGTCGGATGTAATAGAACTAAAGGAGAACTTGACATTTGAGGAGCAACCTGTAGCCATAGTGGACTACCAAGTGAGACAGCTAAGATCAAAACAGATCCCTATGGTTAAGGTTTTGTGGAGGAGCCAGTCAGTGGAAGAGTGCACCTGGGAGTCAGAACGGGACATGCGTAGCAAGTACCATTATCTATTCAATGTATAATCATGTGCTTTATTCTGCCTTGTGTAAAATTCGAGGATGAATTTTCTGTAAGGGGGGAAGAATGTAACACCCCTGATTTTTATATATTATTATTGGGCTTCGTGTAGGTTTCCTCAATTCGCGGAAATTCGACAGTTGTCCGGATCTGTGAATTTCCGGCGAACAGGACCGACTACGGAAAAGTCTCCGAATTGGATCGAGGTTTTGGCTACCCCACCATTGTCAGGCATCCCGAGCGCGTTCCCGAAGTCGGAATCGGCAAAGGTAAACCCGAATTTTGCTTTTTCGTAATTTTCTAGTGCTTAAATAGGATTAAAAATCCATAAAATATTCGTGGTAGCTTAGAAAATTACGATTCTTTTTGCAATAGCTTAGTAATATTGCTAAGGACCGCGGGGCAAAGTTTTATAATTTTTAGAGCTTGTTTGGGCAGTTTTTGCAAAAATGATCAATAATAAGGACTAAATTGAAATTTTGCGTATTGTGATGGATGACTGATTTGATGGGCCCAGGAGGGGCTGTGTGATATGATTGAACTGTGGATATATGGATTGTGAGTATAGAAGTGTGTTTTGAACCATTTTGCAGGTTGGGTAGGTCCTAGGTATAGGGGAGACTCTGCCGGATTTTCGGCACGACTTAGGACGTATTGGTCTTTTTTCTTTGTTTGTATTGAGTCAAATTTATTAAATGATTGTAATAAAATTGTCAGGTGAGCCAGATGCCTTTCTTCCTCCGCCTCACCTCGGTGACCATCGTCAAGTCTGTGAGTAGAATATTAATTTTAATTGTAATTTCGATATTATTATATGTTCAAGCATGCCCATGCATCACTTATATGCATATATTTATGTAGTTAAACTCTAGGCACAATTTATGTTGCATTCATAACTATTGATGTGCCATGGATGTTGTTGTGGTAATTTGGAGCAGTGTGCGTGCGTTGGCGTGCGTGTGATGTGGTGTGGACTATGGATAGGACGGGGCAGTCACGGCTTGAGTAATTCGCTGGGACCCGATCCTTCGAGGGGTAGTCACGGCTTGAGTAATTCGCTGGGACCCTCGATTTGGTTATTAAGTGGAAGTCCGAGCTTGAGTAATTCGCTGGCACCAGGTTGGATTTAAGAGAGCTGTATAGGGGATCAGCTCCCATATGTTATGATTGATACTACAGGGTGTGTGAGTGCTCCAAATTACCTTTTTGATGTTATGATGTGAAAATGTTGTTGATGTTGCATTTCACTCTACATGGTGCATTAGTTCTAGATAGTTATAGAGATTATGGTTAAAATTGATATTTTACTCTCTGAGTCGAACGCTCACTCCTGTTCAATATTTTTTCAGGCTACAGGAGGATTTTATTTTGGTTAACCTGCTTTTCTCCCTCGCAGGTCAATTATTACTGTTTGTATAAACTTGTTAAATCTTAGAATTTCCGCATGTGTTAGAAATGTTATTTGATTTGGGTCTGTAAATAAAATTATTATTTTGGGACCTGTAAACTTAATATGCTATGCATGTTTGATGGATTGGTTGAGGGAGCTGAGCTCCCATTTATTATTATGTTGATGAGTATGTGGAGGGTGAGCTGAGCTCCCCAATTGACTATATATTGTGTTTACAGGTCGGGTGAGTCGAAAACTCCCCGTTGGTAAGTCCATTTTATGGCCGGACTCTGTCCGTTTGTTTTCTTGAAATTGGGCCCAAATGGGCCTTAGAGTTGGGTAAATGAATAGTTAAGGCTTACTACGGGCCTCGGGGGCTTTAGGCTGGCCCAGGTCCTAGTGCCGGTCCGGCCCATAGGTTGGGTCGTGACAAAAACTTAGGCCATATTTAGGATGATGTAATTAAAGTTGTAGCGTAATCGCGATTACATTACATATTTGGTTATATTATTTTATAACATAAAAATTTGATTTAATGGAATAACAATTACATAATATAATCAATTATACTTAAAGTAACATAATGATCATTGTATACAAACATAGATGTAATAATGATTATTTGTTTTGATTTTTTTTTCATTTATTGTCAATATTACCACCACTATTACTATCTAGCTACCACTATTACTATCACTATCACTATCACTATCACCACCATACTCTCCCCTCATAGATAGCCTTAAATAGAAGCAAAAGCTCATAATCAAGGGCCAAGGCATTAATAGAAAATCACACTTTACCACTATCACATCTATCGCCACTACTACAACCATTATCTTATCTTATCTTGTCATAGCCACTGCCACCACCTAACCATCGTTGTTGCCATCACCACCTTCATTTAGTTATCACTGCCACTCGACTACCAATCACTATCACTTGTTATGAACACAATAAATAAATTAATATTAAAATCAAAATTATTATTATATTACACTATTTACATTTTTATTTTACAACTAAATTTACAATACATTATAACATTGAAGCATTACACAATTGATTACATTATACCCTACCAAACACAACCTTATGGTATATATTTTCAACACTTAAATTTATATGAAGGCATTGGATCATTCTTTTGGAATTAATCCATCTCTATAATTTCACAAATGATAACATTCAATATAATATTAATTAAGAAAATTTTTATGTAGATTCTATCCATGAAACTACAGTTATATACTTAATAAATTAATCTCATTTTATATATATGTATATATTTTAAATTTATAGTCGATTGAATTAAAAAAAAAATCTGTGAACTAATAAAAAAAAATCATGCGCATTAGTTTATTTAGAATCAATCAAATATTTAGTATTCTCATTTACTGCATGACTAACACATTTGAAAAAAAAAAAGATTGAAATCATTTATTGTCCATTCCCATCTAAGTCATGACCAAAAGTAAATTGCATGTCAAATAAGCGTTACACATGCTATGAAATAATTCGGGGTGTACAAACGGTCGGTTCGATTTCGAACTGAACCGAATTGATAAAATCCAAAATCAAAAATAAAAAATTTTAAAAACCGAACTAAATTGATTAGTAAGATAAAGTCAAACCGAATCAAACTGATAAATATCGGTTCGGTTCAGTTTTAAACCGATCAAACCGAAATTTATAAATTGAGCATTTGATTTTCAACTGGGTTCAGTTCGATTTTAAACTGATCAAACCTAAATCTTAGGGTTCGGTTCGATTTTCTTTGATTTCCTTGATATATATATTAATAATTTCGGTTCGGTTCATTTTTTTATTTTTTATGAAAATAACAGAACCGAACCGATTAACCGAAATTATCAAAAATTATAAACCGAACCGAACTGATTGAATTTTAAAACTAAACCGATTGAGCCGAATTGACTCAGTTCGGTTCTATTTTTTGATTTAAATCGAAAATTGCTCTCCCCTAGAGATAATAACGTTTCACTTAGTGAGCATTCGATCAATTTGGTTAGATTTGATTTGGTTTTTCAGTTTAGTTTTGATTATGGCCTTGCTGGAAAGCTTGGGCCTATTATGGGCTTGATGAAAAGCTTGGGCCTGCAAATGCTGAGCTCCAGCACTAGGCTAGTGAGTTGGACAAAAGAGAAACCTCTTATAAATTCAGCTCAAATTGAATATAACCTAAAAAAAAAAAAAAAAAAAAAATCTAACTACTGATTTAAATAAATAAAAGAGAATTTTAAAGAAATGATCCCTACTTTAGATTGTTCTTTTATCTCTGAAGTATTCCATCAAGTGATAAAACTAACAATCGCTTGCTTAGTCAGTGAACAAATAGCATGCAAAATATTTCGAAAATGTCTAAGATTGCATCTAAAGTAGCTTTGATGATCATTTGGATCAATAATTATAAGAAAATTTGTTGATTGTCCTTATAATAAGAACTTGGAATTTTATCATATTCTTCTTACTTTTAGTTCCTCACAAAGCCTAATAACTTGTTTTTAGATGACCATTTACTAATTCATAGGATGAGCTTTGAAATTTTTTTAAAGGCGAGGCCTTGCTTCAGAGCGGACTTGGAGTAGTGTTGTTATGGGTTAAGTGTTTGTGCCTGAGAGAGAGGGTCTGTTGATTTGGGTAGTTGTGCTAATACAAGACCTGATTGGAATCTCACCAAGAAAATATATCCAAATTACTTCCAAGCAAAAACAGTAATCAATAATTAGCTATAAATAAATAACCAAACAATATAATAAATTCCATTTTCTAAATGGACACCAGAAGGAAAAAAAAAAAAAAAGATAAAAATAAGGAACACCCACTTCATCAAAAATCCACTCCTACCACAAATCTGACCCGATTCATCACCACCTCATCATGCACCAGGAGCTGCATCCTTTACCTTGCTCTGGAGGTACCCACCATACTCCTTGGCATAATCTTTCATATGGTTCGCCGTGTCGTAGATTCGGCTGCGGGCATAATCCAAACGGTCCGAACCCGGTGGGTTCATCCCTCTGTAATACCTATACATCCATGATAATCCACCCACAAATGCCACCACCACTCCGCAAACAGACAAGAATCCGGCCACGGAAAGAAAGAGGAGGATTCCAACGGGTACCCATATAGGGCTGGAAACGATGATCAAAGGAGCAAAAAATATTAGGACAAGAACTGTGACTGTGACGGTGATGCCTGTGAGGAGGAGAAGAATGGAACCGGAGATGAGGAGGGTCAAGAAACTGAAGAGTTGGGTTGAGTTGGGAGCATGAGCTTGCAGTTTACGTAGAAAGGTGGAGGTGTTGGTTGTGGCTGAAGGTCTTGAAGTTCTATGGGGAGCAGTGCGGTCAGCCATGATAGGAAACTTGACGAGAGACAGAGAGAGGGAAGTGTTAAAAGAAGAGATGGGCAGGGGTTTGATGGCGGAAAGGGCTGGGGACAGGTGTTAAAGAGGGCTGGGTTTTGGAGACATACAAGGGCACACGTGGAGCGATCAAGTTTTTACAACTCCTAGATCTGCGTGTGACCTATTGACTTTTTCTTTTTCAATAACAAGATTGGTTTCTTGAGTTTTTCCCCTGCTTTAAGGTGGTCTTGGTCCTGGCCCATCTGGCCCGGCCTGGAAAAAGAATCCCTGAAGGTCTTGTTATGTTGCTTGAATCGGCCTGGAAAGGATTCTACAATTGCTGTGCTTTTCAAAACCAATTAATGAGCAAATTCATAACTTTAGAAATTTTTTATTTTGATCAACGTATACCACTGTAGTTGTTACAATCCTCGATCAACGAATCGGATACAGAAGTGGATGTTGGTGAACCCCAGCAGCAAGGAGCAGAAAACAAGCAACTAATATGAATCCAAATATGAAGAAAACAACTATAACGTGGACATCATTATCAACCTTATTTTCAGTAGTAAGTATATCAGGAATCCTGGAATGTTGCTTATCCTTCTCTGTGTATGCATTTTTTTTCCTGTTGTCTAATTTGGTCTTCCCGAGAGGCTGCTGCTCATTAGCATCAATTAAACTGCTAGTCTTTACAACAGATGTTTCTGGCAGTGAGAACTCTTGTACATCCTCTTTGGCCAATTCTGATCCAGAGCTGGAGACCCTGTGGCTAGAAATTTTAGCTAAATCTGGCAACGCTTGAAATTTTGAGATAACAGTTGTAGCAGAGTCAGTAAACGAAACTCTCCTTATACTTTCTCTGGCTACTTGAAGAGCTTTCAGTAGTACTAGTACTGTCATTTTTATCACTCTCAGTTGACGAGTGGTGCGAGGAATTGCTGTCATCCAACAGAAGTTGTTTGGATTTCTCATGGGGTTTTTGGTTTGGGTTTTTGCTAATAAGGTCCCATTTTGAAGGGCTCCTTCCATAGTTTTGGATTTCATATCTCAAGCAAGTGTTCAGCCAGCGTTGGTATACTAGCTCTTCTACCATGCTGAATCTGTTCTTCTGCAATCTCTCTACTTGATTCCAAAGGTACTCATTGTGAAGTTTCAAAGTAGTTACTTCCTCCTCAATCTTGGTAATACTTTTGCTCTGCAGCAGTTTCAAACAACACATAGATAAATGCAAAGAAGCTTCAAGAATTAGTTCTTTGTAAAATTTTCAAGTCACCAAGAATGTTAATTATCAATTAATTTGTTGGAAGTGCATGAAAAGATAGAATATTAGAAGTTATTCTACAGATGTAAGGCGTAGATATACCTACATACATGCTCAAGCTTTCATTGTATCTATATGGAGCTAAAATTATATTTACCTCTGTCAAGTTGGAGAGGGAAGTTTTTCTTGCTTGAGCAGTAACTAACTTAACTGCCAGTTCCCTCTTTTCCAACTCAAGTTCTTTATTTTTCCTCCTCATCTCATAATATTCTAATTCAACATCTTTGAGAGCTTTCATTCTCTCCACAATCGCTGTATCTCTGTAAGAGAATTCATCTCTTTGAAATCCAGAAACTTTTTCTTGAAGCATCATCAATTGGACCTTCAAATGGCTTTCATTGGCATTCATTTTCCTCTCAATTTTCTCTATCATCTCTTTTGCCACCTTTACTTGCTTTTCCGCCGAGACTTCCTCTTTTATTTCTTTCTGCAGATGATTAATCTTATTATACAAAGAATTAAAGGTGATATTAAGCATGTCCATCTCCTTCATCTTCTCCTCCAAGTTTTTTCGCAACTGGGCAATGTAAGATTGCTGTTCTTTTAGACTATAAAGCTCAAACAATTTCCTGTCAAGTGTTACTTGCATCTGTTCAATTTCTTTTACTAGATTCCTTATTATATCAGTATCATTCAACTTCTTGTTCTGTAACAGAAAGAAGAGAGAGAGAGAGAGAGAGAGAGAGAGAGAGAGAGAGAGAGTACTGATATTGATGAGTTATCTGTATGCTTTACTTCCTCTTCAATCTGTTGGAGTCTCGATACATCTTTCCCTTAACAAATATCACCAGAACAAAAAGATCAGAAAAAAACAAAACCCGTGGAGGTCTATAAACAACAAGTTAATATTTGGGAAGCCATGGAAGTAATACCTGAGTGCTTTGCATAAGAGTTCTCTTTACTCTGAGAAACTGCAATAGCTGAAACTGCAGCCACCGCCAGAAAGCTTACCCTGATATCACGTAGTTGTTGTCACAGATCAGAACAGAAAATTTTCCTAATTAGTGGGAATTACTTGTTCTGTGTCTTCAGCACCATATCCTCTTACTCACTCTGGTCCTGTTGTACATATGCTTCTCATGGAGTAGCAGAAGATAAAATCTCATCACTAAGCAGTGGTTGATTTTTCTTTCCCTGCAAACATGGATATTTAATGCTTTTGGAACAACATGTTATAAAGTACAATTACTAAGTGAGGACATTTTTTTTTGGTCATTTTCTTATTTTTCATCATCACATTAGATTTTTTTTCTTAGTTTATTTAGAGTTTCCCCTTTGGTTCTGGAGAAATTAAATACTACCACAGAATATTTCATTAAGCATTCTTACACGAAATGATAAACTAATGGGTAAAGCAGAAATAATTATTAAATCTAAAAAAAATATAATTATTTTTAAAATAAATTTTAAAAAAAGTAAAAATAATTAATTTTACTATAAACCATTTATTAATTTATCATTTCATATAATTTTACCTATATAAAATTTCGGTAATATTATAAAATTACTTTTGAAAAGCTGGTGTTTTTATTTTTTTTAATATAAAATATATAAATTCAGTGCATTAATATCAACTACAAGAAAGCAATTTGCAATTAAAAAATAAAAAGTAAATCCTACCAAAAAAAAAGGTAATTCTATATTTTGAAATACTATATTTTGAAAAAATAAAATTTAAATATTATTATAGAATTATGAAAATTTAAAATATAAATCATTAATCAAAATATATTTTTATAACTTGAGATGAATATGGATAACAGAGAATAAAATTTATACAAGTTTGAGACTAAATTATAATTTTTATCATGCTAAATTAAACAAATAATAATAATAAATCACATTCCACAGTACACGAATCAGAAAATCACCTTTGAATTTGATTGCGTGCTTGACACAGATAGAATCGTAAGCCTAACTCATTGATTCTTCACCTTCCTA
The DNA here is from genome assembly GCF_030052815.1 of Hevea brasiliensis. Classification (NCBI taxonomy): domain Eukaryota; kingdom Viridiplantae; phylum Streptophyta; class Magnoliopsida; order Malpighiales; family Euphorbiaceae; genus Hevea; species Hevea brasiliensis. The sequence continues at coordinate 103,033,660 of NC_079494.1, forward strand.
TTTTGGCCAACTTTCTACAAAACCCTAATCGTTTTGCCTCCCAAAACGATGCGTTTGTTTGCCAAATTCAATACAATTCCATAACCATGAAGCTCTAGTTTTCATTTCAATGGACTCTTATCGACTCCTCTCCTGTTATCAGTATTATCAATAACGACAACAACTGAAGCTTTGGTGATTCATATTCACGCTCCATGGAAGCTCGTAGAGGTTGGCGTGCCGTTCCCAAGGTCCGCCAGGTCGGATTCTTCACTCCCAATGAGCCACCGCCGCCTGCTCGGACTCAGTCTGGGCCGCCTGACTCTAACTCGCCGCCGCTTTCCAATTCTCCTGCGGGCAACTCCTTATCTCCAGTTATGATCCCCCCGCCACGTCACCTCTCTGATAACCTTGCTCATCGCGCCACTTCGCCACTCCCTGTCCCAGAGACATCGGCCTTCCGCCGACCTATCCCCGGCGGCGACCGTGTGGCGGTGGTGGGCAGCTACAACCCGACCGATTCGATGCTTGGAGCGTCGCCGCCGCTGACCTCGCCTTCAAGTAGGATCGGCGATGGAGAATTTTCGGAGGAATCGTCTCCTGGTTGGTTTCGCAGGAGCAACTCTGCTAAGTTCGCCTCGAGTTTCCCTGGTGGTGGATTCGATTTGACGTCGATAAAGTCATCGGAGACTTTGGAAGTTGAAGTGAAAAAGCCTGTTGAAGTACCTGGTAATCCTTATTTGCTTTTTTTCTCGTTTTCAAATCACGATATGATTAGTGGTTATTGTCCATTTTGTGCGCATACTTTTTACTCCTTAATGGTGATTTTACTGTGGCTTTCACTGGCATGTAACTGAACTCGAGCTCCTGCATAACGAGTAGAGGCTTTCATTGTGATTACTTGCTACCTAGCATCTGTGCAGTGTCTTGGGCTTATATGACACCACGGTTGTCCCAATCCTAGAGGGGGCAAAAAAAAGAGAACTTTGTTCCCAAGTGATTGAAAGCTTTTAAATTGTTAATGCTAATGTGTTTTATATGGCATCTGTCTTGGTGAAAGGAATCTACATCACTTCTAGTCTTCCACACACTGTGGGTGATCCACAATTCTCTATATGATAAATGTGATTTCAGGAGTTGTTTTTCCTTTCCAAGTGTATAGTGATTTTAATTGGAGAATGCCTTTATCTTCAACAGAGCGATAGGAGTAACTGGTTTGTATGAGAATCATGGTTTTAAATCGTGGTCACTGTCACAGGTAACGAAAACGGGCCTTTACCCTGTAACGGCCTGGCGCTACGCAAATTTTTTTGAAAAATTTGCAAAGTTCATAAAATGAGTAGATATTGGTAGAAATAAATAAAATTAAGATATACAACTATATACTAAGCATTTATATATCAAATAAAGACGTTATCATCTATAAGGGGTTGCCACTGCTTTCTTTTGTTTCCAACTAAGAGAAAATGAGTTATGAAAGTGGAGACTAGGGAATGGAGCATTATTGAAGTAAACAGTGAGTTTGGACTGAATTATTATTTTGAATTATTATCTGCCATTTTGGACTGAGATTAGGTGGTTTTTGGACTATTTTGGACTGCTGAAATCATGTGATTTCTACCCTCCACCAGCCCACAAATTCTGTCACATTGATAACGGCCGTTATTCTGCAAATCAAAATAGGCCTGTAAATAACGTCCTAACGGGTAACGGGCTCCTCTAAAACCTGTAAATAACGGCCGTTACGTTACGTAACGGGGCCGTTATTTGATTCCATGATGAGAATTAGGTCCTAATCTGTTTTTTGGGGCAGAGAATTCCCCAATGGTCCCATTTACAATTTTTAAGTAAAAAATATTAGTTATTGCAATGCTTTTGAGATCCCTGTGTCCTTTAAGAGCATTCAGGAAACTGGTAAATCATACTGATAGGTGATAAATTAATCTTTTTGGTCAGGCTAACTGTTGTTTAAAATCTGTTAATGTTCTTATTATGGATCTTGATTTCTGGTCTGATAGCTTGGTAGCTAGCTGCATGGCTACATATGAGTGAAAACTTCTCAAAGTTTTTATATGTTTATTTTTTCTTTATCTGGCTTTGATCTCTGTGCTGGTTTTGTCCTGAGGTTGGGAATTTGTTGTTTCAATATTTTGCTGAATGTTTAACCAGGACCAAATATTGCAGAAAAAAGTGGAGTGGCTGGTGCAGAGCTGCAAACTGAATCACAATCAAGTTCAAAGCCATTGAAAGCTAAAACAACAAAGGCTGAAAGACGTGCCTTGCAGGAATCCCAACGAGCTGCCAAAGCTGCTGCAAAAGGTCTGAAAGATCAACTTTCTTATATTTTAGATGTTCTGAAACAATCTTTTCTATCCTACCATAGTATTAATTAGCTCAATTTGAAATAAGCTCAGCAGTTAAGTTGTTTCACATTTATTACTTATCCTTTTGGACCACATGCTTGCATGAACATTTTTAGTACAATTTATGCAATAATTTTTGAATTTCATGTTCCTAACTCATCAGGAGAAGCCACCGGTAAACCTGCTATCTCATCTGAGGGAGCAGCGACCAGTAAACCTGTGAAGCAGCAACCATCACGAAAGAAAGATGCTCTTCCTGCTGCAACATCAGTTGCAGCTTCTGACAGGAAAGGAGTAGATCGTCCACCAGAGAAAGAGAGGAAGAAAGAAGTCCCTCCTCCACGCATGCAATTTGATGATAAAAATCGAGTGGAAAAGGCTAAAAAGCGTGCAGTGGTCAATCAAACTGAAGCTAGGAATAGGGTTGAGTTGTTCCGACACTTGCCTCAGTATGAGCGTGGAAGCCAGCTTCCTGATCTTGAGTCAAAATTTTTCCTACTTGATCCAATGCATCCTGCTGTTTACAAGGTAGTACTTCAATTAGGTAACTAGTTATGTTCAGTTCATCGGTCAAACTTTCTAATTCAATTCATCAACTATCAAACTATTAACTCCAAAATTGAGTGCTAACTTACGGTTACTTTTGCTTTGACAAGCTCCGGAACAAATGCAGCATAACACAGATACAGATATTAGAAATTAATGAACTAACATATGGCTGTAATGAAAAGTGTGCACACCTCTAAATGCTAATCTAATGAATAATTCCCCCTTTTCTATTATGTGGATTTTCAGTGTTGTCAGTGTCATCTAATATTATATCCTATAAGCATTTCCAAATTTATTATTGCACTTGGAACATGTTAGAGAAGTCTGTTTAGCAGGTGCCAATGCAAAAATGCTCCTTGATCAGTGGTATCTTGCAACTTATTAGGTAGTAGATGCATATGTTTTTTGTCTGCTTTATGCCTGGTCTATTAATCACTTGTATGGGCCATAAACCCTTTTTGGAGAATGATTTTCTCAATAATGAAATCTAAATTTTAGGAGTGTATATCTCTGGAACGTTCAGATTTTTTGTAGGTTCTGTATTTGAATTTTTGAGGTTGCTATGTTGAGCACCTCATATCTGCCTAGTAATCCCTGTAATTTGGAATTCATGAATTTGTCGGCCTTTTTTTTTTTTTCTCCCTCTGTTAGTTGCTGAAAGGCTATGAGGCATTAAAATAAATATCAAATGGGCAGTAACAATATTTTGGAAACTAGATGAAAGATGTGGTGAAGTGATGGAAAAATTATCTAGTTTTTTCTTGTGAAGAAATATATAAATACTTTAAGTACACGCATGTTATAGGCTTTCACACCATTTTATGATATTGACGTAGGGATGTGTAATTCTGCCTGTTTAATGGTGCAATTATGCAATTTTGTCAGGTTGGATTACAGTATTTGGCGGGAGATATCTCTGGAGGTAATGCTCGTTGTATTGCAATGCTACAGGCATTTCAGGAAGTCATTAAAGACTACTCCACACCACCAGAAAAATCTCTTACCAGGGATTTAACGGCAAAAGTTGGTAGTTATGTTTCCTTTTTGATTGAATGCCGACCACTTTCTATGAGTATGGGAAATGCAATTAGGTTTTTGAAGAATCGTATTGCAAAGCTGCCTTTAAGTCTTTCTGAATCAGAAGCAAAAGAATCCCTTTGTTCAGATATCAATCGTTTCATAAATGAGAAGATAGTACTTGCTGACAAGGTGATAGTTAGACATGCTGCTTCAAAAGTCAGGGACGGGGATGTTCTTCTTACGTATGGATCATCATGTGTTGTTGAGATGATTCTGTTATATGCCCATGAGCTTGGGAAACAGTTCAGGGTTGTGATAGTGGACTCACGCCCTAAACTTGAAGGCCAAGCTTTACTTCGTAGGCTGGTGGCAAAGGGCCTGAATTGTACATATACTCACATAAATGCAGTTTCTTATATCATGCATGAAGTCACTAGAGTATTTCTTGGGGCTTCCTCAGTATTGTCCAATGGAACTGTTTATTCGAGGGTTGGAACTGCATGTGTTGCTATGGTTGCTCATGCATTCCGTGTTCCAGTGTTAATATGCTGTGAAGCATATAAGTTTCATGAAAGGGTTCAACTGGATTCAATATGCTCCAATGAACTAGGTATTTTGCGTTACCATGTGCACCAATGTCTATATTTCTTTCTCAACTGATTCCATATGCTTTGTTCTGGAAACAATTGTAACAGAGTATCTTCAATTTGCTGCAGGTGATCCAGATGCCATTGCAAAGGCTTCTGGAAGAATGGATGTAAATTACGTGGATAATCTGGCTAATAAAGAAAATCTTCAGCTTTTAAATTTGATGTAAGCTTCTATATGTTCTATGACAAAAAGAATAGGAAAAAAAAGATGGAAAGACAAATCTATTTTTATAAATGGTGATGACTTATATGGATGTTATATTCTGACAGGTATGATGCCACTCCTTTAGAATATATCTCTATGATTGTCACCGATTATGGCATGGTAAGTTATATTGTTGCAAATTTATTGTTGTTAGTTTGCGTGATCAACATTATGGGTGGCATAATTTTTTGTAATACATAGTTTAAAAAATTGATATTGAATCATAGTATGACCAAAACTATCAAAATAAATGATATGATACTCATGAAATCTGTAATGTACCACTCTCTCTTTTCTAGCCTGTAATGTATAGGATGCATGTAGGCACTAGGAATCTTGACTGGTTGTATTTTCTAGGGTAATATAAAAATTATAAATTACTAGGCCCTTGATATCATTTAGGCTGGTGGGGGTTGGGGGGTGGGGTGGGGCGCGGGGTGGCATTCCTTTGAATCATACTGATGAGAATTTGACTCCACAAGAAATCGAGCAGAAGTAGCTGGAGAAGTATTAAAAAAAACCCTGTGGTTTAGCACTTTTTCACTTGAGAGATTAACTTGTAATTGTAAAAGAAAAAGAAAAAAAACAACATCAATGTGATGTCATTCAACCATCCACAGGTGCCACATGCATGGTAGTCAAACTTAATTTCTGTATATGTTGTGCTTATGCCATGTACGTATTGTTTTAATGATATTAGCCAAAAATAGTACTAAAATAATAAAATATGAAAATTACATGTATTGAAATAATTAAAAAAAGTCTCTATAGTGAAAAGTAGTGGTGTTTGGTTCTGGTTCCATTATGGTTCTAGCCAAGAACCAGAACCAAAACTGGAGCCAAACCTTCAATTCTTCTAATTTTAGGAATCAGACTTGAAGCTAAACTTTGGTTCCAGTTTGGTTCTAAGCAGTTTGAATATGGTTTCTGTTCTTTTTTTATTCAATTGTGGTCATAATTTCATTTCAAGTCTTGATTTTTTACATTCAAAACTATAATATTCTTGTGTTCATCATTTTAAAATAGAAAATATAATCTTAAATTTCTAATATGAAAACAACAATAAAAATAATACTAGCATTAGAATAATAATATTAAAATAAAAAATATATTCCTTAATAAGAACTGTATATTATCTTTTACTTATTTCTTAATTATATAGTATTTAAATAAAAGATATATATATAATTAGAATTAAAGGGTATATTATATAACTAACATATAACTTACTCATATAATTGAGGATTATAAGATGATTTAATGTATTTAATACTAAAATTATTTTAAAAAGTTTGAAAAATAAAAAATAATATTGAATTATATGCACTTATAATTTGAGATAAATTAAGTTATATATATATATATATATATATATATATATATATATATATATATATATATATATATAGTGAAATTATAAAGTACATCTTAAAAATGTATTAAATAAATTGTGTGAAATTGATTCTTCGGTTTTGTTTCGGTACGATTTCTGATGAAGAATCAAAACCAAAACAGTAAAAATAAGTTCAATTTGGTTCTTACAGTAATTGTTCTTTTTCAATTCTAGTACGATTCTTCGGTTTGCTTCGGAACCTTTAGGAATCGCGCACAGCCCCACTGAAAAGGTGTTAAGCTTTGAACCACAAGATATAATTTTGAACTTTTCCTTGGAATATTTTGTGCAATTGATGTCATATAAACTTGGTTTAGCTATTTAGCTATTTGCCAATGTGAATTCATAGAACTATGCAAGGTAGATCTTGATTTTTATTTTGCAAATATGGTGCTACTGCTATGGTAAAGGGAGAGATTTTATTTAGTGTACAAGTTCTGAGAGTAAATGCATATGCATTTAGAAAGCATCAATGAATGGATAAGTGTAGCTCATGCTAGCTTTTTTTAACCTACCATGAACAGATGAACTTGAAGCTGCTTGCAATATTAAGGGGCTTAATTGCACCAACTGTCCCTAAACTTAGGGGATTAATTCATTTCCGTCCTTGAACTTTAATTTCTTAAAATAAAATCGTTCAATTTTAATTTTATTTCAAAAAAGTCACTGTTACCTGCAATAACAAGTTTAATGGTTAAAAGATATAAAATTACTATTTTATCCATCTCTCAAAGAAAATTACTAGTTTGCCCCCTTCTCTTTTTTTCTCTCTCTTAACTTCACTTTTTTTTTTTAAATAAGCTAAAAAAATTAATTAAAATTACTAAGAGAATAATAAGAACAAGTCGCAAAAGAACCTAGGATAGAGAACCAAAAGAGAACAGCCAAGTAACCCAAAATAGGAACAAGCAAAAAAAAAAAAAAACCAGAATACCCCATAAAGAAAACAAAAATAAAAAGAAACTATAACAAGTTAATAGAAAAGAACCCCACCAAGAGAAAAAAACTAGCAACTAAAATCCACAAGCCATTAAAATTACCACAAAATCAAGCCAGAGCTGCAAGATCAAGCAAAGTGAAGCAGAGATAATGATATGGAGAACACACAGTCTCAGGAAGTAGAAGAAATATTTGCAACAAGCTAACACCTAAGACCTCTTTGCACAGAAATAATGAAGAAAATTGCGTGAAGAGGGGTGCGGGGGCTGAGAGTGTGAATGACGAAAACCAGAAGACTAACATTCAACGAAGCCAAATACCAACAGCAATGTAAAAATACATGAAGTAGCAACACACATGAGAGAGAGAGAGAGAGAGAGAGAGAGAGAGAGAGAGAAGAGCCAAATCTCAACTTCAATGGAAGAGCAATAAGGCTACAAAAAGCAAGCAAGGGTTGCAATACTTCCCTGATAGAACCAACAAATAAACCAATTTAAGCAAGAATGAGAAAACTCAATCCTCAATGGAAAAACTAGAACCTCTAAAACTCAAACAAGAACCTCTTATCTGGTGATTATCTCTCTCCAATACTCTTTCCATCTCTTTCTTTGGATCTCATTGTTTCTCTTCTTCCTCTTCTCTATGAAATATAAAGCAAGGAAAAGTGGGTCAGATGAAATTGATATAGGTGTTGCATTATAGAGGAGCAAGCCTAGCACTCTTCCTCAATCCTTAATCTGTCAATTATACAATTACTGATTTTGTCATTTCATTCCCTCTTCTACAAGTTGAAGATTGTGAATTGTGATTTAACAATTTTTAGTACCCGTTATTAAGCAAATCCCACACATACAGAAACAAAGCTTGGATTATTCAATATGTAATCAATCACGATTATAATATACAAAACAAAGCCAAATGAATTAATAAGAGTACCTAATGCGATAATAGTAACCTTGCAGAAGGCAAACAACTATGAACCAAGCGCACCAGATCTAAGTGAATAGCCCTCAATGATTTTGTAAACTTGGTGGACCCTAGCACCATCCATGAACCTAATATAGTCCCAAGCTCCAACATGCCAAAATGAGGCTCTACTACTGGCTGCCCACGGCACACCTCTAAAATGTGCAGGTGGTCGGCTGCCCAGCGGTGTTGTGGTTAGGATGTCTTAGCTGTAGGTGATGTGGTTTTGGAGTGGGATCCAGGACCAGTGATGCCACGAGGAGAAGCTTGCCGGTGTCTAGCGTCAACCCTACCTCTCCACAGGCAACGCAGAGTGACGCTATGCAATGAGGGCTAGGCAAACTGGCCATTGCACTAATTGCAGGACTGGTTCCTGCATGAATCAGGAGCTCTAGGAGGTTGCAGGTAAGATTATTTTTTAGAGAGGGCAAAATGGGGGCAAAAATTTTTATATTTTTAACCGGTAAACCTGATATTGCAGGTAAAAGTGACTTTTTTTGAAATAAAACTAAAGTTTTGAGTGATTTTATTTTAAGAAATTGAAGTTCAAAGATAGCAATGAAATAATCCCTTAAGTTCAGGGACGGTTGGTGCAATTAAGTCCAATAGTAAGGTGCATTTAGGTATCAAATATCTATTTGAGTACCTGATACTGTAACTTCAGAGCTAGGACAATAATACTCAAAATAGTTATTATTCACATGAGATCCTGAGGCTAAGTTTGGTGGATCTTAACCATGATAGGCATTTCATTGACCTTTTGTTTTAACTAGTTCCTTGTATTTTCATTAGTGTGGAAGGAATATATCCTCCAAACTTATATTTTATTCGCTCTTACTGCAGATCCCACCAACAAGTGTCCCTGTTATTGTGCGGGAGTATCGGAGGGAGCACTTGTGGATATAGTTTTGCATGGACATTATTATTGGGCTAGTAAGGGATTTCATGTTGAGTTTCAGTTAAGGAACCAAGCTCACAGTTGTGGAATTGAACACGAGATGATAACAAGACCTATAAATTCTACAGCATTTAGTTGTGATATGGGCTTTGCCCATATGATGATTTTGTGCCTTGTCAAATTTACTTTGTATTATTTGTTTTTCTTAGTAATTGTGTAGAAAGGTTGCGTTTTGTTGCCTCTCATGACAGTTTTGATTTTGGAGGTGGTTATATTTGTAACAAAAATTTCCCCCTTTGCTTTTTTACCCATCATCAATATTGAATTTCAACAACCACATGAAGGAAACACCCTTTAGAGGGGACAACTACCCAGGAAGTCCTTGAATTTTATTTGTAGATGAGTCCTTTCACTTGTCAAAGCATATTAAACTAGTCCATCACTGGATTATTCAATTTGTTTTATGTGGGTATTGGAGCTGGTTGGGATCCACATTGATCAACATATTGCATGTAAACGTTAGATTAGATTTTACAATGTTAGGTATTTCTAAACCTTAAAAAAAATGTTGTAACCAGCAATGGATTGGCTACTTTTTCCTTCAAATTTTGTTTTTTTGTATTGCTTTAATGGCTGCGCATTAATCCCTTCTCATGATGCGGCCCATCTTATAATAGGGTTTTTAGTTTTTGTTTTTTAAGATGAAAAATGAAACGGTGCCACTCACTAGTGAGCTAGGGATTGATTGGTTGAAATGAATTACTTCTTAGAAATTCTACTTTTCAGGAAGTTATTTAATTTAGGGTCAGAGAAAAAGATAGTCTTTCATTTTTTAAGATCTAAGTGTATTACTGCTTTCTACTGTAGATTCACAGCGAATCACCCGGCTGACAATTCCTGGGTTTTGCTTGCTGACTGACAAAGCTACCAACCATTATTGTAAAAATAAGAAAGAGAAAACTTTTGTGTAAAATTTGAGGGTTTGTTCATCAGTGAAGAGACGCTCACTGGCCTCACGCTGGTACGTTCCTACCATTTGAATGTCAATTAATTATATGAAATTCTTACAAAAATTAAGGTACTTATTAGATATGTAAAGGAATAATATTTGGATGGAGTGTATTGAGACCTTTAAAGCAAGATGAGATAACAAAATCTTACCTCTTTGAAATATACTTCTCTCAAACACCACTATTTTAAACGCTTTTACATACCCTACCATTTTAAAATCTACTTTGAGCACCTTCTCTTGCAGCCAAAGGAAATGTCAACGATATTTCCTAGCGCAAAGGCTCACAACATCAAGACGCATCTTCCAACAGGGCAAGAGTCACTCCATGCATTTAATAAAACCATTTTTTTTTTTTAAGCTGTCTGATATGATGAGAATCTCAATAAATTACTTGTATGTTTACATCATCACATGAGATTAACCTGTCAGCCTCTCTAGTTACTTGAACTGTACACAAATACATTATATTGATACATACGACATCAAGAAGAAAAATATTGAAAAACGGTTTCCTCTTGCGAGTGGAACCTAAATTACAGACTAAGCAGGATACAAACTAGATCACTGGCAGAAATCGTTTTGCTGCTTCCATCCACTAATTATAATCAGCATTTCTCATTCTTCAATGTGTCTTGTCATTTTTGTTTTTTGTCAGACCCAGTAGTGCTGTTATCTGCTGCAGCAACTAATGCCAACTCCATCAACCTCTCATAATCTATTTCTGTTGACTTGTACTTTAACTTGATCCCTCCTTGAGTCCATGATCTAATGCAAAGAATGGCTTGTGTGCTATCATGTGGCATACAAAACCGTTGCTTATCGATCTCATCACCCTTACTGCAGAAGAGTTCTTCAGGAGCTACTGAAGTTGGCTGCACAGCCAAAAAATCCCTTGCCATTATAGAAAGCCGAGGGTAACGCGTGCTGTTGACCTTCCACCACTCTAGAACATCTGTTGGTATTGGAGCGGGAGGCTCGGATAGATACTGAGTGAGCTCATCAGTAGAATTGCTTAAGCTTGCCCTGCGCTTTTTTCGAGCAATTTCCTCTGCAAAGGAAACACTGCCTCCATCTTCAATCTCTTGACTACCATATCCACTTGTCATGGATGAAAAATGGCTTGAAGTGTAATTTCTTATGAAATGGTTTCTGGCTTCATCTAGATAATTTCCTGTGCTAAGACTCTCAGGGATGAGCTCACTTTTTATTCGGGGATCAAGAATTGCAGTCATGTAGGTGAATATGTTGGAAACCTGACTGTTGTAACTCCTGGCCTTCTTGGCCATTTCTTCTGCGGCATTTTTAAGCCAATCTGGACTGTGACGAGACTCTCTGCATATGGTAATCATCTCAGAAATATGATCCATGAAGAAGAGAACTAATCCAATGGTTAGTAACTTGTTTGTGCATATGTTATTGGTTGTTTTGTAGAAAGGCTCCAAATATCCATGCACAATACTAACTGCATTCTTTTCTGTAGAGCTAAGCAACATCCTACCACCTAATGTTTCCTCGTACTTCCTCATAACACTATCCATAGACTTACCAGCCTGCAATTGCCAATAAATTCCCAGTTTAGCATGACTCACCACATCCATATTTAAAGTGTGTCAGCATCTAAAATGTATGCATGTGTGTGTGTGTAAGCAACTTTGTCATATCTAAAGAGGAGATCTCAGATCAAAGAGCAAGTACCTTGCGCACAAGATCAAGCATCTGGTAATTACCACTCCACCGTGCTGAAGTTTCAAGTGGGAACTTCCAACTGCCTTCCTGATAAGCTGTAGTTATTTGAATAAAATCTTCTGCCATCTCTACTGAGGAATTTAATTCTAATACAAACTCCCTGATCTTAGAGATAACTGGTTTTGTGGTTCTTAATCCATCATCTATAATCAAATTCAAAGCACGAGCAGCACAAGGAATATAGCAGAAAGGCGTCAATTTCTGACCTTCTAAATCCTCTTTTAGGGTGTGGCAGGCATGAATGGCATTCTGACTATTATCATGGGTGCAGGAGAGGACTCTATTCTCTATGTTGTACATCTTAAGAACCTTTGTTAGGGAATGATAGATCTCAGAACTGCCACAAGGGTAAGGTATATGACAAATGTCAAGAAGTATCTTTTGGAAGGACCAGTGTTCATCTATCCATTGACAAGTGACACTCATATAGAATATCTGCTCATAAGAAGTCCAGAAATCCAAAATGATTGAAACCTTAGAAGAAACCTGTTCCACTGATGCCCTCACATCTTCCTGCATGCTCCTGAAAACTTCACGAAATACTGCTTTGTACTTGTCACCTGACCAGAGTTGTATTGATGGGTTCAGAAATTTAAATGAGTTAGCCAACCACTTTTCCTCCAAGGATGAAGGAGGAAGAGAAGCTAAGATAAGCCACTTAATGAGCAACCAATTCAGATGATCATAATCCACATGTGCTTTTCCCTGAGGTTGAGCTTTCTTGATCACAGTGATGGGTTGTGGTGCTGAAGTGGTGACAGAATCTCCAGACTTATCATATCCTGGATGCCGATTACTGAGGTGCCTTCCCAAATTGCCTTCACCATTGTAGATAATATGTTCATAAGAAAATTGCTTTAATCATCATATAGCCTGGTGAAATTCATCAAAAGAAAGTACATGGAAAGCAAAAGAAAGTGTAATTTGGAAAATCCAGTTAAGAACATAGCTGCTTTTGATATGTCAGGACAATGAACTCATGATGCATCATTACAGAACATGAACATTTGGGGCAGGGTATTTCTCCCCCATGAGACAAGGGGAAACAGAGAAGGCCCAAGGAATTAACCTGTAGCAGTTGCAATAGAATAGCTCTGTCCACAAAACTTGCACCTCCGACTCTTTCCATCCGGAGCAGTCTCAAAATACTTGAGATAAACTGATGTCATTGTCTTCTTTCTTTTTGTTGGAACAACAGCATTTCCCTTGTCCGAAGAACCCAATCCAATATCTGTCGTATCAACATTTTGCATGATTGCCATATCCATCACTGATTTAGGTTCGATATCTATTCCAACAAGCAACAGTTAAATTCAGTCAAAGGTTCATATGCAAAAGTAAGAGTTTAAGGCAACAAGAAAGGAAATGGTTTAGTCAAGTAATGGAAGCTCAATATCCTCAATTCAAACGAAAAAAAAATGCCTGCAATCACAATTAGCAGAGCTTCCCGATTCAATAGGCAAAAATTGCTGAGACTAAAACTAAAGCTGGGGCAGAGCTTGCATATATCAATTGCAATGAAGAGAATAAAATGGATTCAAGGTGTTTAATCTTTCAAAGAGACAAAAATGAAGTGAAACCCATGTAGATAATAACAAAAGGTATATAATGATAATAGAGAGTGAGAATTTGGAGTACCTTTGTAAGTTTTAAAAGCATTATTTACAGTCCAGTCCATTTGGTTTGCAGCTCTACCACTCACAGTTCCTGTCTATGACATATTTCCCATTACATATATTCACAGCCGTTAGTGGATAAAAATTTTTGCTTGGAACTTAGATATTGTACGAAAGCTATTTAGCAACAGCTTACCTCAAAATTCATGAGAAAATGCAACCTTTACAACAATACAAATCCTCCACTCCTTTTCTTTTTGTCTGTGGATTTCAAGTCCCAATTGTAACAAGCAGAATCTGAAAACATAAAGGAAAAAAAGGTTAAATTCCAAATCAATGAAGTGAAATTGGGAAAGAGTAGCTAACGATAGTACCATTGATCACCCAATTCAACTGGGTATTTCTTCTTTCTTCTTCTCTCCCTCTCAGTGCTGGGAGCTGCAGCATTCATCAAGTGAAGAAGCAGCAAAACAAAACCAACAACACTGAAACAGAAAGCAGATGCTAGAGAGAGAGAGAGAGAGAGAGAGAGAGAGAGAGAGAAAATGGAGGGAGATCAAACAATCAAAGCAAGGAAAGAAAGAAAGATTTGGCTGCTTAGATCTAATTAAGCCGGATCTGAGCCGAGCAAGGACAGTCAGACAAAAAAAAATTAAAAAAAGTAAAAAAGAGATCAGCTTTTTCAACTTTGCAGAGCCGCTACGCCATGTTTGGAAGATCTATCTAAAATCAAAACCTCTCTTGGCTTCTCTTTGCTTGTTTCTCTCTCTCCGTCTCAGACGGCTTATTTTGACGCCACATGTGGGTGTGATGTGAGAGAGAAAGGGAAAGAGAGGCTCGGCTGGTGGGAGTGGGTGAGAGGTTGGACCAAGGAAGACAAGCAACTCGAGCTGAGTGGCTCGGAGCGAGTCAATACAAAAATCTTTTAAGCAAAAGCTTTGACTGACTCGGGTGACATTTTTGAGCCAGATTTGCCTTTATTTTACTTTTATTTATTTATATCATATATTTATTTATGATCAGCTTTTTTTTTAATAATTAAATTTATTAATTAAATTTAAAATTTCATAATTTTATAAATCACTTATTAATTTAAGAGTTATAAAAAATTAAAGAGAAAAATAATTATTTTCTATAAAAAAATAAAAAATCAATTTATATATTTTTTATTTTTTAATATAAATTTATTTATTTAATATATATAATAATATAATAATTTTCTTTTATTATTTTTATTTTTATTAAAATATAAAAAAATAATTTATATGTTGATCCAATCATTTATTAATTTTATTATAATTAATTTAATTATATTTTAAATATAAAATTTTATAACTTTATCCATGAATTTATTTAAATTATTTATTTTATTTTAAGGTAATTTTTTAAAAAAGAAATTATGGTGTTTTTCAAAACGAAATTTGTATGTTTTCGAATTGAAAATGGGCCGACCCTACAAACACAAGTAAAACCCGATCCAGTATTAAATGCATTGGACCCGAACATTCTCGTGCGACGACGCTACGATTGCATAATGCATTTGCTATAGAATCCTCTTTCATTCCTCCTCTCCAATTCCTCTTCCTCTGACGGACAGGTACATCTACTTTTATTTTTTCATGTTTTGAACAAATTCAAGTTTTGATTTACAGGTTAGGGTTCTCATAACAATTCAATTGAGTGTTATTTTATAGACCTGTTCTCGATAATTAGCGGAAATTTTAGCTGTGTTTAAATTTCAAGACTTATTCCTAATGAATGTTCGGCTTAGCATCTTATTTACATTTAAACATATTTGATTCTTTTACTGTAAATTAGATATCTTCCAGTGATTAATTATCATCTCGATGTTGGCATTTAGTGCGAGTTCTTTTGGAACCTTACCTCAAGCAGCTCCAGGTATGTTTTCTGTAATTTAAAGCTTGGAAAATATAGAATGCATTGTAGTGACTTGGATTTTCTTTACCCTCAATTCAATTGATTTCTTTTTGTGAATCATCTCCTATTTGAAAACCATAATTTTGTAAGAATTCAATTTAATTATTTTTTTTTTCAATTTTCAAATGAAAGAATTCAGTTATTTTAATTTAAAAAAATAATTCATTTTAAAAGAAATAGAATTCATGTATGATTGATTTATTCCAAAGTAACCCATAAAGAATTCAATTCTTTTTAACTTAAAAAAAAAAATCATTTTAAAAGAAAATCAAGCAATTGAATTCTTTCTTGCAAATAATTTATTTCAAAGGAAGCCTTAATCTTACATTTGTGAGCAGGTTTGATGGTAAAAACTTGTTTGTAGTTTTGGACTTGATCAGGTGCATAGTTATGAGTGTGCTTCACGAGCATTATAAGCTAGGAAAGTTTGCATTGGTTAGTGCCAATTATGAAGTCCTGAAGCTTGAGTGTAAAGCGTAAATTAATATATGGAAGTTTCTTGAATGAGTTATAATAAAAGGATTATTTTTTTAATTATTATTTTCAAAATTGTGACTTTTCTAGACTCTGGCTTGGTTTAATATCATTTCTGTTTCTAATGGTTCATAGAGGCTTATCTTCCTTGAAACATTCAACTCATCAATAAATTTCAATTATATGTTATAATTAAGTCTTGGGTTGAATAGGGCTTTTGATGTAATACTTTGTATTCTAGGTGTTACGGGTCATGTTCTACCCAACCTCATCTGTGACAGTTTTGTGCTGGGGTTCAATGGGTGTCAATTTTATTAGGTTCACAGATTAATTTCTCTTTATTGATTTTAAATATTAATTTATGTAGTTAAAACTAGGAGTGGATGTAAGGGTCAAATGGATTAATTTCTCTGTGTTGATTTTAAATTTTAGTTTATGCAGTTAAAACTAGGAGTGGATGCAAGGGTCAAAAGGAAACAAGCTATAGTCCAATTAGTGTTTCCACTCAACTTCAACCTTATGATCACCAAAGTGGGTTTAATAATTTTGCTCTGAGTTCAATATGGATTGGGACGCAATTACGTCCTATTTATGGAAGGAAACATGGCAATAGAAAACAATCTGCTTCTATTATGTGTTCTGCTGCTTTGGTAAGATTATATATCCATACTTGTTTACATGTTTCTATGCCAAGTTGCCAAGTAGTAGATTTGTTTCTTTGTCCATTTTTATTATATGTTGAATATGTGAAGTTGCAGTTTTCTGAAAATGATTGACATTTTTGCATGTAATGGTTTTTAATAGTTATTAGTTATGCAAGCAGTAATAATTGTGACATTTTATATAGGTTGTTTTGTTTTCTTCTGCTTGCTTTTATAAAAAAGAGTGATGGGACATAGCCATGCTTTGATCTTCCTAACGCAAGAAGCTTTTACGTTTTGTTATTGCTATTCTTTATGAAATTTGCACGTTTTTGTTGATCTATTTTATTGGGATGTGTAAATTTGGACAAAAATGAAGGAATTTTACAATTTCCACCATGTTGATGAGTTGGCCTGGAGTTGAGCCTGTTCACCATACAATTTCTGAAGTTTATCAGGCAATCATGTATTTCATTTATGTTATTAGTTTGGAAGAGAAATCTTGGTAAGCAAGGAACTGTATTAAAAAAAAAAAAGAACTGCTTATTTTGGAAAAGCCATGAAGTATACAAGCAAAATATGCAAAGCTATATACATACATAGTAATAATCCATTTTTTTACCCAACTTCAAGATCTTTAGATTCAGTGTATTGAGAAACTTGGTATTCTTATGTCTGAACTCTCCGTCTCTCTCCTGCAGAATGCAAGATGCTCTGCTTCAGGCCAAACTCAAACCATAACCCGTGAGGCACCAACAATCACCAAGGCTCCTGTACGAGGTGATTTAATGTATTAATAAATTGACAAAACGCACGCTGTAGCATGGTAGCCTTGCGGCTTTAGCATAAGCCACTTGTCATTTGAGGCAAGCTTCTAGGCAGAGTAATAGTTATTTGCATAATAACTAACTGATGTAGCGTTACCAACTATATCCCAACTGGAATTCCTGGCTGCAGCCTTCTGCCATAGGTCAGTTTGTGGGTTAAGCTAACAATAACAAAGGTTCCTGCATCAGGTAGTAGCCACTTGCATGTGTATAATTAAGCTGACAATCGCATAGTTTAGCATGGGCAACCTTTTGACTAACTAGAGCTTTTGACTCCAACCATCTGGCATTAACTCATAGCAGTTAGCTAAGTATACAAATTCTCCGGATTTCTTTTAAGGCATTGTAGCAAACATGTAAATTTTTACTTCTCAAGTTGGAGTGTGTGCTATGGCCACTTCCTGTGGAGGGTTCTTTTGAATTCTGCATAGATGTGCTTAAGGGTCCATATCCATTTAAAAGCTATCTCACAACCTTTTTTTTTGTGTATGATAAAATTTAATAGCATGAAAATCTAAGACCAGCTCCTCAAAGAAACAACTCTCTTATGGACAAGTAGTGATGTTCTACTTAAATCTTGAATGGGATGGGGATTAGGTTGGATGATGATTTATTTTATTGTATTAGCTTAAGCTGTGTGGACCTTCCATTATACAAGGCAAAAAAAGAGCACCATTATTATTGTTTTGAATTTCATTTTGAGTTATAAATATAAAATCCAATTTCCCCTAGTTTTAGGTTTTTTGTGGTTGTGTGAATAGTTTATTTTATATAAGCCCATTTGTTTGTGTAAATTCATGCCTTTTTTAAGATGGGTAACAATGGTCATTTGCATTTCAGAACCAACCAAGACGCCAAAACTTGATGATGGTGGACCTGGACTCCCACCTGGTGGTGATGATGGTGGTGGAGATGGCGGGGGTGGTGGGGGAGGAAACTGGTCAGGTGGATTCTTCCTTTTCGGTTTTCTTGCATTTCTAGGCTTTTTAAAAGATAAAGAGAGTGAGGACTACCGGGATAGTAGGAGAAGATAAAAACACTTGAAATCAATTTTGTTTTTGATGCCTTGATTCTTACGTTCTGCTATATTCTTTTTGATTGATTCATAGCTTAGTGCTTGAATGAGATAGACTACTGATCAACTCATTTATCTTCTGTGCATCACTAGCTCTGGTTGAAGTAGTTAAAAGCATTAGATGTTTCTTGATTGGTGAGATAAACATCAACTTTGGAAACTATCAAGTATGGTACACAACTGCACATTGCAATCCCCCAGCTTGAATCTTTACTACTATCATTTCTGTGCTGTAAAAGAAAAAGAAAGGTTGCTAAAAGCAAATCCTGGTATAGGATTTGCTGACCCCATTTTGTCGCCTGGGAAGCAATTTTAAACTTGTAATTGTTATGTTTGGTTTTTAAGCCTCTCCACTTTTGACTGGCATGATATAAATATTCATCCCTGCATCGGAAAAAAAATTATTTTTGGTATATCAAATATATTTTTAGGAGATAGAACTTTTGATCTTCTGTATTACGACATTATGAGATAGACACTGATACTTCATTACTAAACATGTGATTTCGTTTATTGCGATAGCTTTCATTGCTTCCTGTGCAAAGACCATGACAAGATAAAAATCTTTCAATACTTGGAATATTGTAAGCAGAATCAACCATTTGTTGTCAATTCAACTATTCATGCGTATGCTGTGATGTGATGTGTGATACAAGTCTTAAAAGAGCTAGAGATCATAGTCCAAGACATGTACTATGTGAGACAAGCCTGAAGAGCTAGAAACCATAGCCCTTGACAAGTCCAAAAATTACTGTAGGCTGTAGCTAAGAACAGCAGAAATTGTGCATTTGAGATGATTTCAAACCAGGCCACCCTTTAGAAGCTGCTCTTCCTCCTGGACTTCCTCCATCTCCAAATTATTGCATATGGATCTGGACAGATTTTATATGTAACTTTAGGTGAAGGCATGTCGGGAACCCTGGAAAAACTCTCAAGCTTCAAGTTATTATTAAATTTGAACTTATTCTAAATCTCATTTCATATTGGGACTGGATATTCAATAATATTTTAACTCGTTGTCATCCTAATTACAAAATAAGATGAATATATATATATATATATATATATATATATATATATATATAATTTAAAATTGCAACTTGATCCATTCCTTTCTCTTGCTTGCCGAATGACCAGAATACCCATTAAAAGATGAGCTTATGCAATCCATGAACAAGTTGTTTTGGGGCAGGTAAATACTGTATGAGAATGCTGGAATGGCTAATTGTTGGGAAGAAAAAATAATAATAATAAAAGACAAAATTTAACTAATAGGGAGCAGGTAAATAATGCATTAAAATGTGAGAAAATGATGAGAATCTTACTCTAATGTAGTAATCTCGATCTTTGACAAGTCCATGTTGGTTAAACTGTTGAGTACCATAGGCGTCGCCATGGTTATCAGTGATGGTATTGCAGCTGGTTGTTTGATGGCTAGTATTTTGCAGTTAAAGTTGCTTGCAATATTGCTGTGGGCCATTGCCAACCTATACGGCAATGGGAAATAAAAAACACTGCTATGAGTTCTTTCATTGGCCTATTTTATAATACAATACAGACTAGTTTACAAGGACCAATGCATTCATTATTTTCACATATTATTCCCAGGATTGGTAATAATGCGTGCCTAATGGGATTGAATTTTCTTTTTGGAATGTGTAGTTTGATGAGTGATATCCACTGTCAAATGTCGGCTTATCCTCATGATAAAGAGTTTTCTTAGCTCTTTCAGGATTGATTTTGCTATGGATGGGTTATCTTGTGGCATTTTAGAGTTCAAGAGTTAAGATTTGATAGGCTTCAAGCCATTAAATCCTCATCTAGGAATTGAAGAACCTGAATAGTCTTCCTTTTAAGCCCTTGGTGCAAGAAAGAATTTGCTTTCAAACAACGACAGCCATTCAGATGAGACACCAGATCCGCAATTTGCTTTCTTAGGGCTTAAAAATTTGCTAATCATGCTAAGGCATCTACGAGGGGAATCAAATGTTGGAAATTTTGAGCCCAATTTAAGAAATTTAGATGAAGACAAGGGGAACCTTCTGGTGTAAAATGTCTTTTTAAAGTAATAGACTCAGGGAGGATTCACAGTCGCTCTTCACCAACATTAATGACGGCGCTTTCATTACAATGGACATGTCATGTGCTGTCGCTCTGATGGTTTATGGCTCCTAGGTCAGTAGTCTGGCCTGGCCAGGCCAGGCCACTAGCCCTCACTCTCAGGCAACAGCTGTTCCTAGGATAAAAAGTACAATAGTTCATAATCATAAATGTCTAGGGCATTGTAAATGGGCAAAACCCCAATACTTAATAGGAGAGCAATCTTGCTGCTGCTATGCTACATTTACACTTGATTGGGAAACTACCTAAACACCAGCTGCCAGTTGAACTTCTTAACCTCCACATCTATTGGAAGCTCATTAACTCCAATTCAGTTGAATAATCCAATCATCATTCTGATTTTGATGAGTAGTAGGGTTTTTCATCAGTCTTTGAATACTTCTACCCATCAAAATATTGAATGGAATCATTAAAAGTGAAATGGGATAATTACTCCTCATTGTTCAATCTGGGACTAGCTATTAGTACTAGACCTCCCAATAACAGACAGGGAAAAGAAAATCTATAGCCTTAACTAACATTGCAGAATTTGAGTTTTTACACAATTGAAAAATTAAACACAAACTTACTTGTAGAGAAAGCTCTGATCATGGAGTCCAACAACAAGAGCAAAGGCACCCATCTCTCTCACCAAATCTGCAATTGTCCCTCCTTCTTGATCCCCTTTTGTTACTATAATCTCAACATTTGTCTGTGCCAAACAAGCAGAAATTCTGTGAATAAACTAAATCATCATTTTCAAATCCTCTCTCTCTCTCTCTCTCTCTCTCTCTCTCTCTCTCTCTCTATATATATATATATATATATATATATAGAATAGTTGTATTGCATCTATTACAAGATTACATTAAAGAAGCTGCTGTTACATATATCTTTGAAGGAGAGAGCCAACTGGAAGCCTTTGAGACGAAGCAGCCTCATCTTCTTCTTGCTTGTTGAATTTGAGGGAGATGAAAACACATGGAGAAGAGTTATCAAATCTCCATAGCGAAGGAGATTGTGGAGAGCCCATTCAAGAGCTGTTCTTGCTACCTCTACATCTTCTACTACCACTACTATTTTTCTCACATCCATTCCTTTTTTCACCTTTGATCTCTCTCTTGTGACAGTGAATGTGTGGGGAGCCTACGCCTTGCCTTGAACAAGTTCTCTCTGAGAAAAGTTTTAAAAAAGTGTTTTGAGTTGTTTTTCATTTCTCTAGTCATGCAAATCTTACATCTTTCTATTTATATTTACACAAGATATATCCAAACGAATTAAATTGACTTAAAAAATTTTAAAATATAAGGGCTAAATTATAATATCAATCAAAATTCAAAAATCAAATAGTAATTTTTTTTAATTGAATAAAATACGTATTTATCTTTCTATTTGAAGTAATACAATATTAGATAGAAGGACTTGACCTATATAAGGACCAAATTATAATAACGATCAAAATACAAGAACCATTTTGAGTTGTTTTTTAATTTCTCAAATCATCTTTCTATTTATATATTTACACAAGATATCATAACAAGTTTATTTGAATCTCTATCATTATCAGTTAATTTAATTCAAATTAAATCGAATTAAATTGACTTAAAAATTTTTAAAATCTTCAAATTAATTTTAAATTAAACACTTTTCAATTATTTATAACAGTTTAAAAAAGAAAAATTATTAAAAAAATAAATTATTTTTATTATCTAACATACTAATTTTATGTTTTTGTATAGGAGGTATGGTCTTGTTTGACATCAATTGTTCTTGTGGAAGGCTAAATACAAACACTATCCTTTGAAAGATTTGGTATCCAATTAAATTATGGTCAACTTGTCAACAAAAAAACAACATATAGTTTCATAATATGTGAATTTGAAAATAACTTATTTTTTAGGGGAAAAATACAAAAGAAATTAAATTAAAGCTTTATTATTATTATTTTCCAAATCACAAGGCTGCTTGTGTTAATTTCAACTATATATTAATATGTGCAAATTTTAAAAAATCTTATTGAAAAACTTTTATGATGCACATTGATAATTAAAAGATCAATTTCAATAAAGCTTTCTTGAAAAAAAATAATTTAAATATATTTATATGCTTTTTTTTATAAGAATTCATAATCTTATAATTTAATAAAAATAAAAAATATATATTTTTTAAATGAAAAAATATTTCATTAATTAGAAATAATATACAAGAGAAAAATACAAGTCAACATTTATATTTTTACATAAATGAAACTAACGCTCATATAAAAATATAATATAAAAAATTTTAAAAATATAATAATATTGATAAAGTATGTAGATTGACCAATAAATAGACTGTGTGTGCCTCTTCGACTTTATGATTTTTTTAAAAGCCTTATCAGATAATCTCCAAATTTAAATAATCTATTGAAAAAATAAATTACATTTTTCTTAAAAAAAAAAAAATTAAACAACAAAAACACATAAAAACTCAATTAAAAAAAAAATCTCTACAAAAACTCAAAGTCTATCACTAAAGATAGATCTAAAAATTTATTCACTCAAAATTATTTTATATATATATATATCAACCTACCAATCGATATCTAATTAAATCTGGCTTCCAATATGCATTTATTTTGCTATCTTTTTATTTTTTGAGAATGAAAATGATTGAAAATGGCATCAATTTAATTAATTATATTAGGCCAACTCACTCTAGTAATTGAGTGTAACAACCCAGAAAATTAAAAAAAAAAAAAAAAAAAATTGAAGAATGGGATTGGCGTGTGACAGTGGGTTTCCCACTATCACAGCAGCCTTTTTATTTAAAAAAAAATATATATATATATATTTTCAAAAGAAAAACAGGAGGAAACCCCCCCCCCCCCATTTCTCTTCTCTCCCTCTCCTTCCCTCCTGTCACGACCCAACCTATGGGCCGGACCGGCACTAGGACCTGGGCCAGCCTAAAGCCCCCGAGGCCCGTAGTAAGCCTTAACTATTCATTAACCCAACTCTAAGGCCCATTTGGGCCCAATATCAAGAAAACAAACGGACAGAGTCCGGCCATAAAATGGACTTTCCAACGGGGAGTTTTCGACTCACCCGACCTGTAAACACAATAAACAATCCATTGGGGAGCTCAGCTCACCCTCCACATACTCATCAACATAATAATAAATGGGAGCTCAGCTCCCTCATCCAATCCATCAAACAGACTTAAAATATTAAGTTTACAGGTCCAACATGAATATAATATTACAGACCAATTTCAAATAATTACTGCTAACACATGCGGAAATTCTAGGAGTAATTAAAATTATACAATATTGATAAACACCCTGCGAGGTAAACAGGCAGGTTATCCCAGAACAAAATATCGTCCTGTGGCCTGTTAAAATTTTTGAACAGAGTGAGCGTTCGACTCGAGAGAGTAAAATATCAATCTTAACTATAATCTCTATAACTATCTCAAACTAATGCAACTGTAGAGTGAAATGCAACATACACAACATTTTCACATCATAACATCAAAAGGTAATTTGGAGCACTCACACACTGTAGTATCAATCATAACATATGGGAGCCGATCCCTATCTGACTCTCTTAAATCCAACCCGTGCCGAATTACTCAAGCTCGGACTTCCACTTAATAACCAAATCGAGGGTCCCGAATTACTCAAGCCGTGACTACCCCTCGAAGGAACGGGTCCCCAATTACTCAAGCCGTGACTACCCCGTCCTATCCATAGTCCACACCACATCACACGCACGCCAACGCACGACACCGCTCCAAATTACCACAACAACATCCATGGTACATCAACGATTATGAATGCAACATAAATCGTGCCTAGAGTTTAACTACATAAATATATGCATATAAGTGATGCATGGGCATCTTGAACATATAATAATATCGAAATTATAATTAAAATTAATATTTTACTCACAGGACTTGACGACAAATTCTTGTGGTAGTGGGCGGAGGAAGAAGGTCATCGGCTCACTGACAATCATATTACATTTATTTAATACAATCGACTCAATACATATAAAGAAAAAGACCAATTACGTCCTAAGTCGTAACGAAAATCAGGCAGAGTCTCCCCTATACCTAGGACCTACCAAACCTGCAAAAGGGATAAAAACGCTCTTCTATACTCACAATCAATACATCAACAGTTCAATCATATCACACAGCCCTCTCCCGGGCCCATCAAATCAATCATCCATCACAATACGCAAAATTTCAATTTAGTCCTTATTATTGATCATTTTTGCAAAACGCCCAAACAAGCTCTAAAAATTATAAAACTTTGCTCATGGTCCTTAGCAATATTACTAAGCTATTGCAAAAGAATCGTAATTTTCTAAGCTACCACGAATATTTTATGGATTTTTAATCCTATTTAAGCATAGAAAATTACGTAAAAACTAGGTTCGGGTTTACCTTTGCCGATTCCGACTTGAAACGCGCCGACGTCGACAATGGGGCTAGCCAAAACCTCGGCCCAATTCGAGACTTTTCCGGCCACGGTCCGTTCGCCCAAAATTTGCGCACTGGTCAATTGTCGAATTTCCGCGAATTGAGGATACCTACACGAAGCCCATAACACGGGGGTTAGCACATAAATTTTTCAGAATTTTCTAAGCTCATTTAATGCTCGAAATTACACTGCGAAGTTTCGTGGGACCCACCGAAAAACGGTGTCGGAAAAATTTGAAATTTATGTCGCTAAGGCTCTCGACGAATGGAGCGTGCTGGTGGCCTCGGTTTCCTCGTGGGATTCACGGTTTTCGAGAAATCTAGCCCAAAAGTCGAAATGGGCTAAAATCTTCCCGAGCAAAAATCGGACAAACCGCTCGATGGATTTCGGCGTTCTTGGTGTCTATGGAAAGCTCTCGCCGAGTAGATGATTTTAGACACAAGACCCGGTCCAATCGGTGGCCGGATCGGCCGGATTTGGCCGGAGAAACTGGAGCGACGCGCGCGCGCAGGGGAGGGGAGGAGAGAGAAAAGAAAGAGAAAAGAGAGGGACGACGCGCGCGGGAGAAGAAAAAGGAAAGGGAGCCGGTTCGATTTGATCGGTCCGATCCGGTCCGATTCGATTCGGCCGGTTCAATTCGAAATACAAAATTTTGAATTTTTACTCTGCCTCGGGACCGAAAACGAGGTCCAAAAATTCCGAAAAAATTCCGTAAAACTCAGAAAAATACGTGG
The DNA here is from genome assembly GCF_030052815.1 of Hevea brasiliensis. Lineage (NCBI taxonomy): Eukaryota > Viridiplantae > Streptophyta > Magnoliopsida > Malpighiales > Euphorbiaceae > Hevea > Hevea brasiliensis. Next base: position 103,059,256 of record NC_079494.1, read on the forward strand.
ACTCCAAATATATTTTTAGTTTTGCCACGTGGTCTTTAAATTAATTTTTAAAAATCATCAAAGTTTATATTTTCGGAAAATCGAACCCGATTTTTAAAATCCGAAAAATCTCAAAAAAATTCCTAAAATTTAAATAAAATTAAAATATCAAAAATACTCATAAATAATAAAATTTGGGGTGTTACACCTCCCTTCTTCTTCTTCCTTTCTCCGGTGACAGGCCGGCGACGTCCCAAGCAGCTCCCCACCGGCCGGCGACCCTTCGGCGACGTCCAGGACCACCAGAAATGGCGGCAAGAGAGGGAGAGGAGAGAGAAAACGCGCGCACAGTGGGCAGCGGCTTTCCGGCGCGATTCCGGCTTCATCCGACGTCCGATCGAGGCGATTCCGGTGGCGTTGGAAAGCTTGTTCCGAGAACTTTCTTTTGATACCAATTTTGAAGCAAATGGAGGTCGGATGAGTGAGATATGGAGGAGAGAAGTTTCGGGTTTTTCAAGCTTTTTCGTCAGATCTACGACGATCCGACCGTTGGATCGACGATCCGAGACCACATATGGACTGAGGAAGAGGAGAGGAACATGGTTGTATGATCAGACCCGGCAAATGTCGTCGGCGACCGGCGACCGGCCACCGTGCGTGGTGGTGCCGGCGGTGGCTCCGGTGAGCTATGGAGATGGTTCAACTTCCAGAGGCTTCCTCATAAATTTTCGGAATTTTTGAGACACAGATAAACTTCGGGTAAGACAATTTTTATTATTTCTCTGTCTGTAGAGCATAAATACAGTGTTTCTTAAACAGGAAAAATTGGAGAAAAATTCTAAGAAAAATATATGATGAAAGTAAAATTATTTGGAGATATTCTATGGTGTTAGTTGAATTTTTGGGTGATCGTAGAATATTTTTGAGAAATATGGATGGATTTTAGTTAAATTTTTAGCATATAGGCATATAAGATTGTTTGAAATTAAGATGTTTAAATTTTATATGATTGGTTGAAGCTTGAGGATAGAGGTTTAAATATGTGAATATTAAATTGGGTTGAATTAATAATATGTTAGCTGTTGGAAACTTATGGAATTGAGTAAGATTCTTGAATAAAATATTCATGGGTGACTAGAAAATTACAATTCATTTTGCAATAGCCTTATAATATTATTAAGGACCGCGGGGCAAAATTTTAGAATTTTTAGAGCTTGTTTAAGTGGATTTTTGAAAAATGTCAATTATAGGGACTAAAACGTAATTTTTAAGATTTTGAGTATTGTCTGATTTGGAGGGCCCAGGAGGGGTCATGTGATATTGATGAGATGTGATTGTGGGAATTGAGAATTTAGAAGTGTTATTTGAGCATTTTTGCAGGTTGGGTAGGTCCCAGGTATAGGGGAGACTCTGCCGGATTTTCGGCATGAATTAGGTTGTCTATTGCCTCTTTAGAGTTTTATCTTAACTTAGTACTAATAAATTTATAATTTAATTATTAGGTGATCAAGGTCATTATTTTCGCATCCAAAGACCACAATAGTCATCGGTGTACTGTGAGTAGAATATTAATTTTAATTGTAATTTCGATATTATTATATGTTCAAGCATGCCCATGCATCACTTATATGCATATATTTATGTAGTTAAACTCTAGGCACGATTTATGTTGCATTCATAACTGTTGATGTGCCATGGATGTTGTTGTGGTAATTTGGAGCAGCAGCGTGGCGTGCGTTGGCGTGGTGATGTGGTGTGGACTATGGATAGGACGGTAGTCACGGCTTGAGTAATTCATGGGACCCGATCCTTCGAGGGGTAGTCACGGCTTGAGTAATTCGGGACCCTCGATTTGGTTATTAAGTGGAAGTCCGAGCTTGAGTAATTACCGGCACCAGTTGGATTTAAGAGAGTCAGATAGGGATCGGCTCCCATATGTTATGATTGATACTACAGGTGTGTGAGTGCTCCAAATTACCTTTTTGATGTTATGATGTGAAAATGATGTTGATGTTGCATTTCACTCTACAGGGTGCATTAGTTTTAGATAGTTATAGAGATTACGGTTAAAATTGATATTTTACTCTCTGAGTCGAACGCTCACTCCTGTTCACCATATTTTTCCAGGCTACAGGAGGAGACATTTTTCAGAATAACCTGTCCCTTTCCTCTCAGGTTATGAAAAGATTACTTAATTGTATTATTTTCTCTAAATTTGTAGTTTAGAACTCCGCATGTGCTAGTAGTAGCATTAAGCCTATCAGAGACTGTATGAATTCAAGTTTTCATATTAATAAATGAAAAGAAAAAAAATTTTATGAGTTTTAAATGGTTATAAATGAGGTAATAGGGTTGAGCTGGGCTCCCCTGATTTTAGTTTTCTGAAAAGTTCTGGGCTAAGTTGGTCCAAAATGAAATTATAACAGTTTAATTTAAATTATCTTATATGCATATTGGGTCTAAATTGTGGGCTTGGTTATGGATTTGAGGAATAGTTAGGCTTACTATGGGCCTCGGGGGCTTTAAGCTGGCCCAGGTCCTAGTGCCGGTCCGGCCCATAGGTTGGGTCGTGACAAAGTTGGTATCAGAGCTTAGGCTCTAGATTCATGGGAAAGAATATACTTGGGAGTTTAAAAGGAGTCTTGTTAGGATGTTACATGCGGAGTATAGGATTCTGTTTCGTCTTTTTCTGTAATTCTTTGTTTCTAGATTCTGCGTTATATCTCGGGAAATATAAAAGTTCCTCATTTAGCGTCTTGATTTTCGTGGAGTACATAGAAATGTGAAATAGAGTTAGTAGACATGTGAGGTCTATCATGAAGATACGTACTCCAAGAAATGCTATGTTTCTGTCTGTATGGCTTTAAATAGTGTGCCCATTTCGTGCAAGGCACGAGTACATAAAAGTAAGTCCTGAAAGTACAGTTGCCCTAGATAAGGATGAGGATACCACTGCTGGCAATCATCAGTAGATGACCCAGTCAGAATAAGTTTTTAATAATAGAAGATTCAAGAGAGATAAGAAATTGGGAGACCTAGTCTGTGAGGACGTATCGTGGTAACTATACAATGTTCTCGATATATGTTCTGTAAGCTGCAGATTACAGTACCGACATGGGATTATTGTGTAGAGCTGCGTACTTCCCTGTAGTGCTTATGATGAGGATGTTGCAGGCAGTCTCTGTTTTGATATAGTAATACCAGAACAGAGTTCTATATCTGCAAAGGAGTTGGAAACTCTTGATTAGGGGTCTAGAGTTAGAATATTGAAAGGTCACAGTTGGGTGATAACTAGAGTCAGTGACTCAGTTACCCCAGCATGAGCTAGAGTTACAGTAAAAGTTGCCATCAGACCAGAGGTTTCGGACTAGTTGCAAAGTAAAGGTGACACCTATAGAGTGAGACCGTCTAGTCTTTGGTATGGAATTTTGGATGGTTTTTGCAGAACGATAGACGTTTTGCTTAGAACTTAGTGAGAATAGTATACCTTGTGTGTATCAGTATGGAATAAAGTACAACCCTACTACCTAGAGAAGGTCGAAACTATGAATTGATGATTTACAGAGCTATGATATGATGAGAGAGACATTAATTTGACATGGTTTGGGCAAGGTGGTAAATGTAGTACCTTTGTTGCAGCAAGTTAGGGTGTAGTCCTATCTTTTCAGAAGGGATCGAAAGTTATTACTAATAATGGTGACCAACCAAATAGTACCCAGATGGACCGTAGAGAGTGTGGTAGAGAGTAGTTGGCTCGGGTATCCCGCAGAGGATACAAGTTTCATTATAGGAATTATATATAATCAGATCACGATGGATGTAAATCCTTTGAATTGGATGACGGGTTTGGGTGCCCGGAATCTTAAGTTTTGGCTAATTGAGTAAATATGGAAAATAATAATAATAATAATAATAATAATAATAATAATAATAATAACAAATAAATAAAATTACTGCAGAATCAGTTCTCGAGGTAGTAAGGGTATTATGTAAACTAAAGGATAAGAATAGAAATCATACGATAAAGGTATGACTGCAATTTCCTGAGTTCCTTTCTAACTTCATATCGTTCAAAACAATAGTATAATCTACTTATAATAGTGTCAAGAGTAATAAATTAGCAAAGATAAATTATAGAAGGCCAATGGATAGAGAAAGTGCAGAATGAAAGTTTGGACAATTGATTGCAGATGCAATATAATCTAAATGCTAGTGGAAGTACTAGCTAGAATGGTCAAAGGACCAAATCTGAGTAGCATAGACATGTGATAACGTGGTAGAAACTCTGAAAGATATAGTTTGCAGGTACAGTTGTCATGTTAGGAAGAAGAATGGAACCAGGGGTAGAATAGTCAAGTTCTATTTTGGATAAGACAAAGGAGATAAACGGAAGGACAACCTGAAGAGCGCATAATAAAAAGAACAAAGTGAAGATATAGGGTAGGCTAAGTGTTATTCTTGGCAAGGTGCATGACAAGGATGGAAAACCCAAAATGGGACCACATTAGTGAGAATAGTGATGGAGGTATGGAATAACATAATAATGAGTAAATGCTAGAAGGTGTGCGATGGTATTGCGGACTACCTAATTAGGTAGAGAAAAAGAAGTTAGTAAATAGTAAGTTGAATAAAAGTTAATCTAAGGGATCAAATAGGTATGATGAGAGGAAAAGAATGATAGATAATGACACATAGGTTTTAGGTTAGACTTTTGAGATAGTGAGAAGGTAATTAGAGGTTCGTTATGAATGTCAGGCAAACATTTTTAGTGTGATCAACATAATCACTTTGCAGTGAAGCAATAACGACAGAACAACAGTAAGGGTAGAACGAAAAGTGACAAGTATAGGTGGTAATAAATCACTAGAAAGTTCAAGGATCAAATTAATGACCATATATAAGGGTGGAATTAGTGTTGGAAGAATCTATTAGTGAGAGAAATTTTTCAGAATTCAACAAAAGTTAAGGGCACAATATAAACGATGATAGATATGAATCAGAGGTCGAGTATAAGTAAAGTTAATAAATTATAAAATATTATGTCAGGAAGGACAATGGTACGGTAAAGGGTTCATGCAGATGATACCTTATAGGTAGAGCACAATTGTGCTAAGAGATGATGAAATTTGAAGAGAAAGACCAAGAAACATAGATTAAACATTATTATATGGACAATTGACGTAGTTGAATATAAGAGGATATTTTTCTTTCTTTTCAAGTTTAGCTTGTGCTTTTGGTTTTAGAAGGTTATATAAGGAACAGAGACTGAGTCAAGGAGACCTAGTTATTTGAGAGTTTGGTAGGCACCAATTCATATACAATTTCCTGATATGAGAATGACAGTAAGTGCATACCTAGTGTTAAGTATGAAAGGATGATCAGAATAATGACAAGAGTTAAATTGAGTTAGCTACTAAGGCTTGCAACTGTTTTAAACTATGAGCTAGAGGAAATACTATTTATGGATGAGTTTCAATAGATGAAATTGTTGCTGATGGATAATTTGAGGTTGAAGTTTAGAAAGCTATAGGCAGTATATGTGATTATATTAAAGAGAATGAACACATGAAGTATTTTGTTTAGAATTAAGGCATGGCACACATTTCCCATAGCCGTGTTAGTTCAGATGGAACTTATAGTTTCAAGGGCTCATATCCATTTAGGATGTGTAATTTCCTACTAAGAGAGGTAGGGAACGATAATGTTCTGATAGTTAAGTTGGGAAAAGAGGGATACAAGGAAAAATTTTCTATGGTTAATTACAAGTGTTACATAAGGTGAAGAATGTGCTGGTAGGAGTAAATGGTAAGGTTAGAATTCCTGAAGTAATAGAACTAGTAATCAAGATAAGACTAAGAAACAAAATGAAAGTTAAAGTTGATGATGGGATAGACATCTTTGAAGGAAAAGGTGTAAGGATGAGATAGGACTAAAATTAAGGAATAAGTACAGCAGGTTGAAAAGATATCAACAATACCAAAAAAAAAAATAAATAAAAAATAAAAAATAGGAAAAGGGAAGTGGATAAGATGCAAAGAACAGAAAAAGAGCTCGATAGAGCCAGTTATAATAATGAGGATAAGGAGGAATAGTTATGCTAGGAACACACTAAGGGATGTTTAAAATAAGTTATTATGAGATGATAGATTAAAAGAGTAGTGGAGCCTCGATCTGAGTGCCAATGTGTCAGAAGTAGGCCACATACTAAGAAGCTATAGGAAGAAGTCTAGATATTTCCATTCCAGAGAAGGAGTGGGAATTGATAAAGTTGCATGGATTGAGTTGTCAGGAAAATAAACACGTTTGTCATATAAGAGAGGAGACTCTACCTGACTAGTTACATAAGATGGACAGAGGTTGGTCTAAGTACCTTAGTAATGACACAAAAGAGATTAAAAATTTAAAGTATCATGGGAGTGAGAAGATTTATAGGTATTAACCACTGAGGTCATAAGAAGAGTGAAGATCTCGAATAAGATGCCTAGATTAGGTGTTACAGGAAAGCTACTCATAGGATACCATGGAATAAGGAACATAAGTTATGTTTTGGGAAAACAGAGATTATCGAAACAAAGGAATGAGGACTAAAGTCACCAAGAGACATGTTAGGACGTAATAAAAGTGAGATAAGCGCCAAAGTCGATTAAAGTTATTAGATATCAAGTCAAGAGCAGTGGAGTTATAATGAATACTTGAGATGTCAGAAAAATAGTCAATGAATAGCCAAGAGATAGGAGCATCTCTAGAAAGAGATGATGACAAATAGGACACTATAGTAGAATCAGAGAACAGTAGAATGTCATATATAATATACGAAGAGTTCGAAGAATAAATGTTTTACCAATATCTGCATAGCTGGAGGAGTAATGATTGCACTTATTTCGATAATATTCTTTTCCATATCTCTTGTTTATTCGAAAATTCGAGGACGAATTTTTCTTAAGGGGGGAAGAATGTAACAACCCAGAAAATTAAAAAAAAAAAAAAAAAATTTTGAAGAATGGGATTGGCGTGTGACAGTGGGTTTCCCACTGTCACAGCAGCCTTTTTATTTTTTATTTTTTTTAAAAAAAAAATTCAAAAGAAAAACGGGAGGAAACCCCCCCCCCCCCATTTCTCTTCTCTCCCTCTCCTTCCCTCCCTTCTTCTTCTTCCTTTCTCCGGTGACCGGCCGGCGACATCCCAAGCAGCTCCCCACCGGCCGGCGACGTCCAGGACCACCAGAAACGGCGGCAAGAGAGGGAGAGGAGAGAGAAAACGCGCGCACAGTGGGCAGCGGCTTTCCGGCGCGATTTCGGCTTCATCCGACGTCCGATCGAGGCGATTCCGGTGGCGTTGGAAAGCTTGTTCCGAGAGCTTTCTTTTGATACCAATTTTGAAGCAAATGGAGGTCGGATGAGTGAGATATGGAGGAGAGAAGTTTCGGGTTTTTCAAGCTTTTTCGTCAGATCTACGACGATCCGACCGTTGGATCGACGATCCGAGACCACATATGGACTGAGGAAGAGGAGAGGAACATGGTGGTATGATCAGACCCGGCAAATGTCGCCGGCGACCGGCGGCCGGCCACCGTGCGCGGTGGTGCCGGCGGTGGCTCCGGTGAGCTATGGAGATGGTTCAACTTCCAGAGGCTTCCTCATAAATTTTCGGAATTTTTGAGACACAGATAAACTTCGGGTAAGACAATTTTTATTATTTCTCTGTCTCAGAGAGCATAAATACAGTGTTTCTTAAACAGGAAAAATTGGAGAAAAATTCTAAGAAAAATATATGATGAAAGTAAAATTATTTGGAGATATTCTATGGTGTTAGTTGAATTTTTGGGTGATCGTAGAATATTTTTGAGAAATATGGATGGATTTTAGTTAAATTTTTAGCATATAGGCATATAAGATTGTTTGAAATTAAGATGTTTAAATTTTATATGATTGGTTGAAGCTTGAGGATAGAGGTTTAAATATGTGAATATTAAATTGGGTTGAATTAATAATATGTTAGCTGTTGGAAACTTATGGAATTGAGTAAGATTCTTGAATAAAATATTCATGGGTGACTAGAAAATTACAATTCATTTTGCAATAGCCTTATAATATTATTAAGGACCGCGGGGCAAAATTTTAGAATTTTTAGAGCTTGTTTGAGTGGATTTTTGAAAAATGTCAATTATAGGGACTAAAACGTAATTTTTAAGATTTTGAGTATTGTCGATTTGGAGGGCCTGGGAGGGGCCATGTGATATTGATGAGATGTGATTGTGGGAATTGAGAATTTAGAAGTGTTATTTGAGCATTTTTGCAGGTTGGGTAGGTCCCAGGTATAGGGGAGACTCTGCCGGATTTTCGGTATGAATTAGGTTGTCTATTGCCTCTTTAGAGTTTTATCTTAACTTAGTACTAATAAATTTATAATTTAATTATTAGGTGATCGAGGTCACTATTTTCTCGCATCCAGCCACAATAGTCATCGTGTAATCGTGAGTAGAATATTAATTTTAATTGTAATTTCGATATTATTATATGTTCAAGCATGCCCATGCATCACTTATATGCATATATTTATGTAGTTAAACTCTAGGCACGATTTATGTTGCATTCATAATCTGATGTGCCATGGATGTTGTTGTGGTAATTTGGAGCAGCAGCGCGTGCGTTGGCGTGCGTGTGATGTGGTGTGGACTATGGATAGGACGGTAGTCACGCTTGAGTAATTCATGGGACCCGATCCTTCGAGGGGTAGTCACGGCTTGAGTAATTACTGACCTCGATTTGGTTATTAAGTGGAAGTCCGAGCTTGAGTAATTCGGCACCAGTTGGATTTAAGAGAGTCGTATAGGGATCGGCTCCCATATGTTATGATTGATACTACAGGTGTGTGAGTGCTCCAAATTACCTTTTGATGTTATGATGTGAAAATGATGTTGATGTTGCATTTCACTCTACAGGTGCATTAGTTTTAGATAGTTATAGAGATTATGGTTAAAATTGATATTTTACTCTCGAGTCGAACGCTCACTCCTGTTCACCATATTTTCCAAACTACAGGAGGAGACATTTTTCGAATAACTGTCCCTTTCCTCTCAAAGTTATGAAAAGATTACTTAATTGTATTATTATTCTCTAAATTTGTAATTTAGGACTCCGCATGTGCTAGTAGTAGCATTAAGCCTATCAGAGACTGTATGAATTCAAGTTTTCATATTAATAAATGAAAAGAAAAAATTTTTTATGAGTTTTAAATGGTTATAAATGAGGTAATAGGGTTGAGCTGGGCTCCCCTGATTTTAGTTTTCTGAAAAGTTCTGGGCTAAGTGGGTCCAAAATGAAATTATAACAGTTTAATTTAAATTATCTTATATGCATATTGGGTCTAAATTGTGGGCCTGGTTATGGATTTGAGGAATAGTTAGGCTTACTACGGGCCTCGGGGGCTTTAAGCTGGCCCAGGTCCTAGTGCCGGTCCGGCCCATAGGTTGGGTCGTGACATTGAGTACATTTAATATAAGCTCGAACTCATATGAGAATGAGTTTAATTACCATTAGATTAAATATTTACATCGAAATATATGCAGAATTAGTTAAAATATATATATAAAGTGCATAAATCTATATATAAAAATTTAATTTAATAGTAAATATATTTATTCTCATATAAATTCAAACCCTTTATAGACATACACTTCTTAATTTGATAATGAAAATTTTATTTAAGTTTATATAATTGAAGAAATGCAAATATGCCCACCTAACACGATGAGGGTGCATTAATGAATATATGAGAAGTGGTCCAAATTAGGGATGGCAATTTTGGATACCATACGAACACGATACGAAAATATAAGATTTGAGTTAGGCTTATTCGTATTCGTGTCGAATTCTTGTCATCCCATTTATGACACGGTTATAATCGTGTCGTTTCATGAGTTAATCCGCTAACTCGACTTGACACGTTTATGGCACTATTTAATATTCGTGTTACGTGTCGACCTGTGACCCACTAATCCATTTGACCCACTATGACCTATGAACCCACTTATGTAATGTGTTAAATGGGTTAAGTCGTGTCAACCGTATTGAATGGGCTATTTCATGTTAAATGGGTCGTGTGGTATTGAATACACCTAATATAATTTAATATTAATTGTGTCGTATCGTGTAATCCGTATAATAAAATAGCCGTGTTCGTGTTTAAATTTTTTACACGATTTGTTAATCGCGTCGTGTTCGTGTCGACCTTAATCGTATTTGTGACGCGCGTTGACACGACACGAACACGACCCATCAACTTGAATTGCTACCCCTAGTCCAAATGCATGATTTTGCAAACACATCCCAATATATAATGTTAATTTAATATATTTTCTGTTTTTTATTATTGTTATTAATAAATATTAAAAGTATTTTTTTAACCATAAAATGTGAGGTTGAAATCGCAATCAATTCAAATGAAACAAAAATAATATTAATAATCATTAAAAAAGCATGGTAGTATTTAATATTTTTTTATCAATTTATATATACATAAATAAATTTTTATTATAAATCATTTATGTTACAATTAAATTAATTAAATAATAAAAATTTTATTATACCTTAAATGAAATTGTTTATACAAAAAATAATTATTTCATTAATTAATTATTTTTAGATCTAAAAATTAATTAAATTAATTTTTTGGTGAGATTAATTTAATTTATTTTATTTTATTAATTTAATTAATTTATGGCATAAGATAATTAATAATTAAATTAATTATGGTTACTGAATGATTATCTGAAAGAAAGGAGTTGACAGCTGTTTTTAGTGGTTCCAAACAGTTTCAAGGAGTGGGCAGGTGACTATAGGTAACTGAAGAATGTGACAAAGTGTGTTTCAGAGCCCTTCAAGAGTTTTCCACATCTGCATACACATCTATAAAAGTCCGATACACTATAACAAGAAAACCCAAAACCTCCAACAACATCAAACAACAACAATTCAACCAGACTCTAGTAGTTTTTTATCTTTATTTTATTAGTCATTTTTTTTTCAAAACTCTTGCATTTAATCTCAAGTTCTCTTTTCAATTAATCTAAACGTCATTTCGATTTCCAATTTACTTACCTTTTTAATTTTGGAGTGAGATTGATGAAATTGAGTTCAGCGTAGTCAATTTCCATAATCATTTAATCTAGAAGTCAGAACTTAATCCCAGGTGATATATTCAGTATCTAGTATGCTCGCACATTTCCTAAACTGTTAGTCATTAAAATTGTTTTTTAAGAAAATAATTTTTGACACACTCAGTGAAATCATTCTCATACTCCACTGTCATTCACGTTATTGATGAGGCATTACAAAATATCTTATAATGATGGAAAAAAAAATATGCATTTACTATCGTTGATGCCTTGGAGAAATGCATAGAAAGGTGGATGGATATAGCTCTTGACAAAATTAATACAAATACAAAGAGGATTATTTTGTTGATTCAGTGGTTAGCTGAAAAATTTAATTTATCTATTCTGTTACCTTTTGATGGGCAAGTCTCTAGGCCAGAAGAGTATGACGCGGTACCTAGAGATGCTAGGAAGCTCAAGAGGCGAGTCCAATCTCGAACTCCTCAGGTCTAATCTTGAACTTTTAGGCTATTAGCTAGTCAAATTATTTTTTAAGAAAATAATAAATAAATAAATATATATATATAATTAAATTATATAAAAAAATTATTAACTTACTAAGGCCCTGATCAAGGGTGACAAAGATTCAAGTATTTTTAAGCATCTTAGTATATATTTGATTCAATTTTAATAGGACTGAGTTGAAATTAAGTTTGATTTTGTATATAGTATTTGTATTTATTAAAATTTTATATATTAAATTCTTTTAATTTTTATTTTTAATTTTATCATTCTATTTTTTATTTATTAAAAAATAAATTAAAAATTAGAAATATATAATCTTAATAATATAAAAATATATTTTTTTAAAAAAATTATAGTATTTAAATATATAAATAAAAATAAATTATTTTTTAATAAAAAAAATATATTAATATTAGAGTAGGTTATGAGGATCCAATAGAGAAGGTCTTCTCTCATCATCTCCCCCATTTAACATCAGGATAGGAGAAAAGTAATCAGGTGCCCACTTCGAGGGCAATTGCCCTTCTTATTTATCATTCTATTTTTATTGTGTTGTCTATTGTGTTCTTGTTGCTCTTCATTGGGTTCTTGAAATTCTTTTATAATTAATTTGAAAAAAAAAATTTTTTTTTATCTTTTTATATTATTTATGGATGTATCTCTCTCACTTGTAATTTGAATTAATTTATTTAGAAATCCAAAAAAAAAAATCAATAGAAGTGGAAAATGGTGAAGAGTGCCAAGTGTCTTCTTCTCAGGTGATACATTAACCGCCGGATCAAGTGGTCACCCTTAAAAAGGAAGGCATTTAAGGAGACCGCGTCATCAGCTGACAATGCAACTTGGCCACGTGTACGCTTACTAATTTGCCAATTAAATTATGAAGCAATGGGTTTGGTTTGTGTGTTATCATTAAATGACGACTGTTGAGTTTTTGTGTCGTCACTTCCCGTCTTGTGTCGTTGCCACCTGTTGTTTGTCGTTTCCACCGTTTCTTTCATGCTCTAGATTTTTAAATAAATTATTTATTATTAATTTCACAACAAACCGTACAAAGAAAACATGAAAATTAAAAAATTATAATTTGCCGTAAGAGTTTAAGAGTCTTATTGTGATTTTTAGTGTCATCGATTCCCATAAATATAGCATCAATCATATTTCTCTGTTCCTCTTCTTCTTTTCCTGAAGTATGTGATTGGCTTCTTCTCTTTTCGGTATTTAAAAGGAGGTTTGGATGTTGAAAAATCAGAATACTTTTTATAGTGACTTTTTTTTTTTTAGTTTACATTTATAATTTCTTTCCTTGCATTTGATAGCAAGGTGGGACTTCTAGTAAATATTCTTCAAGGCTTTGCTGTTATCAATGATATCTTTGAATAACTTCTGCTGCTCACACATCTTGTCTAAACAGGCTAGAGTCATCTGATGTATTTCTCCTATGGTGATAGCATTCATTGCTCTACGGGTTGCAGCAATGCGTCTGTGGAGCTCTGTTGTAATGCTTCTTGAAGAGAGGCAATATATGTATGTCTGAGATTGATATCGTTGTAGCAATTCAGTAGATAGTAACGCTGATAATGCTTATCGATATCTGTTCTTTTCAGAGAACAGCAACGCATGTCAAAATATTTCTGTCGCAGCTGCTTGCTATACAGTGAAGCGTCCCAAAGAAATTCATCAAAAATAGCATTGATCGCTTGTATGACATTCAGATGACAAAATTGGGCTTTATGATATTCTCCAATGGAGGCAAACCAATCTTGGAGTGTTCCAACAGTTCAGGATATGAATTCTCTAAGAACAACATGAGAATCTGCTCCGTCTCGAAGCATTTAGACATCAAGCCAGGCTTTGAACTCTGCAAGGCGGTCCCTCCATTTTGATGGGGGAACATCGTCCAATGTGAACCATGGGCCTGATCTGGGCCTGGATTGTTGATGAGCTCCTTGAAAATTAAAGTCTAGGACTGGGTCATCTTCAGGCATTTCTACATGCGGGTCTTGGGCTTGGGGAGGCCCAGTAGGACTTGCGGTGCCGCTGGTAGAATCCGTAGTTGGCGAAGGATCAGTTTGTGATGAGGTCGGTGGAGGATCAGCCATGAGTAACGTCGTAACGTCCATTTGTCCAATTTCACTGTCATCACTGGATAATTCTTCTGATGAAGAGTCATCTTCTGATTCAGAAGGTATTGATATCATATGCTGAGGAGGCGGATCAGGATACATCTTGTCCTTACCCTTGTCAATCTTTTTTTTTTTTTCTGGCTGAGATTCTTCTGAAGAAGATGGACTTTTGGGTTCGTATCTGGTGGGTGTAGGAGCTGGTTCATAAGAATAGTTAAAAGGGCCAAAAGGAGAGTAGGCAGGTTCAGGAGTGGGGAGAAAAGGGTTGTGAGATATTTGTGTGGAAAATGGGCTATAAGAAATGGGTGCTTCTGTTGGTTTATGCAGGTCTGCTTCAACTTGACCTAACTGTTTCTTTAGCCTCCTAATCTCAGCTTCCTTCTGATTGAACTCCATTCCAAATCTCCATTGTTGAATCAAGGACTTCAAATCCTTGTCAAGCTGTATAATCTTTCCTTGTAAATCTCTGTACATGTTCTGAGCGAATGCAGTAAAAGAATCCACCTTTTGATCAATGTGCTGGGTTCTCGTAAGGACTTGATGAATCTTAGAATCAATTCGTTGTAGTGTCTTGTTCTGGACAGCTGCATTCTTTGTCTGCCAATTCAGAACTGCTTCAGCCTGAGTAATTGGGGTTATTTGACCTTCAGTATCAACCTTAGTTGAATGAATGAAAGGTCGGATAGAGATTTTGATTTGTTGGTCTGTCTGTTGTGCTAGTGGGGGAAATTCTGCTTCATAAGAGGCAGGAGAGAACATTATACAAGGCTGCACCAAAGGTAGTGCAGGAGGAAGAGAAAATGTTGGTTCAAGAGGAGGAAAAGGAAAGGTAGGAGGAGACTTTCGTCCTTCTTTCCTGATAATGTCAAGAGCAAGCTCAGAGATGGGAAGAGATTTCTTTTGCTTGGTTTCCTCATGGATACCAATCCATGGGCTATCATCTAGATAATCTCTTCTGAGAACTTGCTGTGGTTTGCAAGAGGCTTTGGTCCTCTTGGTGAGTTTCTTCTAGTTCTTATCAGACAGAGGATGGTCATATTCATTTTCCCAGTAGTTATCACAACAGTCACAATCTGTGTCACACATACCAGATCCTGGGAGATCCCAGGGACAGTGACCATCTATTATTTGGGGATAGACATAATGGTTGTCTGGAGTTACTGCTCTGATGGGAAAATCCTTTTGCTCCTTTTCTAATGGCTGGACCATCATGGTCTGAAACACAGGTAAAGATCCTATGGAATGCCGAGGAGGTTGAAAAGTAGTCTGTACTGTGCCATCAGCATTTCTTCTGAAAGAAGATTCTGTGATCTGGATTGGTTGAGAGGTGGCATAGAGCCTCTCATAGTTTGTTAGCCAATCTTTTGAGAGGAGTTGCTCAAGCTCATTTCTAGGCAGTTGCCTAGGTATCCGGACTATCGTTGGTGCGGTCTCGGTGTCAGCCAAGAAAAGCAAAGCATCATTTGAAACAGATGGTTGTGATAGATCTACTGCATGATCTTGGAGTCTATAAATGATCTGATGATGCAAGGTGGTCATCATGGAAGATGTCACCTGAGCTGCTCCTGTGAGTTGAACTTGCACCTTTAGAGCAGTGCTAAGATGAGGATCTCTCAATGAGAGATTGTAGTTTAGAAAGAATGTCAACATTACACTCCCAGCATGCAAAGTGGTGAGACATGTTCCAATGACAGAATGCTCATATTATAAGAACCTAGTGTCAAGAAGTGACACTCTAGCCGTGACTGGAAGCCCACGCCTTCCATGTAGATTGAGGATAAGTCTGACGGCTCCGAAGTGAAGATGAAAAAATCCCTCCTGTTTCCATTTAGGAATCAATGGAGGTGGAATTTCTAAGGTCACGTACTGTTCAGCTGATGAGCTCTGAAGAGAGCATTGATCCATCCGAGAAGCTTGAACGTACTCCTTTGACAGAGACCTCCTAAAGAAAATGAGGGATTTGATAGATCTGGTTAGAGATCCAGATCGTCTGTAAATATTATAAGGGCTGAGAAGAGGTAGGAGAGATTCTCCAACCTGTGCGTCTTCAGGTAGAGTGGCTATTTCTATGAGGTTATCAATTCGAGAAGATAAAGTTCTTCTCAAGGGTGAAGAGAAAGAGAGAGATGAGGTAAGATTCACAATCT
The DNA here is from genome assembly GCF_030052815.1 of Hevea brasiliensis. NCBI lineage: Eukaryota > Viridiplantae > Streptophyta > Magnoliopsida > Malpighiales > Euphorbiaceae > Hevea > Hevea brasiliensis. The sequence continues at coordinate 103,075,125 of NC_079494.1, forward strand.
CAAAGGGAGAAGGAGATTGGAGAACGGTTTCAGTAGCAGGGGTAGGTGTTTGGCAAGCCATTTTTGGTACGTGGCGTTGTGTCTAGAGGTTACTCTACCTTCTACAAGAGAAGGGCTCAAGTAGTTACTAGTTTTCAGCTAATATAGCACTAATGAAAGAAGATGGCAGAAAATAGAGAGGTAGAGATTTGATGAAAATACGAGGAGTTGAAAATTTCTCCTTACTCACCGTTGAAGTATGCACTATACAAGCATAATCAGGCTCTGATACCAAGATAAGCCAGAAGCCCTTACCATGCACATAATACACTCATGCTATGCCTCTTTCCTCTCCTTAGGTACTCTCTGGCTGTGCCCTTTTGTGCCTTACATGCATGATAATGGGACCGTCATATCCAAGATCATAACAAAGATATTTCTGATACATAGGATCCTCATATGAGGCAAGTGTAGAGCATACGTATCTCTGATTACAAAGGTATAATACACGTTCTAAGGTTTTCAGGAGAATAAAGAGAATTTAAAAAGCCATGGAAAGAAAACTCAGGATATTATTTCAAGAACACTTAAGTTTGCTTACAGTTGAAGAGAGCATCTCCTTATATAGACTTGGAGGCTCTGGGATAACAAGCAATCGGCTAGTGACTGGTTACCGACACTCTAGAGTAAAAGATTCTTACAGAGTGAAAATAGGAAAAGATAAAGACACACTTATTACATATAAGATTGGTAGGCTTTTACTTTAATCATGGCGTTGTTGACAGATTGAATGTGATATAATCAGAGTCATCTGAGTCACTAACTCCAAAAAAGTCCTTTGGCCACTGTCGGTGTTCAACAGGTGATGGTGGGTCAGCATTCTCAATGGCTTCTCATGTTTCGATGTCCATTGGGTCTTGGGAATCTTGCCAGATTGGATAGGACCAATCTATGGGCTCATCTGTAAGAGACTGAATGGGTCCAAGAGACATACAATTCACATGAGGCAGGGTCAGAGGTTGATAGCCATTGATTTCGCAGAGATGCTCTGCCAGTTGTCTCCTTAGTGGTTCCATAGTGTCCTTTTCAATGATGGATCCTTCGTAGTTCCTCCATTCATACTCAGAGTTTTGGGTCTAAAGAAGTCCATCAGGCCTTCTAGAGAAAGGCCTATGCATGATGAACGTGGTCTTGATGTTGGGCTGAGTCCTGCTAGGCCTTTCTTTAATTCCATGGGTCTCAATAAGCCATCCGAGACTGTATTGCCATGTTGAAATGGGCTTGAACCATTCTAAGAATCTAAACAGGAGAGTCCTGTTTGTTCTGTCCAGAGTGTGCTGGTATAGAGACATGAGTGGGCACCATAGGAGCCATAACTCTTCAAGGATGAGATCTTTATCTAGATGGATGCTGAAACATGTCAGAAATGAAAATGGATGAGGAGGGGAGTAGTCCCCTTAGGGTATTCCTGGCACTTAGGTAATGGAATAGGTAGTCCTTTGCAAACTGGGCTATTTTTGGGATAGGCTGGTTAGGAGAACAGCCAGGTGGGAAACTATCTGGTGAAGGAACGAGGAAACCAGGAGTGTTTGGGGAAGATGAGGATGCCATGAAGATCAAAGGGAAAGTGGAGTGAGTTCTGATGAGGTGAATTTCTTTAGGTCGAGACAGAAGGTCTGGAATTAAGTTATGTTTCCCTTTGATATGTTGGACTGTGAATTTATACTTAGAAAACCAGTCCTTTAGCCTCAGTAGCTGTGGTTCTGGGAAAGACTTGTTCTTGAAGTCTAGGATCTTCAAGAAAGATGAGCTGTCCATAACCACAGTAAAGTGATGACCAATGAGGTGGAATTCAAATCTTTTTATTTCGTTTTTGACAGCCAATATCTCTTTGTATACTGAGTGGTAGTGTTTTTGTGGCTCTGGGAATTCTCCACTAGCATGTCCACAGATATACCTTTCTCCTTGGATCTCTTCAATAAGGACAACACCCCAGTGGGTGTCACTAGCATCAGTCTGAAGAGTTCGATGTCCTATGCTAGGACTCTTCAGAGGTGGCAGATTCTGAGCCACAGCCTTGAGAGCCTTGACAGCTTTTGTCTGTTCCTCCTTCCAAGGTGGGGCAGTCTTTCTAAGCATTCTTGACAGCTGGCTGGTGTGAGTGGCAACATGAGGAATAAACTTTCTGATGTAGTTGACAATGCCAAGAAACTGTTGTATCTGTTTTACTGATAAGCCATTGTCAGGAAACTTTAATAGTTCTTCTATAATGTGTGATCCTAGTTGGTATTTCCCGTCCTTGAACTTCATTTCAAGGAAGTCAATGTTGGTCTGGGCCAAAGAGCTTTTCTTTTCTGATAGCATGATCCCATGGGAATTCACAAAGGTTTGGAAAGTGGATAAGAGCTCCTTGTGGGCCGTGACATCTTTGGAGAATAGGAGGATATCATCTATACAGATGAGAGCACTATAGAGAATGGGCTCGAATATTTTTGTCATGGGTTTTTGGAAAACAGATGGGGCTATTTTTAAACCAAATGAGAGAACAGTCCATTGGTATTGGGCCGTAGGAATGCAGAAAGCGGTTTTGGGCCTGTTTGTGGGGTTGATACCCAATTGCCGAAATCCGGCCTTGAGATCGAACTTTAAAAAGATATGGGCTTCATGGAGTTGGGTAAATAAGGCTTCAGGTTTGGGTAAAGGAAACTTATCATCCTGAAGGAAATGGTTGAGAGGTTTGTAGTCAATAACAAGCCTCTTTTTTCCCCTTAGCCATTCAGATCTTTTTTCCACATAAAAGGCTTAGCAAGCCCATTGAGAAGATGTGGGTTCTATGAGACCTTGTTGAAGCAATTATCTGCATTCTTCCTGGGCTAAAGCCAGGTCTGCTGGGTTCATACCCGGATGTGATGCCTTGGTCGGGTTTATATCCTCATTGAGCTTGAATGGGAGGTTGACAAAGAAGTCGGAGTTTCTCCATAAGGGTTGGTGATGATGGAACTATGCATGAAAGTCGGCACAGCTTATTAAGAGAAGTTCTTTGTATTCTTGGAACTCGGCTGAGGCATCCGTTAAAGAGTACAACCTTGGCATAGAGGTGAATGGTTGGAAACTTCTTTTGAATTTTAATCTTGTAGGGAGGATCTTCAGATGTTTTGCTTGCTGGTATAAGTCAAAACCAATCAGCAAGTCTTTATCAGGGAGGTTTGACCCAATGACCTTGGTCCAAAGAGTACAAGTGGGAAAGAATTGGATCCCAATGGGCTGTTTAGTGATTAGACTAATTTTGAAAACATTTCCATCAGCTGTCTTGAAATATTCTTCATGTGAGATCCAGTATTCTGAAGATAGAATGGCTAGGTTCATCATGTTTTTATGGTTCCAGTATCAAAGAAACCAATAACGCTGATGGGTCGATCATACTTGCTGAGAGGATGTGAAGTGGAACCAGTGGAATTGGAATAGTATCTGGGTTGTGAGTTGGATGAGAGAATTGAATATGTTGGGCTAGGTAAGAAGGGTAATGGGTCTCAGTGTCAGATTCTGAATGTTCTGAAGACAAAGGCTAGTTCTGATCGAAATCAATATCCGTTCCAAGCACGAAAACAATCTCTTCATTTGATTCATCTTGTTCAGAAAATAAAGATTCAATATCATCATGCTCTAGAGAGATATGAGAAGCCTGTTGAATATGCTGTAAGAGTTTAACAACCTTATTAAAATTCTTGGAGCAATTCTTTGCATAGTAAATATTTTTAAATTAATGAATTTTTTATTTATTTATTAGTAATAGTTGATTAACTATGATATCTTTTAAATTAAAAATTTTTGTATGTACATTATAAAATTATTTATACAACTACACTTAGATAATCTTGATTAAAAGGAAAAAAATACAATTAGATAATCTTTTCTTCCAATATATTACATTTTTTTTTCTATTTTTCCTTGATCAGTTTTTTTTGCACATTAAGACTAGTTTCCTTCTTGCCGATCTTAAGAATTGATCTCCCCACATCACATCAGTATAATACATTTAGAATAAATAATCATCAAGTACTCTTTAATAGAGTCGAATCATAATTGATAAAGATGAAAATCCTTATCAACTGGACAAACCATAGTAGATAATATTACTTTTAATAATAAATAAAATTTTTAATTATAAATTTTAGAAAGGAAAACTGTAAAATTAGGGAAATGAACATATTTTCTTATGGAAAATTAGGAAAAGGAAGAGAAAACAGAAAAGAGGGCTTCCTATTTCCATAAACAAATCATGTTGAATTAAAAAGCCATGAAAAAGTAAACAAAAAAAGGCAACCGGCAAGGCTTTCTGCCTCCATAAATCATAATCATTACTAGCTTGAAGCAAATTCAAAGCAAAATTAGGTTACATGAATACACAAATTGTTATGAGTTATGCTCCTAGTGATAGCCTACATTTTTCAATTCATTTGCACTTGCTTGCTGGTCATCACCCCCTTTTCCCAAAAACACAAGCCGACCTGGCAAAAAGTCCACATAACAATGTTAAATCTAGTAGTTAATGCTGTAGTAGCTAGCACTTAACTGAACTGAAGTATGAAAGCATGTTGGTCAAGAAACAATCCAAGTGGAACTTGATTTGAACTTTTAAGTACGTAGAATTTGAAAGTTACAATCTCATCTTCATCTTGATTGTAATATTCCTAAAAACCATGCCATTAAGTGACAAATGAAAGAAGCAAACCTATGCAGTTACTTGCTTCTGACGCTGACACTGCCAAACAACAAATTCACAACCTTTATGAAGTTTCATGTCCTCTGCTTTTTATCATGCAAGGCGAACTACAATGTATTTTCAATAAGCATTTATCACTTTGACTTGACGTATATCTCTCTGTGCATGCACATGTATACACACATAGAGCTAAAGCTGTCTGTATTTAAGAATTGTGTGGTGAAGCTGAGATCAACCGGTTCCTAACGTTGACTCCAAAATTATCTATTTCAAAATTCCAAGCACAAAAGTAACAGATTCCAAGGCCACCAAACAGCCAGAATACACAGCTAAATGCCAAATTGTCTTGTAGAGTTAAAACTAAAAAACATGTCAAATAAGTCATTTGAAAGAATAACAGTACTGTTCTCAAGACTCATAAATAATGCATAGGGGAGCTTAAGCCTTAATTAATGCAAGTAGAGTGGCAGAAAAGAGAATTATAGCCTAAAGCATGATTCCATCAAAACATTAAATCACTGCTATCTTTCACAATATTATGATAAACATCTGATTTTTTTTTTTTTTCAGGTGTGGTATGTATAAAATTTATGACATGCATATAAAAGAAAGTGGCACGTCCATCTCAGTGTTAAATATCTTTGTTTTCAAAATATGAAGCCATCATTGAAGTCCCAATTCCTCACGGTAACAATGGTAAACAGCAACAAAACACATAAAGAATGAACATACCATGTTGACGAATAGCAACCTCTCTTATGCGACGAACAAGACCAGTGATCGGATCAGTGAACAGCCTGGACTCCAGACTTCCCTCCAGATAAATAATTGAACTATAAAAAGAAATTTAGAACATTGCCACTGAAATCAGGATCCACATGATCAATTGCAAAAGTTAGCAGTAGCCAAAAATCAAGACAAATTGAAAATCATCAGCAAAAATCATCACTTCACATTAACAAAGAAATTCATTAAAATATACCATAAAGAATAAAAGTTTAGGCGCACAGCTTAGAATCAAAATAATTTCTAGAAACAAATAAGAAAAAACAAAAGGAAATACCTTTTGATTAAAAAAGTTCAATTTAATGAGAAAATTTCCCATGTTTGACAAGAGTTGCTTCCCATGTACTGATCTAAAACAGCTCATCAAGCAATTTCTTTTTTCTTTTTCTTTTTTTTTTTTTTTGAAGGACCTCATCAAACAGTTTCTATATTAACCATAATAGTAAAAACTTAAACAAAAGTTCCCATGTTTCCTGAGACATTTGTATAATGCATTGAATTTATGTTGATGCTGCTCGCCATAATATTATTCCAGCAGGCTCTCCAAATAGATAATTTAGTACATAATGGAGTTCTCTACCATAGAGCATTTAACCTTATATGCTCAAAAATGAGAGGGGAAAAAGAGGACCTTTGAAGACAAAATTGAACCACTACAATGTGCTCCATTGAAAATAACTGGAAATAAATACAGCAAAAGCCAGTGAAAAAAACTTGATTGCATCATTTGGCTGCAAGTGAAAGTACCAAAAAATGAAAACAAAAAAAATGGTCTATCCAAAGTCGAAATACAATTGGCCTTCAAGATTGCCGTTTTATAGACACTGACATATTTCAGCAATATAAACTCTATAGCACTGTTATCAAAGGCGCGCCTCAGGCGCAAGCCGCACCAGGCGCAGCCCTAGGCGCCTCGGGACAACTGAGGAGCACCACCTCACCGAGGCGCACTGAGGCACACCAAGGCGCGCCCCAATAAGGCAAGGCGCTTGATAAAAAGGTAGGCTGTTAGGGTTTTTTTTTTTTTAAGCTTGTCCAGCAGCCAGCAAAAAGGAAAAAAAAAGAAGAAGAAAAAGAAGAACAAGAAGAAGAAGATGAGTGAAGGGAGAGAACAAACAAACCTGGTAGTATTTTTTTTTATTTTTTTCTTATTCTTTTTCTTCTTCTTTTTATTCTTTTTCTTCTCCTCTCACTCTCCTTTGCTCTCTTCCCCTGTGCTGCATTTTTTTCTTTTTGTTTCAGTGTTTCCTTTTTTTTTTTTTTGCTGCCAATGCCATGCTTTCTCTCTCTCTCTCTCTCTCTCTCTCTCTCTCCTGTGCTGGGTATTCTTTTTCTGCTTCTCTTTTTTTTTTTTTTGAACTGCCATGCTCTCTCTCTCTCTCTCTCTCTCTCTCTCTCTCTCTCCTGTAGTGTTTCTGCACTGCACTTTCTGTTTCTGCTTCTCTTTTTTTTTTTTTGACTGCCATGCTCTCTCTCTCTCTCTCTCTCTCTCTCTCTCTCTCTCTCTCTCTCCTGCAGTGTTTCTGCACTGCACTTTCTTTTCTGCATTTTTTTTTTGCTGCCATGCTCTCTCTCTCTTTCCTGCACTGTTTCTGCACTACACTTTCTTCTTCTGCATCTTTTTTTTTTTTGCTGCCAATGCCATGCTCTCTCTGGTTTCTGCACTGTTACAGCAGCTGTAATTTTTCATTTTCTTCTTTTCATGCTCTCTTCTTAGTCCTTACCCTGCAATGTTTTTCTTTTTCTTTTCCTTTTCTTTTTAGTATAAATCTGTGATTTTGACATATTATTTATTGTGAATATGTGAAAATATGTTGAGACTTGACCTTTATTGTTAATATGTGAAAATATGAGTATGAGGAGGATAATGAACAAGATGAAGAAGATGAAGAGGATTTTGATATTTCTATTGATGTGGATTGAACATTTAGTAGTTTTCTAGTTTATTAAACTTTAATTTTTAATAGTTTATTTTTATCTCTTTTGGATTATAAACTAATTATTACTTGCATATTTGTTAGTTATTATTATATAGTTTTATGTTACTTGAGGCGTGATAGCATAATTATAATTTTTTTATTTTTAATATATATTTTTTATTTTTGCGCCTTGGCTCTCTCGAGCGCGCGCCTGCGCCTGCGCCTGCTCCTTGCGCCTTGCGCCTAGGCTCCAAGACACCTTGGCGCCTCGGGCGCCTTGAGCCTTTGATAACTATGCTCTATAGTAGAAACAGCAACTATAATTAACTATGATGCAAAGGCATTTGATTCTCTGCATTGTACATGACCAAACCATCTTAAATGGCCCTCTCTCATTTTATCTCCAAACCTTCCTGGCTATCTTTCCTTTCTTTCAATATGTCAAACAAGCAAATCAGCTATAAGCTATTTGACACACAACAACTAAAAGGCCTTGAAGGGACAAAAACAAAATCTCATATCTGAATGCAATAGAAATTTGTTTGCAAAATCTAAGGAAAAAGGCAGAATTTTTAAAAAGCTTTAAAATGCAAGAATTCAATTCTACTTGCTTGATTCTCATATTTGGAAGCTCTTTAAGTGATAGAATTCAATTGTTAAGGAGTCAAAAGTATCATTTTGCAAGAACTGGAAACTGCCCATCATTTAAAAAAAATAAAAAATAAAAAAAACCTTAAAGTAACTTTGTCATATTTTAAATTCAATCCAATTTATCATTTTACAAATTATTCTAAACGACTGAATTGTATCACAAACCAATTGAACTGAATTCTTTCGCATGATTGAATACAAAGTGTGAAGTTTAGAAGATTTTAGCACCATACCTACAATGCCTTATGCATTACACTCAAGGTCCAACGCAATCCAGATTGCGTCACATAACATAATCCTAAAGAGGCAGAACTGCTGGAAATTTTTGAATCAGTTCTTTAATTGATTCTGTTCATAAAGCCTTAAAGGAAATATCTATGGACTCAGTAATCCTAAACCTTTTTAAGACTTTGACTTCTAAAACTTAAAGTACTCATTAGAGATGTACATGGGTTAGTTTGGACAGTCTGGATATATAATGCTAAACCCAGTGTTATTAAAGCAAGAGACGACATTAAGACGAGAGGCGAGGGCCTTTTTGAAGTGAGGAGCTATAGCCAATATATATATATATATATATATGTGTATATATATATATATATATATATATATATATATTATACTTTTAACTAGTTTAATGAGTAAAAACCATATTGCAAAGGAAAAAAAAACATATTATTTGCAGTGCACAATATGTAATATAAGAGAAATGGAAGCAAAAAATAATAAGGTTATATAAAGGAAATGAAATTTAAAGAAAGATTAATTAACTCCACTTTATTGGGAGTTTAGAACAAGTGTTTGACAAAAAAGACACTGAGAACTCTTCAATAGATAGGATTTATATAGGACAAAAAAATTTACATATGTGAAAACTAATATTTTAGCTTAATCAGATATTGTATCATAGCCAAAAATGGAGAATGTCAAATATGTATTGTAAGAATCTCTAAAAATGTAAAATATGTATTGTTAGAATCTCTAAAATATTTCCTATTTATTTTTATTCCTTATTTGAGAAAGAGTTGACTTAGGAATTCACTAGCTATATAATCACTTTGCTGTATAATCCTTAATTTAGATCCTAATTTATTATAATCCCTTATTAGTTGTCTAATCCCTGATTTAGTTCTTAATTGTTGTAATCCATGATTAGTTGTTTTTTTTTTTCCTTGTTTAGTTAGGTCTTCATGGTGTATATATTCTTCTCGTACCTATAACTTAAAAAAAAAAAAAAAAAGTTTTGTTCATGTACAGCTAGCCGTAATTAGTGTGATTGCTTATGTCTTAGGAGAGGATTAAGCTATCAGTGCAGATTTAGTTCCTAATTTGTTGTAATCCCTAATGATGAAGAGTATTATATAAGAAAATTACCTTCTAATCTTTTGCTGTGTAAAAAACAAATTAAAAAAAAGAAGTAAATGTTACATGAAAAAAGCGCCGCCTCTGTCGCCTCTCGGCTAGCGCCTTTCTCTCTAGGGCGCTCGCCTCATGCAATCTAGGCAAGGAGCTACAGGGTCGCCTCGCCTCACCCGGCGCCTCGCCTCGCTCCTCGCCTGGTGCCTCAGAGTGCCTTTAACAACATTGGCTAAACCAAACCAAGCTTCTTGGTTTATAAATAATTCAAACTGAAAACAACCATTAAAATATTGAAACCAGCTATTTCAGTTTATTAAAATATCAAACCAATACCAACCATTAAACTCATAAAACAAAAAAAAAAATTGGCTTGAACTGGTTTGGTTTGGATTAGTCAGGTTGGGTAATTTGTGCGGGCTGACGTACACCCAACACCCCTAGTACTCATAATCCTAAAGTAAAGTACTTCTAATGATACTACTAATAATATATCCCTAACAAATAGCAAAATTACTGCAATGCTGAGCACACAATTAAAATGAGCTCACATCATCATATGAAGAACCTCAACCTGCAGATCATACAACTCAAATTTAAATTACCTTAATTCCAAGACCACCATTATTCACCATGGATGATCATGACATGCTGGTAATAGAATGAAAACTCCAATTTGAATCACAAAAATGACTCCATTAATACAAAAATATGAGCACAATAATGCATCTCAAGATTTAAATTATAAGCATGATAAAGTATCACAAGATACAACTTGCATTGAAATGCATAATTATTAAAATGATTCTGCGATTCCAGAATAGGTAATTTGATAATCCTCAATACAGAATGAAAACTCCATATTTAAGCATCCAATCCATAATTCTATTGGGAAAAACAAGGTATGAATTGCTTCAAAACTTACCCTGGTAAAATACTCTTCATAAAAAGACTCCCCAACCTTTCTTGGTAAACTGCAACCCGGTGCCACTGAACAGAAGACCGATTTTCATACTCTCCTGGCTCCTCATTCTGTAATGGCCTCCTATTATTGCGAATACCACCTGTCCCCAGGGAGAACATTGTCACAGTCCTCCCATTCCTCAACTTCTTCTGCCATGGACTCCTCCCAACCTGCCCCACCAATATTGCCTAAAACTCACACACAGAAGCCACAAATCAAAAACCCTAAAAGTGTCAGTTGTAGAGATTAATCTTTAGCACGTTTGAGGCACTAAAAATCATCATAATTACATATTTACACTTACATACCATCAACCCACACAAACAGCAAAAGATATTCGTTCCAAGAACTTCACAAACCCACCAATAAAAATAAAGAAAGAATAATGAAACTTAAAATGCTATAAATAACAAATAAACACAATTTTTTTATTTTGCCAAACACGGGAGGGATTTTGGCAGCACCCTGTAAATGCCAACATCGAGGCCATCCTCGAGCCGCTGTTGATAGACCACTCGATCATCAGTCGAAGCTGGCGAAGCTGCTGTTGGTTCAGATGTTGATGAGGAGAATAATGATGACTGCGAGGTTGAGTTGGGCACAGAATCCGCGGCGGAGTTCAGATCGGAGTCTTCAGAGTTATAGTCGTCGCGAGAGGATAGGTTGTCAGTGCAAAAGGGCATGGAAATCTGAGAGAAGTTGGAGTTAGAGAGAAGGGAACGAGAGAGCCTGCGTGAGAGAGCAGCAATTGAATTAGCCATTTCTTTGAAACTCAAAATTTCAATGATTTTGTGTTTTAGGGCTTAAATCCTTAAACCCACAACTTAAAACCCTGGCGACCTCGACCTTAGCCTCGGCCTTGACCTCGCCACGCTATACTGTTTTCGTTTCGTCATGCAAGAACTCGCTCTTTTATTTTTTTTCATAAATTATATATTAAATCGGTGGACCTGGGTGAATTTCACCAGAAAATTTTGAACTTTTGCCTTATTAGTTATTATTTAAATTAAATTTTAATTTGAATCATAATATAATTCAAATTAAAATTTAATTAATATAATAATTTCAACAAACTAAGCCGAGTTTGAACATAATTTGATATGATATAAATAAATTTGAGACGAATTGAAGGTTAATCATTTATAATATAAATAAGTTTGAGATGATTTGATCTCAAATTTAAAATATTTAAATGGAGCCCTTGAGCTGTAATCTCCTTCGATAGCTTAATAAAGATGGCTCAATATAAGGGAACTTGGCATGCGGAGGGGGCTTGATCAGGAACAGAAATAGTAATTGGGTTAGGGATTTTTCTCTTTATATTGATACTTGCTCAGCCCCGTGTGCAGAGCTTTGGGGTCTTTTTGAAGGAATTAAGTTAGCATGGTCTCTCTGATTATCTGAGCATCCGCAGTCACCAAGTGAAAAGCGATAGCTTGTTGGCGGTTAATATGATTAGTGAGGATTCTTTGTCGATGGTGGCGTACATCCGTTAGATGTCAATAAGAAATTATTTTAATTTGAATTGGGATTGCAAGATTGGAGAGGCATCATTCAGCTGATAAGCTTGCGGATCTCGCTGCGTAATTCCCTATAGGTCTCAATGGTTTTGAACTTCCCTTGGATTAGATCACAGATAGCTTAGTTAAAGGGAACTCGACATGTGGAGGGGACAACAATGGTAATTGAGTTGGGGATTTTGCCTCTCATATTGGAACTTGCTCAGTCCCTTGTGCAGAGCTTTCGACTCTATTTGAAGGAATTAAGTTAGCTTGGTCTTTGATTATCTGGGCATCTGTAGTCTCTAAGGGAAGAGTGATAGCTTGTTGATGGTTAATATAATTTGTGAGAATTCTTTACCGCATGGTGGTTTACGTCCATTAGTGATGTCAATAAGAAATTATCTTGATTTGAATTGTGATTGCAATATTAGTCATGTGGTTTACGTCCATGGTTTGTTTTGAGCTTCCCTTACCTTAGATTAGATCAATGATTGCTGCATGATGTTTGTGGGGTGTCATACCCCAGGTTTTGCTATTAGTTTTGTGCCTAAGCTGTGCTCCTTTCTGTACACACAAAAAAAAAATACAAAAAGAGTTGAGCTTGAGCTAATTTCAAGCTTAAAAAATTTTAATAAATCAAGCTTGTACTGTTTAAAATTCAATGATTCATTTATACTTTTTATTTTTGTCTTTTTTTTATTGTCTCTTTCTTTTTTATATAAAAAAAAAATACAAAAACAGTTGAGCTTGAGCTAAGTTCAAGCTTAAAAATAAGAAAAATTAATGAATCAAGTTTCTAGTATTCAAAACTCGACTCAACTTGATTCACTTATACCTTTTATTTTTACCTTTTTTTTAATTGTCTCTTTCTCCTTTGACTTTTTATAATTTTTCTATTTACCATTTTAGCTTTACTATAATCTTAATTTTATATCCTATCTCCTTAGAACTCCGTTTTGCTTAAATTGTAAATTTTCTTTAGTTTTTTAAGAACAGCAACAATGCGGTCAGGGTGGGGATTGCTCTACTTAGGGATGTGCAAAAGGTCGGTTCGGTTTCAAATCAAATCAAACCGATAAAATCAAAAATCAAAAATTAAAAATATTAAAAACTGAACCAAATTGATTAATAAGAGAAAATCAAATCGAATCGAATCAATAAATATCGATTCGGTTCGGTTTTAAATCTATCAAACCGAAATTTATAAAATTTCATATTTTTAATATTAAATCTAAATAATAAAACATAAAAACAAAAAAAAATTAGAAATCAAAACTCAAAAATCTTAAGGTTCGGTTCGGTTTTCTTTAATTTCGATTCGATTCTATTTGATTCGATTAGGTTTGATTCAATTTTCTTTGATTTCCTATATATATTAATAATTTCGGTTTGGTTTGTTTATTTTTTTACTTTTTATGAAAATAACCGAACCGAATCGATTAACTGAAATTATCAAAATTATAAACTAAATCAAACCTATTAAATTTTAAAACTGAACCGATTAAATCAAATTGAATCAATTTAGTTTGATTTTTTAGTTTAAACCGAAAACTGCTCTCCCCTCGCTCTACCAATCTCTATCTCGTAAGAGATTGGTGTCAGGATGAAAACTTTCTTTGCTGAAAGCTTGTTGAAAGCAGGACGGGACGAGTTTCCTTGTAAGGATTTTCTTTTTACTTAAATATATAAAAATATATTATTTTTGATAATAGTAATAAAAAAATTAATAATAATATATTATAGGATGGGTTTTGAAGACATGGGAGAAGAGACATTTTCCTCATTTCTGTCCCATGCCGCATCAAAATTGAAGAAAATTAATCAAACTACAAGACAGACCAAGTCAGAATCGATAATAATTATCATCTCTATGATTTTTACTATGATTGTGAAAAACATCAAATGCTTAAATTTTCTGTATTTCAATGGAACCATTGAATCATTATGTGCAACGGAAAAAGGAAAAAAAATGCCTTTTGTTAATTTTAATTATTGGAAATTATAGCAAACATCAGTTAGGTCTTTCTCAGATTTCAACACAAATACATCTCACCCTCAACAAATGCTAAAGCTTTCAGTCTTGCTTTTAATGATCTACTTGCATTGACCATTCACGTACTTCAGTCGAGAATACGCGGCCTATTTAAGGCATTTTTTTAATTAAAAAAAATTTCAAGTGTGATAGTCATTACTTTTGGACTAAGGATTTATAGTTAAATGAAGACGGTCATTACGTCAAGGCTAAGAAAACTTACCATTAAACTCGAATTGAATCCCAATGAAGCTTACAAGGAAAAACCGTCTTTGATCCATATCTCACTCTTGAATAGAAATAATATTTAGCTATCAACATTAGTGTAGGGATTCAACCAGGATTGAAACCATGCCACTACACCAGACTTACCACTAAGTCATCAGGTCTAATGGTCACGGCACCTTCGAATTAGCTACATGAATCCACTTTCATTTTTCTGCTTATATCATTCTTTGGTGCTAGTTAGTAATCTTCCCTAAGTTGGAGTTTGGACATCTTGCAGGTTTGAGATTCGTAGAAGGAACATCATGAAATGTTCATAAGCTATTCCATGGATAAAATGCTTCCTCAGTGTGAGACATTCTGCAAGCAACCCAGCTCCTGGAAGCGACAGACTCCTTTGGTTAACCACTTTGTCTAACGGTGGCCAATAATCAAGCTCATTAAGACTCAAATTCCCAATCCCATTCAAGAAAAACCTCTCCCACGAGCTCAAATACATTTGTCCATATGGGGCAGTTAACGCAAATCCTATTATGTCACTGCAATGCAACTACATCTTTGACAGTCGGAGACATTGGGTAAGGCATATATCATTCCAAATGCACGCTGTGATGGTTTATGCCAGCCTATACAATCCCCTTCAACCAGTATTTGAATCTCCCCCAAGTTAGGGTAATCACTGCAGCACCTTCTTTCCTCTATAATGCGCATATCCAATTTGTGGTGAATGAAGTTGAGCTTTCTGTAGGTACATGTTTTTGTTTGTGTTCTCTCTCTCTCTCTCTCTCTCTTTCTCTGTTATTTACGTACCTTCAATTATTCATTTAATAGATAAAGACAGAAAAGAGAGTGAGAGAAACAGAGAGAGAAGAGGGAAATTGACCGTACAAGGGTGAGGAAGAAACAAAAATTACTAAAATTGGATGTTATGTGAAAAATTTACCTGATTAGGATGAAAAAAGTCAGGAGCGTAAAAATGCTAATAGTAATAGCGTTTTAATGTCCAAAATGTTATTAATAATGGCGTTCAAAAAAAACGTCAAAAACGAAAGCTATTCAATTTTTTTTACAAAAAAAAAAGCTGGACGCTACTTACAGTAGCGTCCAACTTTTGTTTAAATTTTTTAATATTTTAAAT
Source organism: Hevea brasiliensis (assembly GCF_030052815.1). Classification (NCBI taxonomy): domain Eukaryota; kingdom Viridiplantae; phylum Streptophyta; class Magnoliopsida; order Malpighiales; family Euphorbiaceae; genus Hevea; species Hevea brasiliensis. The sequence goes on from NC_079494.1 coordinate 103,090,400, forward strand.
AATATATAAATATTATTTTAATAAATAATATTATAATAATTAATATTATGTATTATAATATTTTTATTATAAAAAATTATTTTTTTATTTAAAATTAAATTTTAATTAAATAAAAAATTAAAATATAAAATATTATTTATTAAAATAATATTTTTAATTTATTTAAAATATAAAATAAAATATTTAAAAATCTAAAGAAAAATTGGACGATAAGTAGTGTTCAATTTTTCTTAAATTTTTTAATTATTTATTTTTTTAATTTTTATTTTATTAAATTTTAATTTAATTTTAAATTAAAAATATTATTTATAATAAAAATATTAAAATATATATTATTAAATATTATAATTTTATTTATTAAAATAATATTTTCAATTTATTTAAAATATAAAATAAAATAATTAAAAATCTAAAGAAAAATTGGACGTAGCGTCCAATTTTTCTTAAATTTTTGTAATGACCTGAATTTTAAATACTCATATATTTGGTTTTATTTACAATACTTTAATTATAATTTAGTTATTTAAAGTATGTGCTGAAATCAATAGTTATATTATGAGAATATTTTATATATATGTATTGTTTTAAATAGATCACCTCTAGTTTATAAATAATTTTAATTATATATATATTATAAATAACAATTTATGCATTTATATTAAATAAGCAATAATAAATGATAATATAGATTCTAAAATTTCTATTAAAAATTTTAATGTTTTATTTTAGTTAACTAGTTGATAATTTAATTAATTTAGATTAAATGATTTTCTAATTTACATTAATATATCATTAACAATAAAATAGGATAGATTAAATTGTAAGCAAATAATTTATAGTATAATCTAGCTCTAAGTATAAGTTAGTACTATATTATTTTAAGAGAATAGTAAATATGTTTTACTTGGAAAATTAATAATAGTTATAATAGTATATATATATAATATAAATAGGAGAGAGGACATGAATTTTCTTTAATGAAGAGCTTCTCCTCTGTCAACAACCAATCAAAAAAAAAATAAAAATAGAGAGAGAGAAATGGGTACAGCATCTTTTCGGGCAATTTTTGGCCAATCCGACCGTCGGATCGGAAATCCGAGGCCACCGATGGACTCAGGACGACGAGATCTTCGAGATAGGACTGGTCCCGCTCCGATCGGACACTGTTTGAAAAAGGCAATAATCGGACGGTCCAGATCGCTTGGTGAGATTTTCGAACTTTTTCGGTTTCTAAAATTTAAAAATAATTTTATGATAATTATTAACAAAATTTGGACTTAAATTAGGTGCGATCGGATCGAGGATAGCTTACCGGCGTCGGGACTGCATTTTCAGCAAGATCCCGTCTCAGAACGTGGTCAATATTACAGTCAATCCTAGCATTTTTAGACGTTCTGGACGCGTTCCAGGTGTCAGAATTGGCATAGGTAAACCTGAACTCCAAGTTGCTCATTTTCGACGAATATCGATTTAGAATAAAATTCATAAAATATTCGTGGATGATCGAAAAATTATAATTCCTTTTGCAATAGTCTTATAATATTATTAGGGACCGCGGAGCGAAATTTCAGAATTTTTAGAGCTTGTTTGAGTGGATTTTTGCAAAATGTCAATTATAGGGACTAAAACGTAATTTTTAAGATTTTGAGTATTGTTTGATTTGGAGGGCCCAGGAGGGGCCATGTGATATTGATGAGATGTGATTGTGGAAATTGAGAATCTAGAAGTGTTATTTGAGCCTTTTTGCAGGTTGGGTAGGTCCTAGGTATAGGGGAGACTCTGCCGGATTTTCGGCACGACTTAGGACGTATTGGTCTTTTTCTTTGTTTGTATTGAGTCAAATTTATTAAATGATTGTAATAAAATTGTCAGGTGAGCCGATGACCTTCTTCCTCCGCTCACCGCATTGACCAACGTCAAGTCTGTGAGTAAAATATTAATTTTAATTATAATTTCGATATTATTATATGTTCAAAGATGCCCATGCATCACTTATATGCATATATTTATGTAGTTAAACTCTAGGCACGATTTATGTTGCATTCATAATCGTTGATGTACCATGGATGTTGTTGTGGTAATTTGGAGCAGCAGCGTGGCGTTGGCGTGCGTGTGATGTGGTGTGGACTATGGAAAGGACGGGTAGTCACGCTTGAGTAATTCGGGACCTGCTCTTCGAGGGGTAGTCACGGCTTGAGTAATTCACTGACCCTCGATTTGGTTATTAAGTGGAAGTCCGAGCTTGAGTAATTACCGCTGGGTTGGATTTAAGAGAGTCAGATAGGGATCACCCCATATGTTATGATTGATACTACAGGGTGTGTGAGTGCTACAAATTACCTTAATGATGAAAAGATGTGAAAATTTTTTGTATGTTTCTTTTCAATCTACAGTTTTCAGTAGTTTCAGATAGTTATAGAGATTATATATAAGAGTGATATGTTACTCTCGAGTCGAACGCTCACTCTGCTCAAAAATTTTTACAGGCCACAGGAGGATATTTTGTTGCAGGTTAACTCGCTTTTTACCTCGCAGGTTGTTTATCAATATTGTGTAATTTTAATTACTCCTAGAATTTCCGCATGTGTTAGCAGTAATTATTTGAAATTGGTCTGTAATATTATATTCATGTTGGACCTGTAAACTTAATATTTTAAGTCTGTTTGATGGATTGGATGAGGGAGCTGAGCTCCCATTTATTATTATGTTGATGAGTATGTGGAGGGTGAGAGCTCCCAATGGATTGTTTATTGTGTTTACAGTCGGGTGAGTCGAAAACTCCCGTTGGAAAGTCCATTTTATGGCCTGGACTGTCCGCTTGTTTTCTTGATATTGGGCCCAAATGGGCCTTAGAGTTGGGTTAATGCATAGTTAAGCCTTACTACGCCCTGGGGCTTTAGGTCGCCTGTGTCCTAGTACGCCCATAGGTTGGGTCGTGACAATTTTTTAATTATTTATTTTTTTAAATTTAATTTTAAATTAAAATTATTATTTATAATAAAAATTTAAAATATATAATATTAAATATTATAATTTTATTTATTAAAATAATATTTTTAATTTATTTAAAATATAAAATAAAATAATTAAAAATCTAAAGAAAAATTGGACGCTACTTATAGTAGCGTCTCATTTTTCTTAAATTTTTTAATTATTTATTTTTTAATTTTTATTTTTATTTTATTAAATTTTAATTTAATTTTAAATTAAAAATATTATTTATAATAAAAATATTATAATATATATTATTAAATATTATAATTTTATTTATTAAAATAATATTTATATTTTATTTAAAATATAAAAAAAAATAATTAAAAATTAAAAAAAGGTTGAACGCTACTATAAGTAGCGTCCAACCTTTAAATTTTTTTTAATTGATTTTTTATTATTTAAAGGAAAGCTGGACGCTATTTTTGAATAGCTTTCAGCTTTCTTTTTAAACATCTGGACGCTATTTATAATAGCGTCCGGACCTTAAAAACACCACTATGATTAGCGTTTTGCATTCAGCCCGTCTACCTCAGCACAATTCATCCATTTTTGGTAATTAATTTCAAAATCACCTGTTTTGGTAAATTTTATTTTTGATTACACCTTTTTGGTAATTAACCCGAGAGAAGAGATGGTGAGGTTAGCGATGGCCAGCGGAGGAAGAAGAAAGATGGTGGATAAGTAAGGTGGAGAAGAAGGGGTTGGATCAGTTTTTAAATTAAACCGACTTACTCAAATTATATGATTATTTTATTACAATTACTTAATTTCAATTTATTAAAGTAAAATTCTTCGACTTAATTTTATTTCAAAACGAAGTTTTCCCAACTTATAATAATAAATTTTCAGATAAAAAAAATAAAATTATTCTTTTGTTTTATTTTTATCTTTTTCTTTTTCTATCTTTATGAAAAAAATTAATGAATAATATTATCAATAAAATTATTTTATTTTAAATAAATTTAATAATAAAATTATTAATTATATATATGTTATTTATTATTATTAATTAAAATTATATATATAGAAAAATACTAATATAATAATAATAAATTTCAAATTTTAAAATAATATTTTATTAATATTTTGAAATTTTATCAAGTTTTTATATAAAAAATAAAAAATAATAAACAATGACTAATAATTATAGATTTTTTAATTAAATATTAATTTAGTATTAATTAAAAAAAAAGAAAAAATAACATAAAAACTATTATTGCAAGTTAATGGTCCTTTTTTCCATAATGAAATTAAATTTTAGAAATTTTATGTTAACAAATTGAAATTGAGCAATTAAAATAAAATAATTACTTAAATTGAGAGATAATTAATGTAATTTACTCGATTGAATTAGGTAAGTGGAGATAACAAGAGGAGTGCAAGTGAAAAAGATAGATTTAGTTTTTATTAGAGGATTAAGTCATCTTAATTTTTTTTTTAGAAAAAATCAAATTAGTTTTTTAATTAAAAAATAAATTATTACAAATTAAAAATAATTTTATATTCTTTAAATTAATATAAGAAAAATTTTATATTACAAATTAAAGTTTAAATAAATATATAATATATCAATTGTTTAGGACAAAATTTATTTTACTTTCAAACATTTTAAACTAATTCAGTTTTGCAATAATAATAATAATAATAATAATAATAATAATAATAATAATAATAATAAATAAATAAATAAATAAATAAAATGGTATATAATTAAATTTGGGAGGAAGATAGTAATCCATCACATTTAAACTTTTACAAACACTTTCAAATAGCTCCTTCAAACTATTAAAAAATATACAATAATTAATTTTTAAACCATTTTTGGAAAATAATTTCTCAGTTATAACTTAATAAGATGTTTTAGTGAGAACATCAGGGCGTGTTCAATAGTGGAAAATTATGGTAATTTTTTAATGAATTCTGTAAAATAATTACAAAATATAGTTTTTAATTTATAGGTGCTAATTTTTATTTATTGAAAAATTAATATTTTATTTTTTAAAAATTTAATTAATATTTTTAAATTATTTTTCATTATCTTTTTTTAATAAAAGTCATATTTTTTCAATGAAAAATAACAGTTTTTCTATTACAAAAAATATATTACAACTTTTCTATGGCTAAATTATTTATTTACAATAATAAAAAATAATTATATCATTATAAAATAAATAAATAATACATATTAAAGTAAAATAAAATTTTAAATATATTTATAATTATTTATTTTTTTAATTAGAAATATATGAATAGTTGTTTAAATTAAATAATTATTTTTTATTATTAACAGTGAACATTTTTTTATTTTTTTTAAAAAAATGAAAATAGAGTATTTAAAAAAATAAAAAAATAAAGTTCCTCAGCATTTGCGTTTCTTTTTTTCTCCACTCTACTGATATACTGTACATTTTGGTAATTTTCACAGGAATTTTATTTAATATTTTACTTTTATCTCTTAACTTTAATATATTACTAAATAATCTTTTAATTTTAATTTTGTTTGATAAAAAATTTCTCTAATATGCGATAAGAGATTTTTATATTAAAAAAATTTCTCTAAATTATAATGTATTATCTATAAATATAATTTTAATATTTTTTAGTGAATAATTAATTTTCATTATTTTTAGAAAATTGCTGATATTTTTATAATAGATTTAGATGATTAATGAAATTTTTAATATTTTTTTAATATGAAAATGAGATAAAAATATCTTTTTATTATTTTTTTTAATATGAAAATTTAATATAAAAAATATGGGAAATTTTTATAAAATAAAATAAAATTTTAATAATTTTTTAATAATAAATTAAAATTAAAAGATAAAAGTGAAAAAAAAAAACAACCTCTATACATTCACATTCTGCCATAAAATATTATTGTTATTAATTTATGTACTGTGTCGACCCCACACAAGGCTTCAGATAACTTGTATGCATTACAAATTGCAATGGATGGATTTTCTCTGTATCTTTTCTTATCCTCAAAATTCCTTTCCCGGAAGAAAAGTCTTTAGCTTCAAACTGAACAAAACCCTCTTCACAGAGAAATGTTACAAAACCCCAAACTCCTCCAAATCCAATCCTCCCTTAAGCTCCATTCTCTAATACCACCAACACATTTTCAAAGCATACCCACTTGCCCTATCATCAAACAATGTTGCAAGTTGTCTCGCAGAGAGCTTGCAATTTTCAGCAATTCTTCATTGCTTCTTCTTCTCAGCTCTCAATCTCTAGAACCATTTAACCTGTCAAAAGCAAAAGCTGAAGAAAATTTGCCAGGAACCAGTAAAATTGATCAGCCAGAAGAGAAAACAGGGACTAATCCAAACTGCAGCAACCAAACTCCAACTAAGCAAGCATTTCTTGATATATCCGTTGATGGAGAACCTGTTGGCCGCATTATTATTGGATTATATGGAGAGGGTGTCCCTGCTGGAGCTGCTAGGTTCAGTAATCTTGTGAGTGGAGCTGCTGGTATTAGCTACAGAAGAAAAGAGTTCATCAAAATCATGCCAAACTATGTGCAACATGGTGGGGTGAGATCTTATGGTGTGGATGCTGAGCTTGCAAGTAGAAAAGGAAGTAACTTGGCAGTTGAAAGCCTCGCAGATGAATGGGAGAGACAGAGTGAGTGTTCAGGGATCAAGAATTCGGCTGGGACTGTTAGCATAATTGTGAGGGATCCATTGAAACCTCCTCCAAAGTTGAAGTTGATTGCAAGGAATGGGAAGTTAGAGATTGATAAAGAAAAGGTGGGAACTGATCCAAATGGTACCGAATTCGTGATCGCCACTGGGGATTCACCGGACCTGGATGACTCAATTCTGGTGATTGGAAGAGTACTAGAAGGTATGGAGGTTGTGGAGAGAATTGGACGAGTGAAGACAGTCCAAGAGAACACTGGTTCCCCCTATTTCAGGTAAGTCAATTCTCTGGCAGTTCTCTCGCAGAACATTGTTCTGTATAAACAGAAATGCTAAGCTCATAAAACAAGATCACCTTTTAAGAATTCATTGCATAATCACAGAGTTAATAAACAGTAAAATTATTTCTTTTTTCTGGTGAGCAGAGTTGCAAAGCTTATAGGAGACAAGAGGGCTGTTGTTGCAGAAAGAGGCTTTAACAGACCTTATTCAAAGGTGATTGTCACCAATTGTGGCTTGATGGAATAACACCAAATTCTTCTTGTAATTTCCCCCCTGCCAAAATCTCACAACAATATTTAAGAATGCAATCTGTCCTGCCAATGTTACAGTTTAATTCACAAAATACTTTAGGTTGTAAAATTTGATGGCTGCTGCCATGCCAAACCTAGTGATACAACAGTCAACAATTGCATGGTATGAATACATAATTTCTATGGTCACAGTACCTTGATCATGGAAATGGGTGAAGGAGATTTGTAGAAAGGCTAGAATGCACTTTTGATGAAATAAAGCAGATAATGCTTGCTTCCAACCAGCTGCTCGAGTGTTTGCTGATACAATCCAGGGGCAAAAATATCTGTGCTGACTGAATGGATCAAACTCCATTCCTTCATCAGATATTTCTTTCAGCTCCTTTCCTGAAACATGAGAAGAACATGATTGAAAAATGACAACAAACTCTCAAGCAAATAAAAAACAAGAGCAATTCACACCATCAACAGCAAATTCTGCAAATGCATGAGGGAAAAAAAATACATTTAAAATGACCAACAAACATAATTTCAACAATAGACCTGCTATGCTAAATTGGTTAGTCTACATATAAAATATAAAATATATAGAATTCACATATTTATATCTTAGATTCATAATAAATTAGGTCTAGTAGCATTGAGGATGAGTGAAATGCACTGCAAACTCATTTGATAAACAATGTCTTCCATAATGCTTGCAAATGGTTTGATGTGCATGAATTTTCGTTCATTGGATTAGAAGCTCTCACTTACAATTTTAGGATTAGGTTTTATAGGTACCAAGATTGATATTCATTGTTATTAGATTAAGGCTCCGTTTGTTTCACAGATTTTCCTAAAAATTATTTTTCGTATTTTTTAATATTTTGGAGCAGTTAGGGAAATGCGTCAACAAAAATTTTCTTGATCAAAACTAAGTCATTACTAAAGAAAATGACTTCGATAATCTTATTAAAATGTGAAAATATTTTTACATATATGATATAAATATATATCATTAGTTTAACATTACAACCAAACAATGAAAAATATTTTCATCATGTAAAATATTTTTTATACACAAGTTATTTTTTGCGAAACAAACGGAGCCTAATAGTGAATAATCTTAAAAGAGGTCGATGGAGAAACTCAAACTCAACACCTATTAAGATGTATAAAGACTAACCACGCTACCCATGATTGATTAAATCTAATCATTTCTTTCTCTTTATGCTAAGTATAAAAAATAGAAAATGAAAGAGTTATTTGCCAAAAAAACTTGAAATTTGATAATTTTTGCAATTAAATTCTGATATTTATATAATTGTCAATTAAACCCTTATATTTGATTGATGTGTTAAATTGACATTGACCGTCAAAAAACTGTTGGTATACTTAACGGAGTTCCACGTCAGCTGCCATATCATCATTAGAAAAGCCATATCAAAACCATAAATTTGTGTTCATTTGCCAAAAAAAGTGAAGTTTGCCAATTTTGTAATTAAACTTTGAAATTTACATAATTACCAATTAAACTATTACATTTTATTGGTGTTTCAAATTAACCTGATCATTAATAACTTATTAGTATACTTCAATCTTAGAAGTAGAGCAAAATAAAATAAAATAAAATAAAATAAAATTCTTCCTTCTCTGCACAGTCAACTCTTTCTTCAAATAAACTATTTTATCCTTAATTTTTTTCGGGTCTTTGTCTACACTTCAACTATGCTTTACATATCATTAATCAATATATCATTTTGATTATACTTTTCACTAAGTTGCATCTATTTTTCAGTGATTTTGCTGTAAATCTCATTCAATTTTGTAACTTTCTCTTTAACCTTTTCCCGGCCATTGGAAAGTGGATCAAACCACTGGAAGAAAGAACAGTCATTCCCTAAATTAATTGCTTATTAATATCAGTTATCAATAAGCTTATAAAGTCCAAATCTCAACCAAAATAGTTAAAATAAAATCTAATATAATTAACTGTCAAGCACCACATATTAATGGTTGATTGATTGTAGGGTTAATTTGAGATATTAATTGGTAATTATACAAACTTTAGTTTATAATTGTAAAAATTGGCAAACTTCATGATTTTTTTAGTAATTAAATCTGATTTTGGATTTTTTATGTGGCTTCTTCAGTGATAATATGGTAGCTGACGTAAAATTCTTATTAAGTATAATGAAAGTTTATTAACGGTTGGGTCAATCTAAGACATCAATCAAACGTGAGAGTTTAATTAATAATTATGCAAATTTTAATAATTAATTGCAAAAATTGATAAACTTCAAGATTTTTTTGGCAATTAACCCAAAATAAAATAACAAAAACATGGAGGTGCCACCAATTAGGATGAAGAATTATTTCGTCAAATTGCAGGTGAGTTCATTAGAGATGTGGATAAATTAATTATTGGACAATACAGTGGGAATCATGGAACAAGAACATGATGATAAGATAACATATACTCCACTCCAAAGCATTCATGAATTCTCATAATTTGAGTGCTTCATTGGCCTTCCTTAGAAGGCATATCCATTGTTTATAGTTTTAACAAAAACACTAATCATGATAACGTGGATAATTATATACCACTCACTCTATAATCGATAAAAATTCTTATCTAAATTCGATTTAATATAGATTTAAAATACAAAAATGTGAGATTCATGGGTTTAATAGGTAAGTCTCACTATACATCTAATGTCTTAAATTCATGATAGACCCAATTTATACAAGAAAAATTCATATAATTGCTCATTTAATCACATGTTAATTAATCAATTGTTATCTTGAGGCAGTCTCTTTGTATTTAAGGTTCAAAATTTTCACTTAAAATTGTGTTTAGAAAGACAAAGGGGTCGAGCTGGAACAACAGGTTTAGATGATTTTAAGTTATGAATGTGTTCATTTAAATTATTTATATAGTCATTATATAAAAAATTATACTAAATTCAGATTAAATTGTGACTTTTTGATTGTTTTGAATTAAAATATTGCTTTTATCATAGAAACTAATTCTAATAGTTTAATTAATGTCAAAATATGAATTGATCAAGTTAATTCAAACAGATCAATTTCGAGTCAAATTAATTATCTAATTGACATCCAATCAAATCTTTAAATTTGTCCGTTATTTTAAATTTAGTATAAATTAAATTAACAAATTCACGTTGAATAAAAATATATCATATGTCATTTGTTTGATGTGAATGGCATATGCTTTACCTTAGACTAATTAAACTACAAAAGTTTCAAAATTTATGTTGGAGTAACAACTTATAGTTTTGCGGTATGAGCACTTAGAGTCTCAAGAATTAATTCTTCATTGTAATTCAAGACATGTGATTTCGTATCGTTAGCACATAGATGAAAAAATAGTTAATGTCATTAAACATGTTGACGTTACACATTAAAAAATCAAATTTTCTGAGTTGGTAAATGTGGGTTGGCCTAATGTATCTTTTCATCTCTAAATTTATACATCTTAACATATCACCCCATCAAGCTTTTGTTCTTCTAGCGAGAGTAAGAAATAACCACTTTTATAACGGATAATTTCTCAGTCTTTAACTGTATCTAAATGTAATTTCTCTAAAACTTAATATATTAACATGTAATCATGCTATGGGATCAATATCTAATGTGCTTCCAAGGTTACTTGAGTAGGCTCAATCAGGGAATCTCATCCAAGGATACAAAATCTCTTAATACTACCCCACTTTAACTCGTTTCCTTTTTGCCGATGACACTATTCTCTTTGGTTAAGCATCCTTGGAAGAAGCTACTCAAATTGATTCCATTTTAGGTAAATACAGTTTAGCATCTGGGCAATGTATCAATTAAGCAAAGTTTGATATCACATTTAGCTGTAACACTCGTCTTGCTTGTCATAGAGAAATTGCTAATATTCTGCATATTCAAAATTCTAGTTCCTTTTTGAAGTACTTGGGATTGCCTGTTTCTTGGGGTAGATCGAAAACACAAGCACTATCCTTTTTGCAAGATCGTATTCTCTCTAAAATCCAAGGATGGAAGAATAAATTCCTCTCTTAAGCAGGAAGAGAAACTCTTATTAAAGCAATTGTACACGAGGTTCCCTCTTATGTTATATCGATATTCAGGCTCCCTAGTGGTTTTGTTAATGACCTCCAGCAGCTCTTAACAAAATTTTGGTGGAGGAATTCATTTGATAAATCGAATGTCCATTGGTTAGGTTGGAATGAGTGTCTTAGCGTATGAGTGAAGGGGGAATTGGTTTTAAGAATCTGAATCTTTTCAATGTGGCATTATTGGCTAAGCAGCCTTAGAGAATTCTAAAAAATTCGGACACATTATGGGTGAAGGTGGTGAAGGGTATTTATTATCCCCACTCAAACTTTTTAAATGTTAAGTGTGTTGAATTAGTCCCTCACGATCATATTTCATTAGGGAATTATTGCTCATGGGTTTGGAGAAGCTTCTTGATTGAAGGTAGAGATGCTATTTTGTCAGATTTGAGATGGAATGTGCTAGGTTTTTCTTTCATAAATGTGTGGAATGAATTTTGAATTCCTACTCTTCCGGGGTTCAAGGTTAGTGGCCTTAGACCACTAGACTCTTCTATTTTGTATGTTGCTGATTTGATCAATTCTGAAACTAGAAACTGGGGCAGACCTAATATTTACGCATCATTTGAGCCTAAGGAGTGTTATGAGATTTTGAAATTTCCTTTAGCGGAAACCGCTAGAGAACCTGAAATGGTTTGGCATCTTGCGAAACAAGGAGCATCTTCAATTAAAGCGGTGTATTTCAAGATTAAAAAAATTCAAGCTCATTCACAATCACAATAGATGGTATCCTCTTCTTCTTTTCAGGTTTGATAGCTTTTTGGAAGAAGATTTGGTCTTTGGAAGTTCCTCCAAAAATCTAGAATTCCATTTGGAGATGTTGTAAGAGTTCTTTGGCATCCAAAGACAATCTTTTCAATGAAAATGTAATGTAAATCCTAGATGCCAGCTGTGTAACCATCAAGAGGAAACCATTGAACACTTGTTATTCTTTTGCCATCTTGCCAAAGTTTCTTGGTTTGGGTCGCCTTTGGGTTATTCTCCTAGGGAGGCAAGTTTTGGTTTTGTTATGGGCTGGTGGAAGCACGTTTTGGAGAACTTCCCATCAACAAACCAATATTTTGTTCAATTCTCCAGTTATTTATGTTGGAATATTTGGAAAGCTGTTGTGTTCCAGGATTGTAAGCCTAATCCCTGGCTCACCATTAAGAGGTGTTATCCCTTGTAACAACCCAATAGTGGGGTGAATTGGGTTTTAATTAAAAATTTGGAAGGATAGGTGGAGATTATCAAGTGAAATGCACAAGGAAAAGGAATGAAAGAAAGAGCGCAAGAGATTTTATAGAGGTTCGGCTATCTCACGTCTACGTCCTCTCCTTAAGGCCCTCCTTAAGAGTTAATTCTACTAAAATTTTTCTTTGATTGAAGAATAAAACCCTTACAATTACCACAAAAGTAAACCATTACTCTTTTATAAATCCCTTTATACTCAAGAATAATTTAATGCTCAATCGCACTCAAGTAGCAATAAATGTTCACAACAACTTTGAACTAACTCTCAGAACAAAGAAATTATAACTCAAAATATCAAGCTCTCAATAATCAATTATGGCAGCTTAAGTTCTAGAGAGAGAAGAAGAAGTAACCACCCAAAACCCTATTTTATTAAGTTGCAAAAACTCAAGTTCAGTTGTCGAAGTCATTTACTGTGATTGTCGAAGGTTGGGGCACTAAAAAACATCATTTAAAAAGTGAACTTCAACCGTCGAAGGTCCCAACTTCTGCTACCGAAGTGAACTCTGGAGAAAAAGGACATTTAAGCTTTAAAAACTCAAAAACCATTATTTTAAAGAGTGAACTTCGGCTGCCGAAGTGCTCTCTGGATAAAAGGCACAAAAATGGCATTTAGGCTTCAAAAACTCGTAACTTATTAACTCAAACTCAGATTTTTTTATCTATTTAAACCGTTGAAAAGTTAATGTGTTAAAATTTTCAATGAAAATACTTTCAAAAACAAATTTGCATTTCTCAAAAGTAAAAATTTCATTTTAGTCCCCCTTGGTCAAGAATAAGTTAAAAATTCATAACTTTTTGACCTAAACTCGGATTTTCGATCTGTTTAAACTGTTGAAAAGTTAATTTAATAAACTTTTCAATGAAAATACTTTTAAAGACAAATTTGCATTTCTCAAAAATAAAAATTTTATTTTACTCCCCTTTAGTCAAGAAAAAGTTAAAAATAAAGACACTAAGAAATTTAGAGAAACCTAGACTTGAGCTAACATAACTAACCATTTGAGATTCGTAAGATAAAAGAAAATTTTAAATTATAGCGTCTCCTTGATCTTTGCTTGAATTTTTTATCTCTTTTAATCTTGATTTGAAATAATTTCTTAATTTTGAACTTTGGACCTCCAATCTTAATACAAATACTTCTAAAGTAGATCAGTAGCACAATAATTATTTATTATCATCAAAACATAGATTAAGATCCCTAGGTCCAACAATAGATTTCATAAGGACATTCAGGATTTGTGTAATTTGGGTTTAAATCCTACGAGTCCTATCCAGCCTATGACTCATCGAAATAATAAAGGTCAAATTAAATGGTCCCCTCTACCTGGTAATGTAATGTCAAGGTAAATGTGGATGCTTCCTTTGATTATATAACGGCGAAGGCAAGTATTATATACTTATTTGTAAATTCAAAAAGAGTGTGGTTGATGGATGTGCTGCCTTCTTTCCATCAGTTTCCCCTTTTAATGCAAAGAGTTTTGTGCTGAAAGTTGTTTATCCTTTTCTTAGTTGTAGAAATTTTCGAATTTTGATTAGGTCATTATCCCTAATCCTTTGTTTAGATCTTTATTTGTGTAGAAGAAATGCGGAAAAATTAAAGAAAAGAAAAAAAATAGAAATTATTTGGATATCTTACTAAAATAGAGGAGAAATAGAATTTCTCTTCTAATAGAATTACCTAATGCAATGAGTTTTAATTTTATTATTATATGATGTTATAAGTAATTTTAATATAAATAATATCTAATCCTCTCCATTTCACTAAATTGGAAAAAAATATTTTGGGTTGATGAAGAAAAATTTGGAAATATAATTTTTTTCATTTTCTCTCATTTCTCTCATTTATTTGCTATCCAACCAAAGGATGAACATTCAAAAAATAATTATGTCATTTTCTCTAACAATATTCAAATAAATTAATTGATGCTTCTGTTTTTTTTTTTTTTTAGTTGTATTATGAAGGATTAAGCTAAGATGATCTAAACATAATTATCCAAGAAAAAGTAAAATAGCTTTATGCCTATATCTAATGACACAACTATTTCTTTCTTTCACTAAAATTGAATAAACAAGAAAAATGGGGTTTGGTTGAAGAAATTATTTAAAAATTTACTTGAGAATTTGTAATTTAATTAACTTCCTGAAAAAAAGTGAAATGCAAATTATATATATTTGATAGCATAAAACTAATGTTTGTCATCATTCATCCGCTTATGAATATATATATATTTTTATTTAATTTAATTAAAATTAAAATTAAAATTAAAAATTTCATAATTAAAATTATTTTTCCCAATTTTTGTCTAAACAAGTGAAAGTAAAGCAAAGATCTAAACAACATCCAATTTTTTATACGAGAAAATCAACTAATCTTGGTTTGTATCGAAGCAAACCCATTGTGTGACGAGTTAGTATTAGCCAGTTAGCCACTCGATGTACTTTTATTTAACCGTCAACGGTGTAGGATAGAAGTTTGCATGGACAAATGGTGTGCCTGAGCACCACTATATAATTCACCCTTTGCTTTTGCTTGCTTTGAAAAAGATTTGTACTTTAATTATTCACATTAGTCATTACGAATTTTGCTAGTGGGCCCCATGGCTATAATATCTAACCGTTTTGGGGCTGACAACATTTTGACCGTTGCAAAAAATTCTTTTAAAAATTTTCATTTCAAAAATTAACCCGATTAGCACTCCAGTTTCTACTCCTTCCACTCCCTTTCACTGAGGTTTTCACTTTTTAGCACATTGGAATTTAATTCTAGAGGACTGCGAGAAGCAAAAAGTGTAGTGTTAATAGCACCTCACTTCAAAATCTGACCTTCCCCGCTAGCCGTCGGATCTTACTCCAAATTAACAGCTCCGAGTCGCCCCAAAATTAACTCACAAAGTTGCAATCTTGATCTTCCCTCTCTTTCCATTTCTCCTTTTAGCTTCAACTCAGTTCCATATCCCATCAATCACTCAACTTTCCAGGGAAATTTCAAAACTTTCTTGCATTTTGAGCAGTTACTCGAACTGGGTTGGAGAAAAAAAACAGGCATGTTTGAATAGCTAGAAAATTTAGAATGCCAGTGTCAACCAGGTCTCATATCAACAGCCAAGACCAAAATGGTCCAAACACAGTGCAAAGAACCAGACCTAGCTCGGATCAAGAAGAGACCCATGTGAGCTTTCCATTGAGAAATCCCCACCATGGCTTGAAAGAGAAGATGAAAGCTTTGACTCTGTTATATGAGCAGCAAAAGAAAGCTTCTTCAACTCTTCGGAACCTCTCCCCCAAACCTGAAGAGAAACGATTCTCGACACATCCAAGCGTGGATCTCCTCAGTTCTTGCAAAAAAAACGAGAGAGATTTTAAAGAAACTAAAGATTCTGAGCAAGACAATGTAATGAGAGAGAACACAATGCCCACGGTGCCTACATTGCCTAATGCGAAACTTAATTCAGCAGGCACAAGAACCTTTCTGTTGCCACAGCCACCTGTGGATGTTGCTAAGGAGAATCTTGTGATGGGTCCGGATCGTTTTATTGGGTTCCCTTCGTTTCCAAGAAAGGCCAATGTTTCGACTACAGTCGCTAGGAAGCTTTCGATGGGAAGTTCAGTGCCACAAACAGAGCCAAGAGAGTTTCTTGGGAAAGAAAATGTGCTAGAAGTGGAAAAATTAGAATCTGTTTCGGAGAAAAATGAGGCTAGTGGAAGCCGCATCTTAGTGTTTGTGAGGCTTAGGCCTATGTTCAAGAAGGAAAGAGAGGCTGGTTTGCGCTGCTGTGTGAAGATTGTGAATAGAAAAGATGTGTATTTGACTGAGTTTCCTAATGATAATGATTATCTTAGGCTAAAGAGGGTTCGTGGACGCCATTTCACCTTTGATGCTTCGTTTTCGGATTCAACTTCTCAACAGGAAGTTTATTCTACCACGTGAGTTTGATTGCTTCAATTTGAATGGATAAATGTTAGTTCTGAGAACGATTTTCCTGCTCGTGAAGCTTGGTGTTGCTTGTTAACAACTATTTCTTGATACATGAAATTCTGATGATATACCTGGAAATTTAACTCCCCCTATGCATTTGAATTCCCATGATTTTGCTGAATAGTTGTTAGCTGAAATTTATATAGCTTCATGTGCTTGAATCACAATTCCTGCTAATATTTTTTAATTATGCATTTGAGACCCTACAATCTAGTAATCTGTGTTTGTTTTGATTTACCTTTGCTAATGTTAGCCAATGTGTTTGGTTGCTGAGAAAATGAAATGATTTTATGAGTCTAATGATTCTAGTCCGACAATCAACGAATAGTCAATAGACCATTTCTTAGATGGGCAAAAATGATGACCGATTGAATTGAATTTTCAGGACAGTAGAGCTTGTAGAAGCAGTGTTGCAAGGAAGGAATGGATCAGTATTTTGCTATGGTGCCACTGGTGCTGGGAAAACATACACAATGCTAGGGACAGTGGAGAATCCTGGAGTGATGGTTTTGGCAATTAAGGATCTTTTCACTAAGATTAGACAGAGGAGCTGTGATGGAAACCATGCTGTTCATCTTTCATATCTTGAAGTTTATAATGAAACTGTCAGAGATTTGCTCTCTCCTGGAAGGCCTCTAGTGCTTAGAGAAGATAAACAGGTCTGCCTTCTTTTTTATATTCAATTTATTCCTCTATTTTGCTTACCAGAAAATAAAATAAAAATTTCTGATGCTTTTGCTGGATTGACACTGTCACACTGTGTTAACATTCCCTCTATTTCTTCTTTTCCAGGTTCAACTTTTTTGTTATCTATGGCCTGTCAATTTTCCTCAAGGACCTAAAGTTTTTGAAGTTTATAATTTGTTCATATTATAGATTTGAACTGTCTTGAATGATATTTGTTCCAATGTAACAGGGAATTATAGCAGCCGGCCTCACTCAGTACAGAGCTTATTCTACAGACGAAGTAACTTCCTACTTCCATAAAAGACTACTTTGAAGGTCAGTAGTTACTTGATTGGAGAAAGTTGATATCTTCATCTGTGCTATGGCAGGTAATGGCATTGCTTCAACGGGGAAATCAAAACCGAACAACTGAACCGACTCGTGCGAATGAAACCTCTTCACGATCACATGCTATTCTGCAGGTTATTGTCTTCGTTTTTTCGTTTCTTCTTGTTATGATTTCAAGGGAAGAAAATTCCCTTGTACTTTTTTAGATTCTTGAAAGGTCTATTCTGCTCCTTTCAGGTTGTCGTTGAATACCGAGTTAAGGATGCTTCAATGAATGTTGTCAATAGAGTGGGGAAGCTCTCACTCATTGATCTTGCGGGATCAGAGAGAGCCTTAGCAACTGATCAGAGAACTCTTAGATCACTTGAGGGTGCAAACATAAATCGATCGCTCCTTGCACTAAGCAGCTGCATCAATGCCCTTGTTGAGGGTAAGAAACACATACCATACCGAAACTCCAAGCTCACTCAACTTCTCAAGGACTCATTAGGAGGAGCTTGCAACACTGTAATGATTGCAAATATCAGTCCAAGCAATCTCTCATTTGGTGAAACTCAAAACACCCTGCATTGGGCTGATCGAGCAAAGGAGATCCGAACCAAGGTTTGATTTGATAATTGTTCTAGTAATTTTGGCATGAAAGCTGACATAATAATGCCATTTGATTCTTCATTTGCAGGCATGCGAGGCAAATGTGGAAATACAACATCTGCCAGAAACTGAAACTGATCAGGCCAAGCTATTACTTGAACTGCAAAAAGAGAACCGTGAATTGCGAGTACAATTAGCTCGCCAGCAACAAAAGCTACTAACCCTCCAAGCACAATCCTTGGCTGCAAATGCCTCCCCAACCCCTCCATCAATTTCCTCTCTCTTAACTCCTAATACCCAACCAAATGAAAAAAGAAAAGCTAGGCCTTCCTTTTTAGCTAGGAACTGTTTCACTCCTGAATCCAGGAAAAAGGGAGAAGAAGAAACAGTTAGAGAGCTTCAGCGGACTATCAAGGCATTAGAGGCAGAGGTTGAGAGAATGAAGAAAGATCATGCGTTACAGATAAAACAGAAGGATGAACGTATTCGTGAGCTTTCTCGAAAGAGTGAGAAATCATTAGTAGGAGTTCCAAAGGAAGGGGCAAAGAGGGTGGTTACCAGGGCTAGCTTGCGACCAAAGGAATCAAACATGGGTGAATTGAAGAGTCCAAGTAACCGCTTCAAGTCACCGGTTCCGACTACAAAGAAACGAAGCTTTTGGGACATAACAACAGCTAACAGCCCATCTGTGGCTACACTAAATGGAAGAAAAACAAGAGGTCATATAATTGCAGAACCTGCTGCAGCTCCTTCCATGCTTCTTCAGGTATATTCCCTCCTTTATTTCCCCTGCACCATTGAAAAACAGTATCATTTTCTGCAATTGAAAGACAGTGACAACAAGAAATGACCAGAAAGCTATCATCTACATTTTCACACCTTAAAGGGCCCAGTGGGCGGAAATCCCTTTTTTTTTAATGTGTGTGAGTTTCTTTTTCTGAAACTGATGCATGTTTCTGGTTTGTGTTCTTATTTGGACAACACATCGTCAATTAAATCATTCAGCCAGGTTTTGCTCGTCAAAGACCACCTTTGAAGTAGGAGATTATTTGACAAGAAGAGGCAGCAATACAAAGAGATTAAGCAACAGTTAGTGATTGAGAAGTCATGAGTCTCCATCACATTGGAAAAAAAAAAAACATTATGCTTCGTAGGTGGTGAAATCTGCTGTGATCAACAAAGTCCTATAGAAGAGATTGTGTTCATAGTTTTTTCCCCCTGAAATTGACTTCTTCCATTCATCAGTACATATTTCCAAAAATGAATATTTATCCCTGAAATTTGGTGTTGGCTCTTCTGGTGTTCCACAAATCCAAGCCTGTTAGCATAAATCATGTTCCACATTTGGTGACGCCTGGAAAATAAATCATTATTCATGTGATCTTGAAAAAAATCCAGCAGAAAATCAGTGAAGTTAGTCTGTTAGCATAAAGTTGGCCTTGCCCAGTTTTATGCTTGACTCAAGTCTACAATTACGAGTCAAGTTACTTGTTATTTGTTGGTTTGTAAACATTTCACCATTTTACTTTGAGTTAATTATATCATAAACTATCATTCATTTCTCTTTGGGAGGATCTGTTAAACTGTATTACTGCATTTTTTTTGAAAACTTCCTTGCTGATATTTTACTCATCCCATAATTCAGAAACATTCCTGATTCAATGCACAAAAGCATGCAAATCTAGACTATTAAACGTGTTGATTCCAAGAGGTAACACTTACAGTATATGAAAAATCAACGTAGAATTGATTTGTTTATATTGATTGCATAGCCACTTGATCAAATCATAACTATATAACAATTAATGATAGCAATTTTTTTTATAGGATAACTAAATGAAATTAGTTATTATGTTGAGGAGGCCATGACGAATATAAAGATAGAGAGAGCTAAATGACAAATACTGCAGTAATATAAATGAAGCCATTTGATAGTTAAATAACCCACTTGAATTTTTAAATCAACCCTGACATTGCTGAACTTTGTCAACAAAGTAACCTTTTGTTTTTTCAAAATATTAAGGGAACAGTAGAAATGCAGATTGGCATTGGAACTTTCATTGAATCTTTCGGCTACTTGTCTGAACCAGCTTGACTTGCAGCTGCATAATTCACTGGAAAAGGAGGAGGAGGGTTAGGTTGAGAATCGATTAGTTATTATAAATACATCTGCCAAACTCTTTTTGCTTCAAATTCCATTGCAAATTTGCTGAAGCACTGTGTCACCAATCACCTTTAATTCACTACCATTCATTTGCAAACCTAATTAAAATTTTTGGTTATCGAGATTGCATTAATATTATTGTTCTGTGTGCATCATGAACTGAGCTTGCCTTTGCTAAATTTAGAGACGGCCTTTTTGACATCGAGGACCTCTCCTTGTCTCATCCATTGCTAGTGGCCACTCTAGACCACCCACCACCTCCATCGACAACTCAAATGTGGGAGAGAGAGAGAGAGAGAAATGAAAATTAGAAAAGATTTAAGAATAAATAACCCGTTCCAGCTGTGTATTTTAAATAAATTCGAGGTGGTTTAAGGTTATTAATCCGGCCGGAGGTTGATCCAGCGAATGGATCAGGTGAATCAGGTGAATAAGTTAATGGTTTAATCAGTGAATTAATGGTTCAATCAATGGATCATTAAAATTTAATTTAAATATATATATAAATTAATTAAATATGATATCTAAAATATATAAATAAATAAATATAATTAATTAAATTTTTTTTATTTAAAATAAAACTTTAACATTTATTAAATTATATTTAATAAATTTTAAAAGTATTTTTAAATTTTATATAAAAGTATTAAGTGATATAATGTGTAATTTTTTTTATATTTGTGATATATTAAGTATATGTTAAAAAAATAAATATATTAAAATAAAAAAATAACTACCAAGTTAGCTCATTTAATTTTTATTTTAAAAATTTTTATGAGATTTTGAGTTCAATTCTTTATATTAATACTAAAAAAAATTATTTTATTGAATAATTGAACCGGTCAGGTCAATCGGATCACACTGGTTTACTAGTTCAACCGTCGAGTCACACCGAATTACTTTTTTATCTGGTTTAATTATAAACTCGAATTAATTTGAAAACCGATTCAACCAGTCGGTTTGATCCGAATTCTTTTCAAACTCACTCTATTTTTGAACTCCGGCAGGAACAAGAATGGAAGCAATCTCATTCTTGACCTTGTATAATGTCATTTCTAGGGATTTGACTTGAAGTAACTAAATAAAGCTTATCATATTAAATTGAAAAAAAAAAAATTCATAGTCCTTAAAAGTGAATAGACATAGGGATAATAATTAGTAAATTACCCATGAAAATTACTCTACTTAATTCACCCCAAATTATATTAAAATCTATTTTTAAATATCCGAACTTGTACCAAACTCAATTGTTATACTTCAAAAAATATTACCATTTAATTTTATATATTTTAATTAATAATCTACACAAAAAATAATTTTTATTAATAGTTTATATTTAAAAATTTAATGATTATATTAAATGTTTAAATTCTATTTATTTAAAATATAATATATAAAAATTTATAAGTATTATTATTAAAAATATTTATTTTATATTTAATTAATTATTTATATAAACGAATTGATCTTAATTAATTACATATATTATTTTTTAAATTTATCATAAACTCAATTATATATTATCTAAATTTATCCTCTTAAAATTTAGTGAAAACTTTTTTTTTTTTTTTGCGTAAAAAAGCACAACTATAATTTATTCCAACTCTCACCCAGAATTTTTTTTTTGATAATCTAAGTGGATGGGCCATAGATAAATAGCCTATAAAACATTGACAAGATAGCAGACATCTAATAGGCTTAATCTACGGAAAAAAAAATAGGCTTAATCTAAGAGAAGAAACAGAGAGGCAACAACTCTAGGAGATGGGCTTAGAGCTGTATTTATGAGGAAACTTGGTGGAGTAATCAAAATAATAATGAGTAGATGATGAAAAACACAACCTCGATTTCTGCGTATGCTCATATCAAAGGATTGTTCTTGTCCCGGCTGTAACCCACACCCTCCCAAATTGCCACTTTCCTTTCCCTTCCTATGTATTTTTAGTCATTACTTGGTAGAGGAAGATGACTAAATAAAATCTTTAAACATGGAGAAAGGGTAGACATATCCAGGAAAAGTGTTACATATTACCCTCCCAAAGATCCTCAAAGCTGAATAAAATACCCATGTCAAAGGGGTTTTCTTTTTTTTTTTTTTCTTGGGGATAGAATGTAATTCAAAAACTGTGTAGAACTTAACAGAGAAGCTTTAAGATTTAACAGAAGAATCAAATAACAAGGTAAAAAGCAGTCAACAAATGACAAAGGCTTGCTTGATTCAGCTGTCTGGAATTAAAAAAATTTTTTTTTCTCTTTGTACTTTGCTTTTGAGAAGTTCTATGATTGGGCTTTAATAAATTTTCTTGGGATCAATCCTCACAGAATTTTTGTTCCCAAAAGCAATTATCGGAACATATTTTACCCTTTTGGATCAAATACTGAAAATTTTGTTCTGTCATAGATATGTGAATATAAAGATGAAAAATAAGAATCAACTAGACTTGTTATTGATGAACTCAATCAATCCTCCCCTCGCATAGACTGAGGATGAGTCCTCAATGACCATTTTCTTGCCCATCAACAGTTTAGGGAGGGCAAAAAAAGAAATACGTCATTTTAGATGCAAAAGTTGCAATTGCTATCTCAGCAGACAAAATATAATGCAAGAAAATGAAATGAAATAGACCATAAAAAGTTCAATTGCTTGGATATTTGACTGCATATAAGCAAGATAAGACCATCCATGTAATTATGTTTGTTCTTGATGGCCTAACTTTCAAGTGTGATTGAGAAAAAATTCAAATGATTCCAAGATGATAATCCCAACAAACAAGCTGATAGATCCCAAAATCCCACTCCAATCACTTTCTTGGTAGCCCTGTTTTTGTTAGTATTCCTTTCTGGAGGAAAAGAAAGGGAAATTTTCCACATTGAAATGAGTGTGATATAGAAAATATAGAAAGAAATTAAAGAAAAATGAGAAGATATTCATGATTGCATTATAGCCTCCATGTCTCATCACTCACATAAAGAAAAAAAAAAATCACACCCTATACATATACACTTTCATGACCCCACCTATCAATATCATCATGTTCTAATGTATTTGCCCCTCCATTTACAACTAACAAATACGAGTAAAGCCCCACTTACCCCCCCATTTTCTCAAAGAAAAAAAAAAAGCAACATAACAGAAAACTTGGACAGTGCTAGATCCTCCATTTTCATGGTTCTTCAAGAGCTAAACAAGTATGACTAGCTTACAGTTCCAAAATTGCTATAAAAAATTAGGAAACAGAAGGAATATGCAAATAACTTTAGACTCTTAGTAAATAGATACTGAGCTCAGGAGCTCCATTGCTGTCAGGATTCATCATGTAGAAAGCCTCAGAATCTCTAGACCCAACAATTCTCTCAAACTTGGCTCTCATGAACATAAGTTCACCATCAGCTCCAGGCTCACCTGCAGACCCTGGCAACACACCAGCACCCATTGAAATTGGTTCCACAGCTTTCAATACTCTCCACTCTTTAGGCCCACATTCTCTCCTTGTTGCAAAACCACACTTCTTCCCATTACAGTAAGTCCTCCACATAGGCTCTTCCAGCAATCTCACTGCTCTGTTTTTTTCCTCTTCTTTCTCCTTGTCACACTCCAATGCAATTCTCACCAACCCAGATGCCATTTCTCGAACCAATCCACTAATTGGTGTAGCAAGTTCTATAAGAAAAGCTGGAGGCGAATTGGGATCCCTTTGAAATGCAAAATGAACATGCCCACGGCGGTAGCCAAAAAGGGTGCCAACCACTCGGGGTCCAAGTCCCATTGGTAGATTAGACCGATTCTTACCAAAGGCTGAAAGAACAGAACGAAGCCTAGCAACTGCTACTGCTGGCAGCTTCTTCTTTGGAGTTAGCAAAGCAGCATGGCTCCTAGCATTTTCTTTCTTGTCTTCCTCGATGGAGTTTGAGGAAGACTTAAAGGTTGGAACTTCATCATTTTCAGTTCCAATCTTTTTAGTCCAGTGGAAGTGCCTCTTGGAGGAGGAGGACTCTTGAGATGCTCTAGCCATGACTGATGGTTTTGAGAAAGCAAAATAGGGAGAACGGTTCTCCTTATAGATGGTGTGGGGGGTGAGTAAGGCAGATTCGGAGTTTTGATTTCTTTTTTATCTTTTATTGATATGCGGGGCTTCCATGCATTTCTTTGTTCCTAGCCCTTGTTGTGCAGCAAGAGAATCCTGACAAAAGAAACATAGGGCGCCCCACCAAACTGATTTAGGAATATGAGATAGAGAGATTTGAACAGAAAAGAAAGGAATCAAAGGAGACAATTAGCGTCTAATTTCACTTTCTTGTGGGGTAGGAAGAGAGGGATTTGCTTGACTGACTCTTTTGACTTGAATCCAAAAGCAGAAAAGAATGGCTAAAACAATCCATTAAAAAATAAAAATCCAACACCGAACCAACTCTTTCTCGGTTGCTCCAACATCCGCACAGGAGTATGTTCTCCCCTTCATTGTCTTCCGGGGTAAACATGCTTCAGGCAGATGTTGGGTTCAAAACAGTAACCAAAGCGATCAGTCTACATTTCCACCAACCTAGGAAGTGACGCCTCCTTCCCTGTGGGTCCCTTATTAAAACCACAGTCTCCTGCGTTCGTTCGTGATGCAGCATGAGTCTTAAACAACACATACAAATACGATACACGAAGGTATTGGAGAGAAGAAATAAATAACAACAATAATAATAATAATAATAATAACAATAATAACTCTGCTAAAATTTATTAATTAAAATTTTTTAATTGATTAAGAACACAAGCAAGACAATTAACAATCAATGTAAAATTTTTAAAATTTATTCAGCTACTCAAAAGCAGATAAACACCCCCATCAAATTGAACAACTTAAATTCTTCTTTTGAATTGGTTATATATATATATATATATATCCTTTGGCAAAACTATAATAATTTTATTAAAGTAAGTTAATTCTTATATCTTATACATATGTAATATTCATAATTGATATCGAATCTCAAATGACCATTAAAGACTTTACTTTAATGCATGGATTTATGGTGTATTGATAGCAATTTTAATCTCTTAATTTTAATAGGAAAATAAATCTAATTTTTAAGAATTTACAATTTAAACTAAAAAAAGTGTGCTAAAAATATTTACACTGGAAAAATTTAACCCATGAGTGGCTGTCTTGTTTATATTTATGATAAATATAATAGATAAATGTTGCATTACTTAAAAAAAAAATTACTTTCATGTCTTTAAAATTTGTATAATTTTCTCAAGTGATTTAATTTCACATACCTTTTTTCATGGGAAAAAAAATTATTAAATTTTAAATAACGGTGAAATATATATATATATATATATATATATATATATATATATATATATATATATATATATATAAACAAAATTATGATAAAAACATTAATCAATTAAAATGATTTACAGATATCACTATTTTTAGTATATACATAGTAACTGTAACAAAAATAATAGTACTACATTTTTTATATATTTTTTTTTAAATTTTGATTATATGTTTGAATTTTATCTCTTTTTAAAGAGAAATTATATTTAAAGAACAAAGAATAAAACTAAAGTTATATTGTACATAAAATTAATGCTTAAATTCTAAAAGTCATTTTGTAACTATAATAAAATTAATTCATTTATTACTTAAATGAATTAAAAATGCACTTATTATAATAAAAGAAAAAATATTTAAATGAGATATAACTCAAGAGTTTTTCATAATTTATATTAATATTATCAAGGATCATAATTTATTAAATAACTTTAACACAAAAAAACAAGGTAACAGAAAAAATTACTTGTAAAAAATCTTTTAAAGACCAATTTTATTATGTTTATATAAATATAGATATAAATTAAAATATATTAAAAATATTAGATTAAACAAGAAAAATTAAATACTAATTAAAATAAAAAATTTAAATAACTAACAAGAAAATTAAAATAAATCATAATTAGGATATAAGGTTACGTTTGGTAGAGCGCAATGTAATGTAATCAATTATATAATGCAATTAAAATTATAATGTAATATAATGTAATCATTATTATAATCTTATATTTTGTTGTAAAATAAAAATATAAATAATGTAATGTAATGATAATTTTTATTTTAATATTTAATTTATTTATAATATTAATAATAATTAGTAGTGATTACAGTGATTGATAGTCGAATGGTAGCGTTAAGTGGTAGTGGTGGCGCCAACAGTGATAGTTAAGTGATAATAATGACAAGATAAGTTAGTGGTTGTAGCGATGACAAGATAAGTTATTGGTGGTTAGATGTTAGTAGAGATAACAATAGCTAAGTGTTGATACAGTGATCAAATAATAGTGGTAGTAGTAGTAAGAGCAATGGTTATAACAAGAAAGTGATAGTGGTGGTAACAAGGTGGGGTAGTAGTGGTTGGTAGCCGAGTAGTAGTGGTAGTAATATTAATAATAAATAAACAAAAATTATGATTATATTTATTTTTGTATATAATAATCGTTACATTACTTTAAACACGACCGGATCGTGTAACTGGGCTCTGGTACACGCCAAGGGCGTATACTACTCTGGTTGTCTTCGTTTTGATTCCTTTCATTCTTTTCTTTATTTCTTGAGACCAAGACCCGCATCAGACCAGAAATGGGAATAAAGCTTACATTCACTGTGTTCAAATAGGCACATTTTTAGCTATTTAGTCAAATAAATTTAAAATTTTTCTTAAGATCAATTTAGCTTATAATCTGTCTGTTTTCTGAGTTTATAAAACAAGCGCTTAAAAACAATAAAGAATTAATGATATCGTGCTAATCTTTGAAAGCTGCTTGTGCTGGAGAAAATTCTCCTTCTAAGCAGGTGAAAACATGACTTAGCAGAGTCACTCTTGCTCAGCTTCTAAACGCCATAAAGAGAGTGAAATCAATTTTAAAATTTTAGATGAAAAATAATAAAGAGAATCGATCAAATTTGCCAAAGCTGAGAACGTTATATTAACGAAGAATAACAATTTGGGAGCAGAATTGCCAAATCAAAAAGCCCCAAATTGCAGAAAAAAATTTTTTTAGAAAAATAAAAAAAGGCAACAACCTCCTCCGTCCACCAATCCGACCATGCCCTTTTCTTCCTCGTCTTCTTCATTGGCTGTTCCAACTGCAGTGCTTCTATCCCCCTACTTTGCCAATCAATTTGCATCCCCTAACTCATTAAAAGTGACTAAATTAAACTTTTTCAATGAAGACATAGATGTAATTGAACTTTAAGCCGTTCAATATTTTTTTCCTTTGAACACTTTTTGCTCAGACGCTTTTTTTTTCCTAAAAATTAAGTTTAATTGGTATTAAATGATAGGGTCAGGATCTACACCTTAGATTTTTGAGAGGTAAATATGAACTTTATTTTCATTAAAAAAAAATTACACATCACTAGCATGTTGGCCCCACACGTCAGCAGTATTCCAGAATCCTTCTTGACGCAATTACATGTCCTTTTTGCCAGGTTTGCTCCATTCATTATTTAGTGTCACACATTAGCACAAATTGTTGGTAAGACAAATTTTCCTTCCAAAGGGACGTCGTAGAGCGATAGTTACCAACCTAGAAAAAGGACCACAACATATATATCAAAATCATTTAGCTATGCTTAGGGATTCGAGTAAGTATGTCTAGTAAACTTACTATGTTTAATTGTCATTAAAGTTGTGAAACAGATGCGGATTTGGACGAACTTGCACTAATTACATTGAGTTATAGACATGGTCCGTAAGTTGAAGTACAAATCCAAGTGCATATCCACATATGCTAGTGCACTTGCCAAATGACTTTTTGTACACTCTATGAGAGAGAGAGAGAGAGAGAGAGAGAGAGAGAGAGAGAGAATGAAGAGTCAAGGATGCTTGCCTATGGTTTTAATGAAATAAAAGCACCTAAGGTTAGCTCTCTAAACTTCGGTCAGTCTCTGGTTGCTTAGGAGCAATGGCGCCTCCATTCATTCTTGCACGTGCCTCAGCAAACATCCTTTGTTGCTCTGCTACTGCTTCTTCCTCAGTCATCTCTGCCCCATTGCTCCATTTACCACCTTTTAAAGAGTCCTGCTGGAAAGCATCCCAAAAGAAAAATTCAGGAAATATACTTCACAATGCCCTCACAAAACTTAATTTTTCTAATGTCCAGTCCAGTTAGGGGTTTGATGAAGAATTAGAGCATAAAAGAACTAGAGCTTTATAATATGCTATCATTACCAGAGATGAAGCAAAGGTTGAACTGAAGAACCAGTAAATTATGAGTGTCTTACCAATTACAAGGATTTTGTAAGATTTGGTTTCCAAAATCTTTTCTTAACAAAGGTCAAATGTGAATAGGAGCATAAGAAAATTATGAATTACCGTAGTCTCAACCTTGTGTTGCTCATATGCAGCATAAACCTCCTCAATGTACTCTCCAAACCCAAGAACCTGATAGATCAGATAAGAATCAGGTTAATATGCAAATAACATGTTTCAAGAAGCAATTTGAGCATTCATACTTGTATCATACCCACAACTGCTCAATCATAAAATAAGCATATCCTCTCTCTTCCCACCCCCCCCCCCCCCCCCCCCCAACAAAAAAAACAAAAAAAAAAAAGAAAAGAAAAAGGAAAAAAAGAACACTTCTCCTCTCTCTCTCTTTCTCCTTTTCAGAAAGATGTAAAGAAAATTTTTATTTAATCATCATAAGAGCCACTATTAGTTAAACATATCCATGGGTTGAAATACAGTCTGATGATAGGAATACAGACTGCCAATAACGAGCATGTCACCTAGACACAAAAAGACTGTTTGATGTAGAACAAGAAGAACAAAAGGGATCAAAAGAAATAAATTCTCAGAAACTCTCATTGATTCTCAATAATAATTATAATAATTAAATCTATTACATAATAAAAAACCTAAACCTATTTATAGAGTTTTTGCAACCCTAATCACATTAAACTATAATAATAATAATAATAATAATAATAATAATAATAATAATAATAATAGAAACTCTAGACTTCCTAATTCCACAACAACTATAATTGCTAAATTTAATCCTCTTCCAATACTGCAAAAGTACTTCACCTAAATATTACACCCACAATCTAAAAATATAACCATCAAATGAATTTTTAATTACAGAAATGCCAGATATCTCAAGCTACTTTATTTTCAAGTTCTTGCAAATCTCCTCCTGGGCTTTAACAAGAAGTAGCAAAATGATGATAGGGCAATAAATAGGTCCTAGGAATAGGATAGGTTAGATTCTTGCCAATGAATAGGTTATGGTGGATCAATTAAAAGAAACTTAGAAGAAAACATGAATAAATTGATCATGAGCAAAAAAATACTAGAAAAACAGAATCTACAAATTAGATAGGAAATTTAACAATAACGATCATAGGTAAAAAAGTACTATAAATAAATTAAAAAGGGAAGGGAACAAATGAAAGGAAGAGAAGGGTAAAAATGAATTTTGAAGGGGGACAATAGAATGGATTAGTCAAAAACCTCTAAAGCCTTGAGTACATGCTCAGGCGCAATTGTCCGCTTCTCCTCTTTGCTGCATACTTCATTGGACTCTGATGATACAAGGTTTATAAATTCTGGAATGTGAAAATTTTGTCAGTCATAAGTAAAACATAAATCATACATCTACAACAAAAAGTAGAGACGGCCCAGCATTAAAATATATTAGGAAATCTAGTAACAAAAAAAAGAATGGAGGAAGCAGATATACCACTGTAGCTTTACAATAAATATTAATCACAATCAGCAACCAATTAGAACAATATCAAACAAAACAGCATTTTTAAGCAAATAGATCTAAAGACTGGCACTATTCTAAATTTAGACAACCCAATGCTGCACTTTGAGTTGAGGGAAATCATTTTAACAGTAACACATTAAGTAGTTAAATAATTATCTTCTGTTGGATATGCTTTCTTTATGAAAAAGAAATAAAAACATTGATGTTCCTTTTCATTCCAACATCAACATCTTTGGCAGGCTGATCTTAAAAACTTCTTCCAGAGAGGTTCTTTTATCAAGATCATATGGCCAGGCCATAAATTTTGTTTCCATCAACTGATGCCACCATAAATTTTGTGATAGAAAATGGCCACCCTAATAAAACTACTAAGTTTGACTTTCTTTGGAAGCTATGCTACAAAGAGATTGAATGTGCTTATTGAAATCCCCTAATCGAAAACTAGGGACAATCTTTACAATATATAATTCCAAATTTACTCATTTACAGCTTAGGAGCCTCTGATATAGAGACCTTTGAAGGGAAAATTTTATGCTTTAAAGGCTTTTATAGACATGCAGCTATGTGATGTACTGTTGCAAGCAATATTTGGAAATAATTCAACTATAAAATGGGTGCGTTAACTAACCAAAATAAAATCCTGAAGTTTGGACTGAACTCATAAGCTTTTTGACCCTTTTTATACTAATTAAAAAAAAAAAAAACCAACAACCACAATTTGATTCTTTAATTTTGTTAAATTCAAAAAGTTAGGCCATCAATTGAACAAATCAATGTCTTTTTTACAGCGGAAAAACTTTTTTTGACCTATTTTTGGGCAATAAAAGACTGAAGTATTATTTTTATAAAATTCAAATGTCAATGAGTTGAATTTTGAAAAAGAGGGAACTAAAATGTGTAAAAGACCAAATCTCATGGAGTTTTCAATGATTTTCCATATAGAAATAGAAGCCCAAACAAATAAACCATTTTAGAATGGATCATTAGGTATCTGTTAATATTTGTTCTTCATGAGAAGAAATTAGTCGCTTTCATGTTTAAACAAGTATTAAAGAAATGTCTCCAAAATAAAAGACACATAGCAGAACCAAAGAAGATCCAACTACTGACTGATTTAAGCTGATATATTAGAGAATAGCTGACGCCATAGATGTTATAAAGGAACTATGCTTTCAGACCCAGAATCTCTTAAAATGAATGACCATAAAGAAAATTATAAATGATAACCTTTGGTGTTCCCCAACAGCAAGAATAAGTTGTTTTAAAATTATGTTTCTTCTGGAATACCTCTATGATGACCCCCTCTTTGACTTGGGAGCTTAATAAAATGGCACATAATAGTGGAAATAACAACCTTGCCGATCAACAGCACATACTGACGATATCATGCACAAAAGGAGAACAAAGATGCTAGGAACAGATAAGGGAAAATAAGACAGATTAACAATCAAAAGGATATTTTTGAAGCTACAAATCCAAGTGAAGACGATAAATATTGATAGATACAGGTTTAAAAAATAGAACAGTTCAAGCTAGATAGGCACAAATCTTACAAAAGAAAAGCGCACCTACACAACACTCTATCAGAAGATCTTGAGCATCTCTTGCAACGCGAACATCTGGGGGCAACATCTCTTTAATAATTTTGGTCATGGTTGCTGGAAGAGAAATATATTAGTTTTGAGTCAAAAAAGAGATATGGAGCATTGTTTACTAATTATCACAGTTCACAACCAATCAATAGCCAACAATATATAACGTTCATGTATAGGCAGGCACATCCATGCATCTGTGCAGTGTAGAGGTTAGATACACTACAACCACAGAAATGTCCCATAGAATAGAGCCTACCTCAGCACAAACAAGTGCCAAAAACAGGCTGACACTGTTTATCCACCCACAACCACACTGACTGCAAATGCATAGGCCACTCTCTCATTAATCATTATGCTATAAAACCAAATCACAAACGTTGACAATCTAGTAAGAACTCTATTACTGAGCAAAGAAACTTTTTAAATCCTTCACTTATGCAGTGATTTCCCAACCAAACTTAATTATATTCTTCCATAACATGCCACTGAACTAGCAACAGTTTGCATTTCTCTTCACTAGCTTAGAATCCTCCATAGATCTCCACACAAGTCTAAACTTCTGCACAAGACAGTCCTAAAACAAACTAAAAACTCCTGCATCTATCGCATTCTGAATACAAGAATTATGGAAGCATGACTCCTCCACGTCATGCCAGGGCATATATCCACCAATGAATTGCACTGAAACCAGCAAAACTAATATGCATTGGAGAATGCTTGTGCCAATTCAAAAGGGTTACGGTTGGACCTTGAAAAGATAAACAGGGATGGTGGGGGGATATCATCTAGTTCACAAAAATGGTCAACAATTTCAATAATGTGAGGAAACAAACAGTGTGAACCTAGAATAGTTATAAGTTAGAGAAAGGCCGATGTGTGCAAACTTATAGAAGATTGTGGAGCATTTCAATCAAAACACAAGGCACTATCATCATCAACTACACATAGTTAAGCTAACAATGACAAGAGTTATATCAGAATGAGCATTAAACATTGAACTCCATAATCATCAATCAAATTACAGCAACCACTGTCCAAAAAAAACTAGCCAAATAATAGATGTACTGTACAAGTCATGTCAAGTAAAGGCATGTGACACAAGTTAATAGCACCAGTTTTACTCAAATCACACAAACTTAAATTTACTGAGCCAAACGCTTCTAAAGCTATAGAATCTAGTGTAAAATCTATTCCTTTAGCTACTCAGTCAAAAATAACAGCAATCTTAAAACATTTAATGAATATAGTTCAGAATTGTTTTGCATACCATAAATAAGAAAGCACGTTTATAACATCTTTACACACAGTTACAAAACCATTCTAATTGAATATCTTAATTTCAATCATCACAATAATACTGATATTTAGAGTAATATTATAAAAAAAAAAAAACTTTCTCAAATTTTGACATAATTGCAACTCAACTAGTACCTCAAAATTTCGAATTTTCAACCAAAAAAAAAAAAAACCCTGCTAGGGCATGAAATCAATAAACTGACAACCCTAGGGTACAGAAAGGAAAAATCCACAAAAAAGGACCCAATCACTAAAATTTTAAAGAAAATAGTGATAATATTACGATTGAATTTTTTAACCTTTAGGAAGCGACGCATCCTCTTTCGATTTACCAACAATATCCATCGGTTCCATCTTTAATATCCAAAACCTAATCAAATAAAAAAAATTAATAGAAAAAATTTATATTCACGCATAAAAAAATAACCATATATGTATCTGAATCGAATCGACCAAAATCGATAGATCTGAAACGCGAAATAAAACCGATAGAGTTGACTCACCGAGTCAAAACGCCGGGAGCGATTACGGAAATCTACGGGCAGAGAAAACGAGCCAACCGATTCACGATCGGAGATGTTGCGTAAGAGATCAAACAAGCGAAAAGGAGGAGGGGCATTGTTGATATATGGATTTATCAAACAAGGGCATGATTTGTGTCTTTCTCTTCTTCACAATAAGAGAGCCAGGTCTCGCTCGCAGGCGATTAGGGGCATACCGGCAAAGTCCACCCCTCCCCAAAAACAGTTACTTCTCGTATGAGGCACGCTCGCAGTTGTGCGCGTTTAAATTTCATTAAAGAAACAGAGTTCGTACATGGGAGTAGGACCCATAGAGCTGATTGGTGGGTGTATGCACGAACCTTTTTGGCGCGTTAAGTGATTCTGGGTCTTGAACATATGTTTCGTGTCTTTTTCTTCAGCAATTGTAGAAGATACAGTGGGCCCGGCCCAGTTAGTATCCCGCTCATTCCTTTTAGTTTTGGGCCAACTTAAAAACCCAAACATTACAGACTCTAGAATAATCGGTTCTTAGACCCGCATAAGACAACCCGACAATCTCAAAGGGAAGTCTTTGACATTAACGTTGAATTGTTACCGAAAAAATTATTTTTTTAAATATATTAAAAAATAATTAAAAATTAAATTTAATAAATTTTAATTATAAAAATATTAAAAAAATAAAATATTTTTTTAAAATTAATTTTTTTAATAATATTTAAAATAATATTTTTATTAAAAACAGTAGTTTTAAACTTACAAAATCAGCACTGACTAGGTTCGAAGCAGCACCGCTAGAGAAAAGCACGATCGGAGGCCTTTGCTCATTCGCTGGCCATGAATCACTGAGAAAAACAGATTATTGCCAAGCAGAAGCCGCAAGCAAGTCTTCTCATATGGGTTGAACCCAAATTAGGAGAAAACAGTGACAACCATAAGAGCGAGAAAAACTAAGGCAAGCCAGTAAAATAGCAAAAACATTGAGAGCAGCCAAAGAGGGTGATGGAGTAGAGCTCATGCATTTTACTATTAGTCTCTTGAGAATCACCATGGAGATATCATCATTCGTAAAATAAACATCCGTCTCATAGATCAACTCAAACACAATGAGGAGCAGGACATCCAAATCCCTCGCCGTGAAAGCCCAACCTACAAGAACAAAACAATACAAACCAATACCCATATCTAAATGAGTGCTCTGATGAATTTATTGAATCATTTTTATTGCCTATTCCATCCAGAGGTAGGAAGGAAAAAACCTATGGTCGAGGCAAGTGGAGCAGAGCCACCCCGCCCGGAAGAAGCAAAGAAGTCGCAATATCCAATGGAAATTAAATTATATTTACATTCTTTTTTTTTTAAAATATAATACATTTTTTTGATAAAATTATATTTTAGTTTTTTATAACTAAAATTAAATAATGACTTTAAAAGATATTTATTTATAATAATATAAAAAATAATCATGTAATAAAATAAATAAATAATACATGTTAGCAAGAAATTAAAAATAAAATAAAATAAAATTTAAAATATATTTCTTCAATTATACAAATATAAATAATTCTTTATAATTTTTAAATTAAAAATTGTTATTATTATTTTTTTAGATTTTTTTATTCGAAGAATAAAAATTGTTATTCACCGTTTTTACCAACGAAGGGAAAACTGTTTCCACACCCTATCTTCAGTCTGCCTTTGTTCAATTGGTTTCTCTATCAATTAGAACCCATTCTTTTCAATCTCCAGCCTTTCCAATCATCTCTGTTTATTTTAAGATTCACTGAGCTTCAACCGCTCGCTAAAAAACAATGCAGATAAAATATAGTAAGAATGGAAATGGACGAAGAGGATGTTATGATGAAAAACTTGTGTGGGTATATCTGAACTTGGGCTCTCCCACCTCAATAGCTAGCTTGATTATTCTATGGTACCCCGATAGAGCGCGAGGAAGAGCTCACTAGCCGCAAGAAGAAAGCCTTCGCCGAGGCCTCTGGTCACCTCCGAACCCTCCCTTCTTGGAAGCAAGAGGTAATTGTTTCATTGTCTATGTGTTTGGTTCTAGAGAATGTAAATGAAAATTCAGAAGCTTTAATTATTTGTATAAGAAGGGAGAAAGAAAGTACAGAGCTGCTTATAACTCCATCTGGCTCTGGTTATGGCCTATTTTGTGTGTGCCTGTGTCAGTTTTTGTTCCTTACTTTTTGCATTTATCGAAAAAGTTGAGCTCTGTGAACCTAATTATAATGTTTGGTTTCTGAGATATATAGTTAAGAAATTGAAATCGAAATTTCATGCTCTGTTGTTTCCAATTTTTGTTAAAAAAGGTTGAAATATCTATGTTAGAGTGAGTTCAAATACAGACTTGGGAAGTTCCTTAATGCAATTGATTCCATTCTATCCCATGAAGAAGTAAATGGGCCAGAACATGAAGCATTGATCGAGCGTGTAGACTCCTAATATCATAGTCAACAAGCCCCAAGTCTCTGAGGCATTGCATATCCTTATGGAGCTTGAATATAAGTCCTTTTAGTCAGTCTCAACAATAATGTTTGTTATATCAGTGTCCTAAGCAGTTTGAAGTCCATCGAAGCTAGAGCAAGTTGTGTGCTTTTGCTGCTTTGGATGTAATAGGTTGACTTCTTTGCCACTGCTGCTATTTTTTAGTCATACATATCCCTGATTGTAACAATTGTCTCAGTGCCTTTGTCTCCTTATCTTGCCCTGCTTCTTGGTTTAACCTAAAAATTCCATCTGATGGACGCTTCTCTTCTGAGTTAGTTTGGCTCATCGGACAATATTTCAATTGTTATTTGCTGCCTCATCACGTCTGTGCAAGAGAGCAAGCTATTTGAATTCTCCAAAAATTTTCTTCAACATATGTGATGGTTTCTAGTGTAACTGTGACTTGTTCATTTGATTTAATATGTCAAAAGAACTGGCACTTATTCACTGATGTTTTGTGGTTCAACAAAAATATCTCATGCCTTTTATTTTGTGTTGGTTTTGTTTTTAATTTCATTTCAGGTTAGGGATTCATTTCAGGTTAGGGATGAAGAAGGACGGAGAAGATTCCATGGAGCATTTACCGGGGGATTCTCTGCTGGTTATTACAATACCTTGGGCTCAAAGGAGGGTGCGCCTTTCAAGACTCTGAAATTAGACCTTATCATCTGCTACTAAATTTTTCCAGTGAAATTTATGAGCTAGTCTGATGAAACATTCTGCAGGTTGGACTCCTCAGTCTTTTACATCGTCCTGCAAAAACAGAGCTGAAGTTAAACAGCAGAGCATTCTCAACTTCTTGGATGAAGATGAGAAAGCTGTATGTTTCACCTCATTTTCTCAGTCATATATAATTGTTTTTGGTTTAAATTAAAAATAATATGATTCATTCTGGTATTGACTAAGATACATAGTTTCAAATCGTGATCGCAATCGTGGTTTTGATCATGTTCACGTTCACGGTCATGGGTAAAGGAAATAAGCTTGTAACGGCTGTCATGTAACGGTAATGGCCGCTACACAAATTTTTTTGAAAAATTTGCAAAGTTCATAAAATGACTAGATATTGGTAGATACAAGTAAAACTAAGACACACAATTATATGATAAGCTCAAATACATTAAATAAAGACATTAAACTCATCGTTTTTAGACATCAATGAAAAAAGAAGAAAAAAAAATACTATTTGCATGTGATTTGTCGTAGAAGCATAATTGATAGTAGTTTGTTATCCTATAATACACTTTTAATTTTTAAAATGTGGATGCAAGTTCAAAAATCAGTTTGAGATATAAAAAAAAAAAATATTAGCTGTTATGGTTCTATATTGTTAAACAATTTTGTTTTGGTTGTAATTTTTACGAGAGTAAACAACTTCTATGATAGATATTATGAGATTCTAATAATTGTTCTTTTTAAGTAAAATTAAGAGTGCTATTGATATGGATAACAAAAGGGGTTATGACTTATGAGTTATGATCCATTTTCACTAGGATTGTATATTATGGCTGCACCTAGAAGTTGGTTAAATGTAAATGAAGGCCAATTGGCTAACCTACTGAACTTGTTTTATAGTTCATTTTAGTGTGGTGTTGGAGGATTAATGGAGGTCAAATATTTACATACATTAGACTCCTTATAGAGTAATACCCATTTTTCTTATACCCCAAATTGGTGGTTAAAGGGTATAATCATAGTTTTAAATAACAGTCATTATGTAACGTATCAGCTATGAAATACAAGTTTTTGAGGGGGATATTTCATATTACCATTACCCTCGTTAAATAACGGCAAAAAAATTGGTATTGGTCACGGTCGTTAAGTAACTATAACAATTGTTACCCACATGGGTATAGATTCCTTACTTTGGAGCAGAGAGGCAAATAACTTGTTTTCTTTATGGTTTCTACACTTCATCTTTTGTTTTTCTCAAATTTTCATATTTTACAAATCTTCATTCTTGAGCTAAAATTATCAATTAATGAATGTTTATTTGAAGTGAAGGAGAGCAATTAATCACACTTCTACATCCATATTTTACAAAGAGTGAGTAACTTGTCTTTATTATTGGTATTTTTGCTTTTGCTGAAGAAAATTATGGCTTATGTTGATTTAATATCTAAGAATGATAGATTTATCGTCTTTATTTGATGTATTTATGTTTGTTATTTAATTGTGTATCATAATTTTAATTATATCTTTTTAAATATTAATTCGTTTCATGAACTTTGCTATATTTTCAAAAAAAAATTTGCATAGAAATACGATGTTACCGTTATGTGATGGCCGTTATAGGCTTGTTTCCATTACCCACGAATGTAGCCACGACCTTAATTTAAATCCGTGGGTATAATGTAAAGTTTGTTTTAAATAGTTTTACACTTATTTATATCCTACTCTTTTTAATACTCTCAAATAAAATTAAGTTATTTAATCTTCATTTACGTTCCATTCCATTCCCTTTACCTTAACTTTCACTTTCCTTTCCTTTAGTCCAATTTAGCTTTCCCTAAATACCATATTTCCCCCAGTCGCAATGTAAACTTACTCAATAATGATATTCCAATAATATTTGGTAAATCCTATCATTGACTAGGTTAATTGCTCTGGATAATTACTTTTAAATGGCATAAATCACCTTCTTGATATGCTTATATGGTTATATCTCATTAGATTATCTGACAAGAATATCTTTGGTGGCCTTTTATACTTTTATGGAGTTCTTCATGGGTGCTTCAAAAGTGTGGGTGAAACTATTCAGTGTTCTAGTTTGTGTATTGTTTATTATTGTTACTCTTGTTAGTACATAAATGATTTTTTTTTTTTTTGGGAGGGGGGGTGTGGTTTACCAACCCTTGTGCATTATTTGTGTGGATAACTAGAGTTTCATATTGTTAGTACATAAATGAGTTTTTTTTTTTTTTTTTGGAGGGGGGGTGTGGGTTACCAACCCTTGTGCATTATTTGTGTGGATAACTAGAGTTTCATGGATTGGAAGTAATTCTTGTATTTCTAATTTGTCTTTATTTTGCATTTAAGGAATTGGAAGGTCGATCTTTGGGAATATCATCCCAGTTTGACACACATTTGGATTTACAGCTGCTGAATATGCTCGTAAACAAGCTGAGAAGGAACAACAGCAGAGGTGTCCTTAGTACTTGTGATTGACATTCTTTGAGTGGTGATTTTTTATGGCAATATATGGAGTTAACAATTGCTGTTGGTGCCTATTATGAACTAAGAATTCCAGAAATTAAAATTTATGTTATATACTTCATAACCGATTTTCATTTTT
The DNA here is from genome assembly GCF_030052815.1 of Hevea brasiliensis. Classification (NCBI taxonomy): domain Eukaryota; kingdom Viridiplantae; phylum Streptophyta; class Magnoliopsida; order Malpighiales; family Euphorbiaceae; genus Hevea; species Hevea brasiliensis. The sequence goes on from NC_079494.1 coordinate 103,129,627, forward strand.
GAATGACTGTAGCATAATCCTTTCCATGTGGATGAAAATGATAAGTTGTGATACACTGCATTTACTGCAATTTCTTTTCAATTTTTATTTTTATTTTACTTTTCCCACTTATGTTGCTGAAGAATATGGCCAAATGCATCGATTACCTAATTCACTGCCTCCCTGTAGTATGCTCATTCTAGGACCTACGTGCTGGAATATGGTACTTCAGCAACTTGGACCACCTTGATATGTTGTCCAGATCTCCAAGAACTGGAGATCCCATTTCTATTTCGGAATTTTTTCTTGTGGTATTTTTTCAAAAAAAATTAATAGTGAAATTTAACATATGTGGATGATTATATGTTCTATAAGGATGAGCAGATACATCTAGCCATTTATAAATGCATGTACATATGTGGATAAAGATATCATGTCTACTTTCGAATCTCTATGTATCTTACTGTGTTCTTGATGTGTTTGTTACTTGTGTTCATGGTTATTGCTTCTCATACCTTAAATTTTGAAGTTGTTCTAATGTTGTTGGAATCTCACACTGAAAGAATATAAAGGAAAAGGGCAATATATAAGTGGTTGAATTTCAACATTAAATTGACTAGTCATTTTGATGTGTAAAGTAAATTAAGTAATTCAATCATTTATATAAGCCCGTTAAAATGAATTAATACATAATTTGTCCAGTACTCTCTCCAAATTTAACATGGTATTAGAGTCTGATTTAGGTTATGGGTTTCCGTAGCCTATATGGCTGTATAATTGAGCTCATATTAGGTTATTATTAACTAATTTGTCAAATGACAATCATATGATTACACTGGACGGGGAAGTGTTGAGAATACTTGTCCCACATTGAAAAAATACAAAGATGAAAATGATAAATATAAGTAGGTAAGTTACAATATTGACTTGGTTAGTCATTTTGATGTGTAAAGTAACTTAACCACTTATATAAACCATATTAAAATGAATTAATTCATAATTTGCCTGGTATTCTCTCCAAATTCAATATTGTAATAGAGCCTAGACTGGGTTGTGGGTTTTAGCTTTCCATAAGATTGTATAATTGGACCCGTATTGAGTTAAAATTCTAACTAATTGTCAAGTGATAACCATGTAGTTTCACTTGAGGAGTGAATATTGGAATCTCACATTTAAAAGAATATGAAGTAAAAGGGCAATATATAAGTGGTTGGGTTTCAACATTAAATTGGTTTGTCATTTTGATTTGTAAAGTAACCCAATAACTTAAATAAGCCCATATTAAAATGAATTAATACATAATTTGCCCAGTAATCTCTCCAAATTTAACAGACACTAATTGCTTCAGCAAGTTTTACAAACTTACTGATCATGTATTTTTATTTTTTTTCAGTATTTTATGTGAAATGAAATTTATTTTCTTGACATGGTAAATAGCTAGATCTTTAATCGGTGAATTTATATGTATTCTATTTGTTCTTGAAAAAGAAGAGCTCCATAAGGACCATAACTGTTGCTTTATTTAATGAATGTTGCATTGTATTGTTTCTTTATGTTGTATGATGTAAATACATCATCCTGACAGTTAATATTTTGATTAACTAATGGACAAGCCACAGACATTCATCTGTGTGTGTGTAAATGTGTTTCCTGTAGTCTCTAATTTTTCTCCTTTTTTTAATTTTCTTTTTATAGCAGCGTGATCCTTTTTGGATGTCCATCGCAGACCATCTGCTATTCCTGGACCCGTTCTTGATGAAATAGTTCTTCCAGCCACAGAGTCTATTGGTTTGTTTGTGCTAGATTATAATATTGCTCCCATTTGATTACTTTTTCTTTTTGAGATTTTGAGCAACTCTTAGCTTCATGTTGTTGCTGTTGATTAGGTGTAAAATTGCTGCTGAAGATGTGGTGGAGACATGGTCATTCAATCAAGGATTCACATGCAAATTTGCTATATGGTAGGTTTTCTCCATGCCTTCTTGTTTGTTTTGGTCTTTGTATCACTTCAGTTTTGCTGTTCGGGTGGATTGTTGATTACTTTGTATTATTTGGCTTTTTGATGTAATTTGTATTAGTGTTTTCTAAGTAAGCATACACTGAGAACTCTAGTTTGTTATGCCTTTAAGCGGATGCTCGTAGAGAAGCTAGAAGAGCTTTTCCTAGCATTTTCTTCTGATGATGCACAAGCACATCGTGCTGAGGCTGAGCTTAGTGAGGATTGCCTTGGAAACTTAAAGCAGTCTGTTAATGATGATGTTCAGACTTTTAAGCACATCGGTGAGGATCTTTTTGTGGTTAATTCTATTATTTTGTTTTCTGTGTTTTTTATTAGCTGTTAGTGAAAAATGTTTGCTTTTGTTGACATCTTAAAGAGGAAAACAGGTTGCTATGACAAGTGAAAACCATAAAAAATGGTTTTACTTGTTTCATCAACTTGTTTTTCACACATAATTTTTTTAATATGGACAACCACCAGCAGAAAACAAAAACAGCATGAATATCAAACGGGCTCTAAGTTTACGGGTAATGCCTGCTACAATTACAGATTTAACATTACCTTTGCCAAAAGTCTCATTTATAACAATGAAATGCTATGTTATCTCAAAAAAGAAGGATAGTTTATAAGATATTGAAGGCAAAGGTCGTTTATAAGATGTTGAAGGCAAAGGTTATACTCTTGGTGCTAAGATTCCAATTTGCCTGTGGTTTAGGGGCCACATAAGATGCTTAGTTGGGGTGAAGGCACTAAGCTTTGGTGATTAATAATTATAGAAATAAAGTACAGAACTAAAAGTTGTCAAAGAGTCGTTCCTTCCATTGTTATGTTGGTAGAAACACAATATGGGAGTCTCGTTATGGAAACTATTATATTTAACTTGAAAAGCCATACAATCAGTACAGTATTCCATCACTATATTTAATATAGTGTTTCTCCCTCCTTTTAATGGAAGGAAATTTTGATTTGCACTGTCCTCAAAATAAAAATTTTGTAGCTTTTCTCTCAATTACTTCAATGCTTTTTTGCAATGAAAACTGATGTGGACTTATGCCAAGAGTGAGCCTGGCATTGTATTGATTCTCAATTGATGTAGATACTCCTTTTGTGTGTTGATGTTGGAGGTTTGTAAAAATTTATTGAATCTATTTATCTTGCTGTAGTTAACTTACAAATTTACAGAGATTCTTTTCGTAGTGGCAGCATAAGCAGTGTATCATTTTTTCTGCTTCAGATTTTTGTGCTCAACCTAAAACAAGATATGTATAGTTTCTATGTCCCTCGTTAATGAACAAAGCTAAATCCTTAGCAATTGGCAAAGCCTTTCAATACAATGGGCAACAGCCCTACTCCATGAGTTGAAAGCCACTCTTTTCAATGGGCAAAGCCACTCTCCATGGGCAAAGCTACTCTCCATAGGCAAAGCCAAATAACCTTCTCACAATACTCCTATTTATAATGTTAGTCACTTCAATCCTAATCTAATTAGAAATCTCACTCAATTTAGGAATAACACTAAGGAAATATACCTCCATCCTATTGAGGAATATTTCTGCCACTCAAATTAGAAAAAAGTCTTCCAAAATAACTAGAATTTTGGATCATAAATCTAACAAAGTTCTTTATCAGTTTTCTGTTTATAGCTTCGCGTAGCTACTGAATATCAAAATTTGCTGATATGCTTAACTATCTAATACTGTTAGTACTGTTTTGAGCATGGATGACAGAGTTATATCCAATGGTATATATCACTTTCGAAAATGGAAACATAATAAGAAAGTTTCACCCAGTTTTTCCTGTATTTGAAAGGTCTTGTTTTATTTAGCAAGTTATCAACACCATATTTTGCATTAAGTTGCAGAGGGGATGATAGAACATTATCTTTGGCTTTCACTGGTCACTCAATTCAATGGTTGATAGTGATAACTAAGTGCGCAGTGAAGTCATTTTTATTGATATTAGCAAATATTTGTTCTTTCTCTAGTCATTTGGCCCATGGCCTCTTACAAATTATTCTGAATTGATATCTTGTGCAAGAGTTTGAGTTTCATGTAGCAAATCCAATCATACCATAAATGAAGCTTATTTTGAATAGTATTTCTTTTTTCTTGATACAGATTCTTTATTTCTCTCTTTATTTCATGCATTAAATGGCAATGGAATATTGGATTTTTGTATTACTAGTAGTATTTTCCAAAGATAAAGCTGAAAGCATGTCCATTTCAGCTGATATCAGCCCATAGCCATTTGAGTGTTGAAATTGATAAGAGTGACAATTGGGTAGTTGCCGCCTTGAAACTGACATCTCCCCCACTCTCATGTCACATTTGGATTAAATTCTTTTTATTGTTATTATTTATTTTAAAGAAGTATTTAATCAACTAAATTACTGACCAATCACAACTGATTTTCATTTTCCAAATTCCGCTTTTTTGTTTTAATAATTTTATTTATTTTTAATATAATCATAAAAATTATTACTCAAAATATATTTTATTTCAATACAATTATATTATTATGAAAATTTGAATTTTCTTGCCAATTAAATAAGTGAAAAAAGTCTTTATATTATTATATAAAAGAATTAAAAGGTAAAAACAAGTGAACTATTCATAATTTTTATTTTATTTAAAGCTTCAAAATCTACCAATAATACATCAATTGAATTAACATATGATATGAGATGTTCATTTTCAAAAGACAAAAGAAGACGTAGTGTGGATAAAATAGGACAGGAGCAGCCTCATGCATGGTATATATTAACTGATGTCATGTGGTGCTTTTGCTTTCATAGTTGTGATATGTTAAGGAATAAGGACCCGACACCATCCTCTATGCTTGGATCAGTTCCACTTGCGGCCATGACTTGAGCTTCAATCATCTTCCCTGAAATTGTCGGTGGATCTTCTTTTCTTTGTATATAACAAAAGAGGCTAACTTTGGTGTAAGTTACTCTATTTGTGATCACAGATTTAAAAATATAATTTATTTTTTTTATAAATATTAGTAAATATACTTACATCAATTATATGGGAAAATATAAAAAAAAAAAAAATAACACTTAGTTATTTTCACATTTTGACATAGGGGGACTATTGTTTAATTTTTATCGATTCTGTGTTTTATTCCATTAGCAAAAGTGATCAAAATCGTTAGTTGCTATTAAATTATATATATATATATATATATATATATATATATATATATATATATATATATATATATATATATATATATATATATATATATATATATATATATATATATAATTTTGCAGTTTGACATATGAGGGGCTCTAATTTAATTTTTGTTAATTTGATATCTTATACTTTAATTTAATTTTTGTTAATTTAATATCCTATATTTTCTTTCTTTAATAAATGTGATTCAAATTAGTAGTCATTATTAAATGATATTAATGTAGCGAAGTATAGCATTAATGTAACGATATATAGCGTACATGGTGTTTACATGACGCTCATGTGATGAACACATTGTGTTAATGTGTTGCCATGTCAACATCACGTATTCACCACACCAATATTATTTAATGTTAACTAACAATTTAAACTATATTTATTAATGGACGAAAACACAATATATTAATTATCAAAAATTAAATCACGATCTTTTATACGATAAAGCGCAAAACTACAATGTTTTATTTTTCTTTTCTCTATATCAAGTTTCAATTTTAACGTGTTAACTATAATTTTATATTTTAATCAGCTAATAATGATTTTTTTTTAAATAATTATTATATATTTATCAAACACTTTAAATTAATAATTAAGAGTTTAAATATTAAAAATTCACTTTTAATAGCTCAATTAAATGGAAATTTATTCTAATGATATATGTGTACACACGGTTATTAATAATTTTAATTTATATATTTTTTTAGTATTAATGTATAAAAATAATATAATATTTTAAATTATTTATTTATTATTTTTATCTTTTAAATATTTTAATAAAGATTTCATGATAGAAATAATTAATTAATATATATATATAATAACTATTTATTATATATTAATAATGTAACTATTAAATAATTTATAAATTATATATAATAGAAAATGTCATGTAATAATATTATGTAATAGAATATCACATATTAACAATCTATCATGTACTCAAACACAGTATACAATGAAATTTATTTATTAAATATATAAATTTTATCTATTTATATTTTAGATTTATAATAATCAGATTTTAGCAAAAATTTTACTTAAGAAAATAATTAGGTGGTTTTACTAAGCATGTTTGGCATCAACCCACATTAATTGGTATACTCATTTAATATCATTTCTTTAACTATATTGTTTTATATTTATTTTTTTTAAAGGAAGTACTTCTAACAAAATATTAATTATTAAATTTTTTATTTACTTTCAATTTCATAAATTACAATCATGAATATAATTTTAGTATCATTGAAATAATTATTAAATTATTATCATAATGATAACATATAACAATTGTTAACTTTAAATCCCAATGTTATATATATATATATATATATATATATATATATATATATATATATGCAAGATAATATTAAAGGAGGTAAATTTTGTGTTATGTGTTATATTTATTTTTTTAGTCTAATTAAAAAGAAATTTAGTTTAATCCAGTTTAACTTAATAGTTAAAGACATATCACTCACTTGATAAACTCATATTTGAATCCCTTACTCAATCCCTCAATTCAAAAAAAAAATTAAATAAATAAATATTTTATAGTTTCTCCACGATTTGAATTTTCACTATTAATAAATAAGAGAAAAGCAAATATATTAACCAACTGAATCATTACTAGGCAGTGAAATATTTTAACCTTTCGAAATAGAAAATTTTATTATTTAATCTCTATATTCTAATAAAATTAATGATTAATTTTTATATTTTTAAAAATATATTAGTGAGTTCTTAAGTTTTAATTTCATTATACACTTTTTTTCATTCAGTTATTTTTTATAATTTTAATAATTAATAATAAATATTTTTATTCTTGAATATTTGCCATATTAACATTTTTTTTTATCTCTTATTGACTAACTTTAGTAGTTTGTCGATTAATAATTAAATTTATAAATAGACAAAGTGAGTAAATAGTTAAATGTGAAGGACTAAATTTTATATTTTTAAAAATATAAAAATTAAATAATTAATTTTAATATAATTAAAAAATTAAATAGTAATTTACCCTCTAAAATAAGTTGATTTGGTTAAAAAACTAAAATTAAAGGTGGTAGCTGATTTGATCTGGCACGTTTAGCTTGTGACACAAGATAGAAAGAAAATGTAGTATAAGTTTCTTGGAAAAGTCAATTTTCCTAAGAAAATAGTCATATTTCCCATCAACTAATTATATACTTGGCTTTGTGCGATTTGTTAATGAGAGGTGATCATTCTCTACCTCACAAAAATTTCACCTATAATTATATTTCAACACGCAATCTCAAAGATCTTAAAGTTAGTATTTTCAAATATATACTATTAAAAGTTTTTTTTTTTCTCTCTATTTCTATAAAATTAAAAAAGAAAATAAATTTAAATTTTCTCAACCAATAAGGATTTTAAAATTAGAGTAATTAATTTTATTTTTTTAGTATATCACAAATATCTCCTAATTCACTTGATTAAGCCTACTTACGTTGAGGAGACTCATTGTGAATGTGAGCGCTCTCAGTGACAATTTTCTCCATTCATAAGAATCGAACGCCTAATCTCACTGGAGATATACAAAATATTTTATAACTCTAACAATCCCACTTGGTATTAATCATCTGCTTTAACTTTAACTCACACCATTTTATAGTGTAAACAAAAAAATGAAATTAACTTTTTCCTTTATATAATTTTATTAAAGCTTAATTATTGGGTAAAAATATGCAAATATTAAATATTTATTGAAGATTTTTAAAATTTTCAATTAGATGAAAATATTTTTATTTTATTGACTAAAATACCTTTATTTTTTATATTATTAATATGATATCAAAAATTTTAATTGTCACGATCCAATCTATGGGCAGAACCGGCATTATGACCTGGGTCAACCTAAAGCCCCCGAGACCCGTAGTAAGCCTAACTATTCCTCAACCCAACTCTAAGGCCCATTTGGGCCCAATTTCAAGAATTCAACCGGATAGAGTCCGGCCATAAAATGGACCTTTCAACGGAGAATTTTTGACTCACTTGACCTGTAAACACAATATACAATCAATTAGGGAGCTCAGCTCACCCTCCACATACTCATATGTCATAAAAATAAATGGGAGCTCAGCTCCCTCATCCAGTCTAAAATACATGCATATAATAATAAGTTTACAGGTCCAACATGGTAATTATATTTCAGATCCAAATCAAATGAATATTTCTAACACATGCAGAATTCTAGAAGTTAACAGAATTACACAAACATTTATAAACAACCTGCGAAAGAGAAAAGCAGGTTAACCACAACAATAATCCTCCTGTAACCTAAAAAATAATGAACAGGAGTGAGCGTTCGACTCAAAGAGTAAAATATCAATTTTAACCATAATCTCTATAACTATCTAAAGCTAATACACCCTGTAGAGTGAAATGCAACATCAGTAATATTTTCACATCATAATAGTAAAAAGTTAATTTGGAGCACTCACACACCCGATAATGTCAAACAATACATATATGGGTGCTGATCCCTTATACAGCTCTCTTAATCCAAACTGTGTCAGCGAAGAACTCAAGCTCGAACTTCCACTTAATAAACCAAATCGGGGTCCAAGCAAAGAACTCAAGCCGTGTCTACCCCAAAGGACCGGGTCCCAACGAAGATCTCAAGTCGTGTCTACCCGTCCTGTCCATAGCCAATACCACACCACACGCACGCCAACTCACGCACACTGCTCCAAATTACCACAATAACATCCATGGCACTTTAACAATTATGATGCAACATAAAACGTGCCGAGTATTTAACTACATAGATACATATTTATAAGTGATGCATGGGCATGTTTGAACATATAATAATATCGAAATTACAATTAAAATTAATATTTTACTCACAAACTCAACCGAAATCACTGTGGCGGCTGGGCGGAGGAGAAAGGCTGTCCCGGCTTACCTGACAATTTTATTATAATTATTTAACATAATTGACTCAATACAAACTAAGAAAAGACTAAATATGTCCTAAGTCGTGCCGAAAATCCGACAGAGTCTCCCCAACCTGCAAAAAGGCTTAAAACATACTTTTATATCCACAACATCATATATCCATAACTCAATCACATCACACAGCCTCTCCTGGGCCCATTCAAACAGTCATCAATCATAACATGTAAAATTACAGTTTAGTCCTCATAATTTAACCCTGTTGCAAAAACTACCCAAATGAGTTCTAAAAATTCTAAAACTTTGCCCCGCGGTCCTTAGCATCATTACTAAACTAATGCAAAAGGAATTATAATTTTCTGAGCTACCATGAATATTTTATGAATTTTTAATCCCATTCAAGCACTAGAAAATTACGAAAAAACAAGGTTCGGGTTTACCTATGCTGATTCCGATCTCGGAACGCACTCGGGACGTCTGACAATGGTGGGGTAGCCAAAATCTCGATCCAATTCCAAGACTTTTTACGTAGCCGGTCTGGCTGGCCGGAAATTCACAGATCCGGGCAACCATCAAATTTTCACGAATTGAAGGTACCTATACGAGCCCACAACACGGGGGTTAGTATATAATTTTTACAAAATTTTCTAAGCTCATTTAATGCTCGGAAAAACACTACGAAGTTTCGTGAGACCCACCGAAAAATGGTGTCAAAAAATTTCGAAATTTATATTGACGCGAAGCTCTCGATGAGTGGAGCGCTTTGGTACTCTCGGTTTTCTCGTGGGATTCACGGTTTACGAGAAATCTAGCCTAAAAGTCGAAATGGGCTAAAACTTCCCGGACAAAAATTGGGCAAAGCGCTCGATAGATTTTGGTGTTATTGGTGTCTATGAAAAGCTCTCGAGGTGTAGATGGTGTTTGACACAAGATTCAGCCCAATCGGTGGCCGGATTGGCCGAATTTCGGCCGGGAAGTTAAAGTGACGCGCTGGGCGTCTGGTGGTCTTCACACGCGCTTTCCTGGCGTTCCAGGCTGCGGCGCGCCGGCGAGGTGGAGAGGCTGGGGCGATGGCTGGCCGGCATGGGGAGGAGGGAGGAGAGAGAAAACGGGAGAGAGAGGAAGGAGGGTCGGGACGCGCTGGGAAGAGAAGAAAAGAAGAAGGGAGGCAGGTCTGATCCGGTCCGGTTCGATTCATGATACAAATTTTTGAATTTTTACACTGCCTTGGGATCGAAAACGAGAGCTAAAAATTTCAAAAAAATTCTAGAAAACTCAGAAAAATTCATAGAGTCCAAATATATTTTTAGTTTTGCCACGTGATCTTTAAATTAATTTTTAAAAATCATCAAAGTTTTATATTTTTGAAAAATTAAACCGGATTTCGAAAATCCAAAAAATTTCAAATAATTTCCTAAAATTTAAATTATTTAAAATATTAATATTTACTCATAAAATAATAAATTTAAAATTTGGGGTGTTACAATAACAATTGTTAACTTTAAATCCCAATGTTATATATATATATATATATTTGCAAGATAATATTAGAGGAGGTAAATTTTGTGTTATGTGTTATATTTATTTTTTTAGTCTAATTAAAAAGAAATTTAGTTTAATCCAATTTAATTCAATAGTTAAAAACATATCACTCACTAGATAAATTCATATTCGAATCCCTTACTGAATTCCTCAATTCAAAAAAATAAAATAAAATAAATATTTTATAGTTTCTCCACGATTTGAATTTTCACTAATAATAAATAAGTGAAAAGCAAATATATTAACTAACTGAATCATTACTAGGCAGTGAAATATTTTAACCTTTTGAAATAGAAAATCTTATTATTTAATCTCTATATTATAATGAAATTAATGATTAATTTTTATATTTTTAAAAATATATTAGTGAGTTCTTAAGTTTTAATTTCATTATACACTTTTTTTCATTCATTTATTTTTTATAATTTTAATAATTAATAATAAATACTTTTATTCTTGAATATTTGCCATTATTAACAAATTTTTTTTTATCTCTTATTGACTAACTTTAGTAGTTTGTCGATTAATAATTAAATTTATAAATAGACAAAGTGAGTAAATAGTTAAATGTGAAGGACTAAATTTTATATTTTTAAAAATATAAAGATTAAATAATTAATTTTAATATAATTAAAAAAATTAAATAGTAATTTACCCTCTAAAATAAGTTGATTTGGTTAAAAAAAAAATTAAAGGTGGTAGCTGATTTGATCTGGCACGTTTAGCTTGTGACACAAGATAGAAAGAAAATGTAGTATAAGTTTCTTGGAAAAGTCAATTTTCCTAAGAAAATAGTAATATTTCACATCAACTAATTATAAACTTGGCTTTGTGCGATTTGGTAATGAGAGGTGATCATTCTCTACCTCACAAAAATTTCACCTATAATTATATTTCAACACGCAATCTCAAAGATCTTAAAGTTATTATTTTCAAATATATACTATTAAAAGTTTTTTTTTTCTCTCTATTTCTATAAAATTAAAAAAGAAAATAAATTTAAATTTTCTCAACCAATAAGGATTTTAAAATTAGAGTAATTAATTTTATTTTTTTAGTATATCACAAATATCTCCTAATTCACTTGATTAAGCCTACTTACGTTGGGGAGACTCATTATGAATGTGAGCGCTCTCAGTGAAAATTTTCTCCATTCATAAGAATCGAACGCCTAATCTTACTGGAGATATACAAAATATTTTATCACTCTAACAATCCCACTTGGTATTAATCATCTGCTTTAACTTTAACTCACACCATTTTATAGTGTAAACAAAAAAATGAAATTAACTTTTTCCTTTATATAATTTTATTAAAGCTTAATTATTGGGTAAAAATATGCAAATATTAAATATTTATTGAAGATTTTTAAAATTTTCAATTAGATGAAAATATTTTTATTTTATTGACTAAAATACCTTTATTTTTTATATTATTAATATGATATCAAAAATTTTAATTGTCACGACCTAATCTATGGGCCGGACCGGCACTAGGACCTAGGTCAGCCTAAAGCCCCCGAGGCCTGTAATAAGCCTAATTATTCCTCAACCCAACTCTAAGGCCCATTTCGGCTCAATTTCAAAAATTCAACCAGATAGAGTCCGGCCATAAAATGGACCTTTCAACGGAAAGTTTTTTACTCACCCGACCTGTAAACACAATATACAATCAATTAGGGAGCTCAGCTCACCCTCCACATACTCATATGTCATAAAAATAAATGGGAGCTCAACTCTCTCATCCAGTCTAACATACACGCATATAATAATAAGTTTACAGGTCCAACATGGTAATTATATTTCAGACCCAAATCAAATGAATATTTCTAACACATGTGGAATTCTAGAAGTTAACAGAATTACACAAACATTAATAAACAACCTGCGAAGGAGAAAAGCAGGTTAACCACAACAATAATCCTCCTGTAACCTGAAAAATAATGAACAGGAGTGAGCGTTCGACTCAGAGAGCAAAATATCAATTTTAACCACAATCTCTATAACTATCTAAAGCTAATACACCCTGTAGAGTGAAATGCAACATCAGTAATATTTTCACATCATAACAGCAAAAAGTTAATTTGGAGCACTCACACACCCGATAATGTCAAACAATACATATATGAGAGCTGATCCCCTATACAGCTCTCTTAATCCAAACTGTGCCAACGAAGAACTCAATCTCGAACTTCCACTTAATAAACCAAATCGGGGTCCAAGTGAAGAACTCAAGCCGTGTCTACCCCAAAGGACCAGGTCCCAATGAAGATCTCAAGTCGTGTCTACCAGTCCTGTCCATAGCCAACACCACACCACACGCACGCCAACTCACGCACACTGCTCCAAATTACCACAATAACATCCATGGCACTTTAACAATTATGAATGCAACATAAACGTACCGAGTACTTAACTACATAGATACATATTTATAAGTGATGCATGGGCATGCTTGAACATATAATAATATCGAAATTACAATTAAAATTAATATTTTATTCACAAACTCAATCGAAATCACTGTGGCGGCTGGGCGGAAGAGGAAGGCTGTCCCGGCTCACCTGATAATTTTATTACAATTATTTAATATAATTGACTCAATACAAACCAAGAAAAGACTAAATATGTCCTAAGTCGTGTCGAAAATCCGGCAGAGTCTCCCCTATACCTAGGATCTACCCAACCTGCAAAAAGGCTTAAAACACACTTTTATATCCACAACACCATATATCCATAACTCAATCACATCACACAGCCCCTCCTGGGCCCATTCAAACAGTCATCAATCATAACATGTAAAATTACAGTTTAGTTCTCATAATTTAACCCTGTTGCAAAAACTACCCAAATGAGTTCTAAAAATTCTAAAACTTTGCCCCGCGGTCCTTAGCATCATTACTAAACTAATGCAAAAGGAATTATAATTTTCTGAGCTACCATGAATATTTTATGAATTTTTAATCCCATTCAAGCACTAGAAAATTACGAAAAAACAAGGTTCGGGTTTACCTATGCTGATTCCGATCTCGGAACGCGCTCGGGATGTCTGACAATGGTGGGGTAGCCAAAATCTCGATCCAATTCCAAGACTTTTTAGGTAGCCGGTCTGTCTGGCCAGAAATTCACAGATCCGAGCAACCATCGAATTGCCACGAATTGAAGGTACCTACACGAAGCCCACAACACGGGGGTTAGTATATAATTTTTACAGAATTTTCTAAGCTCATTTAATGCCCGGAAAAACACTACGAATCGTGAGACCCACCGAAAAACGGTGTCAAAAAATTTCGAAATTTATATTGCCGCGAAGCTCTCGACGAGTGGAGCGCTCTGGTAGTCTCGGTTTTCTCGTGAGGTTCACGGTTTACGATAAATCTAGCCCAAAAGTCGAAATGGGCTAAAATTTCCTGGATAAAAATTGGGCAAAGCGCTCGATAGATTTTGGTGTTATTGGTGTTTATGGAAAGCTGCCGAGCTGTAGATGGTTTTTTGACACAAGACCCAGTCCAATCGGTGGCCGGATCGGCCGAATTTCGACCGGGAAGTTAAAGCGACGCGCTGGGCGTCTGGTGGTCTTCGCGCACGCTTTCCTGGTGTTCCAGGCTGCAGCGCGCCGGCGAGGTAGAGAGGCTGGGGCGGTGGCTGGCCGGCGTGGGGAGGAGGGAGGAGGGGGGAGAGAGAAAATGGGAGAGAGAGGAAGGAGGGTCGGGACGCGCGGGGAAGAGAAGAAAAGAAGAAGGGAGGCCGGTCTGATCCGGTCCGGTTCGATTCATGATACAAATTTTTGAATTTTTACACTGCCTTGTGATCGAAAACGAAGCTCAAAAATTTCAAAAAAATTCTAGAAAACTCAGAAAAATTCGTAGAGTCCAAATATATTTTTAGTTTTGCCACGTGATCTTTAAATTAATTTTTAAAAATCATCAAAGTTTTATATTTTCGAAAAATCAAACCGGATTTCGAAAATCCGAAAAATTTCAAATAATTTCCTAAAATTTAAATAATTTAAAATATTAATATTTACTCATAAAATAATAAATTTAAAATTTGGGGTGTTACAATAACAATTGTTAACTTTAAATCCCAATGTTATATATATATATATATATATATATATATATATATATATATATATATTTGCAAGATAATATTACAGGAGGTAAATTTTGTGTTATGTGTTATATTTATTTTTTTAGTCTAATTAAAAAGAAATTTAGTTTAATCCAATTTAATTCAATAGTTAAAAACATATCACTCACTAGATAAATTCATATTCGAATCCCTTACTGAATTCCTCAATTCAAAAAAATAAAATAAAATAAATATTTTATAGTTTCTCCACGATTTGAATTTTCACTAATAATAAATAAGTGAAAAGCAAATATATTAACCAACTGAATCATTACTAGGCAGTGAAATATTTTAACCTTTCGAAATAGAAAATCTTATTATTTAATCTCTATATTATAATAAAATTAATGATTAATTTTTATATTTTTAAAAATATATTAGTGAGTTCTTAAGTTTTAATTTCATTATACATTTTTTTCCATTCATTTATTTTTTATAATTTTAATAATTAATAATAAATACTTTTATTCTTGAATATTTGTCATTATTAACAATTTTTTTTATCTCTTATTGACTAACTTTTGTAGTTTGTTGATTAATAATTAAATTTATAAATAGACAAAGTGAGTAAATAGTTAAATGTGAAGGACTAAATTTTATATTTTTAAAAATATAAAGATTAAATAATTAATTTTAATATAATTAAAAAATTAAATAGTAATTTACCCTCTAAAATAAGTTGATTTGGTTAAAAAAAAAAATTAAAGGTGGTAGCTGATTTGATCTGGCACGTTTAGCTTGTGACATAAGATATAAAGAAAATGTAGTATAAGTTTCTTGGAAAAGTCAATTTTCCTAAGAAAATAGTCATATTTCCCATCAACTAATTGTATACTTGGCTTTGTGCGATTTGGTAATGAGAGGTGATCATTCTCTACCTCACAAAAATTTCACCTATAATTATATTTCAACACGCAATCTCAAAGATCTTAAAGTTAGTATTTTCAAATATATACTATTATACGGGTGTGCAAATGGTCGATTCGGTTTCAAACCGAACCGAACTGATAAAACTGAAAATTAAAAATTAAAAATTTTAAAAATTAAATCAAATCGATTAATAAGAGAAAATTAAATCGAATCGAATGGATAAATATGGTTCAATTCGATTTTAAATCGATCAAACTGAAATTTATAAAATTTCATATTTTTAACATTAAATCTAAATAATAAAACATAAAAACAAAAAAAAAATAGAAATCAAAACTCAAAAATCTTAAGGTTAAGTTCGGTTTTCTTTGATTTTGGTTCAGTTCGATTCAATTTGATTCGATTCAATTTGGTTCAATCAAAACTCAATTTCGGTTCGGTTCAATTTTTTTATTTTTTATGAAAATAACTGAATCGAACCGATTAACTGAAATTATCAAAATTATAAATTAAACCGAACCGATTAAATTTTAAAACCGAACCGATTGAACCTAATTGAATCGGTTCGGTTTAATTTTTCAGTTTAAACCGAAAACTGCTCTCCTCTAGTAAAAGTTTGGTTTTTTTTTTCTGTCTATTTCTATAAAATTAAAAAAAAATAAATTTAAATTTTCTCAACCAATAAGGATTTTCAAATTAAAGTAATTAATTTAATTTTTTCAGTATATCACAGATATCTCCTGATTTACTTGATTAACCCTACTTATATTGGGGAGACTCATTATGAATGTGAGGGCTCTCAGCGAGAATTTTCTCCATTCATAAGAATCGAATACCTAATCTTACTGGAGATATACAAAATATTTTATCACTCTTAACAATCCCACTTGGTATTAATCATCTTCTTTAACTTTAACTCACACCGTTTTATAGTGTAAACGAAAAAATGAAATTAACTTTTTTTCTTTATATAATTTTATTAAAGCTTAATTATTGGGTAAAAATATGCAAATCTTAAATATTTATTGAAGATTTTTAAAATTTTTAATTAGATGAAAATATTTTTATTTTGTTGATTAAAATACCTTTATTTTTTATATTATTAATATGATATCAAAAATTTTAATTTCACACAAATATAATTAAATTAAATAAAAAATATTAATGGCCAGAAAATTTTCAAAAAGAAATATAATTTTTTTAATATAATTGATTTTGATTGAAATTTAAATTTAAAATTTTACAATTATAAAAACAATTTTAATATCTCTCAACTCAAGTTCATTGATAATATAACTTTTTTTTATATATAATTTCTCAACATTAACTTAAAAATGTTTACATTACAAGCGAATAGGATATTCGAACTTAAAGAATCATAGATTCTTTTTTTAATTGCAGGTGACATTTATATATAATAAATAAATATAATAAAAATATCTCTAAAATAAATTCACTTAAACATGATAAGTGACATTCTATTAAATTAATTTTTGTTTACCAATTTTAACTTATTTTATTATTGCCACTATTGAATATGACCTTTTAGTTTCTTAACGCTTAACATAAAAATTTAAATGAAATTTAGTATATATCTACACTTATAAATTATAATTGCAAATATATATATATATATATATATATATATATATATATATAATTTTATTATTATTATTATTAATGAATTTTTAATATGTATACATTAAATAAAATTTATTAGTCTTATTATTACTACTAAGGGTGCGTTTTGTACGGGGTTAATAAGGGTTAATAATTAACCTTATAATTTTTAACGTTGTTTAGATGCTTTAAAGTGAATAGGTTAATTTTTAACCTCATTAACATTTAATCTCTTTTTAGGGGTTAAATGTTAACCTTGGGGTGGGTAGGTTAACATAAGCTAAACACACTATTTATATATTCATTTTCTATTTCTTCTCAACTTATTTTATTTTTTTTTGTTCCTTTATCTCTAAAAACTCTTCATCTTCTATAATAAAAAAAAGGTACGATTTTTTTTTTCAATCACACGAGCAAGATTATAAATTTTTTGAATGTGAAAAATATGAATTTCTATATTGTTTATTCCATTATGAGTTGCAAAAAAATTATATATATATATATCAAGGGATGATCATGTTTGATTGGTACAGTACAAAAAGAATAAAATTCTATTAATTTGCAGATTATATATACAGATTTTATTATGTCACAGTAAGTAAAGGAAATTTGAATATATATATATATATATATATATATATAAGTGTTTATATATTTTAATGTGAGCTCAATTTTTTAACCTTGTACCAAACATCATTAATTGTTACACTATTAATTATTTTTTACCCCTCTTAATAATTACTCCCCTATATTTTATAAAGTTAACACTTAACCCTCAATTTTTTAACCCCGTACCAAACGCAAATTAATATTTGACTTTTTAGGAGAATAAGTTTTTTTATTCTCATTTTAATGGCACATTTACCATATATATACGAATTATAATTAAAAAAATATATATCATTAATAATAATTAATTTTAATATGTATATATTGGATTAAATAAATTCATTAACAACGATAATAAGAATGATAATAAGTATGTATATTTTTATTATTAGTAATAATTATTGTGTATATATTAAATAAAATTTATTATGATTATTATCACTAATTAATATGTGACTTTTTACTTTCATAATACTTAATGTAAAAATTTAATACAATTAATATATACATCCATATTTATGAATTATAATTGTAAGAAAAATGTAAATTTTTATCAAGAATAATAATTAATATGTGTATATTAAATAAAATTCCTTAATCGCATTCATCCAACTAATTAAGATTTTTTAGTTTATTATATTTAATATATACATTTAAATAAAATTAATATATCTATATTTAATTTTAATGTATTTTGTTTTTATTTATTTAAGTTATATTTTACCACTAGTTGTTAATAACTAATCTGTATATATTATTACTATAATCACTTATTAATGTTATTTTTCCATTTATATAAAACTAAGTTATAGAGTTATGATAGGATAATAAATAGGCTAATAATAAATAAAACAAAAAAATAATTAATAAACATAATGGTGATATATAAAAAGCCATTATCATTATAAATAAATACCATGTAAAATTATTATTAAAAATTAATTTTATTAAATTTTAATAGCAAAAAAAAAGTCAATATAAATTTAAAATCATTATAAATCTCCATCATCATCTTGAAAGTCATCGTAAAAAAAAGTATGGCAAATAAGAGTTTCTACAAATATTTATAAGATATGTTCTTAAAATTTAAGTATTTTTTATATTTTTAATATTTTTTAAATTTAAATATTATTTTTTTTATTCTATTAATATTTAAAAAAAGAAAAAGTGTCTAGTTGCATTAAAACTCAACACGAGCAAGATTACAAGAGAAGGCTAAAGGCCAGATTACAAAGGAATCCCTAACCCAATAGCAAACCTATTAAAAAAGGCTCAGTACCCTTCACACCAGAATCCTAACCCCATTCCTAAACGCAGATAGAAATTTTCTCAATGCCATTCAGGATAAATTTTGATAATTGTGCCTGAACTTGTTTAGTTGTAATATTACAGTCTTTTAATTTAAAAATGTAACATAAAACCCTATTAACTTTCAAATTTTGCACAGTAAAATCTCTCTAACCTCCAATTACTAGTTTTTCAGTTAGACGCTGACATGAATAGTTCCAGCATTGAGTTTAGTCAGTATTTCTCTTTTTTCTCTTAAACCATATGTAAATTGAATCATTTTTCTCTCTATAGACAGAATAATTTTTCATGCGTAAAGAAAATAATTTTACATTTTGCATAAGAGATGAGAGAGAAATATTGACTAAGTGCCATGCGAGAGCTATTCACATCAGTTTCTAACTGAAAAATTAGTAATTGAAAGTCAGAGAGATTTTATTGCACAAAATTTAAAAGTTTAGGGGGGTTTTATATTACATTTTAAAGTTAAAAGACTGTAGTGTTACAATTATATAAGTTCATGGATAATTGTAGAAATTTATCCACTCCATTTATGGAAAAGCCTTTAGACCAGAGAAGCCAATGGAGGGTAAGGAGATAAGCTTCTGCAAAGCCATACAAGACTGAAACAACAAAGCAGAGTCTAGAAGGAAACCCAAAAACTAAACAAATAGACTATTGCCTCCCTAAAACCATTGGACTCTTTAAACCTTCGACTTAGTGTCTGTTTAGCATTGCGTTTAAAGGCCTGAAATTATTTGTCTGAATAAAAACACCATTTTAAATATTGTTTAATAAAATAATTTTTTTTAAAAAAAAAATTATTTTATTATTTTAGTGATTTTATGACTAAAATTTATTAAATTTAATTTTAAATTATTTTTTAATATTCTCTAAGTAATATATTTAAAAAAATGATTTTTTCAAAGAAAAACAGAGGATATATGGCATCTCACTCATCAAACAACAACAGCATCTAAAACACCAGATCTTAAGACATAGCAATTTCTATATACACAAAATAATAAAGTCCTACAATAATATGTACAAATGAAAATTGGTTACACAACTTTTAATGATTATGTTGTACATTATATTATTTGAGCTCAAAATAGAAGGAAAAAAAAAAGAATTTAAATTTATTATGGCTCTCTCTATGGTGTAGCATGAAATGTGCTAGGCGGTGGAGGCCATACTCTACATTGAAAAGCACCCAAATCTTCATTTAATATGTGGATTGCATAAATTAAAAAAAAAAAAAAATCTCATCACAATCTCATCTTTTTTTTCATTATGTTATAACTAAAAGTTTTTGTTTTTGCAACTATCAAATATCTTGAAAAAGTGTCAAAAGTGTGAAACACACTTACCCATTAAAAACAACTTATAAATAAAAATCATTTGATGCAAAGAGTAATAATTTATAAAATAGATAGTGTGTCCCACCCTATTCGATTATTCACATGAATATCGATGATTAAATATTATTTTTATTTAGAGTATGAATGAGTTAATGATAAATCGTCTAATTGGATATCTCAAATATTGCTATTTCGAGTTTAGTGATAAATTATTTTTTATGAAATTTAATTAAATCGAAAATATCAATCGGTAACTCCAAATCTTAAAACTAAAAAATTATGTAAAAAACTCTTTTTTTTTTTTCAATTCAACGAAAGAAAAAAAAAGTTTATATCTTCGTTGTCCGTATTTTTTTCTCACTTTTTTTTTTATTTTCCGTTTTAATTTCTCTCTCGCTTCTCTCTCTTTTCATAATTCAATCTAATTTTCAAACTTAAAATAACTGCCTTTAAGTAAGTGAAATTTATTTAGTTTAAGAGATCTTAGGTTTAAACTCTATCACTAATATTTTGGTGTAATAGCATGTTTATGTTTAACTAATCTCAATCTGGACATAAATATAATAAGATTGCTTTTCATTTGTGTGTGATCTCTCTCTCTCTCTCTCTCTCTCTCTCTCTCTCTCTCTCTCTCTCTCTCTCTCTCTCTCTATATATATATATATATATATATACTCATTTTATGGGAAAAAAGTAGTCGGCTTTAATTATGGTGAAGAAATTGAAATTGTGGAATTCTAAATTAAATCTCAAATCCTCCCAAAAATTGCACATTATTATCCTCCTTGATTGGCAAGTTTATGTTTCCTCCAAAACCAATAAATGGATGACATGTTCAACACTTACTTGCACAAATCTTTCATGTGTATGTGAGGAAAGTGAAGAAGTGTGATCAAGTGATGATAGAAAAGCCTATATGATGAGATCTGTCATGATTTACTTCGTGTAATGCAACTATCATTCATAAATGCAAATAGAATTTCAACCAAAAAAAAAAAAATCTTTAAAATATATTCTGAAATTATTTTAAAAATTTTTGCTAAAAAGATTCTTTCAAAATAATTTCAATAAAAATAATTAATAAAATACAATTAAGTTTCTGAGATATAATAAAATTTATAGATTAATCTAAATTGACCGGTAACTACTTTTTCATTTTAAATAATTTAATTCTTAAAATTGTATTTTAATAAGAAAATAGCCTCTATATTTAAATAATTATATATTTTTATCAAATATTAAATATTTTTTTATATTTATAATTATTTAAATATAAAATATAAAAAAGAAACAATTTCTTTGTAATTAAAGTACTTACATGAAAATATAAAAAAAACTTGACCTAAGGCTTAATAATTTAACATTTGAATTTGAAAAGGTAACATGCTAAATAGTAATGTGAAGAAATGGGCCACAGTCAAAATTGGAGACACAAATGTCATTAAAGTGGCATTAATTGTGGAAAAAATAAAAGAAGAAGCAATGATGATGGTCATCAAACCCCATTGTACTAGAAAAGAGAACTTTTACTTTGATACATAAAGTTGGCAACTCATCATGTTTAATTTGAAAGGAGAAGCCCTTTTATTCAAATTTAAGATAAAACTAGTGCACAAGTCAAAATTTTAGGTGCTAAAAATAGAGCTTCAAGAGGAAATTTCTAGGAACAAATCCTATCAGGATTAGGCATATTGCTGCCATTTGGTTTTTGACTTTTTGATATTCATAAATTAATAATTCAGCAAACCCATTTGTGATTCCATTAATTAATCACCACTATTTTGTAATTATTTACAACTTGCATTGCATGCAACTCACCTACCTCCTCTTTCTCTCTCTCTCCCTCTTTAAATTTTATTCCAATCTAAGTTGGTTGGGACTTTATCACATCATTTTCACGTTTTTCTTCCATTTATTTAGTATATTTATTTTACAAATTAGATTCTCTTGAAATATTATCATTTATAAAAAAAAAATAGATTTAAATTTATTTATTTATCTCACAATTTCAAATTATTAAATATATGAAGTAGGTCTTACACCTTCATATACGGTAAATTACATAAGCGATACCTTAATTTAGTAGAGGTATATAATAATAAGATATTTAAATTTCAATTTATAATACATAACTCCCTGATTTTTAATTTATTTAAATTTCAATTTGTAATACATAACTTCTTAATCTTTAATTTAAGTGATATAAAACTTTCTTATGATATTCAGTAACCAGTTTGTAAGCTATTTTTGTTAAAATGACACTTATTATATTAAAATTTATATTTTTCTTATTAATTTGACACTTATCGAAAAAAAATATCTATTTACCAACAATTTTAATTATTTAAATTACACAAATTAACACTTTAATAACCTATAATCTATTTATCCGAAACTATTAATCCATAAAAACATAATTTTTTAATTTAATAAATATCATATAAGGATAAATAACCTAGAAAACAATTACTAAAAGTCACTAAGCAGTTTTAAGTTACTAAAATTAAAAATTAAAGGGTTTTATATTACAAATTAAAATTTAGATATCTTATTATTATATATCTTTAAGTTAAGATACCGTCTATATAATTTATCCTCCTTTTATATATATATATATATATATATATATATGTATATGCCATTGTTGCACTAGATCAATTGTGAGCTATAAGTATAATTGGTTCTCATGGAAAACAAGAGCCAAAAGGTTGTCACAACTAAATAGAGTTTAATTTGTGCCAAACATTTCCCCCCTCTTAAATAAAACAGGTGATTCATCACCAAGCACTTGCTAAGTTTTCTTGGCCATAATAAGAAACATTTTTTAATTAGGTCTACCATAAGGCTCATAAAAATTTAGGGTAAAGTTCAAAGCAATATCTTGTCATTTTATGAGAAATCGTTTATTTTTTTAATTATGGTTAAAATTATTATTTTGTATTCATATGGTATTTTATTTTTTATTTAGTAATTGCACAAATGGTATGTAATAATAAGTTAACTAAAATTTAATTTATAATATAAAATTTTTAATCTTTAATTTAAATAATATAAAACCCTTTATAACTTTCGATAATCGATTTATAAATTATTTATGCTAATATGACATTTATTAAATTAAAAAAATTATATTTCATGAATTGAGAGCGGCGGATAAATAGATTTTGAATTACTAAAATGTCATATCTGCACAATTTGGATTACCAAGGCTATGGATAGAGAGAGAATAAGGAAAATAGAAATTAGAGGGAAATTAATTAAAAAATATTATTTTTAATCAATTAGTTTTTTTCTGAAAGAGAAAATATAATTTTCTTTATATGACAAGTCAACAAAAATAATTTAGAAATTGGTTATTAAAAATTAAAAGAGGTGTTTTGTATACTATTTAAATTAAAGATCAATGAATTTTGTGTTATAAATTAAAGATTAGATTTTTTTTTTGTCAAGATATAATACACACACATACGGATTAATGACATGAATGAACTGTTGTTAAAACTATAAAAATTTTAACAGAGTCATTATTTTTATATAATCCATAAGATTAAATATTATATATCCCTAAATTAAGATATTATTTATATAATTTTTTTTAATATACAATCTTACAATAATTGAAGTTCAAATTTAACGGCTCACATTTTTATAGATACAATAAGATTTATGTTGTGAAATATAAATAATATTTATATTATCAAATCTTATTTATAAATATCTCTTTTTTTAAAAAAAATTATATTATGAAGAGGGCTTTGTTATCATTGTGTAAATTTCATTTTTTTCCTACTATTAATATCTTCTCTAGAAGAGTCAAAAATAATAAAATCTCATAAATTATTATTAATTCATTTAATATTTACCTTTTTAAGAGAATAATTTCCACATTTAAATTATGTATTAAATATATTAAAATTTTATCTATTTATCTAAAAAAATTGGTTTAAACGTTCACTATCGGGTGACAGATTTTTTTTCTTTGTATTTATTATTGTTCTTCTTCGTGTTTATTACGATTCTTTGTACATGATTATGACTTCAAGCTCATTGATAAAATGATATTTTGTTTAATATTAAATTACCAATTATTTTATATAAAAATAATGAATTATATGTATTTATCAAATAAATACAAATAATGAAAACATCTTATATTAGCATAATGTCAATAATGATAAACACAACATGCACAAGACAAAAGCATCTAAAAATTAAGCACTCATATTAAAAATCTCCCTTAATTATCACAGAAAAATACAAAAAAAAATCGTACGAAAACTTTTTCTTTTTTTTTTTTTTAAAAAACCAAATTATAAACTCCAATGAAGCAGATATTCCTCATGAAAAAAAAAAAATGATCAATATCATCTTTGAGAAAATAAAATAAAATGAAAAGGCCAGCCATGTTAAGCAGTGATTGGTCTTCGTTTGACCTTTCAAAGCAGCTGCCTCATTCTGTTCAGATTCATGTAACTCTTTTCTCTCTCCCAACTGTCCTTCAAAATCTTCTTCTTTTTTTTCTTGTCTTCCTTAACTGGCAACTCAACATTTATGTATATTTTCTCTGTCTCTGCATTTGCGTATTGGCTTACGTAGTACCCATTTTCCCAACTAGATCGCCTATAATCTTGTTTGCTCGCATCTTCATCACGTGAAACTCTAAAGCTTCATACTTGTTCTTTGATATTCAAGAGACAAGAAAAAAAAAAAAGAGAAATCACAGTTGACCTACAATCGCTAATCATGCAAGAATTTCGTTGTCTCTGTAACTCTCTCTCTCTCTTACAGCTTGCTTTTTTTTTTTTTTTTGCTTTCTCTTTTGACCTTCTAGGATGTGCATAATCCTTGCGCTCTACTCCAATTTTCCCCTTTTTGTTTTTGCTGTTTTCTTTATTTTTTTTTTTTGATACCCTTTTGTTAGAAGTTGATTAAACAGCTTGAGAACTTTCTGATTTTGTTTTATTTTGCATAATTTCAAGTGGGTTCCTTCTCTTTTTCTTGTTTTTTCCCGTTCTTGTATTTCTTTTTTTTTATGAAGAATTTGATGAGCAATAAAAATGCATTCTTTTAAGTTTATGGTTTTGTTGCTTCTACAGCTACGAGTCAAAGTAAGACATGGCAGGCTAACTTCTCTGCTTTCAAACAAAAAAGTTCTATCTTCTTTGCTTTGCCTTTGTTCTGTCTTCTTCCACGGGGATCTGGATGTGTGACCAGGAATATTTTTACTGATTTTTTTAGCGCCTTTAGATTCCAGACTAAAAAGGTGTCGTTTTTTTTTCCTTTTTCTTTTTAAAAATTTTTTCTTTGTGGGTTTTTGTTGTTTTATTTTGTTTTTCTAGATTGAGATTTTTTACTATTCTTGATTCCAATAATTCCTTTTCGTTCCCTTTTATTCATGTCTAATATTTCTTTCCAGATTTGATACTATTTTTGGTTTCGTCTGGTTCTGTTCTTACGGGTATTTGCCATTAGAAATTTGCTTTTTGTCTCATAGTTTTTTCATTGTTATTTTTTAAATTTTTTTTTTTTTTGACATATTTCTGGGTTGGTTGATTCTCAGGGCTTTAGTTCTGTCAGCTGCAATCTTGGAATCTTGTTCTTTGTATTGGGTGTAGAAATTTACTTGAAAGGCCAAGTTTCTGGCAAAAGAGTCTCTGCTTTTTCAGAAGCAAATTAGTTCCAGTTGGTGAGGTCTTTGTGTTTGAGCAATTTGGAAAAATAGCTTTCAATTGGATAAAATGGCTGGAGGTAGAAGAAAGCAGCGTTTTAGCAGGATCCATGCCTTTTCATGTGGAAAGGCATCTTTCAAAGGAGACCATTCACTTATTGGAGGGCCGGGCTTCTCAAGGGTAATCTATTGCAATGATCCTGAATCTTTTGAAGCTGGTGTGCACAATTATGACAGCAATTATGTTAGAACTACCAAGTATACGCTTGCAACATTTTTCCCCAAGTCATTATTTGAGCAATTCAGGCGGGTCGCCAATTTTTATTTTCTTATCTGTGCAATATTGTCTTTCACACCACTGTCTCCTTACACTGCTGTTAGTAATGTTGTTCCTCTTGTTGTTGTTATTGGGGCTACAATGGGGAAAGAGTTGATTGAAGATTGGAGGAGGAAAAGGCAGGTAAGCATCTTTATGTTACCAATTCCAGATTAAATGCATTTCTCTGGTCTTTACGTGATCATATCTAGATTACAGCGCAATAAATGTGTTTAATATAGTGGCCTGGGTCAAATCCTAGGCATTATTCTTCGACAGAATTTGAAGCAGGGTGAAAGCTGGGGAGGTTTTTGGGAACTTTTGGCTTTTTGTAGTTGCATTTGATTCTTGATCTACTTTTAAGAGTTTGTTATTTTGAAATGGCTAGATTTAGCTATTTAGTTTTTATTTTTTCTTCTCTAGTCCCCTACAAGTTAATATTAATCAGTTGCCAACCTGTCTCAGAATAACTGACATCTCATTATTAGTATTGGTTTTGGACCTCTTTATTTATCTTCATTTCAATTGCAATGTCCACAAGCTTACTGTTCTTTGAGTAAACTTCTTAATCTGTATACATAATCCAGTGTATTAAAATGTTATCAGGATATTGAAATGAACAATCGTAAGGTAAAAGTGCATTCTGCTGATGGTGTTTTTCATCATACTAAATGGATGGATTTGAAAGTTGGGGACATAGTAAAGGTGGAAAAGGATGAGTTTTTCCCTGCTGATCTCATCTTACTTTCCTCAAGTTATGAGGAAGCAGTTTGCTATGTTGAGACCATGAACCTTGATGGAGAAACCAATTTGAAACTGAAACAAGCACTGGATGCAACTTCAAATCTTCATGAGGATTCTAGCTTTCGAGATTTCAGGACTTTAATAAGATGTGAAGATCCAAATGCAAATTTGTATTCTTTCATAGGCAATATGGAGCTAGGAGAGCAACAGTACCCTCTCTCACCTCAGCAACTTCTGCTGAGGGACTCAAAGTTACGAAACACAGATTATATTTATGGGGTGGTAATTTTCACGGGTCATGACACTAAGGTTATGCAGAATTCAATGGCACCCCCTTCCAAGAGAAGCAAAATTGAGAGAAGAACAGACAAGATTATCTACTTCTTGTTCTTTATCTTGGTTTTAATGTCTTTTATTGGGTCAATTTTCTTTGGAATTGCAACAAGGGAAGATCTTGATAATGGAAGGATGAAAAGATGGTATCTCAGACCAGATAACACTACTGTTTATTATGATCCAAAGAGAGCACCAGCTGCTGCTGTTTTGCATTTTTTGACTGCCCTTATGTTATACAGCTATTTGATTCCAATTTCTTTGTATGTATCAATAGAAATTGTCAAAGTTCTTCAGAGCATTTTCATCAACCAAGATCTGAATATGTACTATGAGGAAGCTGATAAGCCAGCACGAGCACGGACATCAAATTTGAATGAAGAACTTGGCCAAGTTGATACTATACTTTCTGATAAAACAGGAACATTGACTTGCAACTCAATGGAATTTATCAAGTGTTCTGTGGCTGGGACCTCCTATGGTCGTGGAGTAACTGAAGTTGAGAGAGCTATGGCTAAGAGAAAGGGGTCACCTTTACCTCAAGAGGAGATAGAAGAAGAGGCCCAT
Organism: Hevea brasiliensis; assembly: GCF_030052815.1. Classification (NCBI taxonomy): domain Eukaryota; kingdom Viridiplantae; phylum Streptophyta; class Magnoliopsida; order Malpighiales; family Euphorbiaceae; genus Hevea; species Hevea brasiliensis. The sequence continues at coordinate 103,157,770 of NC_079494.1, forward strand.
GTTGAGGAACAAACTGAACAAAAACCGTCCATAAAAGGGTTCAATTTTGTAGATGAAAGGATTACTAATGGTCATTGGGTTAATGAACCTCGTGCAGATGTAATCCATAAGTTTCTAAGATTACTTGCTATCTGCCACACTGCAATACCTGAAATTGATGAAGAAAGTGGAAGAGTAACATATGAAGCTGAATCTCCAGATGAGGCAGCATTTGTAATTGCAGCAAGAGAACTTGGATTTGAATTTTATGAAAGGACACAAACTAGCATCTCGCTGCATGAGTTGGATCCAGTAGCTGGCAGGACAGTTAAAAGGTTGGTTTCTTATCTGTAGATTTTTCTTTTAATGATTTAAGTAGTTATATAGACAGGGTTAGCCTGTATAGATAGTTTCTGTTCTATAAATTTGCAACATGTCCTAAAAACATAAGATCTGAATATGAGGTATAAGATTGCATTAGTCAGACAATTCCTTTGTTCATAGACAATCCACCCGTTTTGTGTTTAGCTATTAAACTTTTGAGTCATTTGCTTATTTTCTTTCTCTGTTTAAGGTAACGTACCACTTTTCCCTCAACTAAGTCAACTTATTATTTTTTTCCTCATTCTGCAGGAACTATCAACTTTTGCATATTATTGAGTTTAGTAGCTCTAGAAAGCGGATGTCAGTGATTGTAAGAAATGAGGAGGGAAAGCTGCTACTACTTTGTAAAGGTGCTGACAGGTTAGTAATATGACACAACACCTTAAGCTTATATGACTACTTGGGATAAGTTCAGCCATCCTATGTACTTAATTCAGAATAAAGAACGGTGATTTTGGCACTTGTGTAAAGAAAATCACTAAATGATTGTTCTTGCTATGCTTAATAATGCTTACTGTTCACTTATGCTGCATAACTCATAAGATTTTTGAATTCTTCTCTGATTCCTTTGTAGAGAATTTCATAAGATTTTCCGTATTTTGTGACCTACCTTTTCTTTGACAAGCAGTGTCATGTTTGAAAGACTTGCAAAAGATGGAAGAGAATTTGAAGAGCAAACCAAAGAGCACATTAATGAGTATGCTGATGCTGGTTTGAGGACTTTGGTACTTGCATATCGTGAACTTGATGAAGAAGAATACAGTGAATTCAATCGGGAATTTACGGAGGCCAAGAACTCAGTAAGTTCAGATCGTGAGGAAATGATTGAGGAAGTGGCAGCCAAGACTGAGAGGGATTTAATTCTTCTTGGTGCTACAGCAGTCGAAGACAAACTTCAAAATGGGGTGAGTTAAAAAAAAAAAAAAAAGAAGAAGAAGAAGAAGTAACAAGTTGAGCATTCAGTATCACTGGAAAAATGAATTGCTTTCATATTTTATACAATTTGGGATTTCGTTATCCAAGGAGCTTTAATCATCACCAAAAGTCAAACTAACGCCATTTTCTTTTCAAATCCTAGAAATCACCATTTCCTTTGTTCCACATAAATTCATTTTACACGCCATGAAAACACATCATGTCTGAAAGTGCTTCAAGCAAAAAAGGAACAGGAGGACTCTTTTAAGTTTCCTGTCACAGCCAAATAAAGTACATGAATTCAATAACTTCTTTAGAGATTAACTGTAGTGTTTGAAATTGGATTTCTTTGCATTCATTCTGGACAGGTTCCTGAATGTATTGACAAGCTTGCTCAAGCTGGAATTAAGATATGGGTTTTGACTGGAGATAAGATGGAAACAGCAATTAACATTGGGTATGATAATTGGATGTCAGTTCCATTTTAGTAGATGTTGAATTTCAATACTACTATTTCTGACTTGATGCTCGATCTTGCAGCTTCGCCTGTAGTTTACTTAGACAAGGAATGAAACAAGTAACAATCAGCTCAGAGACCCCAGAAAATAAAGCCCTACAGAAAATGGAGGACAAGGATGCTGCTGCTGCGGTAATTCTAATTTGAGTTGCTATCCTGTTTCTGTGAATTATACAAGTAGAAGGCTCATTATCTAGTACTAGATTTAGTTGTGAATAATAGAAGAGGAAGATATCATAACAGCTCTCTTTAATACACCGACTCAAATGTAAATAATAGAACCACAAAGCTAAGGATGAGTTTTACCAAGTTTAACCTGGCAATTTCTTTTGTACATCAGACATCAGCTCACAAAATTTTGTTTACAATGCCAATCTATTTAGGTAAAAGGTGATAGGAACCCCTTTTGTGAATGAATATTTTCCATTTTATAGGTGTCAGCAGAACACCTTTGTTGCACTCTTCTGAAAGACACATAAGACTTTTAACAGAGTGACTATCAAACAAAATGGTGTGTGACCTAGGTTTAAACACTAGAGAAAGACAATGTTTTGGAACTTCCGTGTTATTCCACAGGAGGATTTTAGCTTGTGTGACTCTAGCTTGACGAAATCTTGTCAACTTTGTAGGCTTCCAAGGCAAGCGTCCTCCGTCAGATTAGTGAGGGGAAGGAATTGCTCACTGCATCAAGTGAAAGTCCTGAGGCATTGGCTTTGATCATTGATGGGAATTCACTCGCTTATGCTCTCCATGATGATGTCAAGGACAAGTTTCTAGAGCTTGCCGTTGGATGTGCATCTGTTATTTGCTGCCGTTCATCTCCTAAACAGAAAGCTCTTGTAAGTTGCATTAACTTCTTTCGCCTGTCTTTTTTTTTTCTTCATAAAAAATTGGCAGATATAGAGATATGCTTTACTACAAGTGCTATTTGGCACTTTTATTGTGGCATCCCAACTTTGTATAGCAAGTTTTGGCCTAGATACCATTAATTGAGATTTCAGCTCATCCATTGAATAAAGAGAATTTATTTAGAGTTTCATTTCCACAGAAGCTAGCAAACTAATGTGTCATGTTATCATGGTATTTAGTGTTTTCTTCATTATTCAACATTGATGATACGAGTTACACTCACAGGCAAAAGATAAGTTGCCAAGTATTTGTGATTTCTTTTCTAATTCTCTCCTCTTCAATTGCTCAAAATTGATGATGAAAAAATCCTGTGATTAATCTATGTCAAAAGAGTTAATTTCATTAAATATATTTATAAATGAGAAAAAAAGGGAAAGGGCAATCCTAACATTTGCTTGGTTCTGGCAACTTTAAATACAAACTCAAATAAAAGGTGTCTCTTAAAAAATGCAGGTTACTCGCCTAGTTAAAACAAAAACAGGTAATACGACATTAGCAATTGGTGATGGAGCAAATGATGTTGGAATGCTTCAGGAAGCAGATATTGGAGTTGGTATTAGTGGGGTTGAAGGAATGCAGGCAAGTGGTAAACAAATTATTCTTTTTTGTTTTATCTGTAAATCCAATTTGTTAATAAGTTTTGCTTCATATTCTCAATCCTCCACTTTGGGGACTTTCCAAAACTTCAGGCAGTCATGTCAAGCGATTTTGCAATTGCACAATTCCGATATTTGGAGCGCTTGCTACTGGTTCATGGGCATTGGTGTTACAGAAGGATCTCCTCAATGGTACTATTTAATCTTGAATATGTCACATTATCATTTTTATAATGGGAGATTCCTTTTATTTACTTACGACTCCGGAGAGTGTTTTGTTCATGCACAATAATGCTTGTAAAACTTAGGAAATTGTTATGTTCACAGCTGGCTAAAATCTTGGGAATGACTTAAAACCGAAAATTATTTGCTCCTTTTTCCTGTTTCACCGAAGTTGATCAGAAAGATAAAATTAAAAGCCTGAAAACACTGCTTGAAATTATACCAACATAGCCAAGGAATTTGAAGTATTTGACATATTCATTTTGCTGTTTGGCAGATATGCTATTTCTTTTACAAGAATATTGCATTTGGCTTTACTCTCTTCTTCTACGAGGCATATGCATCATTCTCTGGCCAACCTGCATACAATGATTGGTTTTTGTCTCTTTATAACGTCTTCTTCACATCACTTCCTGTGATTGCCTTGGGAGTATTTGATCAGGATGTATCTGCACGCTTTTGCCTGAAGGTATACCCGACACCACAATGCTTTTTTGTTCAGTCATCTAATAATTTCATGCATAATGGTTATAAGATACTTGGTTTAACTTACAGAATTTATCTCTCTTAAATCAAAGAGTAAAAGCAGTGTTGTGATAGGTTGTTCTTTAATTTTTACAGTTCCCGCTATTATACCAAGAAGGTGTCCAAAATGTCCTATTTAGCTGGCTTCGAATATTTGGATGGGCATTTAATGGGGTATTGAGTGCAACCTTAATCTTCTTCTTCTCCATCTCTGCAATGGAGCATCAAGCCTTTAACAAAGGTGGGAAAGTTGCTGGCTTAGAGATTCTCGGAGCCACCATGTACACATGTGTCGTGTGGGTGGTTAACTGCCAAATGGCACTATCCATCAGCTATTTCACTTACATACAGCATCTCTTCATCTGGGGTGGCATTGTATTCTGGTATATATTCCTCATGGCATATGGAGCAATCGACCCTAACATATCAACTACTGCCTACAAGGTTTTCATTGAAGCCTGTGCACCAGCTGCATCTTATTGGCTCATCACATTCTTTGTACTGATCTCCTCCCTTCTCCCATATTTCACATACTCAGCCATCCAGATGAGGTTTTTCCCCCTGTATCATCAGATGATACAGTGGATAAGAAGCGATGGACAAACAGAAGATCCCGAGTACTGTCATATGGTACGACAGAGGTCCTTACGGCCTACAACAGTAGGTTATACAGCCCGTTTTTCAAAACGTGAGAGACGTTAGGGATATTGATGAAACATTTTTGCATAGATTCCATTCAAAATATGCTTGTAGATTTTGTTGCAAAGAAAAGCTTCTCACTGTACATATGTGACACAGAGCAGTTCAGTTGTGGTGCTTGACAAGAAGGGTCTACAAGTGGGTATCGTTGGATGATCCGGTGTATCTATACCTTTAAAGTATTTAGTGTAGAAGACAGATTTTTTTTTTTTTCCCGTTTTAAAAACCTCCAAACTGTAATATAATGTAAGTTCAAGAAATGTATAACAGTACATCTTTGTAGCTAGCTAGTTTAGAAATTCTTGTTTACAGGAATATCAGTGGCATTTACCTTGTATGACAGCTTAGATGAGGTCTTGTATTACAGCTTAGATGCAGGATATTTATGATATTGTAAAATTGCCTAAAAAATGCATCTGCAAGGCATTGTTAATGAGAAAGAGACCCAATTCTTCTTCTTCTTCTTCTTCTTTTTTCATATTGCATTTAGAAACTAAGGAAATCACTTCGCTTGCATTCTAGTCCAACAAATTTGTCAATCTGCCTTCAACAAGAGAATTGCAATCTCTCTTTCTAAACAAAGCTCAGACATGGCCAATTAATCCTTGTAAATCCCATGAACTCTATTTGTTCCAAAGTTTATGCCAAAATCTATTGATACTAGTCCTTGATTACAAAGCATATACTCCACTACTGAATAAGGGATTCAACAGTTTTAAATATATCAAAGCTCAACCACTGCACAATTAAATGAAAAAATTCAGAAACCCAGATTGCCATGATCACAAAATATAAATTACAGAATGGGTTCATTAAATTTCTTTATCAACACAGAATGTAATGATAGAGAAGAAGCCTCCAAGATACAATGGAAGCCCCATTTTAGTTTCCCCTCCCTCTTCCCTCTTAATCATGCACATTAAACATTTTGTACCCAACAATTAAAGAATCTCTCCACCATCAACAGATGCCTATATAAACAAGTCTATTAGCCCCCTAAAATCTAAGATTAGTGAGCAAATTAATGACATTAATTAACAATGATTGTGATGTTTGTTTTATAAAAACAACATACCATCCATAGGTTATGACAAAGCCAGGCCTAAGAATTCCATGGCGGACTTTGCCATTACAGAAGTAAATTCATTGAAGCTAATGACACCATCACCATCTGCATCTGCCTCCTCGATCATCTCCATAAGCTCAGTATACGTTAATGGTTGACCCATTTTCGCCATGGACCCTGCTAGCTCCGCTGCGCTAATGTAGCCATTACCATCGCGATCGAACAATTGAAACACATCTAAAAGTTGGTCTTGATTTATAAAAATCTCTTCATTCATATCAGGTAATATGGCATTGACTAATTCATCAAATTCTATGAACCCATTGCCATTAGAATCCATGTTAGCTAAGAGCACATGAATTTGATCACCAGAGGGCTTGAGTCCTAGGGACCTTAACAATGCTGCAAGCTCTAAAATGGTGAGGCTACCATCGGAATCCATGTCGAATCGAGCGAAAATTTCCTTTAATTGGTTGAGTTGTTCGACACGAATTGCTGCTGTTGCTGCCATGTTAATGTTCAATGAGTTATGTTCCTAACACAATCTCACCGTGCCCAAAAAAAAAAAAAAAGAAATTAATCATAACTCAATGAGCTAATGATATTATTATATTGATTGATAGTAAATGTTGTTATTGTGGCGGTGATGGCAACTCCGGCTGCTCAAGTGGCTGTCGGAAGAGGAAAATTAATATTAATTGGTGGTTTTTGGTTTTAGAGGGGATCAGACAGGTGTTTTCTGTTATGGTTTGTTAGGAAGATAGAGGTTAAATTTGGGTTTTGCATGTTTAGTGGGTATTTTTATTTATTTAATTAATTATTTATTGCATGGATTATAGTTGATTTTATTTTATTATTTAAACCGTAAACCCTAATCAGAATTAATTGAAAAATATAATCATAAACAAAAATTTAATATATAATTTATATAGGAGAAACTCATATAGCATTGTGAAATGATGAGATTTACATAAAATCTATATATTTGCGTTTGAATTCATATTTCTGGTAAATCAAATTATAAAGATGAATGGAACAACAACAATCAAGCTGGAGGTGGTAATTTCTGATCAACCTGATCATTATCTTTAACCTTATTATTACCATCTTGCTTATCTTGATCACCAAGAGCCATCACCTTATTGACTCCCATTTCAACATCTCCACCCCTGCACCACTTGCTCCTCCGGATCCTCCGCTTCACCCACCCTAGACACCCTTTATGGTTGAAGGTGTTTGGAGGAGCCACTGCTCGACGGGAGCATATTCGACCCAAAATGCAAGAAAGAATAGCAAGAACTGCAAGAACAGAAATAACTCCAAAGAATGGGCCAATAGATCCTGAAGAACGCCAAGCACTATTGCTACTAGTTGAAACAGCCTGTGGAATATTACTAGGTTGTTGAAACTCCCCAGCGGCAGGCGGTTGCTGGCCAGGCAACGATGTAACCACGGCGGATGCCATGAAGAAGAAGAAGAAGAAGAGTTTGTTGTAATTAAAATGTCCTGACCAAAATGAATATGAACATAAGAATATAAATAAGGTATGGTTCCTGAAACTAAATTGAAGAAAGCTAGTTCCATGGCTGTGCTTTAACAGACCATGCAAGTGGAAGACAACGTGGAAAGGGCCACGGACGAGACGACTTCAGAGTAGTCTCTGCTTGCTTTTCATTTTCCATGCATTGGCTTTAGCAGAAAGCTGGGACTTTAGTTTCTTAACGGGAAAGTAAAATTAAGAGATCATTAATCCACTTTCTAGTATAAAAAGTAACATCTTATTATCGATATTTTGAAAATAATATATGATATTTGTCAAATTTTACAATTAATATAAATATTAACATATATTAAATGTAATTTATTTAATAGAAAATAACGAAATCCTTTTGTGAAAAAAATTTATTCATTAATTCATACATTTTTAACTGAAATAATAATAACAAAATTAAAATATAATTTATTTTCCATACTTAATTTTAGTTATAAATAAAGTAAATCACCTTATTATATGTATTTTTTAATTATATGACTAAATTAAATCATCAAGTTAAACATAATCTAATATATTTATAAAAGATTATATACAATATATCTTTGATGTTAATATCATGTTATTTAGATATTTTTATAATTAGTTTTTATTAATATTTTGATGTTAGAATTTATATGTATTAAAAGAAACACAACTTTTTATAATTTTAATGTAAGGGAACTTCTTAAAATTATTAAAACTAAAATTAAAATTGAAATCAAAATTATTATTAAAACAGAACAGAAATCAAACCGGGACTTTGATTTCAGTTTATAAAATGATTTCAGTTTATAAAAAAATAGTTTGATTTTAATTCTTTAAAAGAACCGAAACTAAAATAATATAAAACTACACACTCTAATTGTCGAGCCAAATCAAACCGTAATTTTGAATATTTCAATTATCTCATAAAACATAATTCAACCTTAAAAAAGTTAAAGTTGGATAGAGTCGAATGGAGTTCCTATTTTCATATTTTAAAATTGAAGCCAACTTTCTTGAGTCGATATCGCCTCTAGATCTAGAAGTCTACCCGGTGAGTTGGTTTGTTTCATATGATATCCTGAATTTTATTAGATGTTTAATATTTTTAATATAAAAATCATATTAATATTTCAATGAAAGTTTATTAAATTTTTTATTAATATGATGTAATATAATACAACATAATTAAATATGTAATGAAATAAATTATGTAATATAATATAATTATTATTATATTTTTAAATTTAATTTTAAAGTAAAAATATAAGTAATATAATGATATAATATAATTTTTTTTAAATATTTCATTTAAATTTTATGTTAATAATAAATGGTAACTGCTACAATCATTAATGGTCGGGTGTTAGTGGTCACAATGATAATGCAATGTAATTGTAAGGGTGATAGTGGTAGTGGCAGTGACCCGAGTGCTGTTAATTGTTAGACGATGATGGTCGATGACAGTTGTAACTAAGTGATGGTAATAGTAGTAATGACAAAGACCAGATGGTGATAATAGTGATTGTAGCCACGTAGTGGTGATGGTAAATTAAGTGAAAGCGGTGATAATAATGTCATTTACTAAATAGTAATGGCAATGAATAAGTGATGATAGTTAGGGGAGAGCAGTTTTTGATTTAAACTGAAAAATCGAATTAAACCGAGTTAATTCGGTTCAATTGATTTGGTTTTAAAACTCAATCGGTTTGGTTTATAATTTTGATAATTTCGGTTAATCGTTCGGTTCAGTTATTTTCATAAAAAATATAAAAAATTGAATCGAACCAAATCGAAATTATTAATATATATATATATATATATCAAGGAAATCAAAGAAAATCGAAACCGAACCATAAGATTTGGGTTTGATCAGTTTAAAACTGAATCGAACCCAATTGGAAATCAAATTCTTAATTTATAAATTTCAGTTTGATAGGTTTAAAACCGAACCGAACCGATATTTATCTATTCGGTTCGGTTCGATGTTCTCTTATTAATCAGTTTGGTTAGGTTTTTAAAATTTTTGATTTTATCGATTCAGTTCGGCTCAAAACCAAATCGATCGTTTGCACACCCTTAATGATAGTGATAATAACGGATGATAATGGTAATAATATGATTATATGTAATGATTATTACATTGATTTAATTTTAATTGATTATATATTTCGTAATTATTGTTATTATTATATTAACTTTTTTTTTACTAAAATAAAGTAATTAAATATGTTTTGTAATACATTACATCTTTAATTGCATGAGGTAGGTTTGTGTTGCACGTTAAGTTTCACTTTTGTTTTTATTAATATTCATATTAAAGTTTTTTATTTTTCATTTTTTCTAAACTGTTGTAAAGCATGAGAACTTCACTTACTACAAAATTGGTATGACATTAATTTAAACACAAAATCGCAAGCCCAAAAAAAAATATATTAATGGATTTCTTTTAAAGAAAATTACTATTTAGTCTCTATATTGTAACGAAATTAATTATTTAGTTCTTATATGTTAAAAAAAAAATACTATTTAGTCCTTATATTTTACTTCCGTTAAACTGTTTTGTCCCTCTGTCAATTTTTTTGTTAATCAATACTAGTTAAACTATTATTTAGTTCTTCTATTTTAATGAAATTAATTAGTTAGTCCCTATATTTTAAAAAAACATTTTAATTAGTAACTGTAATTTGATTTATTAACTATTTAGTCTCATAATTATTTTTTTATATCTAAACTATCATAATTCTCTCTCACTTATTTATCTCTTATATTCTCTTATTTTTATCTCTCCATATTCCTTCTCCTCTAGGCTCGCACCATTCTCCCCCTTATTTTCTCTTTGTTTTTATCTATTAACAAAAACAATACAAATTGTCTTTAAAAATTAATCAGCTTACTTAAATTTGTAAGCAATAAAGGAAAATAAAGAAAAATTTTTTCTTAGTAGTAAAAATATAAAAATGATGTCCAAGAAATTAAAAATTTTAAAAAATATATAAATTTAAATTTAGCATCTACATAGTAAAATTTATATTTTTATCTAATAATATAATTTTTAAAATACTATATTTTTCAAAATACATTAACCAACTAATTAATTTAACTAAAATAGAAAGAATAAATAGTAATATTTTTGAAAATATACATATTAATCAATTAATTTTTTTAAAATAAATGGACTAAATAGTAGTTTAATAGCATAAATAACGGTAAATTTAAAGGAATGACTAAATAATTTAACAAAAGTAAAATATTTACTAAATAATATATTTTTCAAAATACAAAAACTAAATAATTAATTTTATTAAAATACATAAATTAAATAGTAATTTTCCCTTTCTTTTATTTCATTGTTTCTCTATGATTTTTTATCCAGATTTTATTTCTGAAATTAGAGGATATTTTAATTTTTAATCATAAAATATAATTTATTTTATTTAATTAAATGAAGGAACATTAATTAACACAGCATAAAAATTAACTCATAATATCATTTATTTATTTATTTAAAGGGACAATGAAATAGTTCTTGAACTCCGTTAGTCTACTTCCGTGTTGATTCAATTTTATCATTCTCAAAGGTTGGTTCCATTTGTTTTATAGAATATTTTTCATATTTTTTAATACTTTGAGGTATTTAAAAAAACAAGTTAACATAAAATATTTGTTTAATTAAAAAAATTAAATAATTTTTTTTAAAAAATAATTTTTATTTTTAAAATAAGAAATCATTTTCTATTTCTTATACTCTAATAATTTTATTAAAATTTAAAAACACTTATATATATATATATATATATATATATATATATATATATATATATATATATATATATAAACACAAAACAATAAAATAACAGATAAAATTTTTTTTTATATATAAATTATTCTCACAAAACAATCGAAGCCTTCATTTAAAAAAAAATGTACAAACAAGCAGAAATCAATAAATTAATGATGCTTGCTTAATAGTTAAGAAGCCTTTAAATTTCAAATTAAATAAAAATTTAATTAGAGAAGAAATATAGTGAGAAGATAGTGAATTTAATTATTTTATTTGAAAAATGCATATATTTTAATAAGAGAGTGTTTGATTTAATTATTTATTTTTAATTATTGATTTAAAATATATTTTTTAAATTATGAGTTAAATTAAAAATAAGTAGTTAATTATTTAATAAAATTACTTTAAAATAATTTTTAAATAATTTAAATATTTGATTAAAGGGTACTTAAAAGTGATTTAATTGATTAAAATTATCAAAAATAATATGTAATTAAGTATTGTAATTGTTAAATGAGAATAATATTAGTATTTTTAAAAGTTATTAAGATAATATAATATTTTACTTTGTTAAAAAATAATTTTAAAATAAATAAATAAGTCATAAGTAAAAATTATTACTTATAACTTTTAACTTATTTCAAGTTGATTTTTTAATTTATAAGTCAAATTAAATATTAAACAACTTATAACTTGAAATAAAATTCATTAAATCTAAATTAAATTAATAACTTGAAATAAAATTTATCACATCTAATGAAGATTTCAATTAAGAATTTAAATTTAAATCTTAATTAAAGTAAATAAATTTTAAAAAATAACAACAACAATAATGACAAAAGCAATCATTTTCACAACTTAGTAAGCAACAAGATAGGTCAGGTTTTCCTTAGTTAGTCAATTTAATCAAATTTTAATAAAATAGATTTAAATGGTATATAATTGATTTGGTTTGTAATTAAAAAAATAATATTTTTGATGAATTTGAGTGTGAATTTTACATGTTAAGTATCCGTTAATTGAATTTATTTATATAAATATTTAATTAAATATAAAATTTATATATTTTTTTTATAATAATATTTATAAGTTTTATATTTTTTATTTTATATAAAATTAAATTTAAATATTCTATGAAATTATTAAATTTTTAAAATATAAATAATTAATTACAATAATTTTTATGCATATTATTAGTTAAAATATATAAAATTAAATGGTTTTGAATTTTTTTACATAATAATAATTGGGTTTGAGATCAATTTATATAGTTAAAAATAAATTTTAATCGAATTTGAGATGAATTTAAATTTTAAAAATATTAATTAAATTTAAATTTTAATATACTGATTTTCATAAATATTTTATCTATTATCATATTTGATGACTAATGGTAAGCTTTTGTTATTAAATGCATTTCGGTTCGACTTGTCATTCCATAATTGGGAATTAATTATTTTCATAATATTGAGACTAAATATTATCTCTGATATACTGGTAACTATGAATAAATATTTGTATTATTCTCAGTATCTTGAGACCATTATAACTTGACAGTGGATCCCTTATGAGATAGGTTAAACCATGGGCCAAAAAACTGTTTTAACAGCAGTCACTAAAGCTAGGATGCAATGATCATTACATTTGAAGATTTTTTTTTTTTTTTTTTTTTTTTTGCAGTCAAGAAAAAAATAATTTTCAGAACCTTATAAATGACATGACAGACAAAAAACAAAAGGGTTATCAAACAAAGTGAAAAAAAGAGCAGAGGACATGATAATATAACAAAAGAAAGTGGGGAAAGAGCATGAAAGGATTCAAATAATAATAAGTCTAGAGGAGACTATGTATGTGGCATATGATAAGAACAACCAAAAAAGTATTGTGTTAGCTATATATCCTAGGATGCAATAGCCCATTACATCATCAACCCTAGGCATATGGTAACAAAGCCATTTTTGTTCTATCCTCACCCTAGACTTTGGCCCCATACAAAATCATTTTATGGGTGGAAATTCTTTTTTTTTTAATTATAAATTATATCCAATATTTTTTTTATTAAATTTTACTATTTTTATTGTAAACTTTATTTTATGTTGAGACTTATTTAATATATGTTTAATTGAACAATTGAAAAATTAATTCTTGATTTTAAGTTTTAAATTTTTTATTTAGGTGTTTGATAAAATTATAATTCTTAGAAACCTTTGGCTCTGATAAATTAATTATATATATAATGCAAACATAAACAAGCAAAACAAAAGTTTGTTTAATAATTATTATATGAATATAGAAGGACAATGATTAACCTTTTTAATTAAAAGAAACAATCATGTATAAAATAATGGAGGATCTAAGTATCTAACCTAGGCAATGGATACAATCAAGTGTGTTAGTGGCTAAGTTAGTGGAATAGTTTTATCTAATCCCAGTTCGATTATCTACATTAATTTAATGACTGAATATTATCTCAACTTAGCAGTGTGATGGAAAGAAGCGACGAATTATCTAATAGTTATCTTATTAGGTGTCATCTCGAATTTGATGGTAAATCTCTTGTTATGAGGTTAGATTAAATTGAGAACAGTCAACTGGTAACTTCAGATAAGGAGACTATAATCATTATACCTGAATAGCCTTCCTTTTTATAAAAAAAAAAAAAAAATTAGGCAATGAATGCAATCCTATTGAAATCGATAATTTCAGTATAAAATTTATCAGAATCAAAATTGAAATTACAGGACTTTTGTAATTTTGATTTTGATTAATTCTTGATTTTAAGTTTCAGTTCAATTTCAAATTGATTAAATTTAATTAGTAAAATTTTTAAAATTTTTATTTAAAAAAAATACAATTTTGATATGAAATTCATTTGACCAGTTTTTATCTAATTTAAAAATAATTTTAATTAATTCAATTTTGATAATTTCAATTTAATTTTAAATTGATTATTGGCCATTATAACCTATTCTACCTAACATCACAAAAATGTAATTCCCACAGAGTCATGCTTTGCTTGGGTGATGAGATTTCATTAAAGTTTTTTTATTTTTATTTGATCCGATTTGAATTATTTCAATTTAAAATATTCATAATTTATTTTAATTTATATAAAATTTAAAATGATTCTTAAATTTAAGAGTTTGATTGAGACTTAATCCAATAATTTGTATAACTTAATTTGAAGTTGGTCTATCTAAATTGATCAGATCAATCCATGTTTTGATAAAATTAAATTAATTAAAAAAATTAACTTTCTTAAAAAATATTGTGATCTGAAACTATTTAGTTTAATTTTCAATTCCACAATCTTTCTATAATTATTTTTGTTCTTAAGTTATAAAGTTAATATTTAATATTTTATTTTTTTTAATTTTTTATTAAATAAAAAAATAATAAAACAAAAAGAGTTACTTTGTAAAAAAAGAAGAGGGGGAGCTAAAAACAAATTCACAATGATGTTACTTGCCACTTCTCATTATTTTATGAGCCATGGACCACTTGTACTCCACCCTACATTATTTCCCACCATGCCACGCCTGTCTATTATGCCTTAATCAACCACTTTTTACAACATCAATTCGGTCGATAAAAATAACTTTTTTTATTAAAAATATTTTTATTTTTTTATTTTAAATATAAAACTATACTTTTAAATATTACAAGAAATTAACAAAATAATTATAAAAATTATTGATTAAATATACCTATATTTCATTAAAAATTGAGATTATCGATAAATTACTAATGAAATTTTTTTATTTTAAAATTATAGTATTGATAACTTTTATCAATAAAAAAATATTATCTCTTAATTTATTTAAGAAAATTTACAGTAGCGAGGAATTATTTGGTAAGTAAATTAAAATTTTTTATAGGTAATTTCGTAAGAGATCATACGTTAATAAATTATCGACTATTTACGGGTAACACTTTTTGTTGATAATTACCGATAATAATAAATTATCATTGGTAATTACTAACGATAATAAGTTGTCATAGGTAATTACAAACAATAACTTTTTATAACTAATTTTTATTTCATATTTTTTAATTTAATTTAATTTTTAATTATTTTTTAAACTAAATATTTAAATATTAATTATTTTAATTTACATATAAAATTATTCTTTTATTTTTTAAGATTTAAATGACTAAAAAAAAAAAACTAATGGGACTCAAAATAGGTCGCAGATATTGTCTATGCCATAATTGTCATATATTAGAGAGTGAGTTTCTTTTTATAGAGATACTAATTTATTTCCTATCCATTCACAATCGATATGAAAATTTTAGAATTTTACATTTTTTATGACTTACCAATCAATTATTGACGAACTCAATATTTATTGTTAATTACTGACCAACATTTTTGTAGATAAAATTTTTTAAACTTTTATATATATATATTTTACTTTAAATATAATTCGTTGATAATTATAGATAAAAAAATGTTTATAGTTAATTTATTTTATTTTTTTATTTTCTTTTCAATATTACTAATCAGATATGGTCCATTAGTAATTACCGATGATAAATTTTCATAGGTAATTTATTTTAAAATTTTTATTTTGTATTTTATTCTTAAGATTATCGATAAAAAATAAGTTCGTTGGTAATTACTAATAAAATATTTTTATAGGTAAAATTTTTTAAGCTCTTGTAATTTTTTTTTTTTTTTTTTTCGTATTATCAACTAAAAATAGTTCGTTGGTAATTATCAATGAAGGATTTTCAGAGGTAATTTATTTTTATACTTTTTTCATCTTTTCTTGTTAATATTACTGATCAAATGCAGTTCGTAGGTAATTATCGATAATAATTTTTTTATAAGTAATTTATTTTAAAAATTTTATTTTTTTATTTTTTTTATTATTATTGACCAAATGCAGTATGTTAGAAATTACCAATGAAAAATTTTCATAGGCAATTTATTTTTATATTTTTTTCCTCTTTTCTTTTCAATATTAACGACTAATTACGATTAGTCATAAATAATTTATTTTAAAAATTTTATTTTTTATTTTCTTCTTAATATTACCTATTAAAAATAAGTTCATTGGTAATTAGCAATAAAAAATATTTATAAATAATTTGTTCATATTTTTTTTAATTTTCTTTTTAATATTACTAGCCAAATACGATTTATTAGTAATTACAATGATAAATTTTTATAAGTAATTTATTTTAAAAATTTTATTTTTTATTTTCTTATTAATATTATAGATAAAAAATAAGTTTGGTTATTACCAACAAAATATTTTCATAGGTAAAATTTTTTAAGCTTTTGTAATTTTTTTCTATTTTCTTCTTAGTATTATCGACTAAATACAGTTAGTTGGTAATTACTGACGAAAAATTTTCATGGGTAAGCTTTTTAAAATTTTTTTCTATTTTATTCTTAATATTGCCAACTAAATATAGTTTGTTAGTAATTACTGACAATAAATTTTGGTAGGTAATTTATTTAATTTTTTTTTATTTTCTTCTTAATATTATAAACAAAAAATAAGTTTATTAGAAATTACAGACAAAGCCTTTTCGTAGATAAAATTTTTAATTTTTTTATTTTTTTTTTAAATTCTCTCTTTAAGATTACCAACCAAATACTAGTTAGTCGGTAATTAATAATAAAATTTTCATCAATATTTTTTTTAATTTGATTGCTAATATTAGGGTCTACTTTTACCTACGAAATTACGTCTTCAATAAATGATTTGTCAGTAATCAATCGATAATTTTATCAGTTTAAATTAATTTAAATTTTATTTCTTTTTTTGTTAATAAAGCATTGATAAATTGTTGGTAATTTACTAATAAAATTTGATAGTTGATAATTCTCGTAATTATTTTTAAAATTTCTTGTAGTAAAAATCATTGAATGAAAAAGTTAATTTCAGTATAAAAAATAACCCACAATACTTTTATCGTAAGTTAAAAGGAAAAAACATTTAATAAAAAATTACTTTCACATTCTATTACTATATTTATTTTTTATTTAAAAATTAAAATTTTATGAGAATTTAATTTCATTACTTTATATTAATTAATTTTCATATTTGAAATGAAAAAAATTAATATTTTTTTAAATAAATTTTAAAAAATAAAAATTAAACATAATTAAATATAAAAATAATTTATTTAAAAAAAAATCTTAGTAATTATTTTCTGACTGAGAATTTGAGAAGTTAAACTTTAATCAACAAAACATTTACTCAATCACTTCCTAAGAAGAAAATTTAACTTCAATTTATTAAGTTTTAAAACTTGTTTTCAACTGATCATCTACTCGTGCGGGATAATAATTTAAATTTTTTATTTTTGTTTAACTTAAATTAATTAAATTTCTATTGATTAAATTATTTATTTTGTTAAAATATTAGTTATTATATATATATATATATATATATTATTTTAGTAATATTTGGTCAAAATCAAAATAATTGACTGATTATAAAAAATAAAATTATAATTCTTAACTCAAAAAGAAAATTAGTAAAAAAAACTTTTAACATACCTAAAAGAATTAAAAATAACGTAAATGTATTAAAAAAAAATATGATTAAAAATTAAATATTTTTAAAATAAAAAATATAATTTATTAACCTACTTGACAAATTATTTTTTAATAGTTATATGGAAATAAAGTTAAAATTGTCACATGAATTTAATATTTTAAAGTGAGTTCTTAATATATCAATTTTTTAATTCTTAATTGTAATAATAGTCGTGATAAAAATTAAATTTATAACTAAAAATAAATTAAAACGCAATTTCAAACTCAAGTAAGATAAAATTATTAAGTTAAGTATTATCTAATACTAAAAATAAAATTTATAATTAAAAAAATATAAGCAAAATGAAATTTTAAACTTAATTAAGATAAAATTATTAGATTAAATATTATCTAATATCAATAATTAAATATATAATTAAAAAAAGGTAAATTAAAATACAATTATTTTTAAAAAATTATTATCTTTTAATTATGTCAAGTGTCATGGATACAAGTATCAAATTTTAGTTAATAATTTTCACTCTGCAACTCTCGTATATATATATTTGAAATAAATTGAAATTATATTTGTATTATGCAAATATATTTCCTTTTATTTTTATCATATATTTTAAATTTTAAAATTATAATTTTAAAATAAAATTATTTCTAACACTAATAATTAAATTTATAATTAGAAAAAGATAAATTAAAATAAAATTTTAAAATAAAATTATTATTTATTAATTATGCCAAATGTCAATTAATAGTGAAACCAAATATTAAAATTTGATTAAAAATTTTGAATCTTTAATTTTCATATATATATATATATTAAAAAAGAAAAATTGTACTTTAATAATATCTTATATTTTAAAAATTATTAATTAACTCTATACCTTTAAATGTTGGGTAAATCTACTCTATGATTGACATGGTATAGCAATTGACGAGACAGTTTCGTTAATGAATTAACGGCTCAATTCACGATGGGTTAAAATTATGCAATATTTAAAGTACAATATTTAATTAATAATTATTAAAATATAGAGCCTATTTAAAAAATTTTTAGAAGTATATATAGATTTTTTTATATATATATATATATATATATATATATATATATATATATATAATTTCCCCTTTAGTCAAAGAACAAAATGATCTTCAATTTCATTTTTATGAGTATCAAAATTTAAAATGTATTGAGGAATAATACATCATTCTAAACTATAATAAATTAACATTAAAAAATAATTTAATTCAATCTATTTATCCGTACAATGTATTTAAAAGCTAACACACAATTAAGTAATATTTTATTCCAATTGTAGAATAAAAATATTACTGTCAATCATTATAGTATAATTTTTTTAACATTTTATAACAACAATTATCTTAAAAAGCTGGACTTATTATTATTATTATAATATATTAAAGACATATATACATAAATCAAAGATAATTTATATATAAAAATACTATTCTTAATCAACTATTTTATTTTTAATACTTTAAAATTAATTTATAATAATATTTTTAACAAATAAACACTATCATAAGTTGCGAATGTAAAAATTGAAACCCTAAAATCATTTTTTTTCAGAAAATGTGGGAGCTTTTACTAAATAATTACTTAATACAAATTTAAAGTATAAAGCATCATATTATTATAATTTTAGCTAGCTCGTAAATTAGAAATTCTCAAAAAATATGTAATTTTGATGGATATCATATATTCAAATTATGTGGGAATCATTCTAGAGGCATGAGTAGATTTTTCTACATATCATAATTTTTAATAACTTTTTTGAGTTCTTTTTTTCTACTATGATAAATTCTTAAAAAAAAAAAATTCTCATTAAAAAAATAAAAATTTAATATTTATCAATAAAAATGTTAATATATTTATTTTTTAAAAAGGGAGATTTACAATTTCGTTTCTTACTTTGCCATTATTTATAAGTTAGTCCTAGCATTTTTAAAAACTCTTTAAAACGTTTCAGTACTTTGTTTTTATTATCTAAATGGTCATTTTGTCTATTTTCCACCTCTTTTCCATCTAAAAGGAGAAACAAAATTTTTAAATCCCTATTTTGTCCTAATAACGCAAAATGACAATTATGCCCTTATAGACAAATGAATTAAAAAAAAAAACTCTTTTCGCTAAGTTTCGGTTCCCTAACGCTCTCCAGCTAAAATGAAAAAACAGGGACTATAAAATTAGTAAAAAAAAAATTAAATATAAGCACTTAATAATTATGAAAATGAAAATATAAGGACAAAAGAGTTATTTTCTGGAAATAGGTGTAAAAGGAAATTTTCACAAAACTATGATGCTTACCCAAAAAATGATTGAAATGTATTGCTATTTAGCTCATGTGAACAATAGCAATCCAACACAAAGGACGACACACCACGGCCAAGGAAATGTTAGTACTAAATTCAAAATCTCTTCCTTTGGTACAAGATTATCCTCGACTACAATGTAATAGTTATGTAACGATTAGGCTCCAACTACTAGAGGAATTGTTCGCTTTGGCAGTAAGCCTCACGGTTTTATCCCATAGGTGGAATGGAGAACTTTCCAAGAGGTCACCCATTCTAGGATTTCTCTTAAGTGAGCACACTTAACCTTGGAGTTCTTCCAACTCTCCAGGCTATTTTACCAAAAGATCCCTCTAGTGATTAGTTTCCCCCTTTTATATATCATTACTTTTTGAACCCAAAACCATCTCCGTACTTTGCCGTTGTGGGATTTGCCTAAGGGACCTTTTATCATTACTTTCCACTCTCATTCCGATATGGGACGTGTTTCTCATCTTTCAGGGAGCTTTTTGCCGCATCCAGTAGAATCACTGGGGCACTGCCTTAGGGCCTTGTGGCAAATCCCACATCGGCAAAACACGGAGTGGTATTGGGTTCAAAAAGTAATGATATATAAAATGGGAGAACTAATCACTAGAGGCACCTAGTTGAAAGAACTCTAGGGTTAAGCGTGCTCGCTTGAGAGAAATCCTAGGATGGGTGACCTCCTGGGAAGTTCTCCATTCCATCTATAGGACAAAACTGTGAGACTTACGGTCAAAGCGGGCAATTCCTCTAGTGGTTGTAGCCTGACTATCAGAGTCGCTCGCATGTCCTCTAGGGCGATGGTGGGGCAAACTTCAGCTAGGACATTGAGTCCTAAAATGGGGGAGATAAAGGTCACTTAGGCAAATCCCACATCAGCAAAGCACGGAGATGATCTTGGGTTCAAAAAGTAATGATATATAAAATGGAGGAACTAATTACTGGAGACGCTTTTTGGTGGAATGGTCTGGAGGGTTGGAAGAACTCCAAAGTTAAGCATGCTCGCTTGAGAAAAATCATAGGATGAGTGACCTCCTGGAAAGTTCTTCATTCCACTTATGGGACAAAACAGTGAGACTTCCGGCCAAAGCAGACAATTCTTTTAGTGGTTGGAGCCTGACCATTATAAGTTAGGTGATAGAAAATTTTAGAGTAAAGAATGAAGCTTTCAATTGTGAAGAAGACAGATTCTCCTCCTGGGACAAAGAGCATGTGGGTAAGAGCGACAATGGGAGAAGGTTAGGGATTTGAAAATTGGGGGGAAAGGATTTTTTTAATTCATTTCTATGTAAAGGCATAATTATCATTTCACATTATTAAGGGCAAAATGCAGTTTTAAAAATTTTCCCTCTTATTTTGAATAGAAAAATAGACGAGAAGATCATTTAGTTAATAAAGTCAAAGTACAGAGATATTTTAAAGGGTTTTTGAAAATATAGGTATGAATTGTAAGTCTCTCTTTTTTTTTAATATAATATAAAATAATATATTTATTTTTAAAAAATTTAATATAAAATATTTGAAAGTAAAGAAAAAAAAAAAGTAACACAACGAGTACCGGAGACAATCATGGGTGAGATTACTTATTTGATAATTACTCAAAGGACCACAAAAAGGTTGATGGAAATTTATTATCGGCAGAAAGGAGTGGGGAGAGAGAGTTAGAGCAGATAAATTTTAGTAATTCTTAAAAGCAAAATTGAGAAAAGCACATGATAATATTATGCAAAATACCAAATTGCCCGTGGAAGTCACACTGTGTTTATTGACTCTCCACTTCTCCTCCTCTCTCTCTCAACCAGCACACACACACACACGTACAGAGAAGCGTACGCAAATGGTGACTCTGGACTTGCTAGATTCCTCTATTATTCTGGTTCAAGCCTCCCTCTCTCTCTTCAATTTCCAAATTCTTTCTTACACTCTAACATTAACTATATATGAATGCATGCCTATGCAAAATTTGAAGATAAACATGGCAGCAAGACTACACTACAAACCTTCTCTTCAGATCTGTTGTCGTTTGGCATTGCTTCTTTAGATTTTCATTCAAAATTTCTTGTTTTCTTCTTTTGGGAAATTCGGTGATTGGCTTTCTTTTGTTTTTTTCTTTTTTTTTTTGTGATGTTTCTATTTCTGTTTGTTTTTTGGTTTTTGGTTGGGGGATGAAGTCACTGGAGGCAGCGGTTCATCGATCTCTTCCTGGAGAATTTTGTTGTGAAATTAGCACAAACACATGAATCGGTCGATAAACCTCTGCATCCAGCGCTTACCCTCTCCCCTTTTTCTTTTTCTGTTTTCTGTTTGATTTCCGAGAAATTATTAGAAAATAAACTTTTTTATTTTTTTGTAGATTTCCTAGACTCTTGGTTATAGTTAATATTATTTTTTTTTCTTTGATGCTCTAATTGAAGTTCGTTGCAGAAAAGCAAATGCACCCCTGTCCAGCTGTGTGCTCATACTGGTAGCCTTCTTTTTCGTATTATCCATTAATTTCTTACACTGTTGTACTAGTCTTCAAGTAATTGGTGATGGGCTTGATTTTGATTATATACTTTTGGGCGTTGAGCTTAGTGGTGCCTCTGGTCTTGTAGATTAAGCTTTATAGGATTCATTATATGTGCTAATTTGTCTTCGTTGGTTTACTATTCAATTATGCTAAGTATCATCTGTGGCATGATATGTTATTGAGGAATGAGGACATGATGATATGGAAGGAATCAATCTTGGACAACTGCTGATATGATCTGAATGAACTGTTGATACTCATTTATTGCATGTTTGTTAAATGCAAGTAGCATGCCTTGGATTTTTAACTTGTAATTTAATTAATGTGTGTAGTTGTGAATTTTATGCTTAGTTGATCGCAATTGTTTCAAGTTTTGCTCACACAACTTTGTGTATTATATAATTTTTGGGCAAAAGAATTTTTAAGGTTTTCTCTGTAGTCATTCTTTGCGGTTAGTTTTGTGAACGTTGCAAATTGTTTTGAGTGGTTCATAGTGCTTGAGAGAACCCATATTTTAGCATATGTGTCAGGAAGCACGTTCAATTTTCAGTTTTAAGTTTTTCATTTTCTTTTTTCAGTTTTAGTTACTGTCAATGATTGAAAATCATGATTATTTACTTTATGCTTAATTTTTGAGAACCTCTAATAATTTTCTTTGACTTTGATGGGTGTTTCATTTTTAATCCCTGAGTTAACTATTTTGAGTGGCCAATTTTTCTTTCGAATATCAATCTTATAGACCCTTCTCTGAAGCAGTTGCATGAGAAGAATTTGTTGGTAGAGTTTTTATAGCTAGTTCTCAGAGATTGTATTATGATGGAGATAATGGTTCTTTTTATGTGGTTTAGTACAGATAAATTATTATATTGCTTCCTTACTGTTGAGTTTGTTTGTAATATAGGTTTGGTGTCCCTCAAAATAGTGGATCTGGTCTTTTTGTCCCAATTATAACATGATTTTGCTGAGAAAAACCATCTTAGCATGGGTAAATTCTATTGTGCTCCTTTTCTGATGAATGAAAATTAGTCTTAGCCTTGAGATATATTTGTCTGGCTAACTCCAGCTCTTCAAATTTTTGTGAAGAATCTTATTTTTTTAAATAGTCATTTTTTGGGTGAGATTATATAAATGTGAAAGTAACTATGGTCCCAAAATCACACTACTAGGCACTATGCATTTATTTCTTAGAGTTGATGACTGCTGTTCATTTTTGTTCCAAGAAAATGTAAAGAAATTGTGTCAGCAAGTTTTTTTATAGACATGGAGGTCATAGGAGTTAATTGGCAGCCAATTATGTGTCATTTTCTTGATCAAGTGGTCAAAAAGTAGTTTGCTTGTTTCTTTCCTTGGTAAAGAAAAAAAGGAGCTTTGGAGTAAGTTTCCATATGGGAGACATACCATCGTCATTGCTGCATGAAAGTGAAGGACAAATACAGTTTTTGAGTACCAACTTGTTAGAGAATCTGTTAAGTTGATGTTGTGTGCTAATGGAACCTGGGACTGGAAATCTGGTATCATGTTCCATATGCCAGCCAAACTATAGTGTAAATCAATGCTAATTGTGGACCAAGCAAATTTTGGAAAAAGTGGTATTTCTGGGCACATGACTTATTGACCGCCAACCAAGAAAGAGAGATTCCTCAGAAAAGTAATCAAGCTGAGGATATTCTTCATTTTTTTTTTATGAATTATTATTGGTCTAAACATTGTCTGACTGACTGAATTTATGATTCCCAGTTTACTTTACTGAACTTACTATTCCCAATTTTGCTTTATTGGGAAAGCTTAAAGTGGATTCTTTAATAAGAGGGTTTCCCATTTGCTATATTACTCTCTTAATAATTCCTGTTGTAGCTGATTAATCTGATTCCCCTTTCATGTTTTGGCTTTTAGCGGGTGTATGACTCAGCTTGGATAAGTTAATCAACTGAAGGACTGGTTTTCCCATTTTGATTCCTTTAAACTGCCTTCCTGACATTCTTTTTTATCTCTGTATTCCTTCATATATATCTTTCCTATCTTGAGTTGTTAAATGCTGAATGATCTATTAACTCCTGTGATGTAAACAAAGCTGGAAAAGAAGTAATGCACCATATGAGGTCTATTTTCTTGGTGTGATTGAAGCCTAAAAGGTAGATCAGTTATATCAAGATTTAAGAGTTTCATTAAAGAAGAAAATATTATCCTTGTGATTTGGTCTAGAAATTCCATCTTCAGACAACAAATGTGAAGTAAAACCTACTTGATTTTGCTATTGTGATCTTCATGTGATTAAAATGAAGAGCAAAGACTTAAGAGTAAGGTCTCTGTGCTCTTGTTTGATTGTCTTTTTCATAAGAGGAGGCTATTTTTAGCATATAAAGCCAAATGGAATTTGTATTCTTTGATGGAAAGTCAAAAAAAAATATCCAGCCTGAAATTGATAAGCAATAATTCTAGTGATGATAGTGAAAGACGATGAAGATGACTGAGACTATGATGGTGGCTGAACAATGATACAGTTTGCGCATGAAACGAATGGATTCAAATCCTTTAATCCTTCAATAAAACCCTTAATAAGATAGAAAATAATTTTGCCAGTGATGTTTTTTAAATAAAAATAGGCGGAGAAAATATCAAACAAATTCATGTATTTTCGATCAATGGTCAAATTTTGGGTCAAGTAACTCTCTGCACTTCGGACTTTTTTAATAAAGGTGAAATAAGTTTTTAAAAATAATAATTTTTTAATTTTAAATTTTAAAAATAATGTTATTTTTATTATTAAAAAATAAAAATTAATATTTTATTATTAAAAAATAATATTTTGATCGTGTGAATGTTGGGATCAAAATTTACTATAACTTTGTAAATAAAGTTAATTTAACATAAATATAGCACTACATCAAAAGTTGACCACCTCAACCAACTCATTTAAGGGTGGAAAGTTCTGCATATAACAATAATAGGTGATTGTTATTATTATTAATTTCTTAGTTCAAGAACATTTTAAATGATAATTAAGTGAATACAAATTGAATTTTATAAAAGGAAAATTAGCATATTTTATTAAATTAATTCTTAAAATTCACATGCATGGATCCATTTAATTCTTAAAAGTAATTTAAAGACATGGTAAAAAAGTTTTAAGGGTTTTGAATTTTGGATTGATTTGGTTGACTACCCATGAAAATTATCTTATTTAAATTTGAATTTGGCTAATATTTTTAAATTTTGAACCCGTTTTAATTAAAATTTATTTTTAACTATATAAACTCATTATAAACTCGATTATTATTATTATTAAAAAAATACTTAAATTCATTTAATTATATATATATATATATATATGTTAATTAATAATATACATAAAAATTATTTTTATCAATAATTTATATTTTAAAATTTTAATAATTTTATAAAATATTTAAGTTTTATTTTATTTAAAATAAAATATATAAATATTTATAAATATTATTATAAAAAATATATATTTTATATTTAATTAAGTATTTATATAAATGGATTAATTGGATATTCAAAATGTAAAAAACTTAAATCTGATCCGAACATGTCATTTATTTTATTTATCAAATCCGAATTCATTCATAATCTGATTACATATTATTCAAATTTGTAATATTAGAATTTAATTGTATCGAATCCCATAAAATCAGACACGTTATCATCTTTAATTCTAAGTGTCTATTTAAATTAAATTTCAACATGAAATAAAGTGAGCCTGCATTTTATTTACACTTGAAACAAACATACTTCACGCCTGAAATGACATGTTAGGGATATTAATAATATTTTTGAACCGACACATAAATTAATAATAACTTAATTAATTCATTCAACTAATAACTCATACAAATAAAAATATATATATATATATTAATTACAACATTTACTCAAATTTAAAAATAAAAAAATCTAACATCAAATATATTCTGAATATCAGCAAGCCCCTTCATATGACTTCATTAATGTAATGGATAAAATATACGGTTTATGTGTAATTTATTTGACTGCTTATCACTCCACAGTTATCATGGCATCCAACACTCTTAATCATATTTTCAGACGGCAATTTGTGGTCGTCTATAATTTTTAGAGAAAATTATCAGTCTTATCAACGATAATTTTCAATAGAGAAACTACATTTTATCGATGATAAAAACTCAACTCAACTCAACTAAACCTTTATCCCAAAAATTTGAGGTCGGCTATATGGATTCGCTTTCTCCACTCTAAACGATTTTGGGTTAAATCCTCAGAAATTTGTAATACTTCTAGGTCATGTTGTACTACTCTCCTCCAAGTCAATTTAGATCTACCCCTTTTTCTTTTTCTATCCTCTAACCTAATGTGCTCTACTTGTCTAACTGGAGCCTCTGTATGTCTACGCTTCACATGACCAAACCACCTCAATCTCCCTTCTCTCAACTTGTCCTCAATTAGTACCACTCCTACCTTTTCTCTAATACTCTCATTACGGACTTTATCTAGTCTAGTATGGCCACTCATCCACCTTAACATTCTCATCTCTGCAACTCTTATCTTAGACGCATACGACTCCTTCAATGCCCAACACTCACTACCATATAACATAGCCGATCGTATGGCTGTACGGTAAAATTTTCCTTTTAACTTATTGGGAATCTTGCGATTACATAAAACTCCCGTGGCACGTCTCCACTTCAACCATCCGGCTTTAATCCTATGACTAACATCCTCCTCACATCCCCCATCTACTTGAAGGATTGAGCCAAGATATTTAAAGTGATTACTTTGGGACAGTACCACTCCATCAAAACTAACTCCTTCCCTATCGCCAGTTTGGCCTTCACTAAACTTGCAATGCATGTATTCTGTCTTCGTTCTACTTAATTTAAAGCCCTTTGACTCTAGAGTACTTCTCCAAAGTTCTAGCTTTCTATTGACTCCTTTTCGCGTCTCATCTATTAGAACAATATCATCCGCAAACATCATGCATCAAGGAATACTCTCTTGTATATGTTTCGTCAATTCATCTAAAACTAATGTAAAAAGGTAAGGGCTTATAGCTGATCCTTGGTGTAATCCAATTGAGATCGGAAAATCTTTTGTGTCCCCTCTCATTGTGCGCATAATAGTACTTGCTCTTTCATACATATCTTTCAACACTTGTATGTACCTAATAGATACCCTCTTTTGTTCTAACACACTCCATAGAACATCTCTTGGAACACTATCATAAGCTTTCTCCAAATTAATAAAAACCATGTGTAGATCTTTCTTCACATCTCTATATTTCTCCATCAAGCTTCTAATGAAAAAGATAGCTTCCATAGTTGAGCGACCGGGCATGAAGCCAAATTGATTGAGAGAGATAGAAGTATCACGACGTAGTCGATGCTCCACAACTCTCTCCCACAACTTCATAGTATGGCTCATAAGTTTAATTCCCCTATAATTCGAGCAACTCTGTATGTCTCCCTTATTTTTAAAAATAGGTACTAAAATACTCCTCCTCCATTCATCAGGCATTTTCTTTGAGTTTAGAATCTTATTAAATAATTTAGTTAACCATGCCACTCCCATATCTCCCAAATACTTCTACACTTCAATTGGTATTCCATCGGGTCCACAGGCTTTACCCACTTTCATTCTCTTAAGTGCTTCCTTTACTTCTAAAGATCTAATCCTTCTAGTATAATTCACATTCTTTTCTATCGTTCTATAGTCTATATTCACGCTATCACCATTTTGACTATTATTAAAGAGATTTCCTTTCTCTCCTCCTTGCTAATCTATAAATATCTTTCTCCCCTTATTTAGTTTCAAGTTTCTCATATAACTTTTCAAAGGCCTGTGCTCTTGCTTGACTAACTGCATTTTTTGCCTCTTTCTTTGCTATCTTATACCGTTCATATGCCTCACATTTATCGATGATAATTGAAGAGAAATTGATTGAATCTCCATTTTTAAATGATGATAGCTCAACATCTGAACTCCCTGCAACCCTTTTCCAGATAAAAGCTTCATACCAACATTGCCCAAAATTTTCTTAGCATATTCAATCAAATTTCTATATGTTTCAGTAAGCTGGAGAAAAAAAAGAAAGTGATATTTGGAAGTGTTGATCCTGTTGAAATTAAAGTCACTCCAGTAATCTTCTCTAAATGTCCTTGAAGAAAAATAAATAAATAAATTGCTTCATCTCTTGATATTGAGATAGAAAACAGCAGTTCTGTGGCCATCTAACTGACTGAGCTCATAGGCCATTACACATTAATTATTTTAAAACCAAGAAGTAAGAATATATCTTGATACAATTCCCTAGACGGGAGAAAACTCCTGTGTTCTCTCTATGGGAATTTTCTTCGTTGCTTTCTGGGATCGCCGAGCAGTTGTTTACCATTTGCTTCCCCTGCCTCTGGCAAGGGAGGGCTTTGATTTTGGGCCTCTAGCCTGGATCTTAGGGACGCCTTTCCCTTGCTAAGTTAGGATGTATATGGTTTGTTTGTGTTTGGTTGAGATGCATGCAGGCAGATGTTCATCGAAAACGCTTCTTTTGCAGACCTTGTGTGTTTGTTTTGGTTGAGGTCTCTAGTTAGGAGTATAAATGGTGATGGTTGACAGTAGATTGGAGACCTCTAGATGGTATCGTCTTTTAGGTCTAGGTATTGACTTCTGCACGACGAGAGGGTTTCCTTGTGATTTGGTTGTTTTCACATCTCTGGGAATTATTTCTACAACACGGTTGGGAAGGCCTCGTTATGGCTTAGAGTGCCAGAAAGCTCTGCAGCAACCCCTTTTGCTAGTGCTGAGCTGAGTTTTGCTGAGTTTTCTTTTTCTGTTGAGTTTATGGAAAGCTTGCTTTGTTATGGATGGGCCGCTATGCTTGGATGGGCCATTTTGTTGCTCCGTGGTTGCTGATGGTGTTTGGCTTCAATCTTCGTACAGCTCCTCTAATGGTGGCAACAGTGGCTGTGGACGGCGGTGGTGTTTCCGTTGAGAGATCAATCCTGTTTTCCTGGGATTATAAGATGGGGTGGTTTGATTTGGGGTCTGATTTCTTATTTAGATTTGACTGATTTAGTTTGATTTACTTGATAGGCTTGTAGTCAATCATGATTCAGTGGGCTTTCTTTCTTTTCAATTTTTTACTTAGACCCAAGTTGTGTCTTTGCCCATTTGGACTTTGTGAATTGCAGCATGGCATCGTGAAAAAAATTGGTTGGTGGGTATATATATGTGTTTGAAAATTGGTTAACTTTTTTAAATCATACAATTAAAATAAAATTGTATTATTTCCCATTTCAAAAAAAAATAATTTTCAGTTTATGAACAGGATTAAAAAAAAAAAAACCAATATCTTTAATTTAAGAACTTTTTGTTTTTACATTAGAGGAAAAGAAAATTAAAGAAAAAAGGGGTGAACTCCGCCCACCAAAACATGAAATCAGCAGAGTGTAGGAAAGGTAGTGTGAGAAAAATAAATAAATAAATAAAAATTGTAGGTTCCCACAAGAATGCCAATGTATAGAGAATTGTGGGTGGTTTCAGTGAATTCTTCAATTGGACAACTGGGATATGATGGGCCAATCATTTTTCCCTTTTATTGGCCAAAAATTCTTCAATTTCTCTATCACACAATCCTCGTACGCTACCCATCAGCCTTACATTCAATCCTACTGCCCAAAATTTCACACACCACACTCTGTAGCTAGCCCAACTGTGGCAGCTGAAATGGCCCTGAGTTCATCTTTTTCTTCTCCCACTGCAAGACTTTTTCTTCCGCCTTCTCCCTCAGCTACTTCACCTTCCAAACCTTCTTTCTTTAAACCTCTCTTGAGACCCATCTCTGTTTCACTCCCAACTTCAACCACCATCTCTTTCTTGGCTGTCTTCACACCTTCTCATGAAGCCAAAGCTTTCGCTCTTTCCAAAGATCAGATTGTCTCCTCTCTCACTGATGTAAGAACTTGTACTTTCTGCAAGAAATAGCTTTTTTAATTGATACCCTTTTCTTGAATATGGTTCTTCTTTGTAATTTTGATAGGTGGAGAAGACAATTGATCAGGTTCAGGAAGTTGGTTCAGGTTTCTTGGACACTGCGCAACGTGTTTTTGGGATTGTTAGTGATTCTTTGAAGCCTGGCGTAGACGCAGCATTGCCAATTGTAAGGCAAGCTGGGGATCAAGCATTGAAGATTGCTTCTCCTGCAATTTCAGAGGCCTCAAAGAAAGCCCAAGAAGCAATTCAAAGCTCTGGCATTGACACACAACCAGTTCTTTCTGCTGCTAAGGTTGGACCTTTCAATTTTTCAGCTTCATTTTCTTTTCCCATTAATTATGGAGTCTTGATTTTCTTGTGTTGCTTTGGAGAATTGGATTTTACCAGCATTTATGGAAATTGAAACCCGTTTCATTGCCCTAGTTGAAATTGTATCAACGCAGTAGTGGAACATTCCTTAGGTTTTAAATGATTAGTTTGTGAGTTGTTATTTGAATTGATTTAATTGCAATGGTTTATCCGAAGAATTAAAAATGGAATGACTATAATTGATGATTATTGATTGAACAATGGATTAAAATGCCCACATTGGAAAACTGTTGCAATTCTGATCTGTTTGCGTTTGGTATCATTGTCTTGGACTTGTGAATACTTCAAAATCAACTGAGTTAATGATCTGTTTAGAATCTAGTAAGCCTGTTGTGTTGTACTTATGACTGTATTTTGACATTTTAATAGTAAGTTTTTTTTTTTTTTTTTTTTAATCTTCAACATGTTATTCAAACAAGGCTGTTTAAGAGTTTGATGAATAACCTCATATCAATTTCAATTTTGTTTTGAGTTATTTCATCATAAGTAATTATGAGAATTTGGGAAAATATTTTTGCTTTTATCCATAAAATGTGTGACCCTTTTGAACACAGACAGTGGCTGATGCTGCACAACGGACCACCAAGGTAATTGAAGAGGTGAAACCTATAGCTTCCTCAACTGTCGAAACCATTTTGTCAGCAGATCCTGTTGTGATTGTAGGAGGTGCTGGAGCAATTTTTATTGCATATCTGCTCTTTCCTCCCACATGGTCCTTCATCTCCTTCAGCTTCCGTGGTTACAAAGGTGTAATGTTTCTCTTCATGTGGGGAGGCTTGTGTAAAATTATACAAATAGATGTAGACAAGTGATAATGAAGTAAAATTAGATTATATTTGGAGCACCAAAGTATTCCTTTTAAAAATTTCAATTGCTGGTTCAGTATTGAATATAAGCCTTTATTTCGTGTTCCTTCTAGTTTAGCCTTTTCAAGTTTGTATTAGAGGAAGCTATGGGATAATGGGAAATTAATGTTATGAAGTGGGGCTAATCCATGTATCTTTGTGACAATTTAGGCAAGCTTACTCCTGCTCAAACCCTTGATCTAGTGTCTGCAAGTAATTATGTTATGATCGACATTCGATCAGAGAAGGACAAGGACAAGGCTGGCATCCCCAGCCTTCCCTCAAATGCTAAGAACAAGATGATTGCAATTCCGTGAGTATAAATCTGTTTGCTTCAGTTCATTCATTTCTTTTTTGTTACAAAACTGAAAAGTCAAGAATATTAAGACTATTACTGCATGATAATTTAGAAGATAAGAAGATATATGATGACAGGGACCATTTAGCAGACAGCATGTGACTTTTCTATACCTTTCTTTTCTTAGAAATATTACTATCATCTTTATAGTAAAAAATTTTAAAAGATGCAAAAGTCATTGTCAATTGATTTCTACTCTCCCTAACAAGACAAGCAGTTGGACTGGGCATTCTAGAAATCCTTCTGAGATTAAGCAATGCATTAGAAGGTTCAGAATCCTCCATGGATGTGTGCAACCTGTAATTCTTGACTTATATTGTACCTTCTTTTATGGTTATTATTACAGTTTAGATCAGCATTTTTAATGCTAAGTTATCATTTCCTCTGATGTTTCAGTTTGGAAGAGCTGCCAAGCAAGTTGAGAAGCCTTGTAAGAAATGTAAAGAAAGTAGAAGCTGAAATGGCTGCTTTGAAGATTTCATATCTTAAGAAAATCAACAAAGGCTCCAACATTGTTATCTTGGACTCGTGGGTTCTTCGTACTTGCTTTTTCTCTTATAATTGATATTATAGTTCTGCATTAAAGATCCAAAAATTTCTTACTTTCTTGTTTTTGCTTGCTTTTAACTTGAATGCCTTGAGATATTCAGGTACTCAGATTCAGCAAAAACAGTTGCCAGAGCACTGACAAGTCTTGGCTTTAAGAACTGCTGGATTGTAGCAGATGGATTTTCTGGAAGCAGAGGATGGTTACAGAGTCGATTAGGCACAGATTCATATAACATATCTTTTGCTGAGGTTCTCTCACCATCCCGAATAATTCCTGCAGCAGGTAGACGTTTTGGAACAACCAGCATCAAATTGCTTCCCGGATCTGATTAAAATTTTTTGCCTCATCCAGATCACTGGACAGAAATGCTTGAATTTGCATTCTCAGTTGATAATAGTCATCTTGAAGCATCTTTTGTAATTCTTTTAAATTCTAGTAAATCAAATTTTCTTCCCTTGTATTTCTTTTGTTGCCTTGATTCTTTTGCTTGTTTCAATCAAATGATAGCATCAAAGAAGAGAAAAAGAAAAATGGGAAGGAACAGTTTACCGGTAAACCTCTTATATTCCATGACATGCAGAACACATTATTGAAATCATAAATTCCTGCAAATTTTATGTTGAATCCAGATAGAAGAAATTTAACAGTAAACAATCAGCCGTACTGATTTCAAAGCAGAATTTTGCAAAATAATTAGGATGAAAACTAGTTGAATATTTCATATTAAAGTTGACATAAAAGAAAAAATAACTAAAAGAAAAAGAAAATCAAGGAGCAAAACAAAGGGGCAGAAGAAAGATTTCTTGTAAGCTTTTGGATAGATAAGAAACAGAAAGCAATTAGCTATGGGTTGATGGTATACATGGACATTGGATTCCTGAGCTATCTCCCCTATGAAAAACCATTCACAATGCTTGAACTTTGAGAGGTTAGATATATCTTTAAATTTGTTGCAGTCAGCATTTGATTGTCAAATTCAATTTGTTTCCTATTGCCTTTGGACATAAAACTTACATAACAACATGTTTTTGACTAAAATATCCTTTAAAAAAACTTTCTCCCAATCAAACTCTATTAGCTAAAGAAGAAAATGTACATCACAACTTTTTATCTATTTACTATTAATATGTTTGGACAATTATATGAAATATTCTATGTTTGTCCTAACTTTTAATATTTAAACTTATTATATACTTAATAATGATATTATTTGTGTTGTTATATAAATCTCATATATTATAAGAGATGTGAATTTATTTTATATTTATTACTATATTGTTAGTTGAGTTTATATGTTTATTAATTGACTATAATTTTTAAATTTTACTCTTGAGGATAGTTTTCCTAATTTATATATATATATATATATATATATATATATATATATATATATATATATATATATATATATATATATATTAAAGCTAAAGTTTAAAAAAGAACTCATAAAGTCAAGTCATTTGACTTACTAATAAATTTAAGTTATGTTTAATAGAGTATAGTGTAATGTAAAAATTATATAATAGAATCAAAGTTGTAATGTATGATAAATATAAGTAATGTAATGTAATGTAATGATAATTTTTATTTTAATATTTAATTTATTTATGGTATTAATAATAAGTGATTAGTAATGACTGTAATTCGTAGTCGAGTGATAATGATAGCTAAATGATGGTTGTGGTGGTGGTGGTAATAGTGATAGTGGTAGCAGCGATATTGGTAACAGGATGAGAATTGTATTATTGGTAGTAATGGCGAAGTGGTGGCGATAGCAACTAAGTGGTGGTGGTAGTATTGATAATAAATAATAAAATAAAATAGACAACCATAATTATATTATTTTTATATGTAATAATCTTTACATTATTTTAAGCATAATTGATTATATTATGTAATTGTAATTTCATTATATTAAACTTTTTTATTACCAAATAATATAATTAAATATGCAATATAGTCATGTTTCAATTACAATTTTAATTATGTTATACCAAACATGATTTGCCATGTTTCAATAATCATAACACTATACATTTATATAATCACACAATAATCATAAAATAATTATTAAATATAAAATTAAAATTTTTTTAGTGAAAAAATTTTGTTATTTTAATTAAAATTTTAGTTGTACTATTTAAATTATTTGATAATGTTTTTTGTTGTATTAATAATTAAAAAAACTTACCTTTCTTCAAAAATTTATTACATATTAGAAATTTTATTATAAAATTATTCTTTAAAATAACATGATAATAAATTATAATTAAATATATAAAATTATTTCTCATAATTAACAATAAAATAAATATAATTTAATAATATCAATTGTTACCATAATCATTTTCAATTAAGACTAGTATTGAAAATTTTGAAAGCATCCTCTAAAACCGTGGGCAGCAAACCTAATTATACCTAATTAAATTTCACGACCCTTGTAATACCCTAATTCTCTCCGTGCTTCTCCCTTCCCTCTAATCAGTAAGGTTTTAATGCCATAATTATTCTTTGGTATTTTGGTAACTTTCTCAATCCTTTGCACCGTCTTAAAATATAAGGTAAATCTTCTCCCATCTAGGATTCATTTTGGTTTATCAGCAAGATTTTATTTTTGAAGTGTCTTAATAATTTAAAAACGATTTTAGGTTTGATTTATCATCAAAGATCAAAGGGTTTTACTTGATAAATATTAATCTCTTCTATATAAGGTTTTCCTTAGAGAATTGAGGTTTCTAATTTGTTCTTGAATCTCATTATTTGGTAACCATTTTTAGTTTTTTATTATTTAAGAAATATATAAAATTTTAAAAAGAAAATAGTCTCAATTAACTAATTTAGTAAGTTGAAATATATATATATATATATATATATATATATATATATATATATATATATATATATATAATCTCAAAAAATTTTTAACAAAAGTTTTTTTTATTCGCCCAATTAAAAATAATAATAAGTTCATATTCTCAAGGATATTTGATATTTAGATTTTTTATTTTAGCAATTGATTTTTGAATTTGAAAGGGAAAAGAATACATTAATGACAGGAATTTGGTTCGTTGGTGATATTTTTTTGTATGTCTAATTAAATAAAAAATTTAATATATCAATATTTTAATAGTTTAAAATTTTTTATTAGCCTGACTAAATTAAAAAATTAATGACTCATATTATCTAAATTTTCTTTTAAATAAAAAAAAAAGACTTAAATTTTGAATAACGTACATAAGATACTTAGATCGAAAGGTTGCATCCAACATTAGTCATTTGGTCTAAATGTTGCATTTATAACTGAATTCAAGTCTTTTTAATTTTAAAAAAATCATTTTAAAAGAAATAAAATCATACAAAAAATAATATGATTGTGTGAGAATTAAATTTAATTCTTTTATTGCAAATATTTTTTTCAAATAAAACCTTTAGAAACCTAATGAATAGAATTGAACCAGTAACCCAATTGAAAAATATTGATCCATACAACATTAAACACATTCTTTGAATTTTTCATCTTCTATTTTCATTGTTTTTGAACAGGTTTACATCAGTATAAACAGTAAAATTGACTTTCAATTCATTTATATCAAAACATTAGTTAATTACTATTAGAAAATAAATCTTGGTAGAGCTATTTCCCATAAAAAAGAAAAACTTAATAATAGTTTAGTGAATCAACTTAAATACAGAAATGCTTGAGCAGGGGAAGACTAACAAACTCTGTAACACTGACTCAACTACAGTCTCCAACTTCAATTTTGCTGGAATCTCTTGAAAAAAATGAGCAATTAACTAAGACATTCTTAAAGAAAAAAAAAAAAGCAACCGAAATGAAAATATGGGATTTATTAAAAAGAAGCATACCAAAAGTGGAACTTAGGAATCTTGCTTTTGATGACCTCAACAATATCAAATTCTAGTCGGTAATGTGACAATGGTTTAGTAGACTTGAATTAACCCATTTAGTAGAAGAGAGATGTGATCTGAAGCTAGAACATAATGGGCTTTTGTGCTAGAACCTAACAAAATATATGTTATTCCTACTTTACTCCTAAATCTGACATGTAGTTATTTTTAAACCACTTCTAGAGTTTTCATGAGCATCACTGCCTCCACCATTCCATTAGCACATTACCTCTATTATTTCCATCAACACCCATACGTTCATCAATGACTCCATAATAGCCAACATATCCAGATCAATACCTTGCTTCCTCTATGTGTTACTTCTTTGAATAGATTTTATAACCTCACATTTCACATCCAATTACTTATAAAAGTTTTCATGCTATAGTAGCATTCTATACTTTTGCCACTACCGAATGATAATTGTACCAAGCATATCTTGATAAGTGTGATTGTGGTGAATCTAGATAAAAATAAACAATGCAAAGAAAAAAAAAACATAAATATTTATCAATGAAGTTGTTAAATTTTATTTTATAAAACAAACTAAACTTACAACACATCCAAATTCCGTTGATGCCTTCATAATGGACTCATATATGTTCTTCTATTCTAATAAACCAGCATATAACAATTGTGAGAGTTTAGATATGGACTGTATTTAATAGACTTACATATTTGGTCTCAAAAAAATTCTAATAAAAATTTAAGAGGTTCAAATTTTTAATTGGCTTAATTAAAAAAAATTAATGATCCCATATTCTAATAATTTAAAAAATTATTTTTTATTATTCCAATTAAATTGAAAAAATAATTGTCCATATTTTTAAAAATTTTCTTTTAAATAATAAAAAAAGAATTTTAAAAAAGCTAAAAATATACAAGACATTTAAGTCTAAATGCTATTTCGGTCCAATACCAGATTAAGGTTAAAAGGAGTTATTTTCCCACAATTTTAATTTTAATTTAGAATATTTTAAATGTGTGCTCATGTCTTTAATAGACTCTCAGGTTTAGCTCCTAAATATTTTATAACAAAAATTTAAATTGTTAGATATTTGATTAGCCTAACTAAATAAAAAAATTTAATAAGTCTATACTTTAATAATTTATAATTTTTTTCAATTAAATTTAAAAATTATTAATCCATATCTTTAAAATTTTCGCCAATAAGACTAAAATTTTAGAAAGAATCAAATTATGAATAAATTACACTAGCATATGTCATTGGCCCCCTTATATTTAAATGCCGCATTAATTATTCATTAGTATTTTTTATTGACCCAATTAAATAAAAAAATGAATGGATCAATATTCTAATAATTTAAAAAATTTTTATTGATTCAACTAAATTAAAAAATTAATGATCCATCTTTTTTAAATTTTTTTAAGTTTACATGCATTACAAGAAAACACATTGTTAGCGATATTAATAATTTAATTTAGGAATACTGATTAGTGTTCCTTAAATATTTACTAACACTTTCTTAAGTGTCAGCACTTGTATTGCTATAAATGTTCTTCTCATATTTTTGCAATATAAGACATTTGCATTAGTAACATTAACTTGGTGCATGAATAGGAAGCAATTGAACTTATTTTGGAAAACATAAACAAATACAGTCACAACAAATCTTGTACTAAATTGCTAGAAGTCAAATTTGAAAGAGGGGGATAAGGTACTAATTCTTGCGTGACTCGTTGCAAGGAACTACAGAGGAAATAATTTGAGAAGAAACTGGATGCAATAAGTAATTATAAAATGGTTGTTCATGCACCAAATCATTATGATTTGGGACCTTTTATTTATATATTTATTTTGATTAGACCTTTTATTTATTTAATTTTATTACATGAATGGGATCTTTCCTTTTACTTTATCTTAGTTGCATTAATAATCTATAAAAATTTTATCTTAATTGCATCATAAAAATATCAAATCTAATATGTGTATGTAAATTAATTGACTTAAATATTTTATTTTGAAGTATTTATAAATTATATATATAAGCCCATACAAACATAAGCAAATGTAAGCAAATGTTAGATGTGGCTACGAAGGAATAGTATTTACAGGGCACTATTGTGTATTTTTATAGTAGATGCTTCCTCTGTATAAATCACGAGTCTCACTTTCCATTAACATGAAAAAGATAAAATTTTGTGTTTAAGGGAAGCACGAAAATTTAGTGCTCTCAATGTATTGTATAATTAGCTTATTTATTTGAGGTTGCACTAAAATTTACTATTTGATAAAAAAAAATTATCTACAATAGGAAGA
This sequence comes from Hevea brasiliensis, assembly GCF_030052815.1. Classification (NCBI taxonomy): domain Eukaryota; kingdom Viridiplantae; phylum Streptophyta; class Magnoliopsida; order Malpighiales; family Euphorbiaceae; genus Hevea; species Hevea brasiliensis. Next base: position 103,196,534 of record NC_079494.1, read on the forward strand.
TATTTACAAATTTTATTTTAATTAATTGTATTAATTTAATTTATTATTTAATATTAAAATAAATATGGTAAAGAAATACATCAAAATTAATATTGCTAGGAAATGTACATGAAGAGATGAATTTTTTTTCTTTGATTTTATCTTAATTAATTGTACTAATATTGTTAAAAATTACATTAAAATTAAATTAAATATATAAAATAATCGTTATCATCGTATGGAGCAGCATGCTTCTCAAAGTATGAATTTGAGCATTGTAAATATACATTTTCGACATTACTTCCTCTCAATACCTTCCTTTAAGATTCAAGAAATATAGAAAGTGAAAATTATAAAATCTAGGTTAAACAAATACATTAATATTATGAGGGCTACCTTCAAGTAAAGGAAATGCAGCATCTATCAATTCTATTTCACCCCTTTAAAGCTCTAAGTTGCAAGTTTAATATCAAGCATGTGTAGAATTACTTGCTTATTGGGACCTAGCATGACCCTTACAACTATTATTGCAGTGTACTTGCCCTATAGCAGAAAACTAAATATAATGTTAGATTTGTGACTTAATGTTAAATTTGAAAAGAGTGTTGGGTAAATTATATATTAGTTTATTTTAATTCGCATTTATATAAGTAATTGAATTGCTTTATACACCAAAATAATTAGTCAAGTCAATATTACAATCTAACTATCTATTTGCCCTTTCATTTTTATACTCTCTCGATATGAGATATATAATCTCAACACTCCCTTTAAAGTGCAATAACATAGTTGTCACTTGATAATTAGCTTATATTTTTAACCTAATTATATAGCTTATGGGCGGCTGAAACCCACAATCTATTCTAGGTTTTGATACTATGTTAAATTCAGAAAAAGTGTTGGGTAAATTACATATTAATTCATTTTAATTCAGGCTTATATAAATGATTGAATTACTTTATACATGAAAATAACTAGCTAAGTTAATATTGCAATCTAACTACTTATATTTATCCTTTTATTTTTATACTTTCGTGACGTGAGATCTATAATCCCAATATTCAAAATCCAAGTGAGATTTAGAGATACTTTTTCCTAATTTGAGTAAGATAAATATTTTTCAATAAGATGGAAGTATATTTCATATATAGAGTAAAACTTATATTTTAGTATTATTCTCAAATTGAGTTAGATTCCTAATTAGATTAGGATTGAAGTGAATACTATAAAATAAAAGTATTGTGAGAATGTTATTTAACTTTGTTAATGAAGAGTAGCTTCGCCTATTAAAGAAAAGTGGCTTTCGGCCCATAGAGCAAGTAGATTTAGTGTAACGATCGGACTCCAACCAATAGAGGAATTGTCCGCTTTGGCCATAAGCCTCACGGTTTTGTCCCATAGGTGGAATGGAGAACTTCCCAAGAGGTCACCCATTCTAGGATTTATCTCAAGCGAGCACGCTTAACCCTGGAGTTCTTCCAACTCTCCAGGCCATTCCACCAAAAGGCGCCTCTAGTGATTAGTTCCCCCATCTTCCAACTCTCCAGAACCCAAGACCATCTCCGTGCTTTGCCGATATAGTATTTGCCTAAGGGACCTTTCTCCCCCCCTTTCAGGACTCAGCGTCCTCACTGAGGTTTTCCCCACCATCGCCCAAGAGGACACGCGAGCGGCTCTGATACCAATTGTAACGATTGGACTCCAACCACTAGAGGAATTGTCCGCTTTGGCTGTAAGCCTCATGGTTTTGTCCCATAGGTGGAATAAAGAACTTCTCAGAAGGTCACCCATCCTAGGATTTATCTCAAGCGAGCAAGCTTAACCCTAGAGTTCTTCCAACTCTCCAGGCTATTCTACCAAAAGGCGCCTCTAGTGATTAGTTTCCCCATCTTTTATATATCATTACTTTTTGAACCCAAGACCATCTTCGTGCTTTGCCGATGTGGAATTTGCCTAAGGGAGCCCGATCGCTATAATTGGTATTGGAGCCGCTCGCCTGTCCTCTTGTGTAACACCCCCATTTGCATAGCCTGGTAGATTTCACTGTTCCGGTGATCGGTGTGGGTCCGGACAATTAAGGGGATTAGAACCACACTTAAGACAACTAGATAAGCCACAAACACAAATAATTAGTAATGTTCAATTAGTTAAGTATAAATAAGAAAAACAGAACAGAAGAAGTTAAATGAGCCGAGAGTCACAGCGATGGGTGACCTTCTCGGGAATGACTGCGAAGTCATTTTAAACTCAAATTTCGAACCGTAAAAAGTGACGCTGCGGTCCTTAGGACCCTTATGAACACAGTGGAAAAGAGAAAATCATGAAAAAGAACTATTAAGCCAGTCAAATAATTAGGTCAGGGAGCCGAAAGAAATATGAAATTAATTACAAACCGGGATGAACCAGCGAGGGGCAATTTAGTCAATTGACCCCGAGAGCTGACTCCTGACTTAACTGTCAAATAAAATCGAAGAAAAGAAAATTTCAGAGTCGAGAATTAAATTAAAGAAGTAATAGAAAAATAAATAGAAAAAAAAGAAAATGAAAAAGTCAAAAGGTGATGACATCATGCATGACCTCATGCATGATGCCATAAAAAAAAATACTTAAAATATTTATTTAATTGGGATTTTTGACTCTTCCATAAGGATAAATAAAAGAAAAGAAAAGAAAAAAAAAATCAAAAGTCCTTCTTCTTCTCAAAGGACGTCTCCCATTTCTCTCTCCCTCTCCATGGTTAAAACTCCATGGAAGCTTATTCTCAAGCTTCATACACCACAATTTAACCATAAATTCCCCTAAAGTCCTTCAGTAAATCTTACCCCTAGACCTAGATAAACAATTTGGGAGCAAGAAGAAAAAGAAAACTTGGAGAATTGAAGAATTAGGAAATCTACAAATTGAGGTAAATGCAATTTCAAGTTTAGATTTTTATTGAATTCATGAATTTAAGTTTATGTGTGATGAAATTGCATTAGAAATAAAGGAAATCATGCTTAAATAAGGGAAGAGAGAATGAGGCAGCCATGGAACCTTAAGGTTTTGATGGTATTTAGTTAGGTTAAACATGAAATCTTGGTGAGTAGATGTTAGATATGTGAATTGTATAATTAGATTACATGAATTGTGAAGATTGGAAAAACTTAGGGTTTTGGACATTAGGGTTTGGAGACCAAAAATGTGAGAAACTTGTAAATGGTGTTTTTGACCTAATGTAAAGTGAGAAATGGTCATTTGTGACCTAATTAAATGTGTTAGAAGTGTTGGAATCAAAAGCCAATTCGGATTGGCTATGAAGCATGACAAAAAAACCTCCTTTGAGGGAACAAAAATGAAATTTTACAAGTTTAATGGATATGGAACCAATTGGGGATGAAAATAGGCACTAAATGACACAATTTTCATTGAGGAAGCCTGCCCAAAAAGTGACTAAAACCTAGTGAACAAAGTGACCGAAGTCGAAAAATCGCAGGCTGCCTCTGCACAAACTGACCAAATGAACAGTGTTTGTTCATTTGGTCATAACTCGAGCTAGGCAGGTCAAAATGACCTGAAATTTTACCAGGGGTTAGATGAGATATAGATATAAAACTTTCATGAAGAACACTAACCCAAATTATGCCATTAACCCAATCAAATTACTGAGCAAAGTTGGTGACCTGAATCTGCAGAACTGCAGATTGCCATATGAATAGTAAAGTTTCAATGGCTATAACTCTCTCTAGAAAACTCCGATTCAGGTGATTCTTGAACCGATGGAAACCTAAGACATACTAGAACATTTCATATGAAGAAAATTAGACCAAATTATGGACTTAACTTGATCAAATTGCTGAACAAAATTGGAATCAATAATCTGCTAGAATAAAATTCTGCAGCATGAACAGTAAACATTATTTGCTTATAACTTGAGCTATAAAACTCCAATTGGGGTGATTCAAAAAGGAAAATAAACTTAAGACAATAAGGAACATTTTCTATGAAGAAAGTTTTGCCAAATTCCAACAGTAAACTGACCAATGAAACAGTACAATTAGGGACACCAAAACTGAAAATTGGCAATTTTGCCTAAAAGACCTAAGTTTTGAGAAAATGACCAAAACCAACAAGTTTAGTGACCAAAATGTGGTATGTGGGTGAAGTTGGAATTCCCATACCTATTAAGCCTTAGAAAGTCAATAATTTGACTTGAATAGTGCAGTGAATAGTAACCCGAAACACAAAATTTCAAGAACGTCAAATTTAGCACGTTAGAGCTAGGTAAAAGTGAAGTTAAATTTATTATTGGATTTATGCTAAGTTATGGTACTGAAACACTGTTAAATTGTGTATTTCAGTGGAAAAGAATACCGGGACAGAACTCGAGGAGTCGAGTCTTGGCCAACAGGCGACTCGTTTGAGGTTTGTGCACAACGTATACTTTTTATAATTATCTTCTGCATACTGTTTTGAATAATGTGAAATATTGAATTATGGCATTCTTATGATGTTTGATTTAAATTGTGAAAGTTATTGTGTATATTTGAAATGAAAATGTTTAGTAAATTGTTAAGATAAGTTTTGAAACCACAGTGTCATGACCATATATTTGGACACCTCACTAGCACGACTAGTGGGGGTAATTAGTTTCGAATTTTGATTCCTTCTCTGGAGAAGTGTTGAGGTGTGCTAGTAGAAGAGGATGTGAATGGATATCCATATATTTGAGCTAGCTAGCCTTGTGATGTGATTTCTCTTTAGCCTCTGGCTATTGAGATTCTATTTGTTTCGAATGGCATGATCTAACTGTGGGTTTTTATGAAATGTGTTTTGATACTTTGAAATGAACTTGGTTTGCATTTAAAATCTCACAATGCATGATTTGTACTTAATTCTCATGTTCAGCTAAATTTTTGAATAAATGTGATTTAAGTTTTGCATAAAAATTATTTTAGTATGTTGTGCACCACTGAGTCCTAGTACTCAGCGATAGCTTCTATTGCTGTCGCAGATACAGAGACTAGAGGAGCAGCAGACTGAGCTGCTGAGGTGTGAGGAGCTATCAGCTTAAAGTCTTCGGGTATAATTTATACCCTAACTGTAAATATTTCTTTTGATGTATATATTGCACATAAATGTATGGACATGTAAAAATGGGTCTTGAGCAGTTTGTATAAAATTTGTATAAAGTTGTACTATATATTGTAGTTTGAAATTCTCTTAATGTAAATTTTGTAATGATGTATCTAAATTATTTTGTTTCTAATGAAATATGAATGGAACTATTTTATTTAATTTGAATGAAATGGATTGCTAGTATTTTGATGATCATTGGATAGTAGATTTGAAATTTGAAAGTTGATAAATGTGTTGAGAAATTGATTGAGATTGAGTATAAAATTGAAGCAGTTGTTGAGAAAAATTTTTAGAAGTGCTTTTTACAGGTATTTGAAGAACTGGTTTCTCAAAATACAGACAGAACTCTGTCAAAATTTTTATAAAATTTGCGAAAAAATAAAATGGGCCAAAATTTCCAACTAGCTTTCTACTTAATTATATGTTTTAAATACTTATTAGAAATACTCACCACTTATCAAAAATAAGAAAATTGTTTTAAAATCCCTTGTATGGTACTTAATGAGTTATCGGTAGGTGAAGTTTGGTAGTTCATTAGGTATTCTACGGGATCATGTTATGCCTTACAGAGGGGTAAGGTGTGACATGTTTTAGTGGTATCAGAGCCAGGTTTTGAAGTATGTTTTAAATTATGAATTTGTGTCTTTTCTTTGTTAAGTATAACTGCTCAATGTCCATAATTGTTACATACAGTGCATTACATCATGAATATGAACTAACGGAGGGAAATCTCCATGTGTTACTTGTTCAGGAGATACCCTAACTTCAGCCTGAAATGGAAGAAGGGGATCGCTCAGTTGAGCAGTCTGTTGAAGCTGAGGCACAAGGGGAAGCCCCAGCTTTACCGAATGTCAGTGGGTCAGTAGCACCAGCCCCGCAAATGCCGCAGTTCCCTGCACAGTTTGCACAGCAGATGGCGGCAATGTTTCAACAAATGGCTGGGGGTATGCCTGTTCAAGCTCCACCCCAACCACCTGTGGCACAACCACTGCCTCCAGCCAGACAGTATGATAAGTTATTGAAGTATGGGGCTGCAGAATTTAAGGGTACAGTGGACCCTTTGGAGGCAGAGCAATGGCTTGAAAGAATGGACAGAGTATTTAAGAAGCTGCACTGCCAAGATGAACTGAAGTTTGAATACTCTGTGTCGCTACTGCAAGGGGATGCGTATGATTGGTGGAAGACCATCCCCCACAGCTTGGTTGAACCACCAGTGCTGACCTGGGATGACTTCATCAGAGAGTTCAGACAGAAATACATCCCAGATGCATACGTTGATCAGAAGTTACAAGAGTTTCTGAGTCTAAAACAAGACAATAGATCAGTGGCAGAGTATGAGAGGGAGTTCTCCCGCTTAAGTCATTATGTTGGGAGTCTCCTTACTACCAGCAAGGCAAGGTGTAAGAGATTTGAGACGGGTTTGAAGCCCAGCATAAGGATGCAAGTTGTGGGATTCCGACACAGCAACTTCTCAGAGCTTATGTCTCAAGCACTTGAACTGGAGAGAATTGAATCAGAAGCAACCCCAGTGAAAGAAAAATCAGAAAAAGCTGAGAAATCAGAAAAAGACGAGGGGGAGAAATCAGTTGAACAGAGTTCTGGTGCTACCTCTGGAAAGAGAAAGAAATTTAGTGGACCCAGCAGGGGTCGAGGTGGAAGATTTGGTAGGGGCAGATTTTCTGGACAGAGACCCCCTAGGTCTGGTCAGTAGTCGAGCAGGGGTTCACAGTTTGCCCGCCCCTGTGAGACTTGTGGCAAGGTTCATGGAGGGGAATGCTATTGGGCCACTGGAGCCTGTTTTAACTGCGGAGGCAAGGGTCATTTAGCAAGAGACTGTACTAGTGCTCCGTCTTCGAGATATGATCCAGCTCCTACTACTGCTGAGGGATCTATTCAGAGTCCTGCTCCCAGAGGTTCACAGTCAATTGGCAGAGGAAGAGGTAGAGGTAGAGGCACTGCTTCAGGCAGTCAGGGCATAGTTGGTCAGTCAGGACAAGGAAGTGCTTCAACCAGAATCTACACAATGAGACAGCGAGAAGAGGCTGAGACTTCTGATGTGGTAGCTGGTACATTATCTATCTCTGATCAAGAAATATTTGTGTTGTTTGATCTGGGTTCAACCCATTCATATGTTAGTGCTAGCATAGTCAGTTCACTTGCTGTTCCATGTGTGTAAATGGGTTTTGAAGTGCTAGTAACTAGTCCGTTAGGACAAGAGGTCCGGGTCAACAGAATTTATAGAGACTGTCCTTTGGTGATCCAAGGACATGTTTTCCTGTCAGACTTGATTGAAATGCCCTTCAGAGAGTATGATATCATCTTGGGCATGGATTGGTTAGCCAGGCATCACGCCATGATTGACTGTAGACTGAAGACAGTCACTTTTGGTCTCCATTTGTACGGTGATGTGCTAATACATGGGGAGAGGCATTTACTGCCATCAAACATCATTTCGGCTACACTAGCCAGAAGGATGATCAGAAAGGGGTGTGAAGCATACTTGGCACATGTGATAGACACCCAAGTGGGGAGTCCAGCACTAAGGGACATTCCTATTGTATGTGACTTTTCGGATGTATTTCCTCATGAATTGCCAGGATTACCTCTAGAAAAAGAAGTACAGAATTGATGTTATGCCTGGTGTGGACCCAATCTCCATAACACCATATAGAATGGCACCAGCAGAATTAAAAGAGTTGAAAGTACAATTGCAAGAGTTGCTTGACAAGGGCTTTATCCGCCCTAGTATGTCACCTTGGGGAGTGCCAGTATTGTTTGTAAAGAAGAAAGATGGCACTCTCCGTTTGTGTATTGATTATCGGCAGTTGAATAAGGTGACAATAAAGAATAGATATCCATTACCCCGCATTGATGACTTGTTTGATCAGTTGAGGGGTGCAGCTGTGTTCTCCAAAATTGACCTGAGATCAGGTTATTATCAGCTGAAAGTACAAGAGCAGAGTATTCCTAAAACTGCCTTCAGAACCCGCTATGGCCATTATGAGTTTTTGGTTATGCCATTCGGGTTAACTAATACTCCGGCTGCTTTTATGGATCTGATGAACACTATCTTCAGACCATACCTCGACCAGTTTGTTGTGGTATTCATTGATGATATATTGGTCTATTCGAGGAATGCAGAAGAGCATGATAGACATCTGTGGATTGTACTGCAGACTTTGAGGGAGAAACAACTATATGCCAAATTGTCGAAGTGTGAATTTTGGCTGAAGGAAATATCTTTCTTGGGGCATGTAGTATCAGAAGAGGGCATTAAAGTAGATCCAAATAAGATTGAGGCTGTCCTTAATTGGAGGCCATCTAGAAATGTCACAGAAATTCGTAGTTTTCTAGGTTTAGCTGGATACTACCGTAGATTTGTGAAGGGATTCTCCATGTTGGCATCTCTATTGACCAAGCTACTTAGAAAAGATGTAAAATTTCAGTGGACGGACAAATGCCAGCAGAGTTTTGATGAATTGAAGAGATGTTTGACTGAAGCTCCAGTCCTGACTTTACCTACTCTGGGTAAAGAATATACAGTATATAGTGATGCTTCTCATAATGGGTTAGCCTGTGTATTGATGCAAGATCGAAATGTCATTGCCTATGCATCATGCCAGCTAAAACCGCATGAGAGGAATTATTCAACACATGATTTGGAGCTTGCAGCTATTTTGTTTGCTCTTAAGATCTGGAGGCACTATTTGTATGGGAAAAAGTGTTACATCTACACAGATCATAAGAGTTTAAAGTATTTGGGCACCCAAAAAGAGCTGAATTTGAGACAGAGGAGATGGTTAAAGTTGATAAAAGACTATGATTGTCTGATAGACTATCAGCCAGGGAAAGCTAATGTTGTGGATGACGCCTTAAGTCGCAAGACTATGGCAAGTCTACGGGTTACTCCTTTGTCTTTGGTACATGAGTTGAGATCATTACATGCCAACTTAGAGATTAATGATGATGGGTAGACAGCAGTTGCATGGCATGTACAGCCAGTGTTGATTGATCAGATTAGAATGGTCGCTCGTAATGATCAAGTATCGTCGTTGGAAAAAGTCCGGCAGGGCAAGAAACCAGAATTCTCAATCAGAGATGATGGTACTGCTACACCAGGGCAGAATATGTGTTCCTAATGATGTTAAATTGAGGAAGATCATTTTGAAGAAGCACATGAGTCTCCTTTTGCCATGCAGCCTGGTGGCACAAAAATGTATAGAGGGCTAAAGGAGCATTACTGGTGGATGGGTATGAAAAGAGATGTGGCAAAGTTTGTATCCAAATGCCTAACTTATCAGCAAGTGAAGGCAGAGCATCAAGTACCCACTGGGTTGTTACATCCACTACCAGTACCAAAATGGAAATGGGAAAGAATAACGATGGATTTTGTAATGGGACTTCCAAGGACATAGAAGAGTCATGATGCAGTTTGAGTCATTGTCGACAGACTAACTAAGTCTGCTCATTTTCTGCCAGTTCGGATGGACTACAGTTTAGAAAGATTGGCCAAGTTATAAATCGATGAGATTGTGAGACTGCATGGAGTGCCAGTATCCATCGTGTCAGACAGAGATCCTAGGTTCACTTCTAGATTCTGGGGTAGTCTTCAGAGAGCCCTAGGAACTAGATTGAACTTCAGTACTCCATTCCACCCACAGACAGATGGCCAGTCTGAGAGGGTAATTCAGATCTTGGAGGACATGCTACGGGCTTGTGTGATTGAATTTGAAGGCAGTTGGGATACACACTTGCCTTTAATTGAGTTTGCTTACAATGACAGCTACCAATCAAGAATTGGAATGCCTCCATATGAAGCTTTGTATGGCAGAAAATGTAGAACCTCGTTGTGTTGGGATGACATGGGTGAAAGAAAGATGATTGGACCCGAAATTGTTCAGCAGACTGAGGAGAAAATCAAGGTGATCAGAGATCGACTTAAGACTGCATCAGACCGTCAGAAGTCCTACATTGATCTGAAGAGAAGGGATATTGAGTATGCAGTGGGTGAGAAAGTTTTCCTCAAGATTTCTCCTTGGAAGAGAATTATGAGATTCGGCAGAAAGGGGAAACTGAGTCCTCGTTTCATTGGGCCATATGAGGTTCTGGAAAGAGTGGGTCCTTTGGCATATCGTTTGGCACTACCTCCAGAGTTGGAGAAGATACATAACGTCTTTCATGTGTCTATGTTGAGAGGTATCGATCAGACCCATCTCATGTACTACCAGTAGAGGAAATTGAAGTGAATCCAGACCTCACATATGAAGAAGAACCCATAGAGATTCTGGCTTATGAGGTGAAGCAGCTACGGAACAAGCAAATACCGTTGGTAAAAGTGCTGTGGAACCATCATTCAGGCCAGGAGGCTACTTGGGAACGAGAAGAGGACATGAGAAGACAGCACCCACAGCTATTCAGAGATTAGTACCAGGTAAAATTTCGAGACGAAATTTATTTTAAGGGGGGGGAGAATTGTAACACCCCCGTTTGCATAGCCTGGTAGATTTCACTGTTCCGGTGACCGGTGTCGGTCCAGACAATTAAGAGGATTAGAACCACACTTAAGACAACTAGATAAGCCACAAACACAAATAATTAGTAATGTTCAATTAGTTAAGTATAAATAAGAAAAACAGAACAGAAGAAGTTAAATGAGCCGAGAGTCACAGCGATGGGTGACCTTCTCGGGAATGACTGCGAAGTCATTTTAAACTCAAATTTCGAATCGTAAAAAGTGACGCTGCGGTCCTTAGGACCCTTATGAACACAGTGGAAAAGAGAAAATCATGAAAAAGAATTGTTAAGCCAGTCAAATAATTAGGTCAGGGAGCCGGAAGAAATATGGAATTAATTGCAAACCGGGATGAATCGGCGAGGGGCAATTTGGTCAATTGACCCCGAGAGCTGACTCCTGACTTAACTGTCAAATAAAATCGAAGAAAAGAAAATTTTAGAGTCGAGAATTAAATTAAAGAAGTAATAGAAAAATAAATAGAAAAAAAAAGAAAATAAAAAAGTCAAAAAGTGATGACATCATGCATGACCTCATGCATGATGCCATAAAAAAAATACTTAAAATATTTATTTAATTGGGATTTTTGAGTCTTCCATAAGGATAAATAAAAGAAAAGAAAAGAAAAAAAAAATCAAAAGTCCTTCTTCTCAAAGGACGTCTCCCATTTCTCTCTCCCTCTCCATGGTTAAAACTCCATGGAAGCTTATTCTCAAGCTTCATACACCACAATTTAACCATAAATTCCCCTAAAGTCCTTCAGTAAATCTTACCCCTAGACCTAGATAAACAATTTGGGAGCAAGAAGGAAAAGAAAACTTGGAGAATTGAAGAATTAGGAAATCTACAAATTGAGGTAAGTGCAATTTCAAGTTTAGATTTTTATTGAATTCATGAATTTAAGTTTATGTGTGATGAAATTGCATTAGAAATAAAGGAAATCATGCTTAAATAAGGGAAGAGAGAATGAGGCAGCCATGGAACCTTAAGGTTTTGATGGTATTTAGTTAGGTTAAACATGAAATCTTGGTGAGTAGATGTTAGATATGTGAATTGTATAATTAGATTACATGAATTGTGAAGATTGGACAAACTTAGGGTTTTGGACATTAGGGTTTGGAGACCAAAAATGTGAGAAACTTGTAAATGGTGTTTTTGACCTAATGTAAAGTGAGAAATGGTCATTTGTGACCTAATTAAATGTGTTAGAAGTGTTGGAATCAAAAGCCAATTCGGATTGGCTATGAAGCATGACCAAAAAACCTCCTTTGAGAGACCAAAAATGAATTTTACAAGTCCAATGGATATGGGACCAATTGGGGATGAAAATAGGCACTAAATGACACAATTTTCATTTAGGAAGCCTGCCCAAAAAGTGACTAAAACCTAGTGAACAAAGTGACCAAAGTCGGAAAATCGCAGGCTGCCTCTGTACAAACTGACCAAATGAACAGTGTTTGTTCATTTGGTCATAACTCGAGCTAGGCAGGTCAAAATGACCTGAAATTTTACCAGGGGTTAAATGAGATATAGATCTAAAACTTTCATGAAGAACACCAACCCAAATTATGCCATTAACCCAATCAAATTACTGAGCAAAGTTGGTGACCTGAATCTGCAGAACTGCAGATTGCCATATGAACTGTAAAGTTTCAATGGCTATAACTCTCTCTAGAAAACTCTGATTTAGGCGATTCTTGAACCGATGGAAACCTAAGACATACTAGAACATTTCATATGAAGAAAATTAGACCAAATTATGGACTTAACTTGATCAAATTACTGAACAAAGTTGGAATCAATAATTTGCCAGAATAAAATTCTGCAGCATGAACAGTAAATATTATTTGCTTATAACTTGAGCTACAAAACTCGAATTGGGGTGATTCAAAAAGGAGAATAAACTTAAGACAATAAGGAACATTTTCTATGAAGAAAATTTTGCCAAATTCTAACAGTAAACTGACCAATGAAATAGTACAATTAGGGACACCAAAACTGAAAATTGGCAATTTTGCTTAAAAGACCTAAGTTTTGAGAAAATGACCAAAACCAACAAGTTTAGTGACCAAAATGTGGTATGTGGGTGAAGTTGGAATTCCCATACCTATTAAGCCTTAGAAAGTCAATAATTTGACTTGAATAGTATAGTGAATAGTAACTCGAAACACAAAATTTCAAGAACGTCGAATTTAGCACGTTAGAACTAGGTAAAAGTGAAGTTAAATTTATTATTGGATTTATGCTAAGTTATAGTACTGAAACACTGTGAAATTGTGTATTTCAGTGGAAAAGAATACCGAGATAGAACCCGAGGAGTCGAGTCAAGGCCAACAGGCGACTCATTTGAGGTTTGTGCACAATGTATACTTTTTATAATTATCTTCTGCATATTGTTTTGAATAATGTGAAATATTGAATTATGGCATTCTTATGATGTTTGATTTAAATTGTGAAAGTTATTATGTATATTTGAAATGAAAATGTTTAGTAAATTGTTAAGATAAGTTTTGAAACCACAGTGTCATGACCATATATTTGGACACCTCACTAGCACGACTAGTGGGGGTAATTAGTTTCGAATTTTGATTCATTCTCTGGAGAAGTGTTGAGGTGTGCCAGTAGAAGAGGATGTGAATGGATATCCATATATTTGAGCTAGCTAGCCTTGTGATGTGATTTCTCTTTAGCCTCTGGCTATTGAGATTCTATTTGTTTCGAATGGCATGATCTAACTGTGGGTTTTTATGAAATGTGTTTTGATACTTTGAAATGAACTTGGTTTGGATTTAAAATCTCACAATGCATGATTTGTACTTAATTCTCATGTTTAGCCAAATTTTTGAATAAATGTGATTTAAGTTTTGCATAAAGATTATTTTAGTATGTTGTGCACCACTGAGTCCTAGTACTCAGCGATAGCTTCTATTGCTGTCGCAGATACAGAGACTAGAGGAGTAGCAGACTGAGCTGCTGAGGTGTGAGGAGCTATCAGCTTAAAGTCTTCGGGTATAATTTATACCCTAACTGTAAATATTTCTTTTGATGTATATATTGCACATAAATGTATGGACATGTAAAAATGGGTCTTGAGCAGTTTGTATAAAATTTGTATAAAGTTGTACTATATATTGTAGTTTGAAATTCTCTTAATGTAAATTTTGTAATGATGTATCTAAATTGTTTTGTTTCTAATGAAATATGAATGGAACTATTTTATTTAATTTGAATGAAATGGATTGCTAGTATTTTGATGATCATTGGATAGTAGATTTGAAATTTGAAAGTTGATAAATGTGTTGAGAAATTGATTGAGATTGAGTATGAAATTGAAGCAGTTGTTGAGAAAAATTTTTAGAAGTGTTTTTTACAGGTATTTGAAGAACTGTTTTCTCAAAATACAGACAGAACTCTGTCAAAATTTTTATAAAATTTGCGAAAAAATAAAATGGGCCAAAATTTCCAACTAGCTTTCCACTTAATTACATGTTTTAAATACTTATTAGAAATATTCACCACTTATCAAAAATAAGAAAATTGTTTTAAAATCCCTTGTAGGGTACTTAATGAGTTATCAGTAGGTGAAGTTCAGTAGTTCATTAGGTATTTTACGGGATCATGTTATGCCTTACAGAAGGGTAAGGTATGACATCTTGGGCGATGGTGGGGCAAACCTTAGTGAGGACGTTGAGTCCCGAAAGGGGGGGAGAAAGGTCCCTTAAGCAAATCCCATATCGGCAAAGCACAAAAATGGTCTTGGGTTCAAAAAGTGGGTTCAAAAAGTAATGATATATAAAAGATGGGGGAACTAATCATTAGAGGCGCTTTTTGATGGAATAGCCTGGAGAGTTGGAAGAACTCCAGAGTTGAGCGTGCTCGCTTGAGTGAAATCCTAAGATGGGTGACTTCCTGGGAAGTTCTCCATTTCACCTATAGGACAAAATCGTGAGGCTTACGGCCAAAGCGGACAATTCCTCTAATGGTTGGAATCCGATCGTTACATTTAGTAATAGTTAAGGAGTAGTTTTGCCATTGATGAGGGCCTCCTGCCTAATCCCATGGAGGGAGAGAAGTTTCGACATAAGATGAAGTAAGGACATAAAGTTTAAGAAGAAAAGTAATTCTTGTTTTGCTCATGTAGTTGAAGACACTTTTTGTCATGTATATATATTAGATTATATTTAGAGGAGACTGACATGACTAACTAATATATTTACTGTTAGTTTATTGTGAAGGTTTTCCTAGATGTAATTAGGTTGATGGATGCAGAGTTTTAAATTTATAATTGATTATTATATTTAATGATAATGGAAGATGACATGCCCATGAATGTAGTCTTATATATGTGAACTATATAAATATAATATTTTATATATTTTTTTTTTGGTTTATACACTTTTACAGTGCAGAACATATAAAAATCATATGTTCATATATAAAAAAAATTTAAATATATATTTGATTTGATCTTATCATTAATATCAAAATAAATATTGGTAAGAATACATAGGAAGGGGTGAACCTTCCCTTTGATTTTATCTTTATAAATTGCATTTATTTAACTTAATATTTAATATTAAAATTACTACTGCTAAGAACTACATAAAAGGGGTGAACCTTCTCTTCGATCTCATCTTAATTAATTGAATTAATATTGCTAAAAAATACATCAAAATTAAATTAAATATTAGTAAATTTACCCATATGTACACAAATTTAACTTTATTCAAATTTAAAAAAATATAAAAAATTTTTAAAAATCTTTTTGCTGATTCAACATATGGTGAAATTTTTTTGTTAATATCAAAGCAACGTATATGTTAATATAAATTTTTTTATTTTTATTTTTTATTAATTAAAAAATTTTAAGAATTCATTAAAAAGCTCAAAATTAAAAAAAAAAATTAAATAGAGGCTCTTAAAGTTATATATATACATATATACTACTTAATTTAAAATAAAATTGCTCTGTTATGAAAAAAAAATGTTTTAATAAAATTTTACCATTAATCTCATTAAATTTTTATAAAATAATTTTTTTTCATAAAATAATTAATTAAGAAAAATTTAATAATTTAATAAAAAATAAAATTTATTCATGTAAAGAATATATATAATATTTTTAACAATGTTAGAGAATATTATAAATAAAATTAAATAAGATATATTTATTTAATATTTAATATTTATTATTTTAATTAAAATTTAAGATATTACAAAAAATAAATTTAAGAGATTAAAAATTTTTATTTTTTTATTTAATTAAGGAAAATTTTAATTAATTACTTTATTAAAAAATATGATTTTATAAAAATTTAATGAAATAAATCATAAAATTTAGTTAAATTACTTTATTTTTCTTAAAAAAATAATTTTTTTTATTGTTAATCAAGTAATCAAAGAATACAGCCCAGAATGTGAACCAAAGCAAAGCCTCGCAGAACCGTCCCTTTCCCAGTTTCCCTTGCCTTCTGCGGCTAGCGGAGCCGGTATGTTCAGAGGCAAAGAGAGAGAGATTTTTATTGTTAATCAAGTAATTAAAGAATACAGCCCAGAATGTAAACCAAAGCAAAACCTCGCAGAACTGTCCCTTCCCTTGCCTTCTGCAGCTACCCGAGCCGGAACGTTCAGAGGCAGAGAGAGAGAGATGCGTGCGATTGTTATCAAGTCGGAAATTGACATTGAGTTTTTTGTCTGAAGATTTGGTTATCTATGGCTTCCTTTCTCCTCTCTAACGCTAGTCTTTCCTCTCCTTTCCTCCACCAGAAACTGTAAGTTTCCTCTTGCTCTATATCTCCAATTCTTTTGTGTCCTTGAGATTGCATCTGTGATTATTCAATTGGAAATTTCGATTGTTTTTTAGTTTTTGTATCTTTTAGTTTCTGTTGTTGTTACAATTTGAATATTCTGCTATTGAATTTGTTTTTCCACCGTTTGTGTTTGTGCAGCACTAAATGTGAACAAAGAAGTACGACAATGCTTTATAGCCCAATTTTGAGAAACCCTAGAAACCTTACCAGCGTTAAGTGTGCAGTGGATGCAACATACGAAGGTATGACTTCTTTCTTAATTACAATTTTGAGATTTTGTTTTCATTTGAGTATTTTGTTTTATTATTATTTTTTAAATTCTAGGTCGATTAGTTTTGGTTCCATAATAAATAGGAAGAAAAAGGGCATATAAAGAATTTGACTCAAGACTCCAAAAGATAGAATCAAGAATGGGATGGAAATTTATTTTCGTTATTTGTTTCTGGATAGTGATTGAAGGAAAGTTATCAAGGGAATTCCAATTGGCTAACCTAAGAAAGTGTTCACTTAAATCATGTTTATTAGTGAACTTGGTTTATTGAGTCAATATATGAAAAAGGATCTTGAATCTATTGGAAGTTGATCTAAAGATGAATTTGCATTTCAGGTTTTGCTTCCCAGTTATGATTTCTATTGGGTTCATTTCTTGATAACCTTTTTGTGTGCAAAATTTTTTTGGTTGGGTATGAAAAGCAGTCCCACGTGGAGTTTGTCCACTTTTAGAATTTAAGCTCGTGAATCACCTAGATCCTTCTTCTGGAATGTAAAACACTTAATAGGACATTATCAGCATCAAGGTGGTTAAAAATTAGGACTCAGTGTCTCAGTCCAAAATTTGTGAGAGATCTTGAAATAAAATAGTAAAATTAGAGTTGGGTGATTCTACAGTTTCATATAATTAATTCTTGTGAAGGCATATGTTACAAAAGGGGGAAAAAATCTTAATACTTTCTTATCATGAAGCCAAAAAGCCTAAGATTTTTTTTTATTCAACAATAACTGAAGCAATATTAGAGTTGAGAAAAGGATTAGCCTCAACTGTTAGTTGCATAGCATTTTATCTCACGTGCCGTCCTGTCAATTCTTTCATCCTCGGTTCGAGAACGAATTTGGATTGGGGAGATCTTTGCAAATATAGCAAATGATGGTTTTATATTATTATTTCAAACAAAAGAGATGATAGCAACTAAAGAATAAAGATTCATCACCTCATGCAGAGTAGAACAAAATGACCTTTGTTAGACCCTGCACACCTGCAATATCATGCATTAAGATGAGAAGAAAGTAACAATATGTTGAGTATCAAGTATCAACATAAATACTTCTGCTAAATGTTAATGGGTGATATTGACAGCTTATTATGTCTCATTTTCACATGCTTAAAGAGCTGTGTAGACATGTGTGAATTTTCATGATTGCATGCGCACGTTCATGTTCATGTGAATGCACAAGAATGAAAAAAAAATGGTTATTGTTCTAATAGGTATTGTTATCTCTATCTACACCAATTAAACTTTCTCCGTATCATGTAAAAACTGTGTTTTACTTGAAAGTACAAGGACTACTGCACCAGTTTCTGGGTTGCCAAGTTCCTTGTTTTGGAGTGTTCATCATCCATACCCTTAGTCATTTTAAAGTGTTGGTCATTGGTACTTCAAGAACTGAAAGGTCTGAGTAACACAACTTTCAGCATCTGTGTGTGTGATATTTTAGTATTGGAATTTTTACTGTGGATCTAAAAGTAGGTTGTTTGACAAATTAAGTGATTTGCCTAGCTTGTGGTTCATATTGAAGCTGTGAAAGATGGAATGTCTTGTAATGTATGTTATTTGACATATTTGATTTTCTTTTTCAATGAACTGATATCTCTTGACCTGCTATTTCCCCTCTTGTTTGGCAGTTTCTGCTACTGTGAAAAAAAATATGTTGGAGGTGCTCAATTGGGTGAAAATTTGAATTGGATCACAATAATAATGGATAGGACTTTTTTTAACTGAAATAAGAATGGATAGAATTACAGATCTGTTGATCGATTTCCAATCCAAATTATGTCAATTTTGGAAAAGCACTATCATAATGAAAATGTACATAATAGAAAATAATGCCATTCTATTGAGGTGTGAATCTTTATTTTAGTCTCAAATTCTGAATTCAAAAATTCAAAACTGCCCACTATCCAATGAAGCCCTCTTCTTTCCTCTCATTAATTCTTTTTATATTATTTCTGGTAAGGACTACAATCTTTGCTGGTTAATTTCGCTGTATTTTATGGACTGTTGCTCCTAGTACATGCTTATAGCCTTATACTTGAGTAATGCATGCAGTTCACTCCTCTTTTTTCTTTTGCTTTCATTCTCTGATGTTGCTGTGCTAAAACTAACTTCATATATGTGTTGGTCGTTTCTTTAGGTAATATCCCAAAATTTCCTCGAATGAATGTTTGGGATCCTTATAAGCGTCTTGGTGTCAGTCCTTATGCTTCTGAGGAGGAAGTTTGGTCATCAAGAAATTTTCTCTTAGAGCAATATGCTGGACATGAGAGAAGTGAAGAGTCGATAGAGGCTGCTTTTGAGAAGTTGTTGATGACCAGCTTCAGAGAAAGGAAGAAAACAAAAATTAATTTGAAAAACAGGCTAAAGAAGAAAGTGGATGAGTCTCCACCTTGGGTTAAGAATTTGCTTAATTTTGTGGAACTTCCTCCAGTTGAAGTTATTTTTAGAAGATTGTTCCTCTTTGCATTCATGGGTGGCTGGAGTATCATGAATTCTGCTGAAGGTGGACCTGCTTTTCAGGTTTGTTTCTACATTTCTTTTCTTTATTCTGATTGTTTCACTGGTGACTTTTCGTGTAAGCATTTATGTATATACTTGCAACAGCCTTCCTGGTGAAGGCACAATATTCTCTCAGGGTTAAGAGTTAACAGTTAATGTCTTTCAAGTCAGGTTATGCCTCATAAACATTGCTGTGAATATTAACCCATGAATGGTAAGAATAAAGAATTAGGCTTCACAGTTCACACCTAAAATGAAAACTGAATTGTGGAGCGTTACAAATATTTGTAGGGTCAAAGTAGCTTAAAACCGTCCTAATCTCCTAAGGATTTGGGACTCCTAAAGAAAACTAAAAGAAATGATAGCCCTAAACCAAATGGACTAAAATTAAGAATTCAAAATAAAAATAAGTTCCTGAAAAGAACAAAACCAGAAGTACAAAATTAGGTGTCTTCTAAAAGATTAAATTTTGCAAGTTTCCTGCTTAATTGGCATCAAAACGAGAAGGCCTAATTAAGTTCCTAACTAAGTTTCTCATCATTAGATGCACGTTTTTGCTTGTACTTTGCATATAGGAAAACTATAAAGGGCTGCAAAGATGAAATGTCATGCCTGTCACTTGATGAGATGAACTAAATAACCTCGACTTTGAGTTGGAGTCCACCAAATCAAACATTATTTATGGGGCTGTTTGAGAGTAAGACAAATATATGAATATGCAGTAAATTGCCTGCCTTCTTATTCTTTATTTTAAATTATATTATGTCTCATGCAGGTGGCAGTATCTTTGGCAGCTTGCATATATTTCCTCAATGAGAAGACAAAGAACTTAGGCAGAGCTTTCATTATTGGGTGAGTTAATGAATAAAAAGAATGGAAGCTGCAGTTATCTACCAGCTCCCTTCCCCCTTCTACTTTTCCCCCTTTTTCTTCCCTCTCTCTCTCTCTCTCTCTCTCTCTCTCTCTCTCCTCCCTTATTTGTTACTTAAATGTGTCTTTTATGTGTTGCAGTCTTGGATCTCTTGCAGCTGGGTGGGTATGTGGCTCTATATTTGTTCCGATGATTCCAACAGTTCTAATACACCCAACTTGGACACTCGAACTCCTTACTTCATTGGTAGCATATCTTTTCTTGTTTGTGGCATGTACTTTTCTCAAATGAAATGACAACTGCATCTCACTAATGCTGGGAATTTTATTGAAGTTAATTCCATTTCTATATTAATTTAAATTCTCCTTTTCTTTTATAGATATTGAATTCCATGAAGTTGAGAATTCTATGATGCACCTTTAACCTGTTCTTCATAAATTGTTCATACTAGTGCTTGTTGAAGTGGTAGTATAGTTAAATTTTCCGGTTGAATATTTGTGTTGTAAGGTTGAAAGTTCTGTTGGCATGTTAATCAGGTAGATATCCTGGCAAGGACATGAGAACTCTGGTGGGTCCTGTTGGAGGCCTTGCATACTAGTTTACTATTAACATTTATCGGTAAAGAAACTGTTTTTGCACGGCATAATTTGTGGAAACGCTACATCTCAATTTTGAACTTTTTCCAACAGTAACACACTATCCATTTGATAAAAAGAGAGCCAGATGCAACAATACTTTCAGAAAAGATCCATTAGCCAGTAATTTAATTAGTTAATGAATTAATCTTATGTAAATGAATGAGGTCTTAAGAAACCTAATCTAAAACTAGATTAAATAACTAAAAACCAAAAAAGAACAAATTAAAATGATGTTCAAGGGTAGTAGTCTTTGTAGTACTTGGATTGGCTAAGGTTCCTCCTGGTGCAACAACTAGTAGAGTAAACAAGGACAACAAAAGCAAGGAGGCAGAAATTCATTACAGCTAAACTTCTCCATTCATTCTTAATATTGTCTAGAACTCCCCTCTTGCATGACTTGCAGTCATAGCACAGCTTATCCTGGGTATTACTCCATGTGGTGCAGTCACTGTCTTCCACTGACGGACCTGATTTTGGCATTATCCAGAATGTGGCATTCTTGAACTCAAATCCGCAGTATCTCGGTGGCTTGCAGCAACCGGACTGAAAACCGAAAAAAACCACCATTCTCAATATCAATTCCCAAGGGGTAACATTGACTAATATATGGTTTTACCTTCTTTATCTATCTTTTTTTTTTTCCCTATTAGTTGAAAAAATTCAAAATGAATTACTTATTTTATTTAATTTTTTAAATTTTAGATAATTAAATTAAATTTTTTTAAATTAGAGAAATATTATTCAAATCTCACATTAAAATTTGAGATTTTTTATTGTTATCACTGAAATGTTAGGTAAACATGCTAAGATTAAAATCAATTATATAATTTCAGTAGAAAGTAATTTATTCATAATAAACACCTCAAATGTGTGAATGAGACAAAGGCAGTTTTATATAATTACAAAAATAGAAAATGCAAAATCTTCATCATGCACTATTGACAGAAACACAAGTTGGACTGCATATTTAAGTCAAAAGTTAAAATCTCTAATTTTGAGTTTGATAATCGGATAAAATTTCTTAAAATTGAAAGTTTGTAATTTAATTGTCCAAAATTTAAAGAATTAAATAAAATGAGTAATTCACACAAAGTTTTGGATTTTTCTAACCAATAAGTTATTTTTTTTTCTTGATACATATAACTCCGACTAAAATTTGAACTCAATATCTTATAATCTTGAAAATAACTCTAATACCACTAAATTAAAGTTAATTTATTATCTGTATATCTTATGTTTTTAAGAAAGTGTATAAGATTGAATTCCTATTTTCTTACTCAACAAAACAGAATTGAATCTGAATTTCAATGATATTTGAAATAATCTCTTGAAGTTAAAAGATGAAACTATACAAGTGCAACATGAGCTATTTAAAAAGTAGAATGGAGGAAAATCTTTATAGCTATTCTTGTTTGTCATGTTCAGATTAAGTTCTAGCTACCCTTGAAAACTAAACTTTGCCATTAATTAATCAAGAACTACATGTTTGGAATTAGTTGATTTTCCAAATCTATTAATTTTTTTTTTCACAATTTGATAATTGCTATCAACCATTTTTTTTCCTCTAGTAGTATGCAAAAAATAACAATAACATTACACATATATGGTTGATCATATTCATAATAAAGATACAAGAATATGAAAAATCTATAATCAGCATGTCTTTCTTCAAAAAATTTAATTTTTGAGTTAAAATCAAGAAATTAAGAAATTTAATTTAAAAATAAAGAAATAAAACTTTTTAATTTTTTATTTAAATTAAAAAATTAAGAAATTTAATTTATAAATTTTAATTTTTAAATTAAATTGAGTTTAAATTGAAACTTTTGACTAATTTAGACAAAATATTAAAAATGTGCTAAATTGAACTTTCTAATAAATATAAGAGTGAAATTGAACATTTTAAAAAATAAATAATATTTCATTGAAGTAATACAAATAGAAAACATATATTATTTTTCTCTTAAATTATATGTGCAGAGAAAAAAATAAATCGGATTAATTAACTAATTAAAATTGATGCATAAACATAAAAATATACCTGAACTGGAGAGAATTGCTGCTTATAAAAATCTGAAGCCTCCTGATAAACATCAAGACCAAGACTCCTGCAGACCTGAGCATCAACCAAACAACTCCTAATCTCATCCCAATTCTTCCCTTGCTCAAAATGATTTCGCAGCCAGTTGGAGTAGTCTCCAAGCCTGTACTCCTTAAACCCTAACCCTGACAAGGCCTTGCCTGCACCTTCATTCGTAACGACAAAAGTGAGGGCCAGGTAAGCCGCCAACCCAATCACCATAACAAATGAAACAAAAGAATACATCCACAGGAAAATGGTGACGTTCCAGAATGAACCCATTAGCCCTATCAAAGCCATAACCAATATGAACACTCCTATTATCATTAACGGATTCTGGAGGACTTTCTGGCAATCAGAGCCGCTGTGCTGGCGGAGGTACAAGGAAGAGCTGATGGTGGCGATGCCAAACATCATCAGCATTATATTCATCATTGAAAATATGCAATTTGTTATGCGAATCATGGTGGGGCCTTGACCTTGAAGGAGTAGGAGGGTTTTTTGGCGCGAATTAATTAATGGTTTTTAGTTATTAACTGTTACGTACGTAGCGAATGATGAGGCTACGCACCAGTTTCTTGATCTCTCTTCTTGATTCTTGATTTTTGTTTGAGATAAAGAAAATGATTCCTTTTGAGATTAATTAAGAGCTTAATTTTTTGCATTTGTTTATTCAACTTTATTACGAATATGCCATTTTCTTGTTAGATTTGGTCGTGGTATTAGCTCCTAACTCGCCATTTCATCATCGAAAGTGGTGGTGGACCATGAAAACCGGTTTCTACTCTACCTAACATTGTCTAAATAAAATTATATTAAATGTGTGGTAAACACATTTCTCAACCGGAGAATTATAACCAAAGGGCATGATGGGGTGATAGGTCTTGCTGTTTTATATATTAAATGTTGTCTTCGCTCTTGAAACCCTTCTCAAGTTTGATGGTAGATTCCTTTTCATGGAATTATAAGAACGTCAAACAAATGAGAGAACTATAAATTTAAAAAGTTAATAAACATTATGCATTGGTATATATGAAAGAATTAATTATAATGGAAAGAAGTGATGTCTTACAAAAAAATGCAACAAAATCTTAAGCTAGCTAAGCTACAGTATATGGAAAAATTGACCAATTAGTCCTACAAATTAAAGAATGGTGGTAAATCTAGCAATATAGTTTCAGGACCAATTGCATTTTTTATCAAGAGAATTGTTCCTCTTGGCACAGCAAGCAGTAGAGAGGACAATAAGAGTGAAGAGGTTCACACAAACTAAGAATATAGCCAAAATTCTCCACTGCTTCCTTATGCTGGATAGGACCCCAGCTTTGCATGAATTGCAGTTGTAGCATAGCTGCTTCGGGTCGTTACTCCATGTCTTACAGTCACTGTCGTCCACTTCCGGCCCAGATTTTGCCGCCGTCCACTTTGTTCCATTCCTATACTGAAATCTGCATTCTGCCGGCGGCTTGCAGCAACCCGCCTGAGAACCAAATGAATGAAAAAAAAATGCAAATTAATGAGATCATGAGATGGCTAAGAAATTGAAGAAGTAATTACCTCCATGGGAGAAAATTTCTTCTTCAAGAAATCATTTTGGTTATTATCATCAGTAAAGGCCTTGCAAACTTTAGCTTCAATCAAACAACTCCTGAGTACATCCCAGTTCTTCCCTTTAACAAAGTGATTCTGTAACCAATGCGAGTAATCTCCAAGCCTGTGCTCCTTAAATCCTCTACCAGACAAGGCCTTACCCGCATCCTCATTGGTGACGAAGAAAGCGAAAGTCGTGAATACCAGGAGGCCAACAAACATAAAAAACAAGAGGATCAGATAAAGCCAAAACAAACAATTGTTCCTGCAGCATGAACCCACCAACCCCAGGAATGAAACTAGAAGCAGAAAGACACCCAGTATGACTAGCGAGTTCCGCAGGGATTTTTGGCAAGTGGTGGCGGAGGCATGCAAATGAATGTATACTCCGCCAGCTATGACGGCGAGGCTAACTAGGAGGAAGATGACGTTGAGAAGTGCGACTACAGTGTTGCTTACACGAACCATGGCGTCGACGATGGTGAGAGAGGATTGAGAAGAAGGGTTTTTCTTTGAAATAAGAAGAAGGGTTATTTATTATTAGGGTTTTGGTTTGCCTACACAGATTTGGATTTGAATTTGGAATGCGGAAACGGAAAAGCCGTTATGTCATGGCGCTGCTTGCGCAATAAAATGTTCCAGGTGTCTAACAGGAGAACTCCCACGTTAGATTGACCTTATCTTAAATATTCAAAGTGAGGGTGATTTATTGAATAAATTTTAATAATTAATCGTGAATTTATCCACATCATTTAATTTAAAAATATAATATAAAATCTCATTAATTTTTATATTTTATATCATAAAATTTTCTTAATTTTAAATTATTAATTTTTTAATTAAATACTGATCTGGACAATTCTAGCATAGAGTTTAGTCGGGTTTTTTTTTTCTACTCTTAAGTAATGTGTAAATTGAATTATTTTTCTCTCTATAGATATAATAATTTTTCATGTGTAGATAAAACAATTCTATATTTTGCATAAAAGAGAAAAGAAAAATATTGATAAAATACTATGTAGGAGTTGTTCACATCAATTTCTAACTAGAAAATTAATAATCGAAAATCACAGAGATTTTATCGTATAAAATTTAAAAATTTAGAGATTTTATGTTATATTTTAAAATTAAAAAATTATAATTTATAATCATATAAATTTAAATACAATTAAAAAATTATAATTTATAATCATATAAATTCAAGTACAGTTCTTAAATTTTATCCGTGAAATATTTGGAAACGGTAACCGACTTCCAATTAATGGCTGATTGGTCCATCGGAATAATTAAGCATCAAAACGTCGCCTTAAGGGTTTGCCTAACCTTTTTTTTTTTTTTTCACTCTCTTGTATTAAGATTTAATAAAAAAATATTGAGGTTTAATTAAAAATATGAAATTAAAGTAAGTATTGAATAATCAATAAGTGATTAAATTAATACTGTAAAATTGATCAGACAAATTTTACTTGTAAAATTTGAGGTTCAAATATTAAAATCGTCATTATTAAAATGATTTACTTAAATATCAAAAATCGCATACTTAAAGTCAAAAGTAAGTTTAACAATAATAGTTACCATGCTCTATCAGTTTTTCTAATTTTTATTATAATATTTTTTATTTAATTTAATTGAAATTTAAATTTAATATCTACCTAAAAAAAACTTAATATCTGATCATATGTTATATATAGGCTTTTTTTTTTAAATAGGAAATTTTAAAATTTATGTAGAACAATTTTAATATGATTATTGATTATGGATCTTATTATAATCAATAACCATCATTTTTATTTTACAGGCAAAAATTGCACTAAATAAATTCTCGAAATAGATCTATTATCAAACGAAGCACTGTGCAAATAAGAGAAATTATTTTAATATACTCGAGTAGGAGCCTTAAGCCAAATGAATAAAAAAAAATTAGTTTAATGTAATTAATGGTTTATGATTACATTACTGCTCGGATAAATGGGTGCTCAACTTCTCAATATATCCATGAAAATGGAGTTCAGTTAGCAGTTTACAAGTTTGTTTGTTTGTTTCTTTGTTGTTAGTGGTTTGTTTTCCTTGTTAGGCTCTGTGACGGCTCTCTTATCTGTGTATCCTTCTTCTGCTCCCCATTTTCATGCCTATGAAAGTTTTTGTCCATCCTCCTTCAACCAGCTTCTCATCTATTAACCTTTGGTTCCAAACCCATTTCAGTACTTTATAGCAAGTTCGTTACTCTCCATCTTTTTCTCCTTATAAATGAGCAACTAGGATTGAAAAATCTTTAAAACAACACAATGGCTGCAGGTATAAGCAACACCATCATTGCAATGATCAATTTCATCACCCTAATATTTGGCCTTATAGCCGTCTGCACTGGCATATACCTCTTCGCACACGGCGGCACTACCCACTGCCAGAAGCTCATCCAAACCCCTATCACGATAATGGGTTTGTTTGTGATGGTGGTTTCGTTCTTGGGGTTGATGGGTTCTTGCTACAGAGACAACTCTGTACTTATCACTTACTTGGTTGTCATCTTCTTTCTCATTGTTGGGATCATAGCCTTCACAATTTTCGTTTTCTTTGTCACTCATGAAGGTGCTGGTAACGCAGTCTCTGGGTTAGGGTTTAAGGAGTATAGGTTGCAAGATTTCTCTAAATTTTTTCAGAAACATACTTTCGATTATAAAAATTGGGATCGCTTCAAGAGTTGTTTGGTTGATGCTCATTTTTGCCAGAGTCTTATCCTCAGTGCTGATCATAATGAATCTGATTTTTATAAGATGAAATTATCTCCACTTCAGGTATTTACTTCACATCTTTTCTTTCTTTAAAAATGAAAACCTGTTGCTCAGTGTTGTTGGAATCGTTTCAACACTATAAAATCTCGACCAATTGTTAATATAAATTTTAATGTAATTCATTGTGTATATTTTGGTTGCAGTCCGGTTGCTGCAAGCCACCGACATCTTGCAAGCTGGAATATAAGGAACCAACAGTGTGGATGATGCCCAAATCAGGGCCTGCAGTGAATGACACAGATTGCAGCACATGGAACAATGGACAAGACTTGCTATGCTACGATTGCAATTCCTGCAAGGGTGGATTTTTAGCCAATTTAAGGGAAGAATATAGGATTTTGCTTGCCTATAACATCCTAACGATTGCCTTCCTCATTCTTGTTTATTTCATTGGTTGCTGTGCTAGGAGAAGCAACAAATATCGATATGTTAAGTATAGCCCCTACGTTAACGTTTGAGTCCAATTGCTCTGTATATTCTATCCTTCTCCTTCATCTTCCCTAGATCGTGTTGGTGTACAAAGAAAACTAGTGCAAGAATTCACAGAGAAATGGTAGCGTTGCTTGATGTAAATTAATCTCAACTAGCTAGTTATGAATTGTAGTTTGTAGCATATGCAAAATAGGGAAAATTTTATTTAAATTTGATCCGATATGAATTTAAAATATAAAATTGTGAGTATTAATTATTTTAAATGCAAGTTACATTATATATATTATATCTTGAATTTATAATAAACTGAATATAAATAAAAAAATTATACAAATATACTAGACATTAATTAATTTAATTTTTAATTTTTCAAATTTTGATCATTCTCAATTTTCCTAATGAAAACTAAACAATTATTTGTCAAGTTTTACTTTTTTTTTCATATTAAATAGAAAATTTTACTCTAAAGTAAAAAAAAAAAATCGAATGAAACTGATATATATATATACAATGATTTTATTATATGACCACTTATAATGAAACCCATCACAATCAATTATTGTAATAAAATAATTATATATATATTAATTTTATTGTATAATTTTCCAAAAGAAAGAGGATGAGTAGGGAATTTTAATAATTCCAATATGGCCAAACCATTTAGCCAGATGATTACTAATAATACATGCCTATAAATTCAATAATGAAGATGCATCATAATAACTTTTTTTATCATTTATTATTCAGTGTAATTTTTTTTTTTTTTTACCATTAGATATAAGCCATTATTAAAATTTGAAATTAAATGACATTTTTCATGGGTAAATTACATTTCAATACATGCTATTTGTCCCATCTTTTACAAGTAAGGTAACATTTTTTTTTATTTAATTGTAACCTCCTCCTTTGTTTTTTTTATTAAATCATAATTAACAATGAAGTCCAAATAAAAATATCTTATAAAAATATAAAAAGGAAGAAATAGGGTTTCAATATCCAAGTAATTTTCATTTAAATTCTAATAATCATGTTTTCAAAAAAAAAAAAAAATCTAGCATATCATTGATTATTTCAAATTAGAATTAATTTGGTTCTTGAAAATTATTTAAGATGCAAACTTTAATCATTAAAATACAATAGAATATATATATATATATATATAAATTATAATATTTAATAAAGCAAAATAAAAATTTAAAATGTCATGTACATCTACAATATAGTTAATTAAATGAATAAATTACTATTTTGTCTCTATCTCTCTCTTTCATTTTTCATCTCTCCCCTTTGCTTCATCCAATTTTGATTCCTGCAATTTTAATAAAAAAAAAATAAAAAATAAAAAAAAACAAATCCAAAACACCTCAAGCAAGGCTGAGTAGAATTTGGTTTACACGGAAATAACAGATCAAATCAATCTGAATTAGGAATTTAGTTCTATTTATTAGATAAATGAATTTAATTTTTATTTTTTAAAAAAAATCAATTTAATTATTTTTAATTTTAAGTGAAAAATTTCAGTTAAACCAAACCAAAAAATTGCAAACGAATACGTTTAGTTCATTATTGATTATTTAATAAATAAATAATTATAAAGATTCTTTTATTTTATTTTTTTCAAGAAAACAAATTATGCAAAAACATTTATTTTAATTTAATTTATTTTGACAACATGTAACTATACTTAGATATTTTATAATTTATTTATAATTTTATAGTTATCTCAAGAAAATTATATTTAATTTTAATATAAATTTCTTTTTATTTATATGAATATATAAATTCTAATTAGATTCATTACTTTATATTTAATTATGAATAAATAATTATTATAAT
This sequence comes from Hevea brasiliensis, assembly GCF_030052815.1. Lineage (NCBI taxonomy): Eukaryota > Viridiplantae > Streptophyta > Magnoliopsida > Malpighiales > Euphorbiaceae > Hevea > Hevea brasiliensis. The sequence continues at coordinate 103,225,960 of NC_079494.1, forward strand.
AATTATTTGCATTTAATAAATTTATATATTAAATAATTATTTAAATTTATTTTTATTTAATAAATAATTATTTAGATTATATAAATATGTTTATATTTAACTGGTTATATATCATAAAGAGTTAACAATATTTTACATTTAAATTATTATATGTTATATAGAATTTTAAAAATTAAAAAATATTAATATTTAAATATAAAATAAATAGTTAATCAAACATAAAATGAGAATCTATTTAATAAAATAAAACTTGAGTGATTTAATTGTTAAAAAAAAAAGAGAGAATTAACAATAAATTTAAATAAAGAGATCATTTTTTTTATAAAATCAAAATTTAAAATTTAAATTAATTTTCATAAAAAAATAAAAATTAGACCTTAAAAATTTCTTATAATTAATTAACCAAATAATAATTTGGCCTAATTGGCGGCCCTGCTTGTTGGTCAAAAACATGGACGCACGTACACCTAACCAAAGCAGCCAATCTGTGATCGCTCATCAAAGCACCGTCCTTTCTAACAACCACCAAAAACAACCAGCTTCAACCTTCAAAGTTCAAACGCCCACTTGCTTTCATCGCCGCTTGGCGGAGTTCACGACGCTCTGCCCCTCTCTTTCCTCTTCTATAGAAACCCCACTAAGACCCAGCCTTTCTCTTCACCGCCGTCTCTACAAGTCCCCTAAAACTAGAAGACCAGAGACGAGTGCAACATAAAGAAATGGCCTTGGCCACTCAACCAGCCGCCACCGCCACCACCAACCTCCTCAACAAGTCCTTCTTTTCCTCTAAACCCCAATCTTCCACTTCCATTCCTTTCCCTTCTGTAAAGCCTCGTTCTTTAGTTGTGCGCAACTCCGTCACGGTGGCGCCACCTTCTCCGACGAAGATCGCCAAGGAGTGCAAGGTCAAGTCGGTGAAGGCGAGGCAAATCATTGACAGCCGAGGGAATCCCACCGTCGAGGTTGATCTCTTCACCGATGATCTTTACCGGTCCGCCGTCCCCAGTGGCGCCTCCACTGGGATCTATGAAGCTTTAGAGCTTAGAGATGGGGACAAGAGTGTTTATGGTGGTAAAGGAGTGCTTAATGCTGTTAAAAACATCAATGACATTTTGGGCCCTAAGCTAATCGGCGTTGATGTCAGGTAATAGCCAACTTAACAATTTTTATACCTTTTAGTTACTGTGTTGACTTGTTTGGTAATCAAGGTTATTAGGGAAGTGCTTTATATTGCTTTCTAATTATTGAACGCAGTGCAATGTCCATTGACTGGTTAATTGTAGAAGGTGTAGATAGAGCCCTTGTTGCCTTTTATACGCTTGAAAAAATTTTCAAATATATGTTAAGAAAATATTGTTGAAGTTGGGGATGTTATGAAATCACAGCTAGGAATGTTTTTGTTTTACTCATGTCTGAAAATTTCAATGAAATAATATTGGGGTAGCTGAGGTACAAAGTTGGCAGTGTTGATCATCCAGGCAGCTTGAATCATGTTTCAAATCTTGTTTGCAGTGACAAAAATGTTAATTTGCGGATAGATACAGAGAGCCTGTCTTTTAAGTTCTAATGGCGATGCTTGTAATAAAGTCAACCGTTTTGCTAGTTTGGATGTAAACTAGGTCGTTTTATTAAAGCACTATACCTCTCTTACACCTGAAACTAAAGGAAGGAGAGTACTAGTACCTCTCTTATAGCAAGCCTGCCCGAGGATTAGAACCTTAGTCAACAAGGTGGGGGGCAAAACCCACTTCTCAGCTAGTCTAAGATTGGTCATTATACCTCTTTTACAGCATTGCCCGTAGTAAGCTGTGATGGTTTGTTTTTCTAATTTATGCTTGTGGGTAGATTCTTTCATATAAGGTTATAACTGTTGCTTTTATGTTTCGTAAGAAACCAAGATGAAGTGGATGCTATTATGCTGGATATTGATGGAACTCCAAACAAGTCGAAACTCGGAGCTAATGCTATCCTTGGGGTATCTCTGAGCATTTGTCGAGCAGGTGCTGGAGCAAAAGCAGTGCCCTTGTACAAGCACATTCAGGAAATTTCAGGAACAAAGGAGCTTGTCATGCCAGTTCCTGCTTTTAATGTCATAAATGGAGGCAGTCATGCTGGAAATAATTTAGCTATGCAAGAATTTATGATATTGCCAGTAGGTGCAACCTCATTTGCCGAGGCCCTCCGCATGGGTAGTGAAGGTATGCAAACTAGTGCTTTTATCTCTATTCTTTATATTGGAATCACGTATACCAACTGGCCCTCAATTTGGAATTTGAGTATGTGCTTACGTTTGTGGATGTCTTCAATCCACTTTCAATCAGACCTGTGGAATCCTTTTGATCTCGAAAATGTTTTGACTCGAATAGAAAAAGAAAATAAAAATGAAATTCAGCTGCTGTGAATCAAAGTTGACCAAGATATGGAGTCGAATATTGTTATCAATTTTAAATATTATTATTAACCTACAGTTTACCATGAAGTTGTGCTTTAGTTTGTTGGCATGTTTACTTTAAAATAAAAATTCATCACTGGTGAGTAGTAGTCTAGTAGATAACTGTTTTATTTGTTGATGCCACAGTTTATCATACGCTGAAGGGAATTATCAAGGCTAAATATGGACAGGATGCTTGCAATGTTGGAGACGAAGGGGGATTTGCTCCTAATGTGCAGGATAATAGGGAGGGACTAGTTTTGCTTATGGACGCAATTGAAAAGGCTGGTTACACAGGGAAGGTATGCTGCATTTAATTTCTTTACCCCTGAAATTGAAACTTTCACTTGTACTAAATGTGGACTCAAAGCAATGATGCAGATCAAAATTGGAATGGATGTTGCTGCCTCAGAATTTCTCACAAAGGATGGAAAATATGATTTGAACTTCAAGAAACAACCAAATGATGGGGCTCATGTGCTCTCAGCTCAGAGCCTTGGTGAGCTCTACAAGGACTTTGTCAAGGAGTTCCCTATTGTGTCCATTGAAGACCCTTTTGACCAGGATGATTGGAACTCATGGGCTTCATTACAGTCTTCAGTTGATATCCAACTTGTTGGGGATGATTTGTTGGTCACAAACCCAAAGAGAATTGCTGTAGCAATTCAGAAAAAGGCTTGCAATGGTTTACTTCTCAAGGCAAGACTCAAAATCATCTGTGTCTCAATTGTTTGTCCTTGTACTAGAGTTATGAGATTTTTTTTTTGTTTGAAAAATAAAAAAAAAAGTACAAATGATAACAAAAAGTTGGAAGGGTTCCACATAAATGTTTGATTTTATTTCACATTAATCTGTGGATTTTTCAGGTTAACCAGATTGGCACAGTGACCGAGTCCATTAGAGCAGCACTCGACTCAAAAGCTGCAGGTTGGGGTGTGATGGTCAGCCACCGAAGTGGTGAAACCGAGGATAACTTTATTGCCGATCTTTCTGTTGGCTTGGCTAGCGGACAGGTTTTATTAGCTGAAATACTTTGCCATCTATTGTGTGTTTCTTGAAAATATTGAATTGACTGTTCATGCTTTTTGTATAGATCAAGACTGGAGCTCCTTGCAGAAGTGAGCGATTGGCCAAGTATAATCAGGTAGACTGTAACAACTTACTGAATAAGTAGCATTCTCCATTATTCCAAAGGCATTCCAGTTTACATTGTAGGCTAAGGGGGCTGAACAAGTAGCTAGAGATAATGTTGAGACTAAGGTGTTGATATGAGAAATAATTGACTGAGGTTATAATTTTGAGAACATACTGTATAAAAGACCTTTCTGGGAGCATGAGTAACAAGGCTAATTGTTTATCTTAATTGACGGCCAGCGGACTTGAACCAATCTCCCAGAGAGTGGTGTGCTTCTCTTAAACATTTTTTAGTACTTTAATCTTGTTTGTTAATAATTTCAAATCTCTGTAAACTTTTGTTTGTTGTGTTTGTAACTTCTTATTTGGGTATTGATTTGGTTGCAGCTTCTGCGGATTGAAGAGGAACTTGGAAATGTTCATTATGCCGGTGAAGCTTTCAGATCCCCTTAGGACAGAGGGGGAGCTCAGTTTCATGGCATAGGATATTCACCTTGGAGAATTTACAAAAAATTTTGGCAGAACCAGGCAACATAGATGTGAATTAAAAACACAATTATCTAATTACTTTGGCATTAGAAACCACATTTTCTCAAAATCTTGAAAGAAGTAAGTGTGCCTCTGAATAAGGAAGTCTGAATCTGAATGGTGTTTCCAGATCTGCGCCACTACTTGTTGTAATTTTATGTACCCTTATATAATGATAATGGATTTGGCAAATGGGAACTCATTTTCAATTACATTGAATTTGCGTTGGATTAATTATATGCTGCTGAGTTCAAGGTACAGTGTTTTTGGTGTGATAACAAAATAATGGGGAAGACAAAAAATATGAAACAATTATCAAAAGAAAGAAAATAGAAAAAGAAAATTCATTATCCTTTTAGTATATATTTTTCCACTTTCTTTCCTTTTTTAAATTTTAGAGTGAGACTACAATGACCCCAACAAATAAGGATGCTATCAAAATCCAATATCATTCATTTGGATAAAAGACACAAGGAAATGATAATCTGAAAAAAGGTCCAATAAGGTAAATTTTGATTGCTACATCATTCTCCGTAAAGGAAAATAGAAAATCCATTGAAAAAGTAAACCTGTACAAGTTAAATAATAAAACATATTGGAGACTTGATAATGTAATGAATACAATTTCATGTGCAAAATTCTGTGCTAAGTATAGAAAGTAACAGATTTGTGGCTGATAGCAAGCTATTACATTCACAAGTCTGTGAAGCTTGAACCAAACGTGAGTATATGCACAGATTCTACTGATAATAAGAGCTACACATTAACAGCTGGGCCTGTATATACTCCTTGATGCATATAAAGATTGTCTGGTGTTGATATCTCTGCAAGCCATGCATAGTCCTCTTCTTTACTATCACTTATTTCTGCTCCATTTCCTGTACCTGCAGTGTAAAATGTCCAATAAGCTACAGAACATCTAGCACGTTGCTCATATAAGAAATTTCAAAGATAAATGCATTTCAACCAACACATGCAGCATTCGTAAAGATTTGCAGGCAGAGAACAAAAAGTAATGGTAAATACAAAGAGAAGAATACTTACAGAAGGGGGAATAAGGGTAATCATGGTAGTAAGTACATTTCCTCCCTGCATCTTCACTGTAAGAGGGTGTGAGAATGTCGAGCACAGCACAAGGGGTGACTGCAGTGAAGCAATGAAGATTCCCCCCACTTTTTGGGTACAAGACTGATGTCCCGCATGGAGCTGTCAAAACTTTATCAACTGCCAACTTCGCCAACTTTACTGCCAAAGATAAATTATTGTCACAAGTGTGTGCCATATGTATTTCAAATTTGGTAATAGCAATTCCTGCTGCTAATTGCGCATAATTTTATCTTTTTTCTAATACCAAATCACAGTGCAAAGCCAAACAATCACCATCTCGCACAACTAATGGCAACAATTAGCAGTTATAACAATATGGTTGAGTCATACTCACAATGATGAGCCTTGTACAGGTCAGGCAAGACAAAGTCAATAAACCGTAATGTTCTTATGTTCATACAAAATGTCTGCAGGCAAGTCCATAATTTAATCGAAACAATCATCCAACTTACCAGCTTCCCTTACATACATAGCCAAACAATGAGTTGATCTAAAGTTTCTCCCATAAATGGGACTGCTTTAGGCTGCACATTACCATGCTTTAGCAACAAGGCCAACAGTGTGAGCAATCACACTATTAGTGGATTTCTTTCATTAAGGGAGCATTTGGTTGATGAGAGGTCAAGAAACTGCAGGGGGAATCTGAGTAATCTGTGTTGGGTTTACTCAGGAAATCTATGATTACCCACACTCTCACATTCTAAGAATCTCATTTACAGAGGAATCTCACATTTTCTGCTTGGAATATTAGACAATATGTTGGATAATTATGCCCCAAAATCTTTTTTCTTTTTTTATTTTTATTTTTTATTTTTTCTGGTTCACAAATACCTGCAACAAGAATTATAAGCCACATATTTTTGTAGTCCTTTTTCTCCCTAATTTCTCTTATGACCATCTTAACGCAATTAATATACTTTCTTCTACTTTTATGCCCACCATATTAAGTAGATGTTATCCTAGGCAGCATTTAGATATCTTTGATTAGTTGACAGACAATATGCACTGAGTTTTGTTTATAGTTTTATCATATTTGTAAGTGCTATCTCCAATTTATCACAACTATGTATACAATATTGCTGCCTTTTTTTTTATTATTTTTCCTTTCTTTCTTTCTTTCTTTTTCTTTTGCTTTGCTGCTTGCTAGACAATTGACAAAATGCACATAAATGTTTTTCCCCCCTTAAATTGATCATAAAGTTTTGACAAATGTATATATAGTGAAATTCATATTATTGCAAGAATCTATACCTTAATTTCACATTTAACTGAAGCAAAAGGGAATGGTATTTCTGCTTTAAAAAAGAACACTAATCCATATTAAAATAATAAAAAAAGCAAAAAATTAAAGGGCAATTTAGAAAACTTGAAGTTAAGGTATAACCTTAATCTTGCCCTGAATACCTACATGATTCAGAAGATGAACCAAAAGTAGTAATCATACATCCACCAAATTGTTCCCCCCCAATTAAACAAAACAATGATTTTATGCCTAGACATTACATTCCTCATAAAGTGATTCCAAAAGAAAATTAGAATCCATGAACCAAACACCAACTAATGCAGTGGAATAACCACCACGATTGATAAAATTCATTGTAAAATATATGCTGCTTCTGAACAATAGTAATCCTGAAAAAATGGCTCTATTTTTTTTTTTTTTAAATAAAACTGAATAACTTGCTGTATTATTGCATGGAACAAATGTGGAATGTCTAGAAAACAATGGGTGGATAATGTGATTACTGGTCTAGTCCACTCAGTTCACTTAAAAAAAAAAAAAAAAACTCGAAATGTGGATACTCCATGATCAACAAAATGTTTGGTCATTATGGAAACATATATGAACAACTCCATCAAGCTAGAAGAAATTTGATCCAAAGTTGAAGATCAGAAATTCACTGGTTCCAACTGATGGTTACAAAAACAAAATGATGCAGTTTCATAAATGTGCCACAAATTGAAACCAACATCAACAAGATGAATATGAGAATGGTTTTTGATTTAGAATTTAAATTAAATCTAGGACCACCACCCAAATATTTGTAGAGGATTTTAATATTAAACTATAGTGTTAAAGCACACCAACTATTTCAAATGCAGATAGTTACTGTAGGAAGGTCATGGCCATGGGAATAAATAATTAGAAGGTATAGAAGTAATAATTAAAAATCAGTTCATTTCATTTTGTGGAACCCATAACACTGTCATGCTAGAAGCCAGAAAAGCAAGTCAAAAAAAAAAAAAAAAAACCTCGTGAATTACAAGATCCCTTGCTTTCGTAAATGCAGGTAGGTTCAACCCAATCATAAGCTTTCACATGCAAGGAACCATAGAGAACTTTGCTGAAAACAGTCATGCCAGGATGGTCATGGAGTGGAATAACTGAGGAAGTAGGAAAGCAGAATATACACATCTGCATAAACAATTATTATTCACATCAAGCAGTTTTGAACAGCAAGAACTTATATTTCGTTTGTAATTTTCAGATTTCGTGTGCAAATAAAACAGGTGCTCAAAAAATATTAAGGCAAAATTTGGTGCAATTTTTTGCTTCTCAACATACATGGAGCCATGGACACCCAACAATTCTAGAAACAGAAAAGGAAATGAAGGGGAAAAAAACATATGTATTATTAAAGTTGAGCACACTAAGTATGTAATAAAATGTCAAAATTTAAAAACTGTAGATATGGCTGTACGAAAGTATTCCAGAGTGAGGGCCATTGTAACAATCAACAAGCTTAAAAGCAAATTCCCCATGAAAAAAAGAAGAAAAAGCTCAACGTAAAACTATCGCACTCATAAATATCTATGTAAGTAATTGGCTGAGCCCATCTAGCTGCGCTACTTAATCTGTTCAGTACAAAAAAGCCATACCCTGGATCATAATCTGGATTTTCCTCTTTAAGCCCTACATCAACAGGGTGAACTGTGTCTGCAAAACAGACATAGTTAACGATAGCATATGATAAATCTGTAATATGACTTTATCAAAAAAGCATAACATCCCTCATTTTCTCTTGCCATAAACAGTGGTTAAGGAGGAATTGGTTCCATTGAAGAAAATTCAGAACAATTATGGGATAAAATATAATAATTATGCATTGTCTCCCATATAAATCATAGATGGTGATAAAATTCACATCTGAAAATGGATTAGTGTCATGCGCTTGATAATTTGAATTTCCTCCTATCAAGCATTTCTGGAGTTAAGAGATTACGGTCCAAATAGCAGGTTGTTTTGCAGTAAATCAGTAGAAACCATATCTCATTTGACCAAAACAGCATTCAGAAAAGGAGGAAGAAGAAGAAGAAAAAGAGGAAAACTTTTTCCATCTAATGAAACAAAACCCAATTATTAACAAGTTTCATTTCCTCAATTCCAGCCTTAAAACAGAGCAAACACATAAACTTCCACAAAATTCAAGAAACCCACCTAAGAATTGAGCCAAACATGAAAATTACAGACACAAATCAATTAACAACAGAAAAAAAAAAAAAGAAAAGGAAAATACCCAAAAGACAGCAGAGCTTGTGGATAGCTGGGGAAGAAGGAAGAATTCCCGAAGGCGTGAAGGTGGTCGTGCAGAGATCGTAAAGAGCTTGAACTTTAGAAGAGGAGCTTTGCCCCACCATGCTTACGTGGCTCCTGAAACACACAGAAAAGCAGGTTGTTTCTGGCTCCCAAAGGAAATCCTTCAGGCCTTATCAGTTGCTTGGTGTAATTTTGAAAACATTTCTTCAATGAATGAGAAATATTGAAGAAATAAAAGGATAAACATATAAATAGCAGATTTTGTTAGGCCCAAAAAAGGAGGGTACTGTACAAATAAAAATCCTGAAATTTAAGGTTTTTAATAATTTTATTTAAAATTTTTTAATAAAAAAAGAAAAAACACAAACTTTACCTTTTTAGTAATTGTATCTCAAATTTTTTTAATAAATATACTTTAAATTTTAAATTTTTATTATAATTAAACACATCGTTAGTTGCACCTTTCAATATTAATAGAGATATTAGTAGTGTTAGTATTTTTAATATTCAAAATGATACTAATTAAACTTAATTTATAATAAAAAAATATAAAATTTATTTATGATAAAACTGATACCACTTTCACCACTTTATCATCTTGATAAATTATCACTTAAGCTCCCAACCTAACTGTATTTTTATAAAGACTCAACCTCACTCCCTATCAACATTCTCTCTCAACAATTCAACTAAACCCACCTTGGCAGCCTCAAAATATGACTCATTACTATATTAATTATAGTTTATTTTATTATATATTAAATTTAATTAATTTTAATTTGAGAGATTAGAAGTGCTAACTTAATAACTCTACTAACATTTAATGGAGCAACTAATAGTAAGGTTCAATCATAGTAAATTTTAAAGTTCATGATATATTTGTTAAAAAATAGTTTATGATACAATTGTTAAAAAATATAAAGTTTAGGAATTTTAGGATATTGTCACCATTAAAATTAATGGTAAAATAGATGGCAGGGTACAATTATTTAAAAATTCAAAATTTATGGTATTTTTGTTAAAAAAAGTTTTTAGAATAGAATTGTTAAAAGCTTCAAAGTCCAAGACTTTTTTGGACTTATTTATCTAAAAAATAACTTCAACCCATTTCTTTTCTCTCTCTAAACCCAAAGCTCACCCTTACCTCTAAAGTTTAAACTCAATTTAGTTTTCAGGAGAGGTCCGGCCATATGACCAATGACCTTCCCCTCTCTCTGTCTTTAGTTTGCTTCTTGCTTTTAGTCTTAGTTTGTTTCCTTTCCATTTCTTTTGTTTTTGTCCAACAATGGAGTTTAGTTCTCCTCCTTGGATGGTGATTTAGTAACGTTATGTTTTATTAGATATATATTAGATCTTATGCCTACTTGTGAGGGATCCTTTGTAGACCTAAGATGGGTGAATCTATAATAGCTCTGTCCTTGGCTTGACTTTATTGGCGGGTATCCTTGAAGGACATGTGAACGTCCTAACTAGATGAGATTATGATACCAATGCTTTGCCATACCTATTCTCAGCTCGTCTGACATCTTTTAGGTTTGTTGCTCCCTTGACTGAAGCTGCTCTTTCCCTTGATACTCTGCCTATAGGTTCTTTACTATGGGGACTCTGTTCTTCATATTGAGCGAATGCATGTTGTTTATTTGAAGGATCTTGTTACACGTGACATGAGAGAGAAGAGAAAAATACTGACTAAGCACCATATTGAATTTGTCCAGGTTAACATTTAACCGAGAAACTAGTGATTAGAAATCAGAGGAATTTTACTGTACAAAATTTAAAAATTAAGAGAGTTTTATATTCTATTTTTAAGTTGAGGGACTGTGGTATTATAATCCCATAAATTTAAGGACAGTTGTTGTATACCTCTATTTTTGTGATTTTATAGGCATGTACATTAAGGCCGTGAGGATCCCAATGATGAAAAATTTATATGACTATGAGATATATTTAAAGACATTAAAAATAAATAATTATATGTATGACATGATTCTTGAAGAAAATTTTGAAGAGTAAAAAATAATTAATTAAATTTAAATAATTTTTTTTTAAAATTACTTTTGGAATTTGTCTTATTAAAAAAAAAATCCGTAATTGGACCTAAGTTAGTTTTCTAAGGCCAATAAAGCCTAGTAGAGGATTTTAATTAAATAAATAAAAGCTCACTATTTTTTTAATCCTTATTTATCCCTATTTATCTCTATTTATTCCTATCTCATTAGCACTTCTAAACTCTCTAGGAATAGGATTATCTATCTCCCTTGAACTCTACACCCAAATTCTATAAACACTACACTAGGAAGATGAAATAAACAAACTCAAAGATCATCCTTCTAGAGCTCTCTGTAAATTTATCTCTTCCTTCTCTTTGTTTTCTTTTTTCTTTTCCTTTAGTTTAAGAAAAGTTTTTAAAGATTTATCAAAGTGAGAGTTATTGATACTTCTTGTTCAATATTCATGTCATACTATAGTTGTTTCATATTTAAATGCCTTAAATTAGCTTTATGTTCATAATGTATATGTGATAAATTTGAGGGTGATAATAAGTATGCACATATTCTTATTTATATCACTTTATTTTTAAAGATTTAATCAAAGTGAGGGTTATTGATACTTCTTGTTCAATATTCATGCCATACTATAGTTGTTTCATATTTAAATGCCTTAAATTAGCTTTATGTTCATAATGTATATGTGATAAATTTGTAACACCCCTACATGCATGGTCCTGTGCAAATCACTGTTACGGCGAGCTTTGTTATTCCGGACAAGTAAGAGGATTAAAATCATATTTAAGTCATTGAGAAAAGCCCTGAATGAAAATAAATAGTGATTACCAGAAGGTCAAGTATAAATAAGAAAAACAGAGCATAAAAAGTTAAATGAGCCGGGAGTCACAGCGATGGGTGACCGCACCAGGAAATGACTGCAATATCAGTCAAAACCCTAATTTCGTACGGGGCATTGTAACATCGCAATCCTAGGAAATATTGCGAAGCTAGGGGACATGTGAAAATCACAGAAAAAGGTTGAGAACCAAATCAAATAATTAGATCAGGATTCCAGAAGAAACACTGAATTATTGGCAAACCGGATCAAACCGGCGAGGGACGAATTGGTCAATTCACCCCTAGAGATGACTCATGACCTAACTGTCCAATAAAATCTAAGAAATGAAAATTTTGAAATGTAGATTTAAATTAAAGAACCATGAAAAAATAAAGAAAAAAGAAAAAAGAAAAGAAAATTGCCTTATGACATCATGTGTGTGACATCACACATGACCTCATAAGTAAATTCTAATTACTTAAAATTTTGACTAAGTCAAAAAAAGGATAATTATACATAAAAACAAAATTAAAAAGCTAATTTTCTATCATCTTCTCCATGTTTTGCCGTGGCACTCACCTCTCCCATTTCTCTCCCCAAGTTCCTCCATGAAAGCTTAAATTTAAGCTTTCAAAACCCTAAATTTCACCATAATTTCCTAGTTCCTCAAGTTAAACCTTGATTTTGAGTATTGACAAGAAGTATAGAAGAAAGAAATTAGAGAAAAATTGGAGGATTAAGAAGATTGGAAAGCTCAAGTGAGGTAAGTCACTCTTTCCATTTAAATTGAATTATACTTGTGGAAATCAAGTTAAATGAGTAGAATTAACTTAGAAAAATTGAAAATATGGGAGGTTTAAATTTTAGCCAGCCTAGGGGGAACTTGAATTTGGTGGATTTTATTTGAATTAAAAGTGTGGATAAGTTTAAATGAGTTGGTTAATGAGATTATTACACTTTGATTGCATGAAAAATTATAAGATGGATGAATTAGGGTTTATGGAATTGGAGAAAATTTGGAATTTTTGAAATTGAACCAAATTAACCTAATTGAGACTCAAAATGGTTAACTGGGACCAATTAGGATGTGTTTGAGTGGTGAGAAGTTAACTCAAATTCGGATGGAAGAGGGGTCACTACTGGACAGCCTGATCTTGGTCAACTTACTTAGGGGACCAAAAATGTAATTCTGTCAACCCAATTGGTGTGAGGCCAATTGGCGATGAAAATAGAGACATAATGACACATTTTTCATGTAGAAATCATGCCTAGAAAGTGACTCTAAGTTAGTGAACAATTACGTCAAACCCAGAATTGGCACACTGCCACTATACAAAAATGACCAAATGAACAGTATTTATTCATTTTGTCATTTTTGTACAGTGGCAGTGTGCCAATTCTGGGTTTGACCTAATTGTTTACTAACTTGGTGTAGTTCATTTGGCCATAACTTGGTGTAGGAAGGTCCAAATGACCTGAATTTTATACCGATGGAAAGTCGAGACATAGTACTACAACTTTTATGAAGAACACCAACCCAAATTTTGCCCATAACTAAGTCAATTTGCCACCCAAATTTGATTGTCCAAAACTGCCAAAACCAAAAACTTGCCTAGAATTCTGGGTAGGTGCCAATCCGGCCAACCTTAGGAAAATGGCAATATCTTGAGCTACAAAACTCCAAATGGAGTGATTCAAAAAGAAAATTAAAGCTAAGACAATAAAGAACAACTTTGATGAAGGACATTTAGCTAAATTTTCACAGTAACCAGACCAATGAAATAGTAGAAAACAATAAGCCAGAACTGAAATTTTGGATTTGCACCTAGGGAAATTAGAAATTGAATTGGCAATCAATGCCAACAAAATTGACACCCAAAATGTGGTATATGAGTGCAATTAGAATTAATAAACCTATTTAGTAGGAAAAAGTCAATATTTTGACTTAAATAGTGTAATGAATAGTGACCCAATATACTAAATTCAAACGATACCATTTTAAGCAAATTTAAGGCTACAATTAAATAGGCATGAAATAAATTAATGGATTAATTATGAGATATGGTACTGAAACACTATAAATTGTGTGTTTCAGTTGAAAAAGATACTGAAAAGGGATCTTCGAGAAAAAATCGAAAATTGGAGTAAACTAGTCGATAAAGAGGTTTGTGCACAACTAGTTTTACATTGTCAAAGTTTTGTATATTTTATTTGGTTAAAGGATTTTAGTTTCTTTATGTATTATGTTTACCAATTATTGGATTTATTTAAATAATTATTAAAATTGTTATAGTATGCATTTATTTCGCTTTGTGAAATGGTATTTCAACAATTATTGAGCATTGTTGAGGAGTGAATAAATTAGTTTTGGAAAAAAATTATGATAAAATATATTTTGAATTATGATGAGCATAAAAATTATTGGATATTGGAATTGACTTTGAATTGAATTGTGTTGTGATTTATGCTCATAAAAAAGACAAATAAATTCATGATATTATTTTATATCTCACTATAGATGCTTGACTAGGTTATTACCCGTCTCCCTCATTTGTTGAGGAGACAATAGAGTTAGCTTTATTTTGACTACCATGGTACATGCACAGGCTTAGATTCTCCTCTTATTAGAGATTGCGTCTAAGTTTTTCATTGGCCCTTTCGGAAGTTTCATTATTGTGGTGTGTACTGTGCACGATGATTTGACCTCCCCAACCATAGGGAGTTAGAATCGCCCCGAAGATGGCCCTTACGGATTAGTCTTGCATAGTTAGTGAGATAAAGAATGGGTTTTGAATAGTAAGAATTGTGATTTCAAATGGGATTTATGCATAATTGATTTTATTGAAATTAAGATTTGTTTCCATAAATTACTGGAATTACTTTAAATGTTCAGTTATGATTTGATAAATTGAAATTCTTGAGCAGAGTCATTTTAACAAATGATTTATTTTATTTGCAACGAATATTTTGATTTTTGGAATTTTGATTGAATTTCAAGATTTCCAAATTCTTTGTTAAAATTTTGACAAGGTATTCAAGATTTCCAAATTCTTTGTTAAACTTTTGACAAGGTATTTATATTATGTTTTAAATTATAGTTGTGCACCACTAAGTTCATCACTCAGCGATAGCTTTGAAGACTTATTGGGATTAGCTTCGGGTATATTAGAGGTATACCCTTGTACATTAGATTTTGATGTATGCATGTAATTATATATATGTAAATTTTTTGAGCAGTTGTATAAGAACTTTTGTAATATTATTTTGAATATGTAATTAAAATGCAAATTATTATAATATTCAAATTTATTTTTGAGTTTTGTAATTAATGTAAATAATTAAATTTTTGTATTTTTGTGAATGATAAATTATTTCCTTTTCTGAAATGAGATGTTTAGTGTTGGTTTAAAAATGTAATGAGTTGATTGCTGCAAATGATTTATTCATTGTTGGAATTGAATTGTATGGAGAAATGAATTTTATTGGAGTTGTGGTCAAGTAAAAATATTGAGAGTGTGTTTCTTTTCAGGTTTTGAAGAACTGTTTTCTCAAAATACAGCCGGCACTCTGCCGAAATTTTTGTAAAAATTGCGGTAGTTTTAAATAACAAAAAATTTGATTTGTGACTTAGTGTCAATTAAAGATTTTTAATATTTGTGAAAAATTTACCCACCAGCTTAAAAATGAACGGAAATTATTTTAAAATTTCTCGTAGTATATTTAATGGGTTACCGGTAGGCGAAGTACGGTAATTCATTAGGTGTACTACCAAATCATGTTATGCCTTACGGAGGAGTAGGGTGTGACATGTTTAGTGGTATCAGAGCAATGGTTTTAAAGTAAATTTTGAACTGTGAATTTGAAATATTTTATCGGTAAATACAACTGCTTAAATGTTTGATACATATAGTACATTTGCATCATAAATATAAACTAATAGAGAGAAATCTCCTTATGTAGGTTGTCCCGGGAAAAGAAAATTTTGTGAATAGAATGGAAGAGAGAGATAAATCAGTAGAACAACCAATTTCAGTTGAGGCACAAGGGGAGGCCTCAGCTCCTCAGAGTGTCGAAGGCCCGACTGTACCAGTTCCACCGGTACAAATTACCGCACAAATAGCCCAGCAAATGGCCACTTTCATTCAACAAATGGCTGATCATCTGTCAATCCAAGCTCAAGTACAGACCCAACCCCCATAAGGGTAGCATGAAATAGAGAAGAGTGAGAAAACTAGTGGTCAGAGCTCAAATAATAATTTGGGGAAGAGAAAAGAATTTTAGGAATCCCGAGCTCAGAGATATGACAAAAGCGGATCATCAGAACAGAAGCCACCAAGGTCCAATCGTCGAACAACTAGAAGCTCATATCCTCCTCGCATCTGCAACTCTTGTGGCCAACTACGTGGGGGCATTTGTCATAAAGCCACTGGAGCTTGCTACAATTATGGAAAGCTTAGACACTTTGCTAGAGATTGTACTAGAGAACCTTGATCTGCTCTCCGAAGTTTACAAACAGTCAGTAGAAGTCGAGATAGAAATAGAGTTGGTACTCCTCATAATCCAAGCACAGTAAATCAACCTGAATAGAGTAGTGAACCAGCCAGGGTGTACTCTAGGCATCAGGGGAAAAGAGCAGAAACTTTGGATGTGGTGGCTGGTAAGTTCTTAATTTTTAGAAGAAACAATTAGTTATTATTTGATCCCAGCACTACTTGTTTGTATGTTAGTGTTAGGATTATATGTTTTGCTGTTATTCCTTTGCATGGGAATAAATTTTGATGCATTAGTAACTAGTCCTTTAGGATATAAACTATGATAACAAGTGTGATTGACATTAATTTTGGAAGAGTTTATTAGCGAAAAGTATTTTCTAACACACCATAAATTATAAAGCTAATTAGTGAGCCTATTTAATGTAAGGCAAGAAGACCTAAAAGTAAGTTACAGTAATAGAATTACTCTGGATGAGAGCAAAAATGTTACTGTTAGTAATTGTTAAAGGATATTGTAATCAAAATGAGTTTCAAATATTAGTAAGTTCGAAAAAAAATAAATTGTAGGAAAGTTTGAACTATTGAAATGTATCATAGTAACTATGCAATGTTCTTAGTATTTGTACTGTAAGCTGCAGATTACAGTACTGACTTGAGATTATTTTGTAGAGCTACGTACTACCCGATAGTGCACTAAGATAAGGATACTAGCAAACGACATCTATTTTGGAATAATTATGCCATGGCAGAATTTTATTATTGGAAATGAGTTGAAATTCCTATTTAGGGATTTAAAACTCTAAAGTTAGAATATCGAGAGGTTATAGTTATAAGATAGCTAGAGTCATTGACTTAGTTATCTAATCCGAATTATGATATGTCAGAAATTGCTATAAGACTAGAGATTCCGGGATAGTCATAAATTAAAGATAACATTGATAGGGTAAGGTCATTCAGTCTCGGATATGGGGTTATAATTATTTGATATTGTTATGGATTTTTTGCCTAAAGTCTAATGAAAAATAGTATTATAATAGTATAACAGCTAGGCACAAAAAAAAATTTTGTTCCCCTGAAGGAGACAGGATGCCATGGATGATAATTATAAATTAGAAAATGATGTTTCAAGGAGTTTATCATAGGAAAAGAGGATCAATAGTGTCATGTAGTTGCGGTAAGATATAAGAGCATAATAATGTTCTAATGAAATAAATGGTGAAATGATGTTCTAATTGAGACAAAGATAGGTCATAGTTCAGTACAAGAGGAAGTAATGATTGCGAATCAGTGAAAAATGAGTTATAGAAAATCGATAGATAAAAGAAAATATAGAAGTGAAAATTTGAATAGTTGATTCAAATATAACAAAGAAATATTATGAATATTAGTAAAAGTGTTGACTAAAATGGTTAGAGGGCCAAATCAAAGTAATATCGAAGTGCAGTGGAATTATTAGGAATGATAAAAGATGCTAAATTTTGACTCGACAGGCAAGTTAAGGACTAAGATACGATTAAGCATTGAAATAATTAAAGTTAAGTTGTAAAATAGAAAAAGAAGTAACTAGAACAGGATGGATGAGGAAGGAAAAAGGAATGATATTAAGGAAATATCATAGAAGAGCGAGTTTCGGAGTAAGTTAACTTATGACAGTGTTAAGAGCCTAACTATGGAGCTCAAAATTATGGGATAAGGATCAACCTTTGTTGTCCCTAATTCAAGTTAAAGTAAGTAGTATGGAGAACTCATAAGGATGTTAGCACATGGGACGAGATCAGTAAGAAATAAACAAATACCATTGAGTAAAGTGTTATAGACCATCATTCAGACTATGAAGCCACATGAAAATGTGAGAAAGACGTGATAAAACAACCTATAGGGATGATTAATTACTGACAGTGGGCAAAAATTTTGAGGTCAAAATTTCTTTTAGGGGGGGGGGGGGGGAATTGTAACACCCCTACATGCATGGTCTTATGCAAATCACTGTTACGGTGATCGGTGTTGGTCCGGACAAGTAAGAGGATTAGAATCATATTTAAGTCAGTGAGAAAAGCCCTGAATGAAAATAAATAGTGATTACCAGAAGGTCAAGTATAGATAAGAAAGACAGAGCATAAAAAGTTAAATGAGCTGGGGGTCACAGTGATGGGTGATCGCACCGGAAAGTGACTGCGATATCAGTCAAAATCCTAATTTCGTACGGGGCATTGTGACATCACAGTCCTAGGAAAAATTGCGAAGCTAGGGGAAATATAAAAATCATAGAAAAAGATTGAGAACCAAATCAAATAATTAGGTTAGAGTTCCGAAAGAAACACTGAATTATTGACAAACCAGATCAAACCGGCGAGGAGTGAATTGAGGTGACTCATGACCTAACTGTCCAATAAAATCTGAGAAATAAAAATTTTGAAATGTAGATTTAAATTAAAGAACCATGCAAAAATAAAGGAAAAAGAAAAAAAGAAAAGAAAATTGCTTTATGACATCATGTGTTTGACATCACACATGACCTCATAATTAAATTCTAATTACTTTAAATTTTGACTAAGTAAAAACAAGGATAATTATACATAAAAAAAAAATTAAAAAGCTAATTTTCTATCATCTTCTCCATGTTTTGCTGTGGCACTCACCTCTCTCATTTCTCTCCCTAAGTTCCTCCATGAAAGCTTAAATTTAAGCTTTCAAAACCCTAAATTTCACCATAAATTTCACCATAAATTTCTTAGTTCCTCAAGTTAAACCTTGATTTTGAGTATTGAAAAGAAGTGTAAAAAAAGAAATTAGAGAAAAATTAGAGAATTAAAAAGATTGGAAAGCTCAAGTGAGGTAAGTCACTCTTTCCATTTAAATTGAATTATACTTGTGGAAATCAAGTTAAATGAGTATAATTAACTTAGAAAAATTGAAAAAAAAACATGGATGTATGGGAGGTGTAAATTTCGGCAAGCCTAGGGGGAACTTGAATTTGGTGGATTTTGTTTGAATTAAAGTGTGGATAAGTTTAAATGAGTTGGTTAATGAGATTATTACACTTTGATTGCAATTGTAAGATGGATGAATTAGGGTTTATGGAATTGGAGAAAAATTTGGAATTTTTGAAATTGAACCAAATTAACCTAATTGAGACTCAAAATGGTCAATTGGAACCAATTAGGATGTGTTTGAATAGTGAGAAGTTAAGTGAAATTCGGATGGGTGAGGGGTCACTACTGGACAGCCTGACCTTGGTCCACTTAGGGGACTAAAAATGTAATTCTGCTACCCCAATTGGTGTGAGGCCAATTGAGGATGAAAATAAAGACATAATGACACATTTTTCATGTAGAAATCATGCCCAGAAAGTGACTCTAAGTTAGTAAACAATTAGGTCAAACCCGGAATTGGCACACTATCACTGTACAAAAATGACCAAACGAATTTGGCCATAACTTGGCGTAGGAAGGTCTAAATGACCTGAATTTTATACCGATGGAAAGCGAAGACATAGTACTACAACTTTCATGAAGAACACCAACTCAAATTCTGCCCATAACCAAGTCATTTTGCCACCCAAATTTGGTTGCACAAAATTGCCAGAACCAAAAACCTGTCCAAAATTCTAGGTAGGTACCAATCCGGCCAGCCTTAGGAAAATGGCAATATCTTGAGCTACAAAACTCCAAATGGAGTGATTCAAAAAGAGAATTAAATCTAAGACAATGAGGAACAACTTTGATGAGGGACATTTAGCCAAATTTCTATAGTAACCAGACCAATGGAATAGTAGAAAATAATGAACCAAAATTGAAATTTTGGATTTGCACCTAGGAAAATTAAAAATTGAATTGGCAATCAATGCCAATAAAATTGATACCCAAAATGTGGTATATGAGTGCAATTAGAATTAATAAACCTATTTAGTAGGAAAAAATCAATATTTTAACTTAAATAGTGTAATAAATAGTGACTCAAAATACAAAATTCAAAGGATATCATTTTAAGCAAATTTAAGGCTACAATTAAGTAGGCATGAAATAAATTAATAGATTAATTATGAGATATGGTACTGAAATACTATAAATTGTATTTATAGTGTTTCAGATAAAAAAGAGATTGGAAAGGGATCTTTGAGAAAAAATAAAAAATTAGAGTAAACTAGTCAACAAAGAGGTTTGTGCACAACTAGTTATATTTTATTTTGGTTAAAGGATTTTGGTTTCTTTATGTATTATGTTTACCAATTATTGGATTTATTTCAATGATTATTGAAATTTTTATAGTATGCATGAATTTCGCTTTGTGAAATGGTATTTCAACAATTATTGAGCATTGTTGTGGATTGAATAAATTAGTTTTGAAAAAAAAAATTGTGATAAAATATATTTTGAATTGTGATGAGCATAAAAATTATTAGATATTATAATTGACTTTGAATTGAATTATGTTGTGATTTATGCTCACAAAAAGTACAAAGAAATTCATGATATTGTTTTATATTTCATTATAGATGCTTGACTAGGTTATTACCCGTCTCTCTCATTTGTTGAGGAGACAATGGAGTTACCTTTGTTTTGACTACCATGGTACGTGCACAGACTTAGATTCTCCTCTAATTTAATGGTTGGGTCTAAGTTTTTCATTTGCCCTTTCGGAAGTTTCATTATTGTGGTGTGTACTATGCACGATGATTCGACTTCCCCGACCATAGGGAGTTAGAATCACCCTGAAGATGGCCCTTACGGATTAGTCTTGCATAGTTAGTGAGATAAAGAATGGGTTTTGAATAGTAAGAATTGTGATTTCAAATGGGATTTATGCATAATTGATTTTATTGAAATTAAGATTTGTTTTCATAAATTACTGGAATTACTTTAAATGTTCAATTATGATTTGATAAATTGAAATTCTTGAGCAGAATCATTTTAACAAATGATTTATTTTATTGGCAACAAATATTTTGATTTTTGAAATTTTGATTGAATTTCAAGATTTCCAAATTCTTTGCTAAAATTTTGACAAATATTATATATTATGTTTTAAATTATAACTGTGCACCACTGAGTTCATCACTCAGCGATAACTTTGTATGTTGTGGCAGGTGAAAGTAAAGATAGAGCAGCCAAGTGAGATTTCCAGTAGCTGCGCCTTAAAAACTCATTGGGATTAGCTTCGGGTATATTAGAGATATACCCATGTACATTAGATTTTGATGTATGCATGTAATTATATGTATGTAAATTATTTGAGCAGTTGTACAAGAACTTTTGTAATATTATTTTGGATATGTAATTAAAATGCAAATTATTGTAATATTCAAATTTATTTCTGAGTTTTGTAATTAATGTAAATAATTAAATTTTTGTATTTTGTGAGTGACAAATTATTTTCTTTTCTGAAATGAGATGTTCAGTGTTTGTTTAAAAATGTGCTGAGTTGATTACTGCAAATGATTAATTCATTGTTGGGATTGAATTGTATGGAGAAATGAATTTTATTGGAGTTGTGGTCGAATAAAAATATTGGGAGTGTGTTTCTTTTCTAGTTTTGAAGAATTATTTTCTCAAAATACAGTCGGCTCTCTGCCGAAATTTTTATAAAAATTGCGGTAGTTTTAAATAACTAAAAATTTGATTTGTGACTTAGTGTCAATTAAAGATTTTTAATATTTGTGAAAAATTTACCCACCAGCTTAAAAATGAATGAAAATTGTTTTAAAATCCGTTGTAGTATATTTAATGGGTTACCAGTAGGCGAAGTACGGTAATTCATTAGGTGTACTACGGGATCATGTTATGCCTTACGGAGGAGTAGAATGTGACAAAATTTGAGGGTGAAATAAGTATGCACATAATCTTATTTATGTCACTTTATTTTTAATTAATTTTTGTATAACTTTGTTTCTTTAAAAATTATATAAAAATTATATTTGTAATCTGTATAAAATTTTAATAATTTTAATATCAAGAACCATGAAAAAAGCTATTAAATTGAGTAAATTATTGTTATTCAAAGTTAAGGTGTCTACATATTGCAATTTGTAGTGCACCTGAATTTCAAGGCTTATATCTCCCTCAATTCTTAATCATTTTCTGTGATTTTTGGGTTTAAAATTAAATTTAAGATATTCTCTAACTTTTCTCATTAGATTCACAAAAAAACATTTTGTAATTTGAAAGATCTTGCAATTTAAAAAAAAATAGAGCAAATCTATTACTGTTAAAAGTTCTAATTTTTGTGATTTATTTGGTAATGATTTTAGCCTCATTATTAATTTTATAATTTAATATGATATTTTATCTTGTTCTTGTAATTTTTCTCTAATTTTTATACTTGTTTAGATATTTTTAGAAATTCAAATATGAAGACACAGTGAATCTCTCATATCTAAAAATTTCATGTTGGTTTTTTTTTTAATTCAAATTTTAAATAGTATCTTGATCTAATTTTAATGATATATATGATGCGATAGAGTATTATGAAATGTTAGGATTAGGTTAGAAGATCTTCAGCATTTTTATAGTTTTGACCCATTATATAAAGGATTAAATTTTTAATTATAATGTTTATTTTATTTTAAAAATAAATTAGTAAGTGACTTTAAGATAAGTAATAAAAAGAGTAATTGTGTTGAGCTTAATGAGAGTAAAACAATAATTAACTTGTCATACTAGAAGAGAAGACACTTCTTTAAGGGTAACTTAGCCTAATGACAATTGCAAAAATTAAAAGGTGTTTTATAATATGTATTAATATATAGTAATAATATAAATTTATTTGGTAATATGTAGTAATAATATAAATTTATTGGGTAAATATTAAAATCAAGTTTTTTTGTATTTTAACCCATGTAATGTTTTGTTTGTATGTAATATTCGGAAATTTGGAAATTTACCAAGTATTTAATTAAATTTAATTTATATGCCGAACATAGGTTAAAATACAACAAACTTGATTTTAATATTTTATTGAATAAATTTTTATTATTACTATATATTATATATAGAATTGTTATTTTAAAAAAAAGTTTAAATGATGCTTACTTTTAATTATAGCAATTACTATTGGAGCAAGTTACCCTTAAAGAATGGTATTCTCTTCTAATATGACAAGTTAATCACAATCTTATTCCCGTTAAACACCACCCAATTACCTTTTTGGTACTTATTTACCAATTTATTTTTAAAATAAAATAAAAATTACAATTAAAAATTTAATCACTTACAATCTAGGCTTATAATGGGCCAAAACTATATAATAGGTAAAAGTCTTGTAACTTAATCCCAAATAGGTAAAGGTCTTGTAACTTAATCCTAACTCTTTATAACACCATAATCCTAACTCTTTATAACACCATATCATATCATATACATCATTATAATTTAAAATTTGAATACAAAAACAAAATAAATAAACCAACATAAAATTTTCAGATCTAACAAATCCACTTTGTCTTTGTAAATGAATTTCTAAAAATATTTAAACAAGTATAAAAATTATAGAAAAATTATAAAGGCAAGATAAAACATCATATTAAATTATAAAATTAATAACCAGGTCAAAATTATTATCAAATAAATCACAAAAATTGGAACTTTTAACAATAATCAATTTGCACTTCTTTTTTGAAACTACAATATCTCTCAAACTAAAAATGATTTTTTTATGAATCCAATGAGAAAAGTTAGATAAGATCTTAAATTTAATTTTAGAATTAAGAATCGCAGAGAAAGATTAAGAATTGAGGGAGATACGAACCTTGAAAATTGGCAACACTGCAAATTGTGATCTACAGACACCTTAATTTTAAATAACCATAACTTACTCAATTTAACAGTTTTTTTTTCATGATTTTTAAGTCTAAAATTATCAAAATTTTATGAAGATTACAAACATAATTTTTATGCAATTTTTACAGAAATAAAAATATACAAAAATTAATTAAAAACGAAATGACATAAACAAAAATATGGTAAAGTTGTTATCATTTTTAAATTTATCACATATACATGTAAATAATGAACATATAAGGCTAATTTAAGGCATATAAACATAAAAAAATTATAGTGTGGCATGAATCTTAAACAAAAAGTATCAAAAACACTCATCTTGATTAAATCTTGAAAAACTTTTCTTAAACTAAAGAAAAAAAAAAGAAAATAAAGAGAAGGAAGAGAGAAATTTAGAGAGAACTCCAGGGGGCTAATATTTGAGTTTGTTCCTTTCATCTCCCTAGTGAGGTATTTATAAGTTTTGGGTATAGAGTTCTAGAGAGATAGGTAATCATATTCCTAGAAGGTTTAAAAGTGCAAATGAGATAGAAATAGTCATAGGGACAAATAGGAACAAATAGAGATAAAAAAAAATGTTGGGCTTTTGCTTATTTAATTAAAATCTCATACTGAGCCTTATTGGCCTTAGAGAGCCTAATTAGGTTTTTCTTTTATAAATAATTTTCCAAAATTAAATTTAGACAAAAATACATTTCATTTATATTTGTTTAATCATTTTTTTTCTTCAAAATTTTCTTCAAGAATTATGTCATGCATATAATTATTTATTTTTAACGTTCTTAAATATATCTCATAGTCATATAATTTTTTCATTATCAGATTCCTCACGGCCTCAATGCAAACGTCCACAAGATCACAAAAATAAGGGTGTTATTGAAATTTATCCTATTTATTTGTGGTTAAGTCCTAGCTATCACGACCCAATCACACGGGTCGGATTGACACTAAGATTTGGGTTGGCATAATGCTCCCGAAGCCCGTAGTAAGCCTTACTGTTCTCAAATCCATAACCAGGGCCAAAAGCTGAGGCCTAACATATACATAAAATAAAATAAAATATTATATTTTTATTCAGGTCAACCCAACCCGATAATCATAAGAAATTAAAGCTAGGGGAGCCCAGCTCAACCCTGATACCATCATTTATAAACTATTTAAATATCATAAAAAAATTTCATTTATTAATACTAAAAACTTAAATTAACATAGTTTCTGACAAGGTCAATGTTACTGCTAGCACATGCAGAGTTCTAGAATACAAATTTATGAAATAATATTACAAATAAGCAACTGTTGATAAACTTGTGAGAAAGGAAACAGGTTATTCTAAAAATGAAATCCTTCTGTAGTCTGAAAAAATAGGATGAACAGGAGTGAGCATTTGACTCATAGAGTAAGATATTGATTTTAAATACAATTTCTATAACTATCTAGGACTAATGCATCCCTAAGGATGAAATATTACATATACCAACATATTCAACCAATTCAAATAATATTCGTGTAACACCCCAAAATTTTAAAATTTTATTATTTTATGAGCATTTTTGGTATTTTAATTTTATTTAAATTTTATGATTTTTTTTGAGATTTTTCGGATTTTAAAAATCGGGTTCGATTTTTCGAAAATATAAACTTTGATGATTTTTAAAAATTAATTTAAAGATCACGTGGCAAAACTAAAAATATATTTGGAATCTATGAATTTTTCTGAGTTTTCTGGAATTTTTTCAGAATTTTTGGACCTAGTTTTCGGTCCCGAGGCAGAGTAAAAAATTCAAAAATTTTGTATCCTAAATCGAACCGGTCGAATCGAACCGGACCGGATCGGACCGGTCGAATCGGACCGGCCTTTTCTTTTTCTTCCTTCTTCTTCTCGCGCGCGTCCGACCTCCTCCCCTTCTCTCTCTCTTTTCTCTCTCCTCCCTCCTCCCCTTGCCGCGCCGCCACCTCCCCTGCCTCCCCACCTCGCCGGCGCGCAGCCTCAGCCCTCCCCCACGGCCGGCCGCCTCCTAGAACGCCGGAAAATGGCTCCAGAAGCGACGCGCAGCGTGCGCGCGATCGTTCACCTTCCCGGCCAAAATCCGGCCGATCCGGCCACCAATCGGACCGGGTCTTGTGTCTAAACTCATCTACTCGTCGAGAGCTTTCCATAGACACTAAGAACACCGAAATCCATTGAGCGGTTTGTCCAATTTTTGCCCGGGAAGTTTTAGCCCATTTTGACTTTCGGGCTAGATTTTCACAAACCGTGAATCCCACGAGAAAACCGAGAGTACCAAAGCGCTCCACTCGTCGAGAGCTTCGCGGCGACATAAATTTTGAATTTTTTCGACACCGTTTTTCGGTGGGTCCCATGGAACTTCGCAGTGTCTTTCCGAGCATTAAATGAGCTTAGAAAATTCTGAAAAATTTATGCACTAACCCCCATGTTGTGGGCTTCGTGTAAGTATCCTCAATTCGCGGAAATTCGACAGTTGACCGGGTCTGTGAATTTCCGGCCAAACAGACCCGTTACCGAAAAAGTCTCCGAATTGGACCGAGGTTTTGGCTACCCCCCCATTGTCAAACGTCCCGAGCGCGTTCCCGAAGTCAGAATCGGCAAAGGTAAACCTGAACCTTGCTTTTTCATAATTTTCTAGTGCTTAAATAGGATTAAAAAATTCATAAAATATTCGTGGTAGCTCAAAAAATTATGATTCTTTTTGCAATAGCCTAGTAATATTGCTTAGGACTGCGGGGAAAAGTTTTAGAATTTTTAGAGCTTGTTTGGGTAGTTTTTGCAAAAATGATCAATTATAAGGACTAAATTGAAATTCTACATATTGTGATGGATGACTGATTTGATGGGCCCAGGAGGGGCTATGTGATGTGATTGAGTTGTGGATATATGGATTGTGAATATAGAAGTGTGTTTTGAGCCATTTTGCAGGTTGGGTAGGTCCTAGGTATAGGGAGACTCACTGGATTTTCGCACGACTTAGGACGATTTGGTCTTTTCTTGATTGTATTGAGTCATTTGTATTAAATAATTGTAATGTAATTGTCAGTGAGCCGATGCCTTTCTTCCTCCGCCCACCCACAAAGAATCGTTGTCAAGTCTGTGAGTAAAATATTAATTTCACTATTATTATATGTTCAAGCATGCCCATGCATCACTTATATGCATATATCTATGTAGATAAACTTTAGGCACGATTTATGTTGCATTCATAACTGTGAAAGTACCATGTATGTTGCTGTGGTAATTTGGAGCGCAGCGTGCGTTGGCGTGTGTGTGATGGTGTGGACTATGGATAGGACGGGTAGTCACGCTTGAGATCTTTCTGGGACCCGATCCTTCTGGGGTAGTCACGGCTTGAGTTCTTCGCTGGGACCCCCGATTTGGTTTATTAAGCGAAAGTCCGGCTTGAGTTCTTCGCTGGCACCAGGTTGGATTTAAGAGAGCTGTATAGAGGATCAGCTCCCATATATTATGATTGATATCACTGGGTGTGTGAGTGCTCCAAATTACCTTTATGATGTTATGATGTGAAAATGTTGTTGATGTTGCATTTCACTCTACAGGGTGCATTAGTTTTAGATAGTTATAGAGATTATGGTTAAAATTGATATTTTACTCTCTGAGTCGAACGCTCACTCCTGTTCAATATTTTTTTCAGGCCACAGGAGGATATTTTTGAGATTAACCTGCTTTCTTCCTCGCAGGTCGATTATTAACGTTTGTATAAACTTGTTAAATCTTAGAATTTCTGCATGTGTTAGAAATATTTATTTGATATGGGTCTGTAAATTAAATTATTATTTTGGACTTGTAAACTTAATATTCTATGCATGTTTGCTGGATTGGATGAGGGAGCTGAGCTCCCATTTATTTTTGTGCTGATGAGTATGTGGAGGGTGAGCTGAGCTCCCCAATTGAGTATTTACTGTGTTTACAGGTCGGGTGAGTAAAAAACTCCCTGTTAGTAGGTCCATTTTATGGCCGGACTCTGTCCGGTTGATTTCTAGAAATTGGGCCCAAATGGGCCTTAGAGTTGGGTTAAGTGAATAGTTAGGCTTACTACGGGCCTCGGGGGCTTTAGGCTGGCCCAGGTCCTAGTGCCGGTCCGGCCCATAGGTTGGGTCGTGAAAAATGTGGTATCAGAGCTTAGGCTCCAGATTGTTAGGGAATGTTTATCTAAAGTGTTGGGAAGAGTCTACTAGGAGTCACATGCGGAAAAATAGGGTCCACATTCGTCTTGCATTGTCATCTTTGCTTCTAGTTTCTACTTCATATATTGTGTGTAAATATGAGTCTATAGAGCTAGGTAATGAGTAATTTTGAATTTTGTGGGCTAATGCTGCTGAATTTCAGGAAAATGCGTAGAAGTAGGAGAGCTGCCACTGCACCAGAACCAGATGTGCCTGACGAGGTGTCAGCACAAGATGAGGCGCCTGCCCCGAGGAGGCGGGGTAGGAGGCCTAGAGCTGCTCAAGTAGAAGAGCAGCTGCCAACAGTTCAGGATCAGTCTTTCATGGCACTGGGTCCCATGGACCCCATGGCAGCTACTCTAGCTGGGTTGCAGAGGACCATCGATATGATGGCGCAGTATATGGTCCACCCTTCATAGCAGCAGCAGTCCACCGCACCAAGAGGGGAACCTTACAAACAGATAATCAATTTTAAGAAGTTGGTGCCTGGTACTTATGATGTGTCAGATGATGCATATCGATTTTTGGATTCCTGACAGCAGAAAGCAGTGCGATTGGTGATAGAAGACTTATAGAGTGTATGCAGCATGTCATGGGGCCTATGCCTAGACAATAGATGAATGACTACATATTACCTCGAATGGAGGGTTTGTTGTGGACTCAGTTTGTGGAACTGTTCATCAATCGGTTTGTGCCAGAAAGCTTCAGAGATCAGAAGCAGTGGGCCTTTGAGGCCTTAAGACAGAATGGCAGGTCTGTAGATGAGTATGCTACAGAATTTCTATAACTGAGCAGGTATGCCCCTACAGCAGTAGCTACAGAAACTATGAAGGTGAAGAGATTCCTAAAGGAGCTGGACAGGAGGCATGCAAACCTGGCCATGATGTCTGATCAGTCTTTTGATATGGTAGTTGATCGAGCCAGACAGATAGAGATTAGCTATGCTGTGGATGACAGCGGAAGGGCAAAGAAAAACAGAGCAGAGGGTTCTTCAGGTGCTCCCCATATGGGTGCTCCAGATAGTGGTGGCCAGAGTAATTTCAGAGGAAGAAGTAGGAACAAGAAGAGTGGTTTTAGATACAAATCCCGAGGGTTCAGACCAGGGTACGGATCCAGCAGTGGTCACAGTTCAGGGTACAGCAGTTCTGGGTCTGGTTCAGGATCCTCCTTGGCACCTTGTGCACAGTGTGGAAGAGGACATTCAGGACCTTGTATGATGGGTTTAGGAGTATGCTTCAGGTGTGGCCAACCAGGTCACTTTGCTAGGGAATGCCCCGTGTTCAGTGAGCCACAGATGGGGTCACAGGGTTCTATTGCAAATGTTCCTCGCCAGTTGTATCCGGGTGCTTCCAGCATGGCAGGCAGTCAGTTCAGTGGCCAACAGGGCCGAGGATAAGGGGGACGTAGATTTGGAGGCATATCAGGAGGTAGAAGTCAATATCAGGGTTCTGCCACTCAGGGTAGGGGTCAAGCTCGGGTTTTCACCCTGACCCACCAGGATACTCAAGCTTCCAATGCAGTTGTGGCAGGTATTCTACTAGTTTGTTCCTATGAGGCTCGTGTTTTAATAGATCCGGGTGCTACGCACTCATTTGTCTTCCCTGTGTTTGCCATGAGATTGGGTAGAAACCCTACAACCTTAGAATGTCCTTTGTCGGTAGCTACCCCACTTAGTGACAACATAGATGTAGATATGGTTTTTCCGGGTAGCCCAGTAGTGGTGGATGGAAGGATCCTCCCAGCAGACTTGGTTCCTCTACCAGTGATTGATTTTGATGTAATTTTGGGAATGGATTGGTTGGCAACTCATTATGCCACTTTAGACTGCAGAAACAAAAAGGTGCATTTCCACATACCTGGTGTGGAAGAGTTTAGCTTTGATGGTGACAGAAGCGTGGCTCCATATAACTTGGTGTCAGCAATTAGTGCTAGAAAAATGTTGAGGCATGGATGCCAAGGGTATTTGGCATTGGTGAGAAATACATTTGTAGAAGGTATCAACATGGAAAATGTTCATGTTGTCAGAGAATTCATGGATGTCTTCCCTGAAGAGCTTCCAGGGTTGCCACCAGAAAGGGGAATAGAGTTCTGCATTGATGTTGTTCCGGGTACAAACCCCATATCCATGCCACCTTACAGGATGGCCCCAGCAGAATTAAAAGAGTTAAAGAAGCAACTACAGGAGCTGTTGGACAAAGGTTTCATACGTCCGAGCACTTCACCCTGGGGTGCTCCTATTCTATTTGTGAGAAAGAAGGATGGGTCATTGAGGTTGTGCATTGACTATAGACAGCTGAACAAGATGACTGTGAGAGGAGTTTCCAGAAACTTAAGGAGTGTCTAAGCACCGCCCCTGTGTTGATACTACCTATGAGTGGTGAAGGATACACCGTGTACTGTGACACCTCCAGAGTTGGCCTAGGGTGTGTTTTGATGCAGAATGGAAAAGTAGTACCTTATGCTTCAAGACAGCTGAAGAGGCATGAGCAGAACTACCCCACCCATGATTTGGAAATGGCAGTTGTAGTCTTTGTACTAAAAATCTGGAGACACTACCTGTATGGTGAAGTGTGCGAGATATACACCGACCACAAGAGTTTGAAGTACATCTTCCAATAGAGGGATTTAAACTTGAGACAGAGGAGATGGATGGAGCTTTTGAAAGACTATGATTGCACCATCCAGTACCACCCTGGGAAAGCCAATGTAGTAGCAGATGCTTTGAGCAGAAAATCTTCTGGCAGTTTGGCTCACATTTCAGCAGAGAAGAGACCATTAATTCAGGAGGTACATGAGTTGATGGATCAAGGTTTAATCCTAGATCTTTCAGATGAGGGGGTATTGCTGGCTCATTTTTCAGTGAGGCCAGACTTGAGAGACAGAGTTAGAGTTTCCCAGCACATAGACCAACAATTGATGAAGATCATAGAAAGAGTACAACAAGGTGAAGGTGGTGACTTTGGATTTGCCAATGATGGCGCCCTAGTGCAAGGTTCAAGGATATGTGTGCCCGATGTGGACAATCTCAGAAATGAAATCATGCAAGAGGCACACTATACACTGTACAGTGTCCACCCAGGTTCCACTAAGATGTACCATGATGTGAAAGATAGCTACTGGTGGAATGGCATGAAGAGAGACATAGCAGACTTTGTGTCCAAGTGCTTAACTTGTCAGAAGGTGAAGTTTGAACACCAGAGATTGTCAGGGAAGCTGCAAGAGCTCCCTATCCCAGAATGGAAGTGGGAAATGATCACTATGGATTTTGTGACTGAGTTGCCTCGTACCACGCGAGGATATGATTCGATATCGGTAATTGTGGACCGTCTAACCAAATCAGCTCACTTTTTG
This sequence comes from Hevea brasiliensis, assembly GCF_030052815.1. Lineage (NCBI taxonomy): Eukaryota > Viridiplantae > Streptophyta > Magnoliopsida > Malpighiales > Euphorbiaceae > Hevea > Hevea brasiliensis. The sequence goes on from NC_079494.1 coordinate 103,257,340, forward strand.
CCTGTGAAGACTACGTATTCGGTGGCACAGTACGCCCGACTCTACATTCGAGAAATAGTCAGATTGCATGGAGTTCCAGCTTCCATAATATCTGACAGAGGGCCCCAGTTCACTTCTCGATTTTGGAGAAAGTTGCAGGAGGCACTTGGCACACAGTTGAACTTCGGTACGGCCTTCCACCCTCAGACAGACGAACAGTCCAAAAGGACAATCCAAACACTGGAAGACATGCTTTGCATGAGTGTTTTGGATTTTGGAGGTCAATGGGATGATCAGCTAGCTTTGGTGGAGTTTGCCTACAACAACAGTTACCATTCCAGCATAGGGATGGCACCCTATGACGCACTATATGGAAGAAAGTGTAGGTCTCTTCTGTGTTGGATGGAAATGGGAGAAGCGAAGGTGCATGATGTAGACCTAATGCAGTACACTTCAGAGGTAGTCCCTTTAATCAGGGAACGATTCAAAACAGCTTTCAGTAGGCAGAAGAGTTATGCAGACCCCAGATGGAGGGATGTGGAGTTTGCAGTAGGTGACTATGTATTCCTGAAGGTTTCTCCGATGAAGGGAGTCATGAGATTTGGAAAGAAGGGCAAGTTGGCACCTCGGTATATCGGACCTTTTGAGGTTACGGATAGAGTTGGAGCAGTTGCCTACCGGTTGGAGCTACCACCCAACCTTTCTCACGTTCATCCCGTATTTCACATCTCCATGCTCAGGAAATACATTCCAGATCCTTCTCATGTACTACAGCCAGATGTAATAGAGCTAAAAAAGAATTTGACATTTGAGGAGCAACCTGTAGCCATAGTGGACTATCAAGTGAGATAGCTAAGATCAAAACAGATCCCTATGATTAAGGTTTTGTGGAGGAGCCAGTCAGTGGAAGAGTGCACTTGGGAGTCAGAACGGGACATGCGTAGCAAGTACCCTTATCTGTTCAATGTATAATCATGTGCTTTATTCTGCCTTGTGTAAAATTCGAGGACGAATTTTCTGTAAGGGGGGAAGAATGTAACACCCCAAAATTTTAAAATTTTATTATTTTATTAGCATTTTTGGTATTTTAATTTTATTTAAATTATAGGATTTTTTTTGAGATTTTTTGAATTTTAAAAATCGGGTTCTATTTTCTGAAAATATAAACTTTGATGATTTTTAAAAATTAATTTAAAGACCACGTGGCAAAACTAAAAATATATTTGGAATCTACGAATTTTTCTGAGTTTTCTGGAATTTTTTTGAAATTTTTGGACCTCGTTTTCGATCCCGAGGCAGAGTAAAAAATTCAAAAATTTTGTATTCTGAATCGAACCGGCCGAATCGAATAGGACCGGATCGGACCGGTCGAATCGGACCGGCCTTTTCTTTTTCTTCCTTCTTCCTCCCGCGTGCGTCTGACCTCCTCCCCTTCTCTCTCTCTTTTCTCTCTCCTCCCTCCTCCCCTTGCCGCGCCGCCACCTACCCTGCCTCCCCACCTCACCGGCACACCGCCTCAGCCCTCCCCCACGGCTAACCGGCGCCTGGAACACCGGAAAACGGCTCCAGAAGCGACACGCAGCGCGCGCGCTACCGTTCACCTTCCCAGCCAAAATTCGGTCGATCCGGCCACCAATCGGACCGGGTCTTGTGTCTAAACTCAGCTACTCGTCGAGAGCTTTCCATAGACACTAAGAACCCCGAAATCCATTGAGCGGTTTGTCCAATTTTTGCCCGGGAAGTTTTAGCCCATTTTGACTTTCGGGCTAGATTTCTCGCAAACCGTGAATCCCACGAGAAAACCGAGAGTACTAGACCGCTCCACTCTTCGAGAGCTTCGCGGCGACATAAATTTCGAATTTTTCCGACACCGTTTTTCAGTGGGTCCCATGGAACTTCGCAGTTTCTTTCCGAGCATTAAATGAGCTTAGAAAATTCTGAAAAATTTATGTATTAACCCCCGTGTTGTGGGCTTCGTGTAGGTATCCTCAATTCGCGGAAATTCGATTGGCGTGTCCGTGAATTTCCGCCGCATGCACTGCATTCGGAAAAGTCTCCGAATTGGACCGAGGTTTTGGCTACCCCCCCATTGTCAGACGTCCCGAGCGCATTGGCTACCCGAAGTCAGAATCGGCAAAGGTAAACCTGAACCTTGCTTTTTCGTAATTTTCTAGTGCTTAAATAGGATTAAAAAATTCATAAAATATTCGTGGTAGCTCAAAAAATTATGATTCTTTTTGCAATAGCCTAGTAATATTGCTAAGGACCGCGGGGCAAAGTTTTAGAATTTTTAGAGCTTGTTTGGATAGTTTTTGCAAAAATGATTATTTATAAGGACTAAATTGAAATTTTACACATTGTGATGGATGACTGATTTGATGGGCCCAAGAGGGGCTGTGTGATGTGATTGTGTTGTGGATATATGGATTGTGAATATAGAAGTGTGTTTTGAGCCATTTTGCAGGTTGGGTAGGTCCTAGATATAGAAGAGACTCTGCCGGATTTTCGGCACGACTTAGGACGTATTTGGTCTTTTCTTGATTGTATTGAGTCATTTGTATTAAATAATTGTAATGTAATTGTCGTGAGTCGACCTTCTTCTTCCTCCGCCACACAAGAACCGTTGTCAAGTCTGTGAGTAAAATATTAATTTTAATTGTAATTTCACTATTATTATATGTTCAAGCATGCCCATGCATCACTTATATGCATATATCTATGTAGATAAACTTTAGGCACGATTTATGTTGCATTCATAACTGTGAAAGTGCCATGTATGTTGTTGTGGTAATTTAGAGCAGTGTGCGTGCGTTGGCGTGCGTGTGATGTGGTGTGGACTATGGATAGGACGGGTAGTCACGGCTTGAGATCTTTGCTGGGACCGGATCCTTCGGGGGGTAGTCACGGCTTGAGTTCTTCGCTGGGACCCCCGATTTGGTTTATTAAGCGAAAGTCCGGCTTGAGTTCTTCGCTGGCACCGGGTTGGATTTAAGAGAGCTGTATAAGGGATCAACTCTCATATATTATGATTGATATCACTGGGTGTGTGAGTGCTCCAAATTACCTTTATGATGTTATGATGTGAAAATGTTGTTGATGTTGCATTTCACTCTACAGGGTGCATTAGTTTTAGATAGTTATAGAGATTATGGTTAAAATTGATATTTTACTCTCTGAGTCGAACGCTCACTCCTGTTCAATATTTTTTTCAGGCCACAGGAGGATATTTTTGAGATTAACCTGCTTTCTTCCTCGTAGGTCGATTATTAACGTTTGTATAAACTTGTTAAATCTTAGAATTTTCGTATGTGTTAGAAATGTTTATTTGATATGGGTCTATAAACTAAATTATTATTTTGGACCTGTAAACTTAATATTCTATGCATGTTTGATGGATTGGATGAGGGAGCTGAGCTCCCATTTATTTTTATGCTGATGAGTATGTGGAGGGTGAGCTGAGCTCCCCAATTGAGTATTTATCAGCCATGTGCCTGGTGAGTCAAAAACTCCCCGTTGGTAGGTCCATTTTATGGCCGGACTCTGTTCGGTTGATTTCTAGAAATTGGGCCCAAATGGGCCTTAGAGTTGGGTTAAGTGAATAGTTAGGCTTACTACGGGCCTCGGGGGCTTTAGGCTGGCCCAGGTCCTAGTGCCGGTCCGGCCCATAGGTTGGGTCGTGACAATTCGCACAAAGAATAAATTGGAGCACTCACACACCCGTGTGTCACATCAATCAGATATATATGTGGGAGTTGATCCCCTATACAGCTCTCTTAATTTCAACCTCTGCCAGCAAGATTAACCCGAGCCAGACTTTTTCTTAATAATCTAAATGCGGGGGTTAGCGAGATCAACTCAAACTGTACTCACCTCAACCGGGCCCCAGGCGAGATTAGCTCAAGCTGATCTACCCGTCTTAATCATATCTAGTACCACACCTCACGCATGCCAACACACGCTAACAGCTCCAAATTACCCTAAGGTGACACCCATATCAATTTCATCAAATAATAATGCAACACAAAGTGTGCCTATAATAGCTCTCTCTCTCTCTCTCTCTCTCTCTCTCTATATGTATATATATATATATATATATATATATATATATATCTATATATATATATATATATATATATATACATATATAGATATATATATATATATATATATATAAGTGAATGCATGAGCATGCCTTGTATGTATAATAATATTGAAATTATAGATAAAATCAATATCTACTCACAGTACACCAGTGACTAATGTGGCTGCTAAGTGGAGAAAGATGGCTGACCTTAATCACCTAAACAATTATATCGTAAATTTATTAGTACTAATTTAAAATAAGATTTTAAAGAGATAAAAGATAGTCTAATTTATATAAAAAATCTGGCAGAGTTTCCTCTGCACCTAGGACCCACCCAACTTGCAAATAGCTCAAATCACACTTCTAATATCACAAGCTTCAAGCCCACATATTATTAACATCATATGGCCCCTCCTATGCCCTCTAAACCAGACCAAATCCATGCAATCAGACAATTTAATTATAAGGTTTAAAACTAATATTTTTCAAAAACTATCCAAACTAACTTTAAAAATTCTATAAACTTGCCTTGCTGTTCTTAAAAATAGTATAAGGCTATTGTAAGAGAAATCATAATTTTCTGACTACCCGTGAATATTTTATGAATTTTATTCTAAAATCGGTATTAGGCAAAAAAATGAACGACTTGAAGTTCGAGTTTACCTATGCCTAATTTGACACCTGGAATGCATCCGAAACATCTAAAAATGCTGGGATTGACTATAATATTTATCATGTTCTGGGATAGGCTGCAAGGGAACCGAATTTGGCCGAAAACCCAGTCCTAAAAGTCGGTGAGCTATCATCGATCCGATCACACCTAAATGAAGCCCAAAAATTATCAATAATTATCATAAAATTATTTTTAATTTTTGGGAATTGAAAAAGCCCAAAAATTTTACCAAACTATCTAGACCATTTGATGATCACCTTTTTTAAATGGGGTCCGATTGGAGCGGGGCTAGTCCCATCTCAAAGGTTTTATCGCCCTGAGTCTATCAATGGTCTCGGATCTCTGATTCGAAGGTCGAATCACCGAAAAAGTGATCAAAAAGCGGTGAAACCCATATGATTTTCTCTCATCTTTCCCTCGCCAGATCTTCTCTCTTCGGCCACCGTTGGAGGCAAGGCTAGTCGAGTCTTGAAGCTTGCTGTGCCAAGAGTTGAATGAGCCCTGCCTTACCGAAAACAACCATCATACGACATTGGAACGAAGCTGGAAGTGGCGGCCTTGCACATGCATCTCCCTTTCTCTCTCTTCTTTCCCATGGTTGTGGAAGGCTTTGTCGGCTTTCATGACAGCTGGAGGATGGCCAGTCAATGCTAGGGCTACTGAGAGAGGCGGTTGGAACCTCGGCTAGTGATGGGTGGCTTGGGTGGCGACCAGAAAATGAAGGAGAAGAAGGGGAGGAAGAAGGAGTTGAGGAGAGAGAAAGAGAATTGGTTGCCAGGGGGGAGGAACCTGCTGTTGCTGCTTTTTTTTTTTAACTTTTAATTACTCTATTGGTTCCTAAACTTTCTTAGAAATGTACAATTAGGTTCAAAACTCTTTTAGTATATTTAATTTTGATAAAAATTTAATAATAATAAAAATAATACTCCAAAGGAATTTAATTATTATTATTACTTTAATTTAATCTTAATTAACTTTAATTTTATTTTTGATAATGACAATATTACAAATAACAAATTAAAAAAAATAATAGTAGTAATAATACATGTAAAACTAACATTCATAAGGTAAAATATCATTATTATAAAAATACTAATTTAGTGCCTTGAATAAAATAGTAATAAATTATAATCAAAATTTTAAATTATTTTCTATATATATTTTTACATATATATAAAAAAAATCGGGTTGTTACATTCTTTTTTCCTTAAGAAAAATTTGTCCCTAAATTTTTAAACTAACAAGGGATATTAAAAAGAAAGACATTAAAATACCTTCTTCTTCAAACTCTTCATATGTTATAGTTCACATTCCATTGCTCTCTGACTCCACTGTAGTATCCTAGCTGTCATCGTCATTTCACAGTGAAACTCGTACCTCAAATCACTCTTCAATCTTTTTTGACATCTTTAGTACTCATTATACCTCCACTACGCTTGACTTGATATTTCATAACTTCAATTAACTTTGGTGCTTACCTCTTTTTCATTGCACCCCAATGTGTCTTTTAGTGATTTTAGTCTCCATTCCTCTGTTTCAACAATCTCTGCTCCCTAAAGACATTACTTATGTTCCTTATCCTATAGTACCCTATAAGATACTTTCTTGTAGCACCTATCATAGGCATCTTGTTTGAAATTTTTACTTGTCATATGACCTCAATGGTCACACCTATTCATCTACTCACTCCCATGATATTTCGAATTTCTAACCTACTTTGTGCCATTACTAAGGTCCTTAGACCAACTCCTATCCATCTTATGTAACTAGTCATGTAGAGCTCTATCCAAGTGCTAAGTGTACTCTACACCATCTATCAACATTGGAAAGTGAACTGGGTCTCTTCTCCTATATGACAAAAGTGTTTGTATTCTCTGACAACCCAGTTAATGCGACTTTATCATTTCCCACTCTTTCTCTAGAATGAAAGATTCTTATTATGTGATGTACTTTCTGACACATTGGCACTTAGATCGATGCTCCATTATTCCTTTAATCAATCATCTCACCATAACTTGTTTTAAATATCCTTTAGTGTGTCTCTAGCATACTTATTCCTTCTTATTCTCATCATTGTAAACCACTTTATCGAGCTTTTCTCTTATCATTTGGATCTTATCCAGTTCCTTTTCCTATTTTTGCTATTGTTGATATCTTTCCAACCTACTGTACTTATTTTTTAGCCTTTGTCCTCTCTCACCCTTATACCTTGTCCTTTAGGGATGTCCATCCCATCATTAAATTTAACCTTCTTTTTATTTCTTAGTCCTATCTTGATTATTAGTTTCATTACTTCTGGAATTCTAACCTTATGATTGGATTATACCAGTACATTCTTCACATTATATAACACTTGTAATTGATCATAGGAAGTTCTTCTTGTATCTTTTTTTCCAACTTGACCATCAGAATATTATCATTCCCTACTACCCTTTGTAGGAAATTGCTCATCATGGTTAAATAGGAGCCCTTCAAATTATAAGTTCTACCTGAACTAACATGGTTGTGGAAAATGTGTGCTATGCTATAATTCCAGATAAGATACTTAATGTGTTCATTCTCCTTAATATAACCACATATACTATCCAAGGCTCTCCAAACTTCAGCCTCAAATCTACCCATCAGCAATAATTTCATCCACTGAAACTCATCCACAAATAATACTTCCTCCAGCTTATAGTTCAGAAGGGTAGCAAGCCTTAGTAACTAATTCGATTTAACTCATATCACTAGTGTGATCGTCCTTTCATACTTACTGTCATAACTCTTATCCTTGTACTTCTCAGTGACTTGTGACTATCACTCATACATATCTTTTCTGGCTTTATCTCCTACTATTATTCTATCACTTATTTTCATTCATGTTTCCTTCTAAAGTGACCCTATTGGTCATGATGAAAATACTTACCTAACCCTTGATCGCAGACCCCATAACTGCTATCTTACCATCTCTACTCATGACCTAAGCCTATGTGCCATTTTCCACCATCTCTTTTGCTCGTCATGCCTATTTAAACCATTAGGTTTACTTCTATTTAACTTACTACTTATTAATTCACTTCTTTGCCTGATAGGGCAGTTCAGGACACCATTGCACATGCTATAACTTTTGCTTGCTCAACTAACTTTCCTTATACTGTTAGAAGTTTAAATAGATCTTATTCCATTGCTACCTACTCCATCTTGGGAACAGGAATAGACAAAGTTTGATCCATATCCTGCAACTCTGAGCTCCATGTTTTGGCTCTTGACACTGCCTGAAGTATGACCTGCTCTAAGTCCTACACTTCTGGATCTTATATCTTGACAACTATCCTCATTGATGTAATCTTATTTTGGGCTTTCTAATATTACTTTTTAGTTCATCCTATTTACTTTGCCCAGGATGACATTTCATGTACTTTATATCCCATTTTGATCTTCCTATTCTTATCCTATTCTTGACTATTTGGTTTGCTCTTTAATTCATCTCTTTTATCTACCCAAAATCAAACGTTGATGACTTTATTCCTTAGCTCCATTCTTCTTCTTGACTTGATAGCTATGCTAGATAAACTGTACTTTTTAGTGTCTCTGCTAGGTCATTTTCACTTTTATACTACTCAGAATTGGTCTTTCGACCACTCTGATTAGCACTTATACTGCCATTCGAATTTCTCTCCGGTTACATCTGAAACCAACTATCTAAATTTTTATTTCTATAATTCCTTATCTATTGATATTTTATGACTTATTCTCCCTGACTTGTAGTCGTTGTCCTTTCCTCTGCTTAACTATAAACTACCCTTCAATACCTTAGGGAGGGAATCTGTAGGGATTTTATTTTTCCTATATTCACTCAATTAGCCAAAACTTAAGATTTGTCATTCAATTCAAAGGCTCTACATCCATTATAATTTGATCACTTGTGGTTCCTACAATGGAATCTTGTACCCTCTCTAGGGTATCTAAGCAAATGACTCTCTACCACACTCTATGTCCCATTTACGACACTATTCTGTAGGTCACCATCACCAATAGTAATCTTTTATCTCTCCTAAAAGGTTAAAATCATACCTTGTGCCCCAACTTACTGTAAAAGAGGTACTACATTTGCTATCTTACCATAACTATGTTTGGCTATCTGCTCTCTTATCATACTACAAACCCCTTAAGGCATCATGTCACATGCTATAAACATCATTCCTAGCATCTGGTTTCCCTTTAGGAGATCAAAGTTGTACTCTGTGCCTTGCTACCACACAAAATAGATACTATTTTTACTAATCTTTAGGCAAAACATCCATTGTGATGTCAAAACTGTCCAAGATCCCATATCAAAAACCAAATGGTCTTGCTCTATAGGTACTACCTTTACTTTGTGACTATACTGAAATCTCTAATCTTATGGCAACTCCTAATATAACTCTAGCTCATGCTAGGGTAACCGAGTCACTAACTCTAGTTACCACCCACCTATGACCTTTCAATATTCTAGTTTTAGACCCTTAACTAGGAGTTCCCAACTCCTCTATAGATATAGAACTTTGTTTTGGCATAACTATACCAAAACAGAGATCGTCTGTAAATACTCTCATTATGGAGCATCACAGGGATGCATGCAGCTCTACAGCTTATAGCACAAATATTAAGAACATTACATAGCTACTACAGTACATCCCAACAAACTAGGTTTGCCAATCTCTTATCTCTCTTTAACCTATTGATACCACAACTTACTCTAATTGGGTTATCCACTAACGACTGTCAGTAGTAGTACCCTCGCTCCCATCTAGGGTAGCTATACTGTCATAACTCACCTTTAAGTAATCGTGCTTTGTAATAAATAGGCACATCGTTAGCCCTATACTAGCAAAAACACAACATTCCTTGGAGTACGTATTCCCATGGTAGACCTCAACACTTCTACTAACTCTAATTTACATCACTATGTACTCCACAAAAATTGAGACACCAAACTGAAGCACTCTTACACTATCTAAGGAATAATGCAGAATCTAGAAATGATGAATTATATAAGAAGACAAAATAGGATCCTATATTCCGCATGTGACCTCCTAACAAGACATTCTTTTACACTCCTAATTATACTATTTTCCATGAATTTGGAGTCTAAGCTTTAATACCAACTTTGTCATGACCCAATCTAATGAGTCAGACCGACACTAGAACGTGGGTCAGTGTAAAGCCCCCGAGGCTCGTAGTAAACCTTGCTTTTCTCAAATCCATAACTAGGGCCAAAAGCTGAGGCCCAACATGTACATAAAATAAAATAAAATATTATATTTTTATTCGGGTCAACCCAACCCGATAACCATAAGAAATTAAAACTAGAGGAGCCCAGCTCAACCCTGATACCATCATTTATAAAATATTTAAATATCATAAAAAATTTTCATTTATTAATACCAAAAACTTAAATTAGCATAGTCCCTGACAAGGTTAATGCTACTGCTAGTACATCGGAGTTCTGGATTATAAATTTAGGAAATAATATTACAAATAAGTAACTGTTGATAAACTTGCGAGAAAGGAAGCAGATTATTCTAAAAATGAAATCCCCCTATAGCTTGGAAAAATAGGGTGAACAGGAGTGAGCGTTCGTCTCATAGAGTAAAATATTGATTTTAAATACAATTTCTATAACTATCTAGGGCTAATGCATCCCTAAGGATGAAATGTAGCATATACCAACATATTCAACCAATTCAAATAATATTTGCATAAAGAATAATTTGGGACACTCACACACCCGTGTGTCACATCAATCAGATATATATGTGAGAGTTGATTCCCTATATAACTCTCTCAATTCCAACATCTGCCAGTGAGGTTAACTCGAGCTAAACTTTCTCTTAATAAGTCTGGAAATGGCGGCCTCACACATGTGTCCACCTCTCTCTCTTCTTTCCTATAGCTGTGGGAGGCTTTGTCAGCTTTAATGATGGTTAGAGGATGGCCGATCGGTGCTGGGCTTACTGTGGAGGTGATTGGAACCTCAGTTGGCGATGGGTGGCTTGGGTGGTGGCCGAAAAATGAAGGAGAAGAAGGGGAGGAAAAAGGAATCAGGGAGAGAGAAAGAGAGTTGGGGGGGACCTGCTGCTGCTGCATTTTGTTTTTTTTTTTTTTTTTTACTTTTAATTACCCTATTGGTCTCTAAACTTTCTTAGATATTTATAATTAGGTCTAAAATTCTTTTAGTATATTTAATTTTAATAAAACTTTAATAATAATAAAAATAATACTCTAAAGGAATTTAATTATTATTATTATTTTAATTTAATCTTAATTAACTATAATTTTATTTTTGATAATGACAATATTACAAATAACAAATTAAAAAAAATAATAATAGTAATAATACATGTAAAAATAACATTCATAAGGTAAAATATCATTATTATGAAAATACTAATTTAGTACCTTGAATAAAATAGTAATAGATTATAATCAAATTTTTAAAATATTTTCTATATATATTTTTACATATATATTAAAAAAAATCGGGTTGCTACACTAGCGGTCTGTGCATTGCCAAGTGATTTGTGGTCCCCTCTGTAAGCCAATGTTCTTCTGCAACGATGTTGGGGAAGATGGGTCTCTTGGTCGATAGTGCTGTGCTAGGTTTTTGGCTTTAGGGTTTTCGGTTTCTTGTTGTCTAGGCTTGGCTTGTACTGTTTTGATGGTTAGGCCTTTGGCCAATCTTTGTATGGACTAGTGCTTGGTAGAGTAGGTATTTTTATATCTAAGAGGGCTAAGGGCCTAAAGTCTTTATGATGCACGTTTTGTTTTTCTATGAATAAATGGCTTGCACTGTTAAAATAATAATAATAATAATAATAATAATAATAATAATAACCCTTTGTTTGGACTCTTATCAGTTTTATTAGGGAAATTAGGAGAAATAAACAGAAATTAAATTTCTTTTCTATTGTTTGGATTTCTTATTAAAATTGAAGAAAAATATAATTTCTCTTCTAATATAATTCATGAGTTTGTAATTTTGATATTATATGATATTAAAGGGTATATAAAGAGACTGATTGGCTACTTGTACAGGGTGTGGAATTTGGCAGCTTGATACCATGAGAGCAACGATGGGCAACTGAACATTACCCTCCAAAATCATTCGTTTCAATAGGGTAATTTGTAATTATCATCTTTGAACTTTAGGTAGTGCTTCATGTCAGGCCCTCAATTTTAATTTGTTTTAAAAAAATCATTAAAGTTTAGTTAGAGTATCACTAAAGTCCCTCTTTACTTATTTTACATGTTGTAGCAGGTTTAGGGTTTACTAAAAGTTAAAATTAACTAAATACCATTCTCTTAACACTTCTCATTCTTTTATTTTTTTAACGTATATAATTAATACTTTAAAAATATTATGAGTATAATTATTTATTTATAGAAGTATTTTTATTTTATTTATTAATTAAAAATATTTTTTAAAATTTGAATATTTTTACATAAAATATAAAAATACCATTAGAAATTTAAGATATTTTTTAAAAAATTGAATATTTTTACACAAAATATAAAAACACGATTAGAAATTTAAGGCATATGTAAACTATTGAAAGTTTAATCTTAAAAATGAAAATTTAAGTAACTAAATTTATTTATATTTCTATTTATTTAATTAAATTCATATTATTTGTTTAATTTAATTATAATGCATTGGAAAAATGAAAAATTATTTGGTTTGATTTTTAAACAAAAAATTATGGATCATGACTCGAATCACTAATGTAACACCCCAAAGTTTTAAATAATTGTTTTATATGTAAATTATAATAGATGAGACTTGGTATTCAAATCCGAAAGTTTGCAAGAAATTGAAGGTGTGCTTATGTGCTAATTTGCTTTTTACTTCTGCAATTTCACTATCAGATGCATGGTTGTAAAAGGGAGAGGAAAATAAACATTAAGCTTTAGCTTAGTAGTTGTCTTCAGAGCTATAAGATTTCAACTCCGAGTCTCAGTCAGAGCCAAATCAACCGAAAAAGAAAAGATAGGAAATAACCATCTTTATGCTTCTCAGTTGTTTTCTCCACTGTTCTTCACTTCTTGTATGCCAACGCAATATTATTTCATTTCTTTTCAGTTCTGGTATATGCTTGCGAAAACCTTAGCAGAGGAGGCAGCTTGGAAATTTGCAAAAGAGAATTCAATTGACTTTGTTACATTAAATCCAAGATATGTGATTGGTCCTCTCTTACAACCAACTCTTGATGAAACTGTGGAGATGATTCTCAACCTAGTAAACGGTATTTTTCCACAAATATTTTGGATTATAAGGATGTTTCTCTGAGAAATTATCTGATAGAAGATGTAGTAAACAAAGTAAAAACACTTACCAACTCAACTCATTTTCAATCCCAATCAATCTTGAATTGGCTATATGACTTATTTTCCTCCGTTTTACTTGATCTCTTCTGATACAATCTATTAATCTTTTGAGTACAGGAGCAAAAACATACCTTGATGCATATTATAGGTTGATTGACGTTCGAGATGTTGTTGTTGAACATGTTCAAGCCCTTGAGATTCCTCCAGCTAGTGGCAGATATTGTTTAGTTGCAGATGATCTCCACTTCTCTGAGCTTTTAAAGATCATTCATAAGCATTACCCCACACTGCAGCTTCTTGAAGAGTGAGTAATTTTTGTAATTCGGAGATTTATATGTTACACAATCCATGTAGTCTTCCCTAACACCAACTTATATCAATTGTGAGATATTTCTTTAGAACCATACTGAGCAAACAATCAAATATCAAAGAAAAGCTCCTGCAAAATCATAGTCCTAATTAGACCCAGCCAAAGACTGGTTCTGGTGTAATTTTGAGCCGGAACTATTGGATCTGCCAATCTCACATTTTGGCCCAATTTTGGTTTGAAGTAGTTTCAAGACGATTTCGATTCCACCCTAAACATTGTCAAATTATAACAAACTTTTTCTGATTTTCGGCCTATTAGTCTTTGCAACTTTGCTTACAAGATTACATCAAAGACTTTGGCCAACTGTTTGAAGCCTTCGTTGCAGGACATCATTTCCCCTATGCAATTTGCCTTTGTGCCTAATCGAAGTATCCAAGACAACATTCTGGTTGCTCACGAAGCTTTTCATAGCCTCAAATGTCGCAGGAGAGGTACGCATGGAGCTATGGCTATAAAAGTGGATATACATAAAGCTTATGATAGTGTGTAAATTGATATTTCTTGATTTCCGTTATGATTTCACACTAAATGGATCTCTTGGATAACTCAATGTATAACTAATGTTGAGTATGCTATTTCGGTGAATGGGGAGCAATCTATTTTTTTCCATCCTACGAGAGGGATTGGGCAAGGGGATCCCATATCACCCTATTTATTTTTGATGATTTTTTATGCTTTAGCAAGAATGCTTGATTGGGCTCTGTCTAGACATTAAATTATGAGTTTCCAAATTAATCGATATTGCCCAAAGCTAACTCATCTACTCTTTGCAAATGACACCATCCTGTTTGGAAGGGCTTCTTTGGAAGAAGCAAATCAACTAAAAGAACTTCTGGATGATTTTTGTATAGCTTCTGGGCAGAGAATTAACAAGCACAAATCTGATATTACCTTCAGCAGTAACACTCCTTACCATATCCAGTCCAGTATTGCAAATATGTTGCAAATTTCTAACTCTGATTCTTTATCCAAATATCTTGGCTTGCATATATCCTAGGGACGATCAAAATACAAGGCGTTATCTTTTCTGAAGGCAAGAGTGGTCAGTAAGCTTGAAGGATGGCAAACAAAATATTTATCTATGGCAGGAAGGGAAATATTAATCAAGGCTGTTATTCAAGCTATTTCATCTTATGTGATGTCAGTGTTCAAGCTACCTTCAAACCTTATAAAGAGCTTCAGTAATTAGCAGCTAAATTTTGGTGGCAACAGTCTATAGACAAGGTCAAAATTCACTGGATGAGTTGGGATAAGTTGTCCTAGAGTAAGTTTGCAAGGGGAATGGGTTTTAAAGACTTGAACTTGTTTAATGTTGCTCTTTTAGCTAAACAAGCATGGAGAGTGATCAACACCCCTCAGGCTTTATGGGTCCAAGTTTTGAAAGGCATCTATTATCCACATTCTAATTTTCTAAATGCAAGGAATTGTAAGTCTGGATCGTGGGGGTGGCGTAACCTTTTGGAAGGAAGAGAGGCTCTTAAAGCAGGGTTAAGATGGCAGATTTCTGGTCCTTCCTTTATGAATGTCTCGAGTGAACCGTGGATTCCCACATTACCTGCTTTTAAAGTTTCAAGTTCTAGGCCAAATGATAGTCCTATCATCTATATTGCTGATCTTATAGATGTGAACTCAAATCAGTGGAATCTGCATTTATTACAAACCTCATTCTCAGAGCAAGATTGGAAGGAAATTATTAAAATTCCACTGGCAGTCAATCCTCGTGAACCAAAAAGAGTTTGGCACTATACATCTAACGTGGTCCCTACTGTAAGATCCGTTTATTTCTGGTTGAAAAAATGGCATCATGAAGCATCTCGACAGTCATCCCCATCCTCTTCTAGGTTGGTAAATCCACAGTTTTGGAAAAAACTATGGTCTCTTCCATTGCCTCCAAAGGTTTGAGTTTTTCTGTGGAGAGCCTGCTCTAATGCTTTGGCAACTAAAGTGAACTTGTTTCGAAGAAAATGCTTGGATTCTCCCTTATCTTCACTTTGTGGCATGCAAGAGGAAACAGTGGAGCACTTGATATTTTTTTGTAACCATGCTAGGGCTATTTGGTTTGGTTCCAGTCTTTGATTAATTCCACAATTACAGGACTTTAGCTCTTTTACAGACTGGTGGCAGCATTTGTTTGATATTTTGTATTCTAGGGACTGCAGACAATTTATTTTGGCAGGATTGTTATGTTGGAATATTTGGAAAGCGAGGAATGCTGCTCTTTATGAATCTATTAAGCCTAATCATTTGTTCCTCATTACAAAGGCCCAGAATGCCGTTGATGAGCTGCTCTCTTTAGCTACCCAGCAACACCATTCTGAGCATATCCCTGCTGATGGTAGAAGGGCACCTTTTAAGTGGCAGCCCCCTCCTTTTCCTGTTCTGAAATGCAATGTAGATGCTTCTTTTGTGAACTATTCTGTGATAACAGGGTATGGTGTTATTGTTCGTAATCATGTGGGGCAATTTGTAGATGGTTGCGCAGCCTCTTTCACCTGTGGTTCCCCTTTAGTGGCTGAGGGAATTGCTTTGCGAGCAGCACTTCAATTTGCTATCTCTAGAAAATACAATCAGGTGATTTTTGAAGTTGATTCTTTATTTCTTGTCAATATGCTGATTTCACCCTTTACTACAATTCCGTGGAAAATTGAGGGTGTTATCCATGATATTAAGGTTTTCTGGACATCCTATTCTAACTGGTCTGTAAAACATGTTCATAGATGTGTTAATGAATGTGATAACTTGATTGCTAAAGCTGTAAGGCAAGGCTTACTGTACCCAGGATGGATTCTTAATCCTCGTGATAAGTTACCTTATGCTCTACTTAAAGATAGATTGTATATAAATCTTTTATCATGAATGAAATCTTTCTTCTTCTTCTAAAAAAAAAAAAAAAAAAAAAAAAAAAACTTTTAGATATAATTTATTTAATTTTTAATGTAAAAAAAAGCTCAAATATAAACTGTACAAATTTTAGTAAAAAAAAAAAATATGCTTTTGAGTTTGATCAGTTTGATTCAAGATTAAGGCCTACAACAAGCTCCTAACCCAAGTTCAAAACGTTCAAGGTCTTAAACCATAGACCTAAACTGGTCCGCTCCAGTACACGGGCCAAACCAGCCTAGGCCAGGTCTATTATCAATAATGTGGATAATCGGTCTCTCAATGGACTAGTGAAAGAGTAACAGCAATAATATTTGCAGCTATAATAATAATTAGATTATTCCTTTCATATGGCTTTTTCACAGTGGCGACTTCTCTGAGAATCAGATAACTAATAGTCCATTTGTTATTCAATTATTGTAGATATGCAATTATTGCAGATGTGACTACAATAATGACATGGCCTTGCTAAAGTACATCGTATCACAGGATAAGGCAAAAACTCTGGGAATCAGCTTCATTCCTCTAGAAGCGACTCTTAGAGACACATTTGAAAGCTTAAAGGAGAAGGGCTTCCTTAGCATCTGATTTAGATTGTATCTGCTACTGAAATAATGCAAAAACAAGTGAGGAAATTGAAAAAATAAATAATGGACTTTTCCATCTATGACACCAAAAAACTGATTTTCCAATATTTGCTATAAATAAAAGATGCCCGCTTTAACTTTCGTTTGTTATTTATTAAATCACTAACATGGTTTATGGCCCTAGATTCCTAATTTGCAATCTGCAAATGCCACAAACAACGATCACAAAATTACAGTGAAAATAGGCTTGCTTTCTTCTTCCACTGACCAGTCTAGACATTTTTTTCAGTTTTCTTTTATCATATTGTTCTGCCTCTGCTTAGTGTTAAGATATCATCACATCATTTGCTGTCCATTGAAAATGCCGACTGTTATGTGGTTTGACATTTCTACCATATCTTCCTCTGCTAGGTCTAGCCCATCCATAACTTTAATACCCTATCCTTGCCTCCAGAAGCTACCTTCTCGCCATCCGGACTCTAATCAACAGCATACACCTTTCCACAATAAAATCAGAATTCAAAGATCAGTTACAATCAAGTCTAACAGCGCACAGGTAATAAAGTGATAAGTCAAGTATCGCTCCTACGAGGATTTGCCATTTGAGTACCAAACTATGAATGAAGCGATTATTTAGGATAATGATTGATGAATAAATGGTAAATGTAAATGAGCAAAGTAAATTGATAAATCTAATTGGAATGGATAAAGAGTAAGCAAATAAATTCTAAATCTAGATGTAATTGAACTAAATTAATAACAGGTACTTTAAATCAAAGTCTAATTATGATAAAAATAATTCCAGAGTTGGGGGTTTATGCATAAATTAATTGAGATTTGTCTTGGGTATTTCAATTTTAAGGGAAAATAGAGTTTGAAGGTGATTGATTCTAAATTCCTTTAATATATTTTTCAAGCAAATCAAAGTGAGTTTTAAAATAACCAAATCTACTTTTGTACGATATTTGATTAATTTAAAACCCATTAAGTTTTGTAACCTATCATTAAATCCTCTTAAAACCCTAGTTTATTTCTAAATCTAGGTAATTTTAAGTTCTAATCCTTGATTATCTATCAATGATCTTCATTAGGCAAGTAGATTAGGCACACAAGGAAAGAATCAAAACTCATATTTATATAAAATATGGAAATAATCAATCCAAATCCACAAATTAATCTAAATCATATTTCCCAACTTTGAAACCTAGAGAGTTTACTCACTCGTGTTGGTATTTACAAGAGAAATTGATGGAAGAGTAAAGAAAAACATGATAAGAGGACTAAAAATAAAAAAGCCTAGGTAGAAGAACCCAAAACTCTGATTTCTGAAGCTTTCAGAGATGGTTGCAGCAGCTCATCTTCCTCAGAATTGATGGCGTCCTCCTCCCTCTCTATATTTTTAATTTTTCTTTCCTTTCATTTCTTATTGTTACCTCTTTCTTACTTCTTGTGGCAAAAAACTAGAAAATGGTGCTTTTATATGGTCCCAAAAGTTGCCCTAAAAATAGATAAGAGCCAAAAAGTGGGTAAGAAATGAGGTATAAAAATATCAGTCGTGAGAGTTATTCAGTCTGGGCGATGCAGCAGTACCGCTACCCTAAGCAACATCTTGATAATTTTGGCCTCTACATGCACTATCTGCTTAAGGTTAAGCAGACCCCCAGTAAATCTCGGCAGGTTTGGAATAAAATGAGTTTTCTGCATATTTGACTTTCAGCTTGATCTGTGTTTCACCTTAAGCACTGCCGCTTACCCTAAGCAGGATCTTAAGCAGGATCCTAAGCAAATCTTGGTAGGTTTTGGGATAAAAGCTTGAGTGTTGTCACGACCCAACCTATGGGCCGGACCGGCACTAGGACCTGAGCCAGCTTAAAGCCCCCGAGGCCCGTAGTAAGCCTAACTATTCCTCAAATCCATAACCAGGCCCACAATTTAGGCCCAATATGCATATAAAATAATTTAAATCAAACTGTTATAATTTCATTTCGGGCCAACTTAGCCCAGAAATTTTTAGAAACTAAAATCAGGGGAGCCCAGCTCAACCCTGTTACCTCATTTACAAACTGTTTAAATGCCATACAAATCTTCATTTATTAATCTTAAAAATTTAAGTTAACACAACCTCTACCAAGGTCCACACTATTTCTAACACATGCGGAGTTCTAGATTTTTAATTTATAAAAGATAGTAAAACAATTAAATAATTGACGTTAAACCTGCGAGGAAGAAAACAGGTTGCTCTGTAAAATAACTCCTCCTGTGGCCTGGAAAAAAATTTTTGAACAGGAGTGAGCGTTCGACTCAGAGAGTAAAATATCAATTTTAACCATAATCTCTATAACTATCTAAAACTAATGCAACCTGTGAAATGAAGTGCAACATCAGCAATAAATTCACATCATAGCATCAAAAAGGTAATTTGGAGCACTCACACACCCTGTAGTATCAATCATAACATATGGGAGCTGATCCCCTATACAGCTCTCTTAAATCCAACTCGGTGCCGGTAATTACTCAAGCTCGGACTTCCACTTAATAACCAAATCGAGGGTCCCAAATGAATTACTCAAGCCGTGACTACCCTCGAAGGATCGGGTCCCAATGAATTACTGCCGCGGATCGCCTGGCCCCTATCCATAGTCCACACCACATCACACGCACGCCAACGCACGCACACTGCTCCAAATTACCACAACAACATCTATGGCACATCAACAGTTATGAATGCAACATAAATCGTGCCTAGAGTTTAACTACATAAATATATGCATATAAGTGATGCATGGGCATGCTTGAACATATAATAATATCGAAATTACAATTAAAATTAATATTCTACTCACAAGACAATCGATGACTATTGTGGTCTTGGATGCGAGAAAATAGTGACCTCGATCACCTAATAATTAAATTATAAATTTATTAGTACTAAGTTAAGATAAAACTCTAAAGAGGCAATAGACCTAATTCATGCAGAAAATCAGTGAGTCTCTCCTATACCTGGGACCTACCCAACCTGCAAAAAGGCTCAAATAACACTTCTAGATTCTCAATTTTCACAATCACATCTCATCAATGTCACATGGCCCCTCCTAGGCCCTCCAAATCAGATAATACTCAAAATCTTAAAAATTACGTTTTAGTCCCTATAATTGACATTTTTCAAAAATCCACTCAAACAAGCTCTAAAAATTCTAAAATTTTGCCCCGCGGTCCTTAATAATATTATAAGGCTATTGCAAAATGAATTGTAATTTTCTAGTCACCCATGAATATTTTATTCAAGAATTTTACTCAATTCCATAAGTTTCCAACAGCTAACATATTCCTAATTCAACCCAATTAAATATTCACATATTTAAACCTCCATCCTCAAGCTTCAACCAATTATATAAAATTTAATTATCTTAATTTCAATTAATCTTATATGCCCACATGCTAAAAATATAACTAAAATCCATCCATATTTCTCAAAAATATTCTACGATCACCCAAAAATTCAACTAACACCATAGAATATCTCCAAATAATTTTACTTTCATCATATATTTTTCTTAGAATTTTTCTCCAATTTTTCTTGTTTAAGAAACACTGTATTTATGCTCCACAGACAGAGAAATAATAAAAATTGTCTTACCCGAAGTTTATCTGTGTCTCAAAAATTCCAAAAATTTATGAGGAAGCTTCTGGAAGTTGAACCATCTCCATAGCTCACGGAGCCATCACGCACCACCGCAAGACGGTGGCCGGCCGCCGGTCGCCGGCGACATTTGCCGAATCTGATCATACCACCATGTTCCTCTCCTCTTCCTCAGTCCATATGTGGTCTCGGATTGTCGATCCAACGGTCGAATCGTCGTAGATCTGACGAAGAAGCTTGAAAAACCCGAAACTTCTCTCCTCCATATCTCACTCATCCGACCTCCATTTGCTTCAAAATTGGTGTCAAAAGAAAGCTCTCGGAACAAGCTTTCCAACGCCACCGGAATCGCCTCGATCGGACGTCGGACGAAGCCGGAATCGCGCCGGAAAGCCGCTGCCCACTGTGCGCGCGTTTTCTCTCTCCTCTCCCTCTCTTGCCGCCGTTTCTGGTGGTCCTGGACGTCGCCGGAGGGTCGCCGGAGTTGTGCCGTGTTGGTGGGTGTCGCCGGCAGTGGTGGTTCGCCGGAAAAAGAAGGGAAGAGGTAGGGAGAGGTGAGAGAAAGAGAGTGAGGGAGGTGAAAAAAGGGAGGGGGGGGGTCTGCTACGTTTTTGGTTTTCAAATTTTTTTTTTTTTTTTTTTTTTATGTTGGCAGTGACAGTGGATTTCCACTGTCACACGCCAACCTCAAATCAATCTTCTTTTTTTCTGGGTTGTTACAAGTGTGCTGGATTTATGCTGTGCTTGACTTGCAGCTTGCCCCTGGCTTAAGGTTAAGCAATATGACATACCCTGAGCAACATCATAAGTAAAGTCTAAAGCAAATTTTGATCAACTTAATCTTTCAAGACTTGATTTCTTCAACTTTCCTTCACGCTTAAGGAACTCCAAATTTCTTCAAATCACTTCCTAATGCACTCATTGACCCTCAATTTGCCACAAAAACCTATTAAAAATAATAAAATTATAAAAATCAAATATAAAGTAACTAAAGTTAATAAATAAGCTAAAATAAAGCTAAAAATATAAAATATACTAAAATATAAGAGCAAAATGGATGCAAAACTACTCTAAAATGCCTATATGAAATAAGTGCAATAAATTCTCTCAAACTCAAATCTTTGCTTGTCCTCAAGCAAATTAAAAACAATTAATGCAATTGGGGTACCTTCCCTTAAATTCATGAAAACTTCTTATCCAAGCTCTCAAGCTTACCTTTAGCCACCAACAGACCATATACTCACTTTCAAAGTACAAAGAATTCAATCCTTATCAAAGTTATCACCGCTTAGCCTTAGGTCAATTATCCATATCATCAAGCCCAAACCAATCAATCACAAAGAATAATCATGCCCAAATAGACTATAGAGCAATCCATAAACTAAAATGTCTCAAATAATGATGGAAGTAAATGAATGAATGAATGATATCTCAATCCCATAGGCAATTCTTCTATTCCAATCTCCACTAATGTAGCAAAACTCATCAAAAGATCAAAAGAACTTTCAAGGGTTGTAATGGGGCTAAGGGGATAATAATATGGCTAACAAGGAAAGGATAAAGGTAACAAAATATGAGAATAATCAAATCATTAAAAGATCAAGAGACACAATCCTCTTTTTTTTTTCAAATGGGAGAGGGAACTTTATAACTATTCACTAATGCTAGCATATAATTTTGAAACTTTTGAAGGGACTACATAAATAACATTGACTTTGAATTACAATTGTCCCTTTTAATTCACCCCCAAACTCATTTCTTTGTGTACTTGGGTGGTGAATTACTTTACATACCATAATTGAATTTGCTAGTCTTTTTACTTTGGTCACTTCTCCCAACTAATTGTTATATATTTTTCTCTTCTTTTTATTTTATTTTATTTTATGTATTTATTTTTTTTAAGTGTATCTATCACTCAAAGAATTATTCTCATGGAGGGTAAGCAAGTGTTTGGGTTTATGGCTAGGCATTAATGTGAGTTCCAAAGAAATGAAAGGGATCAATGTAGGCTCAAATTGGTTTCAAAGGGAATTTTTAAAATAATGTTGGCTAAGGCTAAATATGGGTTTAAAATTCAAAGAATGTCTAGATCATTTCTTTCTCAAGTGCATGCTATAATTTCACCTTGAAAGATTTAGAAGGATTATTCTAGGATTGGTGAGACATCAAATTAGCTATTTCTTACCCTAGAATTTTCTCTAGGCATTCAAAGTCAATGCAATTAATTGGGTGGCCCTTGGCTAAGAAGATATAAACCAAGGCAAGAATCTAATAACCTTGCACCTATCCAGAACTTTCAATCCATCAAACCCTTCCAAAAGTAAGCTCAATTGCTCTTCAAAGCAATTCTCAATCCTCTAAGGACAAGGTAAAAATTTATTTTTATGATATGCATGATCCTAAAATGAATGCATAAATCAAATTAAAACTAAGTGTAATCTATATGAAAACTATATGCAGGTGTATGTGTATGAGTATAGACATATGTGTGGTATATGTATAAGTGTGTAAATTATCTATATATGAATGAATGAAATGCAATAAATGAATGAATAAAAATTTTAAAAATTTTGCAAAAATTTTGCCCTCACCCCCAAACTCAAATGAGACATTGTCCTTAATGTCTAAAATGAATACAAAGATGAGCAAAATTGTGTGAACTAATCAATTGATGAAATATATACAATTGGGAATTAGATCAATATAAGCTCAAGAATTCCAAAATTAAGCTCAAAATGATATTAACAATGAAGGTTTAGAGAGAAAAATATGAAAAAGTATCCCAAATGTATGAATTTACAATGCTTAAAAAGTTACTTAAGATGTTGCTTAACCTATTGCTTGGGGTTAAGCAAGAGTTGCATATGGTTAAGCAAGATCGTAAGCATTAAAAACATGCTAAAAATATAAAGAACGGCAAATAAGCCAGTACCTCATGATGAAATTAAACATATTTGGCTGAAAGTAAACTGTGTCACTCATCAATATCAACAAAATTAGAACTGAATGAAAGATAGAGTGCAAAAAGATGAAAAGGGGTAATGAAATAAGAGCATTTACAAAATAACTATATTCTCAATTGCAAGAGCATATGAGATAGTAAAGTGAGATAAAATAAGCTAAAGGAAATGTGTAAAGTGCAAGCACAGCCATAAAATAAAATAAACCACAACTGTTACCAAAGTTTGAAATTTAACAGAAAAATTACAAAATTAAACCCAAGACATAAACTAACACAGAAATTAAAACTAATTCTGGAGCGATATTGGATATGGGTAAGACAGGTTAGATCGACTGGAGCTTGAGTCATTGGGACCCAGGGCTTTTTGTGGATAAGTTAGGGTGAGTACGACTTTAAGTTGATCTCGCTAACCACCGCATTTGGATTATTAAAAAAAGGTCTAACTTGAGTTGATCTCACTGGTAAGTATTATATTAAGAGAGCTGTATGGGGGATCAACTCCCATATTTATATATATTGATATGACACAAGGGTATGTGTGAAGGAACGGAAGCGTGAAAAACACAAGATTATACCATTGAATTCAAAAATTTTCACCTAGGGTCACATGCACCATGCAAGATTTATTTTTATCTATTTGATTTCAATGATAAACAACATATTAAAACTCTTTTAATATGTTTTTGGATCTGTATTTGCCATTTAAGATTTTAAAATTAATCAGATTAATTTTAGAACTCTAGATTAAATCAAGAACGATTACACTAACCTCTTGATGCACTGCAGCGTGTCTGCGCCTTTGAGATTCGTCTTCAGGACACCAAATGTTGTCCCTCTAGCTTGTCCACACCAAGAACACCTATGGCAGCCCTTGAACAGCCTCTAAAGCTTTTTCTATTAATTAGAAATTCAAGTTCTGCCTTTTAAGAGATTAGAGATGTAAACAGGACACTAGAAATAATTTCTAGTGTTCTTAATTCAAGAGATTGATGGCTAATCTCTTTGAATTGATGAGAGATGAAGAGAAATAGCTGGAGAGGCTCAAAGTGGCGTGACAATTGAGAGGAGAGGCTGCTGGTTATGTTTTCTTTTCATAACCACACTTAAATAGCTAGGTTAGCACATTAAACCCTAGCCACATGTCACCTTTTGATTAGCTCTAGGTTTAAGTGACCCAATCACATTGTGCCAAGTGTCAAACCTATATTTAATCTTGATTTTAATCATCTTACATGATTAAAAAACATTTGGCAAGCATATGTGTAATCCCATGTGTCACCATCTCATGGTGCCACGTGTCACACTGTGAAATGACCAAAATGCCCTTGTGTCTTAATTTTGAGTTCTTAACCCAAAATAATTATTTTCTTCTTCTAATTAATTTATATCAAATATAAATTAATTAATTAATCTCTATTAATTAATTTCTCATCAATTAAATTCATATTTAAACACTTTAAATATAAATTTAATTTATGCTACACATCCAATAATCTAGATTTGGTTTCAAGTCATGCTAGGGACTTTGCAATTTAATTGCAAACCAAACCTATTTAATTAATCAATTAAACTCTTTAATTAATTAATTAAATCATATTTAAATAGGTGATAACTTGTGTATGTGTGTGACTTACTAGGCTCATCACTAATTGGCAATGAGACATGATATCAACTCTTAATATCATCAGAACTCTTTCTTACCATAAATGATTTCTCTAAATCATTTTATGAACCTCATAGACCATGGTTAACACCTAGCATAGCATGCCATGGCCACCCAATTAGTAATAAGAATTACCTTAAATGAACCTATAATCATATGTTACCATGCACTAGAATCTCTCTGTTACAAAATCCCAACTCAATTTGAGTCATGGTTTATGTCAAACTCCATTTGCTATGAATATTATGTTCTCTTTTAATTCCAGTTCTTGATTAAAAGATTTTCTCATCGAAACTCTTTTACGAATAAATCTATCTGTCTGGCCAGAACTTGAAACATCAAGAACAATTAAATGAACATAGGATTTTATCTCTATTTACTTAGAGGCAGATTCCATCTTGATCAACACCTACCTCCATATATAACTAGTAGGAGCCAACACATGCCCATATACCCATACACAGTACAAGTATGAAAGCAGATCAAACTCAAACTACCTATATACAAGATAATCGTGCTATCTCGTGTCTAAAGATTATATGCATCGATATGATTTATGACAAAACATTGACAAGAGTAAACTCCATGTGCTTGTCATAAGTGTCACCGGTTCGCCTACTTATCATTTATAAGTGCCTATCATGTTTGTTATATGGCATGAGACTCACCATTCCATCTTATTTATATCTCATATAAATAACTTGGGAACAAACATGAATACAATCTTTCTGGATAAGTCATGTCCTTATTATGAAGTATCCTCGATTGTGAACCTATTTATGATACTTTGTGCTAGAAATATTGTCACTCATATTCTTAACAACTTAAGAATAATATTTCTAACAAAATATCAATGGACCTTTTCTATTACACATAAATATATTATGTAAACGGAAAAGTGGAAATGCCTTTTATTAATAAAATTATGTACAAGATACATACTAAATGATATGCTCTAGGGCATACTACTAACAATCTCCCACTAGCACTAGAGTCATTCATTACAATACCTTAGACCCATCTTCTCAAGATGTCAGTCTAACTGAGCTTGTGACAAAGGCTTAGTGCATGGATCAGCTGAATTTTTTCAGCTGATGTTATTTTTCTGCATGGCTATATCGCCTTTGCCCAACTATATGTCTGATAATGTGGTAGTGCCTTTCTATGTGTTTGGATTTTGGGTGAGACCTTAGTTCCTTAGCCTGTATGACTGCTCCATTGTTGTCACAGTGTAGTGGAACTGCTGACTCAATGGAAGGAACTACTGTAAGTTCTGTCACGAACTTCTTTATCCAAACAGCTTCCTCTGTAGTGGAATCTGCAGTCGTGCTCTGTTTGGAACTCTTCCAACTGACTGCACCTCCATTACAAATGAACACATATCCAGAGGTAGACTTTCTATCATCGATATCTGATTGGAAATCAGAATCAGTATAACCATCCAATTGCAAGTCTCCACCTCCATAAATCAAGAATAAATCCTTAGTTCTTCTCAAGTACTTAAGGATATTCTTGACTGCTATCCAGTGTTCTAAACCTGGATTGGATTGATACCTGCTAGTCAAACTAACAGCATATGCGATATCCGGCCTAGTACACAACATTGCATACATTAAACTTCCAATAGCCGAAGCATATGGAATCCTGGCCATCTTATCTCTTTCTTCAGGTGTCTTTGGAGACATCTCTTTAGAAAGATGGATACCATGTCTCACTGGTAACAATCCTCTCTTGGAATCAAGCATGTTAAACCTCTTTAACACATTTTCCAAGTATAGACTTTGGGATAAACCAATTATTCTTTTCGCTCTATCTCTATAGATGCGAATCCCAAGAATATAGGTTGCCTCCCCTAAGTCTTTCATGGAGAATGTATTTGACAACCATACCTTTATAGTCGTCAACATACCTGTATCATTACCCATCAACAGTATGTCATCCACATATAAGACAAGGAAAGTGATAGCACTGTCACTAACCTTCTTATATACACATGGCTCATCCTCATTTTTGATAAAACCAAAAGATTTAATGGCTTCATCAAAACGGATGTTCCAACTCCTCGAAGCTTGTTTCAACCCATAAATGGATCGCTTTAGCTTGCATACCTTGGAACCATCTTGGGATTCAAATCCCCTAGGTTGTTCCATGAAAATGTTTTCTTCAATGTATCCATTGAGAAAATGCATTTTGACATCCATCCGCCAAATCTCATAATCATAGTATGCACTATTGCTAATAAAATCCTAATTGATTTAAGCATGGCAACAAAGCAGAAAGTCTCCTCATAGTCTATTCCTTGCCTTTGGCGAAACCCTTTCGCTACTAGCCTTGCCTTATAGGTCTCTACCTTTCCATCAGAACCAATTTTCTTCTTGAAAACCCATTTGTTCCCTATAGGTACAATACCTTCAGGTGGGTCAACAAGATCCCAAACTTGATTCTTATACATGGAATCAATCTCGGATTTCATAGCATCAATCCATTTTGAAGAGTCTATATCTGATATAGCTTCTTCATAGGTAAGTGGATCATCTCCATGATCTACTTCTTCATGAGTAGACAACTCTTGTTCTTCTTCATGAAGAAAACCATATCTCACTGGTGGGTGAGATACCCTGGTTGTTCTAGGAGGAACAGCTGTAGATGTTTCATCAATGGGTATAGGTTGACTAGATGGATCTATATCCATTTGATCTGTTGGTTGGTCAGAATTCTCCAATTCTAATTCTATTTGCCTTCCTTTGCCTCCTTCTTGAACAAACTGTTGTTCAAGAAATGTGGCATCTCTACTTATCACAACCTTTTGTGAAATAGGCAAATAAAAATAATATCCAAAACTATCTTTTGGATATCCAACAAATCGACCTCTTTCTGATCTGGTCTCCAATTTATCAGTGTTCAGCTTTTTGATATAAGCTGGACAACCCCAAATCTTAACATGCTTAAGACTTGGTTTTCTTCCATGCCATATCTCATAAGGTGTGGAAGAAATTGATTTTGATGGAATCCTATTTAGAATATATAAAGCTGATTCTAATGCAAATCCCCTAAAAGAAGATTGGCATATCAGTATAGCTCATCATACTACGTACCATATCCAATAGGGTACGATTTCTCCTTTCAGATACACCATTCAGTTGTGGCGTTCCTGGAGGAGTTAGCTGAGAAACAATGCCATGCTCTCTCAATTATTCATCAAATTCAGTACTCAAATATTCACCTCCACGATCTGATCAAAGAGCTTTAATACTTTTTCCTGTTTGATTTTCTACTTCAGATTTAAATTCCTTAAACTTTTCAAAGGATTCATGTTTGTATTTCATCAAATACAAATACCCAAACCTTGATTTATCATCAGTAAAGGTAATAAAATAATGAAAGCCCCCTCTAGCCATTTCTTTAAATGGACCACATACATCACTATGTATTAGCTCCAAAATATTTTCAGCTCTTAGCCCTTGTCCAACAAAGGGTGATCTAGTCATTTTCCCGAAGGCAAGATTCACAAGTTGGAGTAGGCTCAGAGCCCAATGATGATAAAATCCCCATTTTATCCAGTTTTTCAATCCTATATTCTGAAAAATTAAATAACCTTAAGTGACAAATATATTTTTAAATTTATTTGGTTTTCACCATGGAATTTCATTAATTTAGATTGCTATACTCTGGCCAGTGGAAACACTTTCTTATTGGCAATGGAAACACTTTCCTGTTGGTAATGGAAACACTTTCCTGTTGGCAGTGGAAACACTTTCTTATTGCCTTTATCAGCTTTAGTCTTCCTTTTCTGTTTAGCTATTTTCTTGGAAGGACCAGGAATCTGAGGTTTCTTTTTCTTATTGCCCTTTTTCTTGTTGGACTTTCCAGCAGAAGAAGATGCAACCAAAGCTACCTCTTTTCCTTTATTGCCTGGCATATTCTTTTGGGCAATAACCAGCATGTTGAGTAAACCAGCTAAGGTGCATTCCTGTTTAGTCATATGGAAATTTGTCACAAAATTCCCAAAAGACTCAGGAAGGGACTGAAGGATCAAATCCGTCTGTAGTTGGAAATCCATGTTGAAGTCAAGATGTTCCAACTGCTCAATCAGCCGAATCATCTTGTGGACATGATCCCCAACATTCTGTCCCTTAGACATCCTCATACGGAATAGCTGTCTAGATATCTCATACCTAGCATTCTCTTTGTGCTCACCATACAACTCTTGTAGGTGAAGGAGGATCTCACTCGCACTCTGCATGTTCTCATGTTGCTTCTGTAACTCATTACTCATGGAAGCAAGCATGTAACACTTAGTTCTCATATCATGCTCCTTCCACTTATCCAAAGTTTCATGTTCCTCTTGTGTGGCCTCTGGAGGTAAGGGACCAGGAACATTTGAATCTAGAACATATCCTATATGTTCAAGGTTCAGGACAAGTTTCAAATTTCCTAGCCAATCGCATGATTAGGTCTGTCAACTGTTGTGATCAAGTATGCTTGCAAGGATATTGGATGGTGGTGGTTGTTTTGTGCTCATTTTTATCGTAAAATTAAGCTGAGAAAATAACCAGATTAATTAGTAAATGTATCATGTAATTAACCAAAATGATTATGGTCTTTTAATCAAATTGGTCCTCCCACTAACTTAGCGAATCCTACACTTCCAAAATAGAAAACGGAAATCCTAGTTGGATGGATTTCTAGTGGGTGATTGAATTCTTATAATTCTATTGATCATCATCAGGTACATCCATTATTGGAATTACAATAAACTATAAGTGAGCAACTCCTTGCCCATCACATTTCATGTGAGGTTCAATCCTTTACCTAGCCCCTAATGCTCAAAATCTCAGGTACATCCATTATTGACTTATCTTGCATTAGTTAAGTTGATCCCATTGAGGATAATTATGCAAATAATTTTAATGTCCTCAGGTACATCCAATATTGTCCACCAAACCATTTACATATTTACAACATCTCATGCTTAACAATTATTCTTAAGAAAATCTCTTAAATTAATTGCATCTCATGCAACTATTTAAAATTTCTTAAAATAATTGCCTCAATGGAGGGCTTATGTTATAATTACTTTAATTATAGCATTTCCAACTTAATCATTTGTTTGGAAGATTTTATAGCCATCATAATTACTATTAAGGTCTCACTTTGCACATTATCCATTTAGCATGCATATATCATATAATTGCATACATTCCCATACATCTCATGTATTCATGGATAAGCAGTAAATATGGTATGATCATGGACTTTCTAAGGGATTCAATTCTGAGCCACCAAGAATTGAATCAGGGCATTCCTAGGTGCATTTCATTCATTCATTTTACAAGAGTTGCTGAAGGAGTACATAATCAACACTTGATATTGAATTCCTCCCACTGGTCCCACCAATGCTCTTGACCTCCTTGAACTTCTTGCAATCCAATATTACATTGTAATCCTTGGCATGCCAAGGCGAATTTACAAGAACTTAAATAAATGAAATTACAACCCAAAAATATTACAAACTTAATAATACATGCCCAAAATAAATTAAAATAAATTAATTAATTTACAATCCCAAAGAAACATAAAAGAAATAAATCCAATCACATTGGTCTTTTATAGTCCATGATCATCCATCATGCATATCACTATTTAACAATTAAATAAAACATACATACTTAAATTAAATTGAATATCTCATATTCAACTTAAAAATCCAGATTTGAATATGATTCAAATAAATTTAAAAATTCAGATTTGAATCTCATTCAAACAAATTTAAAAATTCAGATTTGAATCACATTCAAACAACTTCAAAAATTCATATTTGAATCATATTCAAACATTTTTTAAAAAATCAGATTTGAATCACATTCAAATATTTTTTAAAAAAATCAGATCTGAATTTTATTGAATCAATTTTAAAAAATCAGATTTAAATATGATTCAAACAACTTTAAAAATTCAGATTTGAATCACATTCAAACAACTTTTAAAATTCAGATTTGAATCACATTCAAACAATTTTTAAAATTTTGATTTGAATCATAATTTAATTGTGTGATTAAAACAACTAATTAAACACTTTAATTAGTCAAAGAATAGGCCTTAGATCATACAACAATTGCAGAATTAAAAGCCAAAAAACAATTTTTAAAATTTTGATTTGAATCATAATTTAATTGTGTGATTAAAACAACTAATTAAACACTTTAATTAGTCAAAGAATAGGCCTTAGATCATACAACAATTGCAGAATTAAAAGCCAAACCTTGAACCACCCAAGGAACCATGGTTGCCGCCACCAATGGTGGCTTCACCATGTGTGACGCCACACCTCATGATCCAAACAGCAATGAATCTCTTGATCTCATGATCAAACACACAATTAAATTATATAATGAACAATCTAAATGGCAAATATAGTGGCTCTGATACCAATTGAAAGAACGAAAGCGTGAAAAACACAAGATTATACCATTGAATTCAAAAATTTTCACCTAGGGTCACATGCAACATGCAAGATTTATTTTTATCTATTTGATTTCAATGATAAACAACATATTAAAACTCTTTTAATATGTTTTTGGATCTGTATTTGCCATTTAAGATTTTAAAATTAATCAGATTAATTTTAGAACTCTAGATTAAATTAAGAATGATTACACTAACCTCTTGATGCACTGCAGCGTGTCTGCGCCTTTGAGATTCGTCTTCAGGACACCAAATGTTGTCCCTCTAGCTTGTCCACACCAAGAACACCTATGGCAGCCCCTTGAACAGCCTCTAAAGCTTTTTCTATTAATTAGAAATTCAAGTTCTGCCTTTTAAGAGATTAGAGATGTAAACAGGACACTAGAAACAATTTCTAGTGTTCTTAATTCAAGAGATTGATGGCTAATCTCTTTGAATTGATGAGAGATGAAGAGAAATAGCTGGAGAGGCTCAAAGTGGCGTGACAATTGAGAGGAGAGGCTGCTGGTTATGTTTTCTTTTCATAACCACACTTAAATAGCTAGGTTAACACATTAAACCCTAGCCACATGTCACCTTTTGATTAGCTCTAGGTTTAAGTGACCCAATCACATTGTGCCAAGTGTCAAACCTATATTTAATCTTGATTTTAATCATCTTACATGATTAAAAAACATTTGGCAAGCATATGTGTAATCCCATGTGTCACCATCTCATGGTGCCACGTGTCACACTGTGAAATGACCAAAATGCCCTTGTGTCTTAATTTTGAGTTCTTAACCCAAAATAATTATTTTCTTCTTCTAATTAATTTATATCAAATATAAATTAATTAATTAATCTCTATTAATTAATTTCTCATCAATTAAATTCATATTTAAACACTTTAAATATAAATTTAATTTATGCTACATCCAATAATCTAGATTTGGTTTCAAGTCATGCTAGGGACTTTGCAATTTAATTGCAAACCAAACCTATTTAATTAATCAATTAAACTCTTTAATTAATTAATTAAATCATATTTAAATAGGTGATAACTTGTGTATGTGTGTGACTTACTAGGCTCATCACTAATTGGCAATGAGACATGATATCAACTCTTAATATCATCAGAACTCTTTCTTACCATAAATGATTTCTCTAAATCATTTTATGAACCTCATAGACCATGGTTAACACCTAGCATAGCATGCCATGGCCACCCAATTAGTAATAAGAATTACCTTAAATGAACCTATAATCATATGTTACCATGCACTAGAATCTCTCTGTTACAAAATCCCAACTCAAGCCGAGTCATGGTTTATGTCAAACTCCATTTGCTATGAATATTATGTTCTCTTTTAATTCCAGTTCTTGATTAAAAAGATTTTTCTCATCAGAAACTCTTTTCTGAATAAATCTATCTGTCCTGGCCAGGAACTTGAAACATCAAGAACAATTAAATGAACATAGGATTTTATCTCTATTTACTTAGAAGAACAGATTCCATCTTGATCAACACCTACCTCCATATATAACTAGTAGGAGCCAACACATGCCCATATACCCATACAGTACAAGTATGAAAGCGATCAAACTCAAACTACCTATATACAAGATAACTGTGCTATCTCAGGTCTAAAGATTATATACACTGATATGATTTATGACAAAACATTGACAAGAGTAAACTCCATGTGCTTGTCATAAGTGTCACTGGTTCGGCCTACTTATCATTTATAAGTGCCTATCATGTTTGTTATATGGCATGAGACTCACCATTCCATCTTATTTATATCTCATATAAATAACTTGGGAACAAACATGAATACAATCTTTCTGGATAAGTCATGTCCTTATTATGAAGTATCCTCGATTGTGAACCTATTTATGATACTTTGTGCTAGAAATATTGTCACTCATATTCTTAACAACTTAAGAATAATATTTCTAACAAAATATCAATTGACCTTTTCTATTACACATAAATATATTATGTAAACGGAAAAGTGGAAATGTCTTTTATTAATAAAATTATGTACAAGATACATACTAAATGATATGCTCTAGGGCATACTACTAACAATGTGAGTGCTCCAAATTATCTTTTTTGTGAATATTATTTGAATTTAGTTAAAATATGTTTGTATATATTGCATTTCATACTTAGGAATGCATCAGCGTTAGATAGTTATAGAAATTGTATTTAAAATCAATATCTCACATTATGAGTCGAATGCTCACCTTGTTCAACTATTTTTCCCAGGTGATAAAAGAGCTCTTTGAGATTAACATGCTTTCTTCCTCGCAGGTTACTAACAACAGATTTGTTATGTTATTATTTCCTTATTTATATTATAGAAACTCCGCATGTACCAGGGGTATGTTAAATTTTTCTGAGATTGTAATAACTAATTTAGTTGGGTGTTGTACGAATTTATTATGTGATTGTGTTTGAATGAGAGAGCTGAGCTCCCATTTGATAATTTAAATTGCTGAGAATTATGAGGGTGAGCTGAGCTCTTGTGTTGTGATGACAGGTCGAGTGAGTTATTGCTCCCCGTTAAGTAGTCCAATTTATGGCCGGATTCTGTTCAGTTGTTTTCTTAAAATTGGACTACAATGATTGGGCTAGAATTAGTTAGGCTTACTATGGACTTTGAGGGCCTTATGCTAACCTAAGTCTTAATATCGATCCGGCTCAGAATTTGGGTTGTATCAACTAGATTCAATTCAGATCTTTGCTTTTAATAATTTTTTATTGTATGGGAACAAGCTGATTGATAGAGGTGAGTTTTGACTCGATTATCATATGTGATGATCAGATTAGGACAAGGAAGCTCGCAATTTCCCGATTCTCTCTCCTAGCAAAAATTAACAAGCCTACTATCACCTTCTATTGTTGACAGGGGTCTCTAAGGCTGCCAATATGAACTAAGGTGGGCAAAGGGTCTCGTCGAAGCACAAGTAGTCGACAGTGAAGAGTGGATCTATGTCAAAGAAGAGAGGAAGGGCGAGGGAAAAGAGAAGTGTCGAGGGAAGGAGTGTTTCAGAGGAAAAAGTTTTGGCCCATTTTTTTCCCACAAAAATTATAATATAATGTTATATTAAAATATATAATACTAAAATAATAATAAATTAATAATAATAACAAAAACAACAAAATATAAATTAAAATTATTACATATTAAAGCTAAAGTAAAGAGAAGGAGACCCTCTCTTTATATAGTATTCTTATTTAATTTTTTTAAATTTTTATTTTTTTTATTTTTCTATATTTTGGATGGACCAATTAATTAATATTTTTTAAATTTAAAAATTAGTATTTTTATATAATTAATAATCATGATTATAAGATTGAAAATATAACTATTTTAATTATATTTATTGTATATTATTATTTATTATAAATTTAAAATTAATATTTTTACATAATTATTAATTAAGATATTGGATCAAAGATTTTTTTTTAATTTAAAAATTAATATTCATTTATAATTACAACTTTAAAAATCCAACCATATTTAATTATATAATTGAATATTAAAAGCTTATTATATATTACTGTTTTTCTATCTTGTGATTTTTAATATTTAAAATTTTATAAATTATTGCATTCTTTTATTTTTAGGAGTTTTTATTTTTATTTTTCTATATTTTGATTGAATAAATTAAGGATTTTTTTATAAAATAATAAAATTGAGAAACTGATATAAAAGGCATTTTAAAATTCAGATATATATATATATTTAAATTTGTTCTAATACAATTAAAATTTTTCTTAATTTATCTGTATTTATGTTAAATTTAATTATCATTACTCTAGTATTATATAAATTCATTTAATTTTGTATCTTTCGATTAATAATTTATATATTTTACGGAACATAAAAAATAAAGAAAAAATATCCAAGTACAATAAATATTAGTGTATTTTATTAATTCAAAATTTATTATATTATGAATAAATAAAATATATATAGAAAAAATAAAAATAAAAAAATTGCAACTATTTTTATAAAAAATGACTTAAATTTAATTATACGATAATTAAACTGTTGATATATCTTTTTAAATAATAGACATATTTCTTTATTTAAATTACAATCATACTCCATTTGTCCCATAAAAATAGCCTTACTTTTTTTTATTTATTCTAAATTATAATTTTTTTAAGTAAATTTTTTTAGT
The DNA here is from genome assembly GCF_030052815.1 of Hevea brasiliensis. Lineage (NCBI taxonomy): Eukaryota > Viridiplantae > Streptophyta > Magnoliopsida > Malpighiales > Euphorbiaceae > Hevea > Hevea brasiliensis. Next base: position 103,293,168 of record NC_079494.1, read on the forward strand.
TTTTAATATTTTATTTTAAAAATAATTTAATACTATGGGTTATTTAATTTTTTTTTAATAGAATAGTATGAGTGAATGGTCCCAAGCCCGGAAAAAAGGAGGAGGGTTGCAGTAGGTGACAACCAGCGTAAAAATTTCGTCACACCCTATGATATGGATTCAAATGATATAAACGTTGGGGCTTCCTCTACTAATGACGCGCTACATCGGAGCCCGGGTGTAGTGATAAATATGCAAGGGTGTAGGGCGTTCACCAAAAGCGACATGCCATGCCGGCGCCCGGGTGTGGTGTTAAGTGAGCAAGGGTTCCCACATCATGGACGGGTGTGGGTAAAGAAGTTAGTCCATAGGACAGATAGTAGAACAAATAGTGAAACAGAACACAAGATAGACGTAGAAAACAATAGAAGATATTATAGAAGGAGACCAATTAGGAAGGAGCAGGATAGGAGGAGGATCAGGGTTGGTAATTGGAATGTTGGATCACTTACAGGAAAATTAATGGAGCTTGTGGATACCTTGGAAAGGAGAAGGGTGAATATTGCTTGCATTCAGGAGACTAAATGGGTAGGAGAGAAAAGTAAGAAAGTGGGTAATTCAGGGTACAAACTGTGGTTTACCGGTGTAACACCCCTGATTTTTTATATATTATTATTGGGCTTTGTGTAGGTATCCTCAATTCGTGGAAATTCGACAATTGTCCGGATCTGTAAATTTCCGGCCAGACAGACCAGCTACCGAAAAAATCTCCGAATTGGATCAAGGTTTTGGCTACCCCACCATTGTCAGGCATCCCGAGCGCGTTCCCGAAGTCGAAATCGGCAAAGGTAAACCTGAACCTTGCTTTTTCGTAATTTTCTAGTGCTTAAATAGGATTAAAAATCCATAAAATATTCGTGGTAGCTTAGAAAATTACGATTCTTTTTGCAATAGCTTAGTAATATTTCTAAGGACCGCGGGGCAGAGTTTTATAATTTTTAGAGCTTATTTGAGCAGTTTTTGAAAAAATTATCAATTATAAGGACTAAATTGAAATTTTACATATTGTGATGGATGATTGATTTGATGGGCCCAGGAGGGGCTGTGTGATATGATTGACCTGTGGATATATGGATTGTAAATATAGAAGTGTGTTTTGAGCCATTTTGCAGGTTGGGTAGGTTCTAGGTATAGGGGAGACTCTGCCGGATTTTCGGCACGACTTAGGACGTATTGGTCTTTTTCTTTGTTTGTATTGAGTCATTTATATTAAAAATTATAATGTAATTGTCAGGTGAGTCGAATGACCTTCTTCCTCCGCCACACGATGACCGTTGTCAAGTCTGTGAGTAAAATATTAATTTTAATTGTAATTTCGGTATTATTATATGTTCAGCATGCCCATGCATCACTTATATGCATATATTTATGTAGTTAAACTCTAGGCACGATTTATGTTGCATTGATAACTGTTAAAGTGCCATGAGTGTTGTTGTGGTAATTTGGAGTAGTGTGCGTGTGTTGGCGTGCGTGTGATGTGGTGTGGACTATGGATAGGACGGGTAGTCACGGCTTGAGTTCTTCGCTGGGACCCGATCCTTCGGGGGGGTAGTCATGGCTTGAGTTCTTCGCTGGGACCCCCGATTTGGTTATTAAGTGGAAGTCCGAGCTGAGTTCTTCGCTGGCACCAGGTTGGATTTAAGAGAGCTGTATAGGGGATCAGCTCCCATATATTATGATTGATGTTACAGGGTGCGTGAGTGCTCCAAATTACCTTTTTGATGTTATGATGTGAAAATGTTGTTGATGTTGCATTTCACTCTACAGGGTGCATTAGTTCTAGATAGTTATAGAGATTATGGTTAAAATTGATATTTTACTCTCTGAGTCGAACGCTCACTCCTGTTCAATATTTTTTCAGGCTACAGGAGGATTTTATTTTGGTTAACCTGCTTTTCTCCCTCGCAGGTCAATTATTACTGTTTGTATAAACTTATTAAATCTTAGAATTTCCGCATGTGTTAGAAATGTTTATTTGATTTGGGTCTGTAAACTAAATTATTATTTTGGGACCTGTAAACTTAATATGCTATGCATGTTTGATGGATTGGATGAGGGAGCTGAGCTCCCATTTATTATTATGTTGATGAGTATGTGGAGGGTGAGCTGAGCTCCCAAAATGACTATATATTGTGTTTACAGGTCGGGTGAGTCAAAAACTCCCCGTTGGAAAGTCCATTTTTATGGCCGGACTCTGTCCGTTTGTTTTCTTGAAATTGGGCCCAAATGGGCCTTAGAATTGGGTAAATGAACAGTTAAGGCTTACTACGGGCCTCGGGGGCTTTAGGCTGGCCCAGGTCCTAGTGCCGGTCCGGCCCATAGGTTGGGTCGTAACAACCGGAAAGGAGAGAAACAAGAACGGAGTGAGTATAATCATAGACAGAATATTGAAAGACGCAGTAGTAGCTGTGAAAAGAGTAGGAGATAGAATTATACTAGTAAAGCTAGTACTAGAAGGAGAAACAATAAATATAGTTAGTGCTTATGCCCCACAAATAGGACTAGACAGTGAGAGTAAACAAAGGTTTTGGGAAGATATGGATGATTTAATGCAAAGCATACCGAATGAAGAGAATGTTTTCATTGGTGGAGATTTGAATGGACATGTAGGAAGTGATAGACAAGGTTATGAGAATGTTCATGGAGGTTTTGGTTTTGGCAGTCGAAATGAGGAGAGAAAAAGCATCCTGGATTTTGCTATGGCATACGACCTAATACTAGCAAATACCTACTTTATAAAAAGAGAGTCACATTTAGTGACTTTCAAAAGTGGGCAACATAGAATCCAAATCGACTTCCTCTTAACCAGGAAGACAAATAGAGCTCTATGCAAGGATTGCAAGGTCATTCCAGGAGAGGCTTTAACAAGTCAACATAGGTTGGTGGTCTTGGATGTCAAGTTTAGGAACAATTCAAGTAAGGTCAGAAGAAATAGTGTAGCTCGAACAAAGTGGTGGGAGTTCAAAGGAGTAAAGCAAGTGAAGTTCAAAAATGAGCTTCTCGAGTCCAAAGTATGGAAGCCAATGATATGTGGATACAGATGGCATCAAAGATTAGAGAAGTAGCTAGAAAAGTACTTGGAGAGTCTAAAAGACATGGACCACCCTCAAAAGAGAGATGGTGGTGGAATGAGGAAGTACAAAAGGCAGTGAAGAGAAAAAGGGAATGGTATAAGAAATTACCTAAATGTGATAATAATGAGGCATATGAACAATACAAGATAGCAAAGAAAAAGGCAAAAAAGGTAGTTAGTCAAGCAAGAGCACAGGACTTTGAAAAGTTATATGAGAAACTTGGAACTAAATTGGAACTAAAGAAGGGGAGAAAGATATTTATAGATTAGCAAGGAGTAGAGAAAGGAAATGTCAAGATCTCAATCAAGTTAGGTGCATTAAGGATAAAGAAGGAAAAGTGTTGGTGAAAGATGAGGACATTAAAGAAAGATGGAGAAATTATTTTAATGATCTTTTAATAATAGTCAAAATGGTAATAGCGTGAATATAGATTATAGAACAATAGAAAAGAATGTAAATTATACTAGAAGGATTCGATCTTTAGAAGTAAATGAAGCACTTAAGAGAATGAAAGTGGGTAAAGCCTGTGGACCCGATGAAATACCAATTGAAGTGTGGAAGTATTTGGGAGATATGGGAGTGGCATGGTTAACTAAATTATTTAATAAGATTCTAAACTCAAAGAAAATGCCTGATGAATGGAGAAAGAGTATTTTAGTACCTATTTTTAAAAATAAGAGAGACATACAGAGTTGCTCAAACTATAGGCGAATTAAACTCATGAGCCATACTATGAAGTTATGGGAGAGAGTTGTGGAGCATCGACTACGTCATGATACTTCTATCTCTCTCAATCAATTTGGTTTCATGCCCGGTCGTTCAACTATGGAAGCGATCTTTCTCATTAGAAGCTTGATGGAGAAATATAGAGATGTGAAGAAAGATCTACACATAGTTTTTATTGATTTGGAGAAGGCTTATGATAGTGTTCCAAGAGAGGTCTTATGGAATGTGTTAGAACAAAAGAGGGTATCTATTAGGTACATACAAGTATTGAAAGATATGTATGAAGGAGCAACTACTATTGTGCGCACAGTGGGAGGGGACACAAGAGATTTTCTGATCTCAATTAGATTACACCAAGGATCAGCCATAAGCCCTTACCTTTTTACATTAGTTTTAGATGAACTGACGAAACATATACAAGAGAATATTCCTTAGTGCATGACCTTTTAAATTTTAATAATTAATCCTGAATTGATAGCCATTAAGAAAATAGTTATTGAAAATACGCAAAAGTTATTTTAATATTTAAAATTCATTAACTAATAAAATTTAAAATTTAAATTATATGTATTGCGGTTATAAAAATTAATTAAAGAATAATTAGGAATGGTAATGCATGAGTATTTTTTAATATTTAATTTGATAGTTTTTGAATATATAATTAAGCTTGAATAATTTAGGATAAATTTTAATTTAAATCAGTAAATTTAATCATAATAATATAATACCCTTATGTGGATTAAGAAGAAAACATATTTTTGCACAAATTGATAAATTTTTTAAATTAATTGTGTTTTTATAAAAAAAAAAACACAAAAAATTTAAATTAAAAGTTGATGGAAATAGAAATTTCAATCCACCAGCAAAGCTCTTTAGCGGGAAATAATCAATCATTGAACTCTGATATTTCAATGGCCCCAGCCTTTCCTCCTCTCATCTCTTTCCTCTCCAGAGAGAAAAATTGAAAATTAGGGCTATTCATCAATGGAAGGCAGTGAAAGCGAGGCGGTTTTCGAATCGCTGAATCTAAAACCCCGAGTTCTCGTCAACGAAATCCTTAACACCGTCGAGAATTTGTTCGATGACGCTTTCGATTTCTATCATCAGTAAGTCTGGCGTTTCACATTTCCCTACCCTGGGTGCATATTTTGCTTTTTTTTTTGTGCCCCTCTTTTCCTATCGGTATAGAATTATCTCAGTCTCTTTTTGTAATTTTTGTGAATGCTTGTTGTTGCAGAGAAGCTTCGACCCTTTTGAAAACCGAAGGCACTGATAGATCTCAACATATAAACCAGGTAAACTAATTTTGTTCTTTCTATTTCTCAAATATAATCTAAGGCAAGCCTTCAAATTTGTTTCAATTCAATTTGTTTTTCTTTTAATTCTTTCTAGCCCCCTTTCTCCCCTTGGAGTCTAGTCTGGTAGTTAGTAAAGCCATACTTCCAAATCCTTATCTGGGTTCTCATTTTAAGTAAAATAACGAAATGGGTATAGATTTAAATTTACAAGGATCATCAATCAAGTTAAAATTTAACGTCAAGCGTTTGCCCAGCTGCTAATTGTTTTTTATTTTTTTTTATTTTTTTGGGGCATTTCTTACATTGCTAGTACTATTTGCAAGATGCCATTATTAATTCTTCCTGTTGGGTGCTAACTCCCTGGTGCTTCTGATTTTTCGTTGTTTTTAGGGTATTGATCATATTCGCAATGTAATACTATCAAATATGGGAAGAAGATTGGGTATGTGGCAGGAATACTGTCTTCGCCACTGTTTTGCAGTGCCTCAAGGTTTCTCTTTACCAAAAAGTGTATGTTCTCTCTGTTAGATGTTTGGTTTCTCTTCATGCAATTTTGCTTTACTTTGTCACATGTATTTGTTAACTACTACTCATTTTCTTCTTTCATATTTAATATTTTTTTTTCCTTTTAACTATTTTTTGATTGATTACTTAGATTGTATTACCAACTATTTTTATTCATTGGAGATTGTGCTACCACATTTTGTTTATCAGATTGTGGTGATTGCAACTTTGCTAATCGTTAGCAAGTGCAATTTTATCTTCTCATGCAATAGTTTTTAGTGTGAGTAATATCTTTCTCCATTGTTTCTATTTGCAAGATTAATCAGTTTTGTCATCTTTTCTTTAGGTCAAGTATTATAATTCAATTAATTTCTAGGAAGTTAAGTTTCATTTGAGATCACATCAATTTTGTAGCGGTTGCTGATAAATACCTTTTGCACATGAACATCTAGAAGCTGATGCTTAATTAATGTCATTGGCAGGTAGACAGCAGATGCATGCTTTCATACAAGTGATATTTTAAGCTGGTCAATATGGATTATGCCGTTATGGATGTAGAATTTTAGTGGAATTAAAATGATTTCCCATTTGATCTACTGTTGTCCTTGAGAGATAATGGTGATGGTAATTATGCACATTTTCAAGTAGAGGAATAAGAAAATGTTGCCTTCATGTTAATTGAAAAAGCAAATTGATGCAAGGTCCCTTTGAATAGGTTTAAGGGGAAAGACTTTTGTAAACTTTTCAGAAGTTTCAGTTGGAAGAAGCTTCTGATGAAGAATGAAGAAATATGAGAGGACGTGTATAGTTTGTCATGAGCTTTTTCTTGACATGTTTGATTTGATGACTTATTTTAATTTATGTTGCCAGATTTTGCATGTATAATGATGCTACATTATCTGCATTTTGTGTGTTTTGAATTATAATGGTATTTGCAAAGCACTATAAAAATGTTCAACAATTAGAGACTAGTGGAAATGACAAAAGAAAGGGCATAACTACATAGAAAAGGGAATACGTATATTTAAACAATCTAATATATAGGAAATTAGAGGTGCTATTCGTCCGTTTATGTGGCAAATCATTTATAATGTGAAATCTCGTCCACATTCATAAATTTTTCCTATTGTATTTTTTGTGGTAGCGTTTGTCCTTAGAACACATAATCGCATCTTCTTGGTGATCCACAGGGAGTAATCAATTTCTGATTATACTCATGACTGACATCTTCTTTATAATTTATAATTTTTTTGGAAGGAATCACTGGATGAAAGTATGACATGCCATGATGTGATCTGTGATCCAGATCTGGATGCACAGTTGGATTCCTTGAGAAATAGGCTTACTTTGGTAAGAAGAATTTTGTTTTATCATATTGCATGAATTTCCATCTGTGTGAGTTGTGTTGAAGAATTTTGCAAGGACTTCCATCTGCATGTGGTTATGTGTGAGTGTGTAAAATTGACTTTCCTTGTTGTGGAAATTCATTCTATAGATTGGGAAGGAGTCCTCTGAAATGAATCGCGAGCTTCAAGCATTGGAAAGACAATCTGCTTCAAGTGATAGTTGTGCTGCACTGGTCAATGAAGCATTACAGCTATATGAGCAAAATTCTGCACATGACATGCTTCTAGGTAATTGTTTAAGCATTTAATTATGTTCAATTTCTAGTTGGCATCCACATAATGTAAAATTATCCTAAAGAGATTATGAATATTGCGGATATTATTTATATGAATTATGAAGATACGAGATTTTGTAGGACTTAGTTTTTAACTCATTGAAAGTACCATGAATCATGTACCTTTCTCAATGGAATTCTCATACTACGGGTCTCTATGCAGAACTGTCCCCCAGTCATTGATGATTTAAGTGGTTTAACATTATGTGCCACATGGCAATATTTTTGTTCCTTTGCATTATTTCTACTTTATTTCTTGAATTTTTTTTAGTTATTTTCTTTCCATACTTTATGTTGTAACTACCTTGAAGTCTTCTAAACAAGTTCTCATTCCCAACCACACCGACCGGATGCAGAAGTTCATTTTTATGCCTGTACATCTTGTACTTTTAACTGTTAGCAACCTTGGGCTCTGCCCTCTGAGGTATTGCCTTTCAGAACAAATAATTATCTCTCTTTTTTATTTATGTGCATCTTATATTTGGCCAAAAGAGGAGATTGACCTTTTGAATTTGTGTTCTCTTGGACTCATTGAAAAAAAAAATCACTTGAAATGCAAGAATCCTCGTCAACTCTTAGTTGATTATATTTCCTGAAATTTGTTGAAGGCAAAACTATCAAACAATTTATATTTCTGTTGCTAATTACTCTCAATAATTGCTTGCCATAGAGATGATGAGAACTGCATCTGAACTTCGTACGAAAGTAGAGAAACTGAGGACCAAAAGGATCGAAGATGCAGGCTGCATCAGAACAAAGAGGATTTGTGATCCAAACAGAGATTTGTTGACATCAAATCATGGTATGGGTAAACACTACAGCAAGATTATGTTGTTCATGCCCCAAATAGTTCAATGAAATATTTTGTGTTTCTATAGTGTAATATATGTATTTTTTTTTTCTTTCAAGGCCTTTTCAATGCAAAGTTGGAAGATCTTCAAGAATTTCTTGGTGATTTAAAGAAAATATGATCGTCATACGTTGTTTGCTGTACTTGCTGTAGGGTATGTTTTCCCCCTTTGATAATAGGTATGTTCTCTCCTGTGCTATCTGCGTGGGTAGACATTTGGCATGAAAATTGTTGGCATTTAATTATCTTTGATAGAGAACATCTCATAAGATTTGAACTGGACTATGTTGTCTTTGCATGGAAATGAGCAGTAGAAATGTTTTTGCCAGAAAATATGGCTCCAGATTATGAAGGCCCACGCATGTATGTGTACATATATATATGTTTGCTTTGAATGGTTGTGAAGTAGTGGAAATGATGTGACTCATGAATCCTCAAAACTCCTGTATGGAATTCAGTGATGAAGATTATGAGCCTTAATGAAGACAAGAAACTAAAAATCAAGAAATACTTGTACAGCAAAAGAACCCGGGAAGTTGCACAAGTTCATGAGCTGATGAACATGTTTGTTTTCCATGGCCAAATGATCCACTATCCCTTATAACATCTGGCACGAAGCCCTAATTACTTTGTAGTGAATAGATTGGTTAAGCCGACTTAATCAGGGAAATGTGAAAAAAATAATCATCTAAAATAAGCACTTGTTATTTTTTTGTAATTTAAGTCGATAAATTCAAAATGAGTGATTAAAATTTTACAATTTTCAAGTGGGGCTGGTGTAGTGGTGAATGTACACTACATCTTGACCAATTCATGGAATTGATAGCTTGGGGAGGACTCCACTTTGCACTTCTAACGCCTTTTGTCAATTGCAAAACAAGAACGGTAAATTAAGTAATTTTTTTAATATTGGTATTAAAAGTGGAAATAAATAAGTAATTTTTTTTAATTTTGGTATTAAAAGTGGAAATTAACGGGTTTTTTAGTATAGTATTCTTATAAAAGATATAAGTAACCTATTTATTTTTCTTATTTGATTAACTAACAATAATTAAGCTTATCGTATTAATATAGTTTGCTATAGAATAATTATAATAACTTGAAATTAATAAAGTTTTTTAACAGGCACATATGCAAGGTGTATGTATGTACAAGGATTACTCTTTTCTAAAATTTGTCTAAAAATGTTAATTGCTTTTGATATGTTTTTCACCAAAAACAAATCAATATGGCAATGGGGCTTTTTGAAAAAGGAAAATGGATTGGCCCATGCAAGTCTCGAACCTGCGACCTTCGCATTATTTGCACGACGCTCTAACCAACTGAGCTAATACGCCAGTTAATGAAAAGTGTTATAGTTAATTATTAGTATCCTTATTCTATTTCATTTATATTTCAACTAAATTTTAGGGAAGAAAAAATGGCTGTCTTCTTTGCCATTGTAAGTATTATTTTTGAATTGCACCACTATTACTACATCTCTCTCTCTTGATTGGTTTTTTTATAAACATTATTATTTTATTATCAAAATTGAATCCAATTGAAATTTTAAATATTAATTAATTCAATTTATTTAAAACAAATAACATTCCCAGAAAAAAAAAATTTGCCCCTTTTTCTCATTTGAATATGTCATTTTCAGTTTCACAAAAGATAATAAATAGTAACACATTCCATCATTTTTGTGGGTTTTTTTTTTTTGAAATGTTTTTATCTTTAATTTTGAAACGGAATGCCTACTCCTCATTCAATCTTTATATATTTAGGTGATCAAGGTTTGATTTTCAAATTAAAATCAAATTAATTTAATTTAAAATTAAATTATACTTAAAATCAATCAAATTTAAAATAATTAAAATAAAAATAAAAAATGGAATCATTGTGTCCGATTTAATTTTAAGCAAATAATTAAAACTTCTCTTAAAAAAAATTTAATCATTAATGTCTTCAAGAGGCTAATTATCAGCCAACCCAAAAACAGAGCCATAATTCAACATCCAATCCTTTCATCAGTATTCTAGTTTTATTATTATCTATTAAACTACACACAAATAATTTCTTACCATGGTGAAATTATATTATGAGGGGTGAATTGGAAATGATGGACTTATGGAGAAATAGCTTATAAGATTTGGACATTGTTTGGCTGCAGACTCTAGCTTAAGGAGTAATGATTGTCACTCTGAAAAGTTTCTTTTTTCTCATGAAAAAAAAAAAAAATATTGTCATCACTGAATTAAGTGTAGCAAATATTATAATTTTATACTTATAATCACATGAGATCTACTTAAAAATATATAGAATGAAATGATTGTAAGAAAATATTCATATCCACTGCATTAAATAATATCACATTTAATCATCTCAAAAATAGATTATTATTTCATAAACGCAAATGAAATAGTTATTAATAAATAATATATTTAAATAAATAAAAGTAAAATTCACTTAAAAAAATAAAAATTTAGATAAATTATTATTAGTTTCTAAACTACTTATATTTAGTTTCCCAATTATAATGAAATTAATGATTTGATCATCGAGTTTTAAAAAACATATTAGCTCATTTTTAAATTACTAATCACATAAAAATTAAAATTAAAATGACCTCAAATCAAAACGAATTCAATCCTAAATTACTAACAATTGAAATGAGCTGAAATCGCTTAGAATTAGTTTAATTTTATTTATTTTATTATTTAAGTATGAACTATCAATTATAATTTAGACTGATAAGTGATTAAATCTGTTAAGGACTTATTTGATATTAATATTAAAATTAATATTGAAATCACTTTTTTAAATATTATTAATTAAAGTGTATTAAAAATTAATTTAAAATTAAATTTATATGGCATAATAATATGAAGTGCAAAATAATAAAATTATTTTTTAAAATTATTTTTTTAATAATATTTAAATGATTTTTTTTTTAATTTTGAAAAGCACTTTCTTGATTTAGAATTTCACTACCAAACAGGTCTAAAAATACTTTCAATTGCGATCTCAATGCCAAAAGAAAATAGATTAAAAAAAAAAAAAAAGTCGAATCCAACTGGATCAAAGCCTATTAGCAAAGCAAAACAGCGTGTGAATGGAACCACACCCAACTTTTTTCCTTAAACCCTAAATATAATAACCCAATAAAGTATAAAAGGGAAGGATAGCTCAAAAACCCTACTATCCGCCATCACCCGTAGTCGCAAGCCCTTTTCTACCTCCTACTCAGAGACTGATTAAGAGAGGAGATATGGGAAGTGATAGCGAAGCGGAGAGGTCGCAGAAGCTGGAGAAGGACAAGAAGAAGATGTTGGCTCTGTCTCCTATTGCCAAGCCCCTTGCTGGTAAAAAGCTCTGCAAAAAAACCCTTAAGTTAGTTCGCAGAGGTATGTTGATTTACATTTATAAATTTAGAACTTGTGCTTCTTTTCGTCCTTGTTTCTGAGAAAGAAATTAAGGGGCTTCTTTTTGTTCTATCATATTCCCATGCTTGTTTTGATTGGAAACTGTTGAAGATAACGGATTGAAACTTCAGTTGCCATCTTTTAGCTGTTTTTGTTTCTTTGCCACCTAGTTTGGTACTTTTGTAGTTTGATGCTGGATTTTGAGTATTTAGAGATTTCAATGCATAACACGATTTTGAGATTAGAACAAACATTTGAATCAGAGATGGGTTTTCTTAGTGATACATGTAGCTGAATTGAAAAGGGTGATGGTAATGGGTGTGATTTTTTTTTTAAAGGAAAGCTGTGTATTAGTTTTTGGTGCAATTGATAAATTTGATTTATTTATGCTACGCCTATGATGAAATCATTATATTGTTCTACTTCCAGCTGCTGAACACAAATGCTTGAAGAGAGGAGTGAAGGAGGTGGTGAAAAGTATTCGGCGGGGTCATAAAGGGTCAGTTATTCTATACATCATGGGATTTTGAAGCAATCCTATCATCTCTATTTAGTTTTTAAAACACAATTAATATTGTTTTTGTTTCTTCACATTATTAAACAAATAGGTTTCATGGATTATTTCCCTTTTCTCTTTTCATTTTTGAAGCCAATGATGGTCTAATGTTTCTAGAATCCTTGGCAAAGTTACATGGTATTTGTTTTTTAAAATTGAGGAAAAAGACTTGGACTGCATTTGGTTGTTGTAGAGTCATGTGCTGGTTATGCAATTTCTCAGTTTCATTTCTTAAAAGGACTTTGACAGGGATGTGGATATTTTGGTAATCTTGCTCCTCTTTTCTTGTTTGCTATTTTACTGTATTAGTACCCACTTTGTAGAGGTCAATCTATCATTTATGGGCTGCATTTTGTTAAATACATCTTTGTTTTTGTTATGTACTGATAGTTGGATCCCAGTCATCAAAGTTGAACAATTATGAAATTCTGCTGTTAATGAATTGATTTTAAACATGTAATTTAAATATTTATTTGATTTATGCACGGAGTAGCTTGATGTCAAAATTCTGAAATTGTTTTTAGAATCTTAAATGGTTTTTTTATTTGATGCAGGTTATGTGTTATAGCTGGGAACATATCTCCCATAGATGTAATCACTCATGTCCCAATCTTGTGTGAGGAGGCTGACATTCCCTATATATATGTTCCCTCAAAAGAGGTGATGCTTCTTTCTTCTTCTTCTTCTTCTTCTTCCCCCTTTTTTTTTTTTCCTTCTCTCTCTCTCCCCTTATTGCTTTCCCTTTGGGTGGCACTGGGTACCTGCTCTTCTTTCTTATTGTATCAAGGATGGCAGGGTCATGTTTATAATATTTCATTTTCTACTTTTTCTCAATAACTTTTAGCAAGTGCCTTTTGTTTTATGACAGCATCTCAACATATAACAGGACCTACAGTATCAGTAAATAAGAGTATAGGAATAGCTTATTAGTTATCCACGCCTACAAAATTTGTTCCAAACCTGAAAAGTCTTATAATTGCATATGCCTTGCCTTGCAATATCAGTAATGCCTTAATCGCATGATAAGTTTGAAGGTTCTTTTCCATTGTCTTCCAGGTTTCTACTTTGCTAATGTTAATTTCCCGTTCCAGGATCTTGCAAACGCAGGAGCCACCAAGAGACCTACATGTTGTGTTCTGGTGTTAACCAAGCCTCCAAAGGGGGAACTAGACCAGGAGGAACAGGAGAAATTAAAGGCAGAATTGTCTCAGGTTTCAGCTGATGTGTCTGAACTTACATCCTCTCTTTTCTAGTGGAAAAAATGACGGTTGTTGTAGTTTGGCTGATGTAATATGCAGTTGTTAATGTGATTTCGTTGCGGTTGGATGATGTACCAAAGCTTTTGTTTCCCCTTAATGGTAATGGCTTTCTCCCCCTTAAATTGCAATGATTGAGATAATTCATCTTTTGATGGGTATGATTCCTAGTCCGAGAATGAGTGCTTATTTGTGAAACAAATTGTTTAAGGTTTAAAACCATATCTGAGTCGTGAATACTAAAGATCGCGCCAAAGTTTTCCTCTCTAAAGACTTCGAATTCAATCAGATTGAAATCAGTGACTCTAGTCAAATTCAAATCAATTTTTTTTTTTTTTAAAACTGAAAAATAATTTCAATTATTAGATTGTCTCAAACTGGAGCGAATGAAAATCAAACTAAAATCAAAACTGTTGGAAACTAAATTAGAATTGAACCAACATCTTACAGTTCAGTTTTAAGCTCATTTCCTCTATAGATCTAAACCATCAACTCCAATCTAAATCGAACTGGGGGCGAAAATATTTTACATTTATTTTACGGATTTTTTCGCATAAAAATATTTTCTGAGGGGAAAAATTATGTTATTTTTTAAGAAAATGATATATTCTTTTGAAAAGAGAATTATTTTTTATTTTTTACACTATAATAATCTTATTAAATTGTAAAAATATTTATACATAGAACATGACATAATCATATCATTTGTTTAAATGAAAAATATTTTCTTATTTTCATAAAAAAATAAAAAAATATTTTTTATAAAAATTATTTTCTATATACGAATTATTTAAACAAGCAGAACTTAAAAGAGTATCAAATTAAACAATCACTTTCTCTAAGAATTCAAATCTTGTATTGTCATGTCAAAACTCATGCAACTTGTATAAGCTAATTCTTTGATATATATATATATATATATATATATATAGAGAGAGAGAGAGAGAGAGAGAGAGAGAGAGAGAGAGAGTTCATTGCCTATGTCAAAATTTACTTATTATTTAAAAACTAAGCATCTGTGCAGCAAATTTTATGAATCTAACTTGCATGTGGAGCTTTGATTAATTCGAATTCATTTAGGACTTGAAATTGACATCATTTTTGGGATGTCAGACCTCTAAATAAGAACACACCTAAGCCACCAACTGCTAAAGTTACAATGAGAGGCAAGGTAATGGAGTCAACATCTACAGCTCTGTTTATCCTATCTGTTCTCTCTTGGCGAGCCCAGTACTCATGAAGCAGATTGCTCAGATTGTCTAACTGGTGCATGATCTGGCGTTGTCCTCTTCCAATTTGTTGAATCTGTTCAGGGTATCAACATTGTTTTTATTAATCAAACAAATTGTTCAAAAGGCATTAAACTATGCGTCATGGTTTCTATTTCAGGTAATGTGACATAGGAAATTAATAGAATTACACATTTAATTAAAGAAGACATATCTAAAGTATTGCGATTTGGGTCATCTCTAAAATCAATCGTGCATATGAATTTACTTTTGATTATGTATCTCATAATATATGAAGATGCCTACTGCCGATCATTGTAGAAGATTTCCCTAAATAACCATATTACCAGTCTACCTTCAAGAATTGCACACATTATATGGCTTATAGATGACAAATTAGAATGGCGTATCTGCCAGATGCTTCTATAATTCATGTCAATTTTCCTTTTTCCTAAAAATATTGGTTGTTTCAAATTAGTAGCTTTACCTCTTCCATCAGTGGTGACTCCCTAGCTAATTGTGATGAGGATGAGGAAGTTGGTAGCAGTGATCCAGTTAATGCACCATTACCCAAACCAGCAACAAAAACAGAAGTGGGTCCAGAGCCATTGCAGGCTTCTGCCTGCATTGCCAAGTTTTGTTGGCTAGCTGAAACTTTCCTGATAGTGAACTTGGAATTCAGATCCTCAATCCGAGATGTGAACTCATCCATCCTCTCATTCAGTGTGGCAATCTGTTCAGAGAGTTGAGTAATAACACCCTGAAACATTTCCAAAGTCAAATAATTGGTGAAAACTTTAGCTCCATTCAGAAGCAAGTAAGAAAAGAAAAATGACAAAAATACAAGAGGAAATGACAAATATAATAAACTTGGTACAAGCTTCTCTCTTTGTGCCACTAATAAACAAAGGGAGGAAAATCAATCCTCAATACTTTCATTTCTTCCATTACTTCAAACAGATTAACATGGGAAATTATGCATAGAGGTGAGCAAACAGACCACTAGAATAGCCATTTATCTAAATACTTCTTGAGGCAGGATCTACACTCACCTGGTTTGCAAGTGTGGCTGGTGACTCTGGAGTTCTTCCGTCAAACCTTCTATTATTAACAGCAAGTCTTGTCAACTTGGACAGATTCTTGTCCCGTTGATTTGCATATGAGAGTGACACACTACTGTTAATATGAATATAAAATTGTCAGAGGAAATAAGTTCCTTAAATTTGTAAATATTAACAAGCTAACACACAAGTTGTTTCACTATTCAAAATTTTCAAGTCACTGCAAGGATTTATTTGTCCCAAAGAAAATACACATGAATTAGGGAGAAAAAGAAAATTTTTTAAAAACATCACAAGTTGAATTAAAAGATGAATGTTTTCAATGGCCAGAATACTGTGTTAAACAAAACATACACAGGGCAATGCTAACCCACACAGAGGTCTGGTTATTTATCTCCTGAACTTTATTTCAATTTTCCTTTTCAATATCCTTTACTTTAAGATGGCAGATAATCAAAATTTGACCAGAATAAGAGAGTACCGGCTCAGATACTTATTTCTCCTATCCGCAGAAGCCCGAGAAAGGGCTTCTTTGGGGCTAGAAACCAAATCATCATCTATGCTGAGCTTTGTCTTCAAATCATCTGGTAGTGCCTGCATGTTGGTAGGATAAGTAAGGACTACGCAAAAATTGGGTAAAGCATAATGAAGTATGAGAATCATACCATAACGTCATTGACAAGCTTCTCCAGCTGAATCTGTTCTATGTAAGTACGAGGAACATATGAACCATCCAAGCCTAGTTGCTCTGCCACATACTTAACATACAGACGATCTCTACCTTGCACCTTTAGTCCAGGAATAGCATGACTTTAGGTAGTGCTAAGGTTTAAAAAATTGATCAATCTAAGTACCAATGATGGACTACATGTAGTATTATACAGCAAAATATAAAACTGCTAGTCACTAGACAACATTAACAATTTCCTACAACTGCCCAACTGATGAACCAAATCTACATTTCACTGCCAAAGGAAATGGTATCTTTAAAGTGACAGTAGGAGTAAGGCGCAAGGAAATTCAGTTAGTTTATTGCCATAGCTATTTCAACAAGGAGGATTGACTTGAAACTCAAGAAAGTGTGATTATGTTAATAAGCATAATTAAGCCAAAACCTGGGCTGATGGAAGAACTCCCGAAAAAACATAGGGCAAAGGCATTGCTGAAATGAGAAAAGCTGGCATCAACAGACAAAATTGGGGTGGCAAAAAGTAGAATAGAACTGACAATTAGAAGCAGAAGAAGAAAACATACTTGGATGGAAACTTTACCTACATTTACTAAAAAAACATTCAATTGGCAGACACAGAATAATCATCACTCAGATACATGCTATAAAGGATTAGACTTCATTGCAATCAATATCTGATATAATAAGTATCATAATATCTTGCATGCAACTCTTGTCATTACCAAATTTCCACTTTCATTCTCAATTGAAATAAGTTAGTTAGAAGTCTGAGCCTCAGTTCCAAGTTTCACTTAAGTTGATTGCACTTTTATTCAGAAAGGAATAATACAATGAACTTCAAAAAATATGATGTTATTAACAGCAGCACATCTTTTGGTTCCATAATACCTGAACATACTGGCGATTAAGTTGTTCTAACCAGTCAGTTTTCACACACACCCTGTTGTCACTGAAGACGTGGCTGCTTCTTTTCAGGATGGTTGCAATTGTGTACCCCAAAGCCATTAGCCCTCCCAAAAGGCGCACGCTAACTTCAAAAGTTATTCTAGGTGAGATTATGAATGGACTGTCCGTAACCCATTCCTGAGCACAAGAAATATGGTGGTTAGAATAGGAACCCCAAACTTCACAGAACCTCTACCATCCTTTGAATATTCATCAAAACTTAACCATAAATTTGCATGACCTCCATAAGTGTAGTCAACTGCTAAAATACACAATAACTTCAATAATATTCTGCAAGTGTACCTATGCTTATTCATTTTTTTTTCCCCAATACAAAAAAAATGGGTTGTTTATGCTCCTTTGAGACTTTAAAAAATGCGCTATCTCCTTCATCACAGTGTTTGAACCTTTTCCATGACAAGGTAAAGGATTAATGGGTTTATTATTATTATTATAGAAGATAGAGGAAACAGGTACTTTCTGACGCTAAAATTCTCATTCAAGTTAAGTACGCAATTTCAAAACACATATATTAGTTTAAGAAGAGGCCTAAATTTACAATCATCCAACCTCGAACATGAGATTGTATTTTCCATCCCTATTCCTCATCCTTAGATATGATTGACATGCTTCAGGGTCTTCACCAGGTGGCAGAAGATATATGTCATAAGTTTCTTCTTTTGTTTCAGTGTACTCTTCAGAAATCACAGCCTTGATTTGTTCAACTGTAACTGATCTGGTTGACTGCAACAAAAGAAAGCAGTTAGTCAAGATTTAGAAGAGAAAAGTACCACAACAAGATGCAAATCATGAAAAAACATAAAATTTTTTATACAAACATGTAAATTTACCTTTAGAATATAAGTAGGGCTCTGAAATCCAGTGAAAGGATTAAACTTGTTAATTATTTTAATATGTGCTGTTTGGAGATCTGGCTCAATAAAAGCCTTGTACATGGGATAAACCTTGGGAGAAAAATGTGACAAAATACAGGTCAAGGAAATGCCTCATAATGAATTAATGAAGCAACACAATGAAAAACCCAGGGAAAAGCATCTATGATGAGACAGTTAAAGCACCGTTTCAGAGATTTGGTGAATTATTTCTTCAGGTTCTTGTCCAGCACGTTGAATGTCCCGTAAAACACGTTTGACCAGATCAAAGTGAACTCCACCTGTTATAGATACACGTAGATCTAGCAATGGTCGCAGTCTCTCACTTAATGCATAGATGCCTTCAATAATCACAATGCGGGAGCTAGGGACTTCAACTGTCCTATTAGAAGAATGAGGACAATGAAGACTTAAGAACACTAGCATAAGTTAACAATCAAATTTTTGTCTATGATATTGAAAACACATTCAGAGGGGGCGATGCAGGATGGGGGAGAGAAACATGATGATGATGAATATGAGCAAGAATGCATAATGAATGAACTATCAAATATATAGAAGTCCACATGAACTTGAAGATCAACTGAACTAGCTGTATTTCTTGCCTTCTCATCTCATGATATGTTCTAAACAATTAGGCTATCATTAATGCACCATAAACTTATTTTCCTTATTGGTTTCATCTCCTGTTCATCTTCCTTGAATAAGCAGGATAAATGGAGTTGGCGTGAAACCTATGATAAAAGTTTTCATGAGATGAAAAATTGAGACAGAAAGAACCACAACCTGTAACCTATGCGAGAGCTAGTCTTGAAGTCGTATATTGGAACCTGAACAGCATTCCCTGCTTTCAAACCATGTATATTATCGAGAAGACTGTCATAATCCGTCAAACGTGGGTCTGTTGCAAACAATTCACACCAATTAGACTTCTTCCATGTTTCTCTCTTTCATACTCAATCTCCAAATGTAATGATCCATAAATAATTGAAAACTATTCTCAAGAACCAGAAAAGAGCTAAGATAAAGATGAATAAAAAAGATACTCACACAAGCATGCACAAGTTATTGAAAACATAATGGCTTTGAAGTAACCTTATAATTGCTATGTCATATAATCAAGTAACAGAACATCCAATATATCCCTTCACAGGTAATTGCTCAGTTACCATTACAATTTGACTTAAGTTATTGAGAACTTTTGAGTACTTACATAGCCAGAAACATTATGACCCCATCCATCATGTGAATTTCATATCTAAGGATAACTAATCACGCTAATGTTCTAATAAGAGCTCTAAACTTGAAACTACTTGTGCTTGGACCTAGAGTCCTTTAGTTTAGTCATGTTTGATTTTGAAGCCATACTTTCAGAGGTTCTACATTCCTTTGCTGTGATTCTTGTATTTTCCATCTTGCTTTCTTTTCTCATAGCCAATTTTAATTCTTCTCCTTTACCACAAAGTAGTAGAATTAGAACCATGATATTCCATAATCCTGTCTTCACATGAACACCCACCAAGTCTCAAACCTTATACCTGTCTAAAATGTTTCTACAATACTTCAGAATTTGTGCAAACCACAATCCAATATCTGGTTTACTACCAAACTACCTATCGATAAAGCAAACAAGAACCTTATTTACCAAAGCCTAGATTTAGCAACCTATACACCAGCCATATGGCCACGTCCTTCAAAAACTTGAAAAAAAAATTAGAGTTAAAAAAAAAAAGAAAAATTCTTTACACTCTTAGTTTGTTGTCGTTATCATTGAGATTTGTAAATCCTCAAGTTGAAAGCCCATAATTAAAATGGAAAAAAAGAGATAATCCTATATACGATCAATTTCATCAATTTAAGTGGATACTTGAACATTAATACCTATTATCAGTCTGTATTTTACAATTTTTAACAGAGGACAAAACAGATTTTAATCAAGCTTCATTCAACCTTTCTAAAAGGGATCCACACAAAAAAACCAATTATTTTGGAGGAGCATAAGCAGCTCTTGCTTGTTAGTATGCTTGAAAGCACCATGGGTATCAATATAATGGCCAATGGTTTCATTTGACCCTTAATATTCCATGAATTAAAATAGACCATATGACTAGAAGAAGTTACTTAATTACAGGCTTAAGATAACCTAAAAGGAAAAAAAATTCTCCACAATATGCAAAAAGTAAAATGCTTAAAAAGGGAATCATTTTGAAGATCATGAGCACCAACAACTTCATTGACTAAGCAAAGAACTTTTCTAACAACTATCATGCAAATTGAATGAACATGAAATTTTACCATCAAAGTTGCCATCAATGATCCTACTAGAATCATTGTAATTGTCCATTGTAATGACAGCAAGGCTGGGCATAAAGTTGAGCATCTTCTCAGTGAACACAGTCTTTCCAGCTCCAGATGGACCTGCTACTCCTACCAATATTATTCCATCATTCTTCTGTGACAACAACTGGCACGCACGGATTACTATGAAGAAACCTTTTTCAAATGACAATGTATCTTCAATTGGTGCAATCTCATATCGATCAGTGTCCTTCTTTTTAACCAGCTGCACCTGATCTCTTAGCAGACCAGAACGCCGCCTAGGTGAATCAACACCAGGAGAAGTATCTTGAGCCATTAAAGAGCTGGTAATATAGTTCCCCTCCTATTCTGCAGGAAGACAAAATGAGTTAAAAAAGCTAAATTTAATATGTTCTTCAAGACAGCAACTTTAAAGTAATGAGTTGCAGCACACCCCACGTATCAGATTTTAAAAAGAGCTAATCAACAAAACAGCAAATGAGTAAAACAGAAAAATACATACAGTTTTAAAAAAATTATTAAAAAAAAAAACAAGAAGATAACTAGAAGGCCTCAAGGAATCAAACCCAGTAAAGTATTTGAAAAACTTATATTGAATAGATAGTTTATTTATTTACACTCCCAGTGTGACTCCACTTGAGCTTATATCATCATCGTCAACAAGTTTCAGCAATTAAAATTCCCAATCAAGCAAATTTCTTAAAAAAGCAAAATCAATCAACTTTCCTGGAATACTAACGAATTTAAAAATCGTTTTCACCCTCAATTTCCTGGAATACTAACAAAAGAAAATGAAATGAAAAAGAAATTAAAAGGAATAATGCCAAGAAAGTGAATTATAATAGAAAACATTTAAAGCACACCTTGAATTATTTAGACTTTTGTGTTGAATCTCCTCGAAATCGATTATAATAGAGTAAATCTGAAAGGTCTGGAACTTGAGAAGTGAAAATTGGAGAGTAGCTTCTGAAACTTCATAGAAGCCGTTAGGAGTCTCCAGCGATCAGACACACAGACAGAAAGATAAAGAGATAAGGCGTGGCGGTTTTTTATAGGCTGGACTAATGAAAGTGTGTGGGAGAGTTTAGATTAGAAGCCAAGGGGATGAGTGGGCCCCATATTTCAAGACGACCTTTGGTTACCCTGAGGCACAGGTGTGTGTGAGGTGTCATTTGCCTAAGCCCTTAATTATCTCTAGATTTTTAGCTTTATATATAAATAATGAATTTGCAATTTTTTTAACAAAATTAAGCTAAATTAAATACATAAAAATAACATCTTATTCAAAAACCTAATTTTTTTTAAAGAAAATAGAAATTTTATTAAATATTATTTATATAATAAGATTTATTTATTTTATGAAAAATTTTTTAATTTTTTTATTGTCACGACCCAACCTATGGGCCGGACCCGCACTAGGACCTGGGCCAGCCTAAAGCCCCCGAGGCCCGTAGTAAGCCTAACTGTTCATTAACCCAACTCTAAGGCCCATTTGGGCCCAATTTCAAGAAACCAAACGGACAGAGTCCGGCCATAAAATGTACTTTCCAACGGGGAGTTTTCGACTCACCCGACCTGTAAACATAATAAATACTCAATTGGGGAGCTCAGCTCACCCTCCACATACTCATATCCTCATAAAAATAAATGGGAGCTCAGCTCCCTCATCCAATCCATCAAACATACATATCATTATATGTTTACAGGTCCAACATGATAATAATATTACAGACCATAATTAAATAAATACTTTTAACACATGCGAAAATTCTAGGAATAAATAAAATTACACAAATATTGATAAACAACCTGCGAAGGAGAAAAGCAGGTTAACCAAAAATAAAATCCTCCTGTAGCCTGAAAAAAATATTGAACAGGAGTGAGCGTTCGACTCAGAGAGTAAAATATCAATTTTAACCATAATCTCTATAACTATCTAAAACTAATGCACCCTGTAGAGTGAAATGCAACATCAACATCATTTTCACATCATAACATCAAAAAGGTAATTTGGAGCACTCACGCACCCTGTAGCATCAATCATAACATATGGGAGCCGATCCTATACACTCTCTTAAATCCAACTCGGTGCCAAGAACTCAAGCCGACTTTCACTTAATAAACCAAATCGAGGGTCCCAGAAGAACTCAAGCCGTGACTACCCCTCAAGGATCGGGTCCTGAAGAACTCAAGCCGTGACTACCCGTCCTATCCATAGTCCACACCACATCACACGCACGCCAACGCACGCACACTGCTCCAAATTACCACAACAACATCATGACACTTTAATAGTTATCAATGCATCATAAATCGTGCCTAGAGTTTAACTACATAAATATATGCGTATAAGTGATGCATGGGCATGCTGAACATATAATAATATCGAAATTACAATTAAAATTAATATTTTACTCACAGACTTGACGGTGGTCACCGAGGCGGCTGGGCGGAGGAAGAAGGCTGTCCCGGCTCACCTAACAATTTTATTACAATCATTTAATACAAATGACTCAATACAAATCAAGAAAAGACCCAATACGTCCTAAGTCATGCCGAAAATCCGGCAGTCTCCCTATACCTAGGACCTACCCAACCTGTAAAAGGGCTCAAAACACACTTCTATATCCACAATCCATATATCCACAACTCAATCACATCACACAGCCCCTCCTGGGCCCATCAAATCAATCATCCATCACAATATGTAAAATTTCAATTTAGTCCTTATAATTGATCATTTTTGCAAAAACTGCTCAAATAAGCTCTAAAAATTATAAAACTCTGCCCCGCGGTCCTTAGAAATATTACTAAACTATTGCAAAAAAAATCGTAATTTTCTAAGCTACCACGAATATTTTATGGATTTTTAATCCTATTTAAGCACTAGAAAATTACGAAAAAGCAAGGTTCGAGTTTACCTTTGCCGATTCCGACTTCGGGAACGTGCTCGGGATGCCTAACAATGGTGGGGTAGCCAAAATCTCGATCCAATTCGGAGACTTTTCCGGTAGCTGGTCTGTTTGGCCGGAAATTCACAAATCCGGACAACTGTCGAATTTCCGCGAATTGAGATACCTACACGAAGCCCAATAATAATATATAAAAAAATCAGGGGTGTTACATTCTTCCCCCCTTACAGAAAATTCGTCCTCGAATTTTACACAAGGCAGAATAAAGTATATGATTACACATTGAACAGATAAGGGTACTTGCTACGCATGTCCCGTTCTGACTCCCAGGTGCACTCTTCCACTGACTGGCTCTTCCACAAAACCTTAACCATAGGGATTTGTTTTGATCTTAGCTGTCTCACTTGGTAGTCCACTATGGCTACAGGTTGCTCCTCAAATGTCAAGTTCTCTTTTAGCTCTATTACATCTGGTTGTAGTACATGAGAAGGATCTGGAATGTATTTCCTGAGCATGGAGATGTGAAACACGGGATGAACGTGAGAAAGGTTGGGTGGTAGCTCCAACCGGTAGGCAACTGCTCCAACTCTATCCGTAACCTCAAAAGGTCCAATATACCGAGGTGCCAACTTGCCCTTCTTTCCAAATCTCATGACTCCCTTCATTGGAGAAACCTTCAGGAATACATAGTCGCCATCGCAAACTCCACATCCCTCCGTCTGGGTGCATAACTCTTACGCCTCTTGAAAAGTTTTGATCGTTCCTGATTAAAGGAACTACCTCAAGTGTCTTGCACTAGGTCTACATCATGCACCTTCGCTTCCCCATTTCTGTCCAACACGGAGGAGACCTACACTTTCTTCCATATAGTGCCTCATAGGGTGCCATCCTATCTTTGAGTGATAACTGTTGTTGTAGGCAAACTCCACCAAAGCTAGCTGCTCATCCCATTGACCTCCAAAATCCAAAACACTCATGCGAAGCATGTCTTCCAGTGTTTGGATTGTCCTTTCGGACTGTCCGTCTGTCTGAGGGTGGAAAGCCATACTGAAGTTCAACTGTGTGCCAAGTGCCTCCTGCAACTTTCTCCAAAACCGAGAAGTGAACTGGGGCCCTCTGTCAGATATTATGGAAGCCGGAACTCCATGCAATCTGACTATTTCTCGAATGTAGAGCCGGGCATACTGTGCCACAGAGTATGTAGTCTTTACAGGTAAGAAGTGAGCTGATTTGGTCAAGCGGTCTACAATTACCCATATCGAGTCATATCCTCGCGTGGTACGAGGTAACCCAGTCACAAAATCCATAGAAATCATTTCCCACTTCCATTCTGGGATAGGGAGCTCTTGCAACTTCCCTGACGGTCTCTGGTGTTCAAACTTCACCTTCTGACAAGTCAAGCACTTGGACACAAAGTCTGCTATGTCTCTCTTCATGCCATTCCACCAATAGCTATCTTTCACATCATGGTACATCTTGGTGGAACCTGGGTGGACATTGTACAGTGTATAGTGTGCCTCTCGCATGATTTCATCTCTGAGATTGTCCACATCGGGCACACATATCCTAGAACCTTGCACTAGGGCACCATCATTGGCAAATCCAAACTCACCACCTTCACCTTGCTGTACTCTTTCTATGATCTTCATTAATTGTTGGTCTCTGTACTGGGAAACTCTAACTCTGTCCTGCAAGTCTGGCCTCACTGAAGAATGAGCCAACAATACCCCCTCATCTGAAAGATCTAGGATTAAACCTTGATCCATCAACTCATGTACTTCCTGAATCAACGGTCTCTTCTCTGCTGAAATGTGCGCCAAACTGCCAGAAGATTTTCTGCTTAAAGCATCTGCTACTACATTAGCCTTCCCAGGGTGGTACTGGATGGTGCAATCATAGTCTTCCAGAAGCTCCATCCATCTCCTCTGTCTCAAGTTTAAATCCCTCTGTTGGAAGATGTACTTCAAACTCTTATGGTCGGTGTATATCTCGCACACTCCACCATACAGGTAGTGTCTCCAGATTTTTAGTGCAAAGACTACAACCGCCATTTCAAAATCATGGGTGGGATAGTTCTGCTCATGCCTCTTCAGCTGCCTTGAAGCATAAGCCACTACTTTTCCATTCCGCATCAAAACACACCCTAGGCCAACTCTGGAGGCGTCACAGTACACGGTGTATCCTTCACCGCTCATAGGTAGTGTTAACACAGGGGCAGTGGTTAGACACTCCTTATCCTCATCATTATAACTGACTCTATCGAGCTCTCTTCCTGTCCTTTGCATCTTATCCACTTCCCTTTTCCTATTTTTGGTATTGTTGGTATCTTTTCAACCTGCTGTACTTATTCCTTAATTT
This sequence comes from Hevea brasiliensis, assembly GCF_030052815.1. Taxonomy (NCBI): domain Eukaryota; kingdom Viridiplantae; phylum Streptophyta; class Magnoliopsida; order Malpighiales; family Euphorbiaceae; genus Hevea; species Hevea brasiliensis. The sequence continues at coordinate 103,318,964 of NC_079494.1, forward strand.
TAGTCATATCTCATCCTTACACCTTTTCCTTCAAAGACGTCTATCACATCATCAACTTTAACTTTCTTTTTATTTCTTAGTCTTATCTTGATTACTAGTTCCATTACTTCGAAAATTCTAACCTTACGCTTACTTGCCAAAGACATTCTTCACCTTTCGTAACACTTATAATTAACCATAGAAAATTCGTTTTTGTAACCCCTTTCCCAACTTAACTATCAGAACATTATCATTCCCTACCAGCCTTAGTAGGAAATTGCTCATCCTGGATGGATAGGAGCTCCAGAAACTATAAGTTCCATCTGAACTAACACGGCTGTGGGAAATGTATGTCATGCCTTAATTCTAAATAAGATACTTCACGTGTTTATTCTCTTTAATATAATCACATATCGCCCACAACTTTCCAAACTTCAACCTCAAATTACCCATTAGCAATAATTTCATCTATTGAAACTCATCCACAATTAGTATTTCCTCTAGCTCATAGTTTAAAACAGTTACAAGCCTTAGTAGCTAACTCAATTTAACTCCTGTCATTACTCTGTTTGTCCTTTCATACTTAATACTAGGTATGCACTTACTGTCATTCTTATATCAGGAAATTATGTATGAATTTGTGCCTACCAAACTCTCAATAACTAGGTCTCCTTGACTCAGTTTCTGTTCCTTATATAACCTTCTAGAACCAAAAGCACAAGCTAAACTTGAAAAGAAAGAAAATATCCTCTTATATTCAACTACACCCGATTGTCATATTATAACGTTTCACCTAAGTTTCTTGGTCTTTCTCTCCAAATTTCATCATCTCCTAGCACAATTATGCTCTACCTATAAGGTATCATCTGCATGAACCCTTTACCGTACCATTTTCCTTCTTGACATAATATTTTATAATTTATTAACTTTACTTATACTCGACCTATGATTCATATCTATCATCGTTTTTATTGTGCCCTTAACTTTTGTTGATTCCTGAAAGATTTCTCTCACTAATAAATTCTTCCAACACTAATTTCACCCTTATCTAGGGTCATTAATTTGATCCTTGAACTTTCTAGTGATTTATAACCATCCAGACTTGTCACTTTTCGTTCTACCCCTACTATTGTCCTGTCGTTATTGCTTCACTACAAAGTGATTCTGTTGATCACACTAAAAATGTTTGCCTGACATTCATATACCTTCTCACTATCTCAAAAGTCTAACCTAAAACCTATGTGTCATTATCTATCATTCTTTTCCTCTCATCATACCTATTTGATCCCTTAGACTGACTTTTATTCAACTTACTGCTTACTAATTTCTCTTTCTCTACCTATTTAGGTAGTCCGCAATACCATCGCACACCTTCTAACATTTACTCATTATTATTGTATTCCATACCTCCATCACTTTTCTCACTAATGTGGTCCCATTTTGGGTTTTTCATCCTTGTCATTCTCCTTGCCAAGAATAACGCTTAGCCTATCCTATATCTTAACTTTGTTCCTTTTATTATGCGCTCTTTAGGTTGTCCTTTCATTTATTTCCTTTGTCTTACCCAAAATAGAACTTGACTATTCTATCCCTGGTTCCATTCTTTTTCCTAACATAATAGCAGTACTTGCTAACTATATCTTTCAGAGTCTCTATCGCGTTATCATATGTCTGTGCTACTCAGATTTGGTCCTTTGACCACTCTAGCTAGTACTTCCATTAGCATTTAGATTATATTGCATCTGCAATCAATTGTCCAAACTTTCATTCTGCACTTTCTTTATCCATTGGCCTTCTATGATTTATCTTCGCTAATTTATTACTCTTAACACTATTATAATTATTATTTTCCATGTTTACTCAACTAGCCAAAACTTAAGATTCCGGGCACCCAAACCTGTCATCCAATTCAAAGGACTTACATCCATCATGATCTGATTATATATGATTCCTATAATGGAACTTGTATCCTCTCCAGGATACCCGAGCCAACTACTCTCTACCACACTCTACAGTCCCATCTGGGACACTATTCCATAAGTCATCATTATCAGTAATAACCTTCGATCCATTACGAAAGATAGGACTATATCCTAACTTCGCAACAAAGGTACTACATCTACCACCTTGCCAGAACCATGTCAAGTTAATGACTCTTTTATTATATCATAGCTCTATAAATCATCAATTCATAGTTTCGACCTTCTCTAGGTAGTAGAGTTGTACTTTATTCCATACTGATACACACAAGGTATACTATTCTCACTCTATAAGTGTCACCTTTACTTTGCAACTAGTCCGAAACCTGCAGTCCGATGGCAACTCTTGATGTAACTCTAGCTCATCTTTGGGGTAATCGAGTCACCGACTCTAGTTATCACCCAACCGTGACCTTTCAATATTCTAACTCTAGACTCTTAACCAAGAGTTCCCAACTCCTCTGCAAATCTGAGAACTCGCTCGCATAAGCTATACCAAAGCGAAGCCATCTCAAACACCCTCATTATGGAGCACCATGGGGATGCACGCAGCTCTACACAATAATCTCATGTCTGCATCATGTCTGCGACTTACAGAGCGGACATCGAGAACATTGTATAGTTACTACGATACGTCTGACACTAGGTCTCCTAATTTCTTATCTCTCACGAATCTTCTATTATCACAAACTTATTACATTGGGTCATCTACGATGTTGCCGGTAGTGGTATCCTCATCCTTATCTAGGCAACTGTACTTTTAAGACTCACTTTTATGTACTCGTGCCTTACACGAAATGGGCACACCATTTAAACCCATACTGACAAAAATATAACATTTCTTGGAGTACGTATCCTCATGATAGACCTCACACGTCTACTAACTCTATTTCACATTTCTATGTACTCCACGAAAATCAAGATACTAACTGAGGTAATCTTATATTTCTCGAGGTATAACGTAGAATCTAGAAACAAAGAATTACAGGAAAAGACGAAACAGAATCCTATACTCCGAATGTGACTCCTAGTAGACTCTTCCCAACACTTAGATGATTTTTCCCTATGAATCTGGAGCCTAAGCTCTGATACCACATTTGTCACGACCCAACCTATGGGCCGGACCGGCACTAGGACCTGGGCCAGCCTAAAGCCCCCGAGGCCCGTAGTAAGCCTAACTGTTCATTAACCCAACTCTAAGGCCCATTTGGGCCCAATTTCAAGAAACCAAACGGACAGAGTCCGGCCATAAAATGGACTTTCCAACGGGGAGTTTTCGACTCACCCGACCTGTAAACATAATAAATACTCAATTGGGGAGCTCAGCTCACCCTCCACATACTCATATCCTCATAAAAATAAATGGGAGCTCAGCTCCCTCATCCAATCCATCAAACATACATATCATTATATGTTTACAGGTCCAACATGATAATAATATTACAGACCATAATCAAATAAATACTTCTAACACATGCGAAAATTCTAGGAATAAATAAAATTACACAAATATTGATAAACAACCTGTGAAGGAGAAAAGCAGGTTAACCAAAAATAAAATCCTCCTGTAGCCTGAAAAAAATATTGAACAGGAGTGAGCGTTCGACTCAGAGAGTAAAATATCAATTTTAACCATAATCTCTATAACTATCTAAAACTAATGCACCCTGTAGAGTGAAATGCAACATCAACATCATTTTCACATCATAACATCAAAAAGGTAATTTGGAGCACTCACGCACCCTGTAGCATCAATCATAACATATGGGAGCTGATCCCTATCTGACTCTCTTAAATCCAACCTGGTGCCAGCGAAGAACTCAAGCCGGACTTTCACTTAATAAACCAAATCGGGGGTCCCAGCGAAGAACTCAAGCCGTGACTACCCCCCGAAGGATCGGGTCCCAGAAGAACTCAAGCCATGACTACCCGTCCTATCCATAGTCCACACCACATCACACGCACGCCAACGCACGCTGCGCTCCAAATTACCACAACAACATCATGACACTTTAATAGTTATCAATGCATCATAAATCGTGCCTAGAGTTTAACTACATAAATATATGCATATAAGTGATGCAGGGCATCTTGAACATATAATAATATCGAAATTACAATTAAAATTAATATTTTACTCACGGACTTGACGGTGGTCACCGAGTAGTGGGCGGAGGAAGAAAGGCTGTCGGCTCACGACAATTTTATTACAATCATTTAATACAAATGACTCAATACAAATCAAGAAAAGACCCAATACGTCCTAAGTCATGCCGAAAATCAGCGAGTCTCCCTATACCTAGGACCTACCCAACCTGTAAAAGGGCTCAAAACACACTTCTATATCCACAATCCATATATCCACAACTCAATCACATCACACAGCCCCTCCTGGGCCCATCAAATCAATCATCCATCACAATATGTAAAATTTCAATTTAGTCCTTATAATTGATCATTTTTGCAAAAACTGCTCAAATAAGCTCTAAAAATTATAAAACTCTGCCCCGCGGTCCTTAGAAATATTACTAAACTATTGCAAAAAAAATCATAATTTTCTAAGCTACCACGAATATTTTATGGATTTTTAATCCTATTTAAGCACTAGAAAATTACGAAAAAGCAAGGTTCGAGTTTACCTTTGCCGATTCCGACTTCGGGAACGTGCTCGGGATGCCTAACAATGGTGGGGTAGCCAAAATCTCGATCCAATTCGGAGACTTTTCCGGTAGCTGGTCTGTTTGGCCGGAAATTCACAAATCCGGACAACTGTCGAATTTCCGTGAATTGAGATACCTACACGAAGCCCAATAATAATATATAAAAAAATCAGGGGTGTTACATTTATATTTTTTTTAGTTTTTAAAATATTTAAGGAAATAAATTAATAAAAATTATTTTTTTTAATTAAAGAAAAAATTAAATTATTTAAAAAAATAATTTTTTTCTTTTAAATATTTTTCTGATTAAAGATAATTTTTTAAATAAAAATTATTTTATATTTGTTAAATTTTAATAATTTTATTAAGATAAAAAAATATTTTTATATAAAATATAAATACATATTATTAATTTAATATAACGATTAAACAATAAAAAATATTTTTATGAAAAACTTTTTAACGGTAAAATGATATTTTAATTATAATAATTAATATGGTTTATTGCATTTAACAAAAAGAGAGATTTGAATTTATAATAATTTTCAAATTAAAGTAGCTAAATGTAATAATCTCATAAAATTAACAGGGAGCAGTTACCAAGAACTGGATGATATAAAATTTTTTTATTTTACTTTAGGGGGTGTTTGGTTTACCTGTTGGGTGCAGCTGATAGCTGATAGACATCCAAACAGATAAATTGTGGTGTTTGACAAGTTTAAAAAAATAGAGCTGATAGCTGATGGGCAACTGATATGATACCCATCAGCTGCAGTTTCTATCAGCTCTATTTTTAGAGCTGTTTCTCATCAGTTATCAGCTGATCTGGTTTTATTTTTTATTTTGACCATATTATCCTTTTTTATTTAACTTAAAAATTAATATTATTAATATTTTTATTTTTTTATTTGTAATTTTAATATTTTAATTAATGTATTTCAACTTTGTTAAAATATTTTTTATTAATAACATAAAATATAAAATATTTATTTATATCCAAAAACTTAAAATTAATTATAAATTTTCCTATTAACAATAATAATTATTTTATTATTTTATCTATATTTTTAAAATTATTTAATTATCTTAAAAAATAATTATTTTCTTATTTCAATAATAAAATAAATGATATAATATAAAAGATTAATAATTATATATTTATTTAAATAATATAATATATTAATTTAATAATTATATATTTAATTTAATAATAAAATAAATAATATAATGTAATAAATTTATAATTTTATATTTATTTAAATAATAAAATAAATTATATGATATATACCCTTATTAGTCATTTCACATATTAACAACAACAGCTAAATATAATTTTACCAAACACTTAATATAAAACAGTTATCATCAGCTATCAGTTATCAGCTATCACCAATTATGATATGATTATCATTATGATAAATTATCGATTGTATTCAACAGTTAATCCAAACAGGCCCTTAGTGTTCAAACGCCAAAAGAATAAAGGAGCGGATGTTTGCATATTGTTTGGTAAACTTACACTATATTTGGGAAGGTGTGATTTTGTAAAGTAACTAGTTGAAAGCTCGTGGAAATTTTTTTATAATTTTAAAATATTTATTTAATTAATATTTTTAATAATAAATTTTTATTAATCAAAATTTAAGAAGAAAAAAAACTTTAACATATAGTTTTTTTATTTAATTAATATTTTAAACAAATTATTTGAAAACATTATCCAATTTCTTTTTTATCAGTAATTTAAAAAGAAATTAAATAACTAATAGATAAAATTACTATTTTATATATATTATAAAAATGATTGGAAATGATTTTGAAAATTTTAAGGAGATATTTCCTAAGGAAGAAAACAAAGTTAATATAATTAAATATGTATAATTCGTTAAAAATTAATAATTGAATGAAAATTAATTTATTTTAAGAAATAAAATTCAGGTAAATAAAATATTGGTAACGTACATTTAACATGTTATATATATATATATATATATATATATATATATATATATATATATATATATATATATATATTAAAGTAGAAGTATGCATATAAACTTACAAATGAATACTATCTCTTTAACTGATTAACTTAAAAATATAATATTTATCTGTTAATTATTTTATCTTTTACTGTTATGTATAAGTCAATTAATAAAGAATGTCACTTGATAAAGAATATTAATTAATTGATATATCACGTGATGAAAAATATTAATTTTTTTATTTTATTTTTTTATTTGATAACATGTATATATTAACTAATTAAAAAAATATAAATAATATATTAGTTATTAAATTTTAAAATTTAATAAAATTTATTAATACTATAAAGTAAATTTATTTTTCAATTTTGCTGGATTTTGAATATAGTGTTTATTTTTTTTAATATAGGCTTATTAAAATCTCTTCTTTTTTTTTTCACTCACTGATTTCCGTAATTTAGTTATTTTTATATAATTATATTTTTAATTATTTTTTAAAATATTGATATTTATATTTGATAATGTTTCTCAAATCTCATATATTTGGGTCCATGAATATGTATTGTACATATAAAAATATAGATATGTCTATAAAAAATTTAGAATTTAAAATCATCTAAAGATCATAATTAACTTCTATTCACAATTTAAAAATAACATATTTATTTATTTATTTATTTATTCACACTTAAAATAAAATTATAATTAATTAAAAATGTTATCATTAATAAAATTTTATAATATAATTATAAAAATATAAAATATAAAAATATATATAAATTTATATTATTAAATTACACGGGCAAAATGACTAGGGTGGTGACGCCTCTTAAATTTGCTTAAATGGTACCTCTCCCTTAAGAGTGCTATGCACAGTGATATATATATATATATATATATATATATATATATATATATATATATATATATATATATATATATAATTTTTTAATTAAAAGGATTTTAATATTATTATTTAAAATATTAAGTATGTAAAATATTAGTAATAAATTTTAATTAAATAAGTTAATAATTACTCTCAAATCAATGAATTTAATAGTCATAATTTTTTTTAATGGCTATAAATTATTCTTCATATATAATAATAATAATAATAATAATAATAATAATAATAATAATAAAATATTTTAAAATAATAAAAATAAAATAAAGTTAATTAAATTAAAATTTATTAAATGTATAAAAGAAAGAGAAAAAACTTTTAAATATTAATTTTTCTTCAAAATAAATATAAGTATTGATTTTACTGCAATTGACTTTTTAAATTAAAAATTAAGAATATAATAACATGTGATAATTATATTTAGTAATTATATTACATTTGTTTAAAAAATACAAAAAATATTTAATATTGATTTTTCTCTTTTAAAAAATTAAAAATTAATTGATATGTATTATCTTTAATAATTCGACATGTTTAAAAAAAATTAATCATTAATTTCTCACAAAAATTCAAATATGCTTGATTATAATTTAGAGTAGATATTTTAAATGAAATTAAATTTTTTGTTGTAGCAATAATTAGATAATCATTATAATATTAGTTGAATTTTAAAATTAAATGTCTTGAGTTGTCAAATTATTAGCAATTAAATACTAAATTTAATTGCATTAAATGTGTTCAAAAATATTTTACTTTCCTTTAAAGTAACTGCCATTGACTTTTTAAATTAAAAAATAGAAAATTTATAATAAATAACAATTATATTTAGTAATCAATATTTTTTCTATTATTTAAATTTGAAAAATCAAAATAATTAAGAATTGTATTTAAAAATAACATTATATAATAATTATATATTACAACTGTTTAAGAAATATAAAAAAATTGTTATCAATAAATTTAATTAAAAACTGTTACTTGCTATAAATGTGACAAATTTAAAATTTTATCTCTTCTTGAATTTGTTTTATAAAATCTGAACAATCTCTTTATCAGAAAGCGAATATGGAATATATATAAATTAGCATATGTGTGTTTATTAAGTATAATTAATAAATTAATATGATTAACTCTTAATTTTTTCTATCTCTAATTAAATTAAGCTTTTCTAGATAATAATAATAATAATAATAATAATAATAATAATAATAATAATAGCTACTTATTATAATATTAAAATATAATAATTATATAATTTATAACTTATATATACATAATTAGGAAATTAATAACTTAATAATAATTTATAGAAATTGTATCATTAATTAATTTTTCCAAATGATAATAAAATAATATAACATAACATGATTAATATTAACTAAATTAATAATATTAATTATTTATTAATATACTATAAAAGATATCAAAAAATAATTAAAATTAAATATTAATATAAATTTATTGTTCACCATAACTATGAAAATAAATTTTTATTTCATTTCATTTTTCTACAGCATTCAATATATAATTAAAAATGTCTTTATTAAATGAATATTAAAATAAGATAAATAAAAATAAAATAACATTAAAGTAAATTAAAAATTAGTAAATATATGAAAAAGAGAGAGAAAGAAATCAAAACATTTAAATTCATGTGACTACTTTCATAGCATAATTTTAAATTATTTTATTAATTTTAAGATATATATAATTCTTAAATTTTTATAATAATGAAATAATTAAAAATTTAAGAATCATTAAATAAGAAATTTATAAAATTATTAAAATATGTCTAATATTTTTAATTAGTTAACCATAAAAATTGTGATAATAATGATAATAGTAAAAATAATTAATGGTAACAATAATGATAATAATTAATTACATTAATTAATATAATTATTAAATATAACATTTTTCTATATCAAATTAAATTAAGGTTTCTACATATTTGTAATAATAATAATAATAATAATAATAATAATAATAATAATAATAATAACAATAATAATAACAATAATTACTTATTATAATATTAAAGTAATAACTAAGTAAATAATTTGTAACTTATATACACAAAATTAGAAAATTAATAATTTAATCATAATTTAAAAAAATTATATCATTTATTAATTTTTCTAAATGATAATAAAACAATATAACATAATTAATGTTAACCAAAATAATAATATTAATTATTTATTAATATACTATAAAAAATATAAAAAAATAGAAATTGAATATTGATATAAATTTTCTATTTGTCATAGTTATGAAAATAAACTTTTATTTCATTTCATTTTTCCATAATTCATTTTATATATATATATATATATATTAATCACCAAAAATCTTGGTTATAATTTAGAATAGATATTTTAAAGGAAATTAAATTTAATTAAAACTATTTAGAAAATATAAATAAAATTTTATGTTGACCTTTCATTTTTTTTTAATTAAAGATTAATTACCTTTAAAATTTCAATAATTAATTTCTCACAAGAATTCAAATATCTCCTGATTACTTATTTTAATTTAAAGCATATATTTTTTTTGTCACGATCCAACCTATGGGTCGGACCGGCAGTAGGACCTGGGTCAGCCTAAAGCCCCCGAGGCCCGTAGTAAACCTAACTATTCCTCAACCTAATCCTAAGTCCCATTTGGGCCCAATTTCAAGAATTCAACTGGACAGAGTCTGGCCATAAAATGGACCGTTCAACGGGGAGTTTATGATTCGTCCGACCTGTAAACACAATATATAATAAATTGGGGAGCTCAACTCACCCTCCACATACTCATAATATCATAAAGTCCAATGGGAGCTCAGCTCCTTTATCCCATCCAGTCATGCATGCAATTAATATTCTTACAAATTCAGCACAATATTATATTACAGATCCAAATTAATTAAAATACTCGTAACACATGCGGAGCCTAAAATTTAACTCGATTGTACAAAATACATCAAATACTACTAATTGAAGAAGAACAGGTTAGTCACAATAAGTAATCCTCCTGTAGCCTGAAAAAATAAATGAACAGAAGTGAGCGTTCGACTCAGAGAGTAAAATACTAATTTTAATCACAATTTCTATAGCTAACTAAAGCTAATGCATCATAAGGCATGGAATGCAATATCATCATAAATTTTCATACAAACCACATCATAGCAATAAAAAGATAATTTGGAGCACTCACCCACCCAACACTATTCAAACAGTACATATATGGGAGCTGATCCCCTATACAGCTCTCTTAATCCAACATCTGCTAGCGAGTGTCTCTCAAGCCGGACTTTCGCTTAATAAACCAAGTGCGGGGTCCCAGCGAGTGTCTCTCAAGCCGTGTCTACCTCAACTTTTCCATAAAGGACCGAGTCCCAGCGAGTGTCTCTCAAGCCGTGTCTACCCGTCCTGTCCATATCCAATACCATACTACACGCACGCCACGCACGCACACTGCTTCAAATTACCACAAACAATATCCATGGCACTTCATCAATTATGAATGCAATATAAAACGTGCCTAGTGTTTAACTATATAGATACATATTTATAAGTGATGCATGGACATACTTGAACATATAATAATATCGAAATTATAATTAAAATTAATATTTTACTCACAGACTTAACCGATGTGACTGCGGCGGCTGGGTGGAGGAGGAAGGTTGTCCTTGCTCACTTGACAATTTCATAGCAATTATTTAATATATTTGACTCAATACATGCCTGGAAAAGACCAAAGACACCCTAGGTCATGCCGAAAATCCGACAGAGTCTCCCCTATACCTAGGACCTACCCAACTTGAAAAAGGGTTCAAAATGCACTTCTATAACCACAAACCACACATCCACAACTAAATCACATCACATGGCCTCTCCTGGACCCATCAAAACAGTCAACAACCACAATTTGAAAATTTATAATTTAGTCCATAGATTTACTCCTTTTGTAAAAACTATCCAAATAAGCTCTAAAAATTCTAAAATTTTGCCCCGTGGTCCTTAGTAATATTATAGAGCTAACGCAAAAGGAATTATATTTTTTTAACCTACCACGAATATTTTATAGATTTTTAATCGAAATCAAGCACTAGATAATTAAGAAAAATGAGGGTTCGGGTTTACCTATGCCAATTTCAACCCTAGAGATGCGTCTGGGATGTCTGAAAATGGTGGGTAGCCTGTAACCTTGACCTAATTCAGAGACTTTTTCGGTAGCCTGTCTGCCTAGCCCAAAATTATAAACCCGAGCAACTGTTGAATTTCTGCAAATTGAAGGTACATACGCGAAGCCCACAACACGGGGGGTTAGTATATAATTTTTTTTTGAAATTTTTTAAGCTCATTTAATGCTCGAAAAAATACTGTAAAGTCTCGTGGGACCCACCGAAAAAAAGGTGTCAGAAAAATTTGAAATGGCTATTACCGTGAAGCTCTCGACGAGTGGAACACTCCGGTACTCTAGGAGTTTTGGCAGGGTCTACGGTTTTCGAGAAATCTAGCCTGAAAGTCAAAATGAGCTAAAATTTACCGAACAAAAATTGGACAAACCGCTCAATGGATTTTGATATTCTTGGTGTCTATGGAAAGCTCTCGAGGTGTAGATGGGTTTTGGCACAAGACCCGATCCAATCGGTGGCCGGATCGGCCGGATTTTGGCTGGGAAGACGAAGTGGCGCGCGCGCACAGGGGTGGGTTTCGTGTGACGTTTTCGGTGGCCTGGAGGCTTGATGGCTGCTGGGGAGGAGGGGGGGAGGTGCGCCGGCGAGCTGGGGAGGTTGGGGCGGCAGCTGGCCTGTGAGGGGCAGAGGGAGGAGAGACAAAATGGGGAGAGAAGGGGGAGAGGTCAGGACGTGCAGAGGGAAAGGGAAAGGAAAAAGGAAATGGTTGGTTTGATTCGATCGGTCCGACCCGATCAGGTTCGATTCGGCCGGTCCGATTCATGATATAAAATTTTTAAATTTTTACTCTGCCTTGGGATCGAAAATGAGGCACAAAAATTTCAAAAAAATTCTAGAAAACTTAAAAAAATTTGTAGAGTCCAAATATATTTTTAGTTTTGTCACGTGATTTTTAAATTAATTTTTAAAAATCATTAAAGTTTAATATTTTTGAAAAATCGAATCCGATTTCTAAAATTTAAAAAATTTCAAATAATTTTCCAAAATTTAAATAAAATAAAATATTAATATCTACCCATAAAATAATTAATTTAAAAATTAGGGGTGTTACATCTTCCCCCCTTATTGAAAATTCGTCCTCGAATTTTTACACAAGACAAAATAAAAGAACAGAATTACACATTGAATAAATAAGCGTACTTGCTATGCATGTCCCGCTCTGACTCCCAGGTGCATTCTTTCACTGACTTGCTCCTCCACAAAATCTTAACCATAGGGATCTGTTTTGATCTTAGCTGCCTCACTTGGTAGTCCACTATGGCTACTAGTTACTCTTCAAATGTCAAGTCTTCTTTCAGCTCTACTACATCTGGCTGTAACACATGAGAAGGATCAGGTATGTATTTCCTGAGCATGGAAATGTGAAATGCAGGATGAACATGAGAAAGGTTAGGTGGTAACTCCAACCAATAGGCAACTGCTCCGACTCTATCAGTAACCTCAAAAGGTCCAATATTCCGAGGTGCCAACTTGCCCTTCCTTCCAAATCTCATGACTCCCTTCATCGGAGAAACCTTTAGAAATATGTAATCGCCTACTGCAAACTCTACATCCCTCCGTCTGAGATCTGCATAACTCTTCTGCCTACTGAAACCTATTTTCAATCATTCCCTTATTAAAGGAACCATCTCTGAAGTGTACTGCACTAGGTCTACATCATGCACCTTCGCTTCTCCCATTTCCGTACAACACAGAGGAGACCTACACTTTCTGCCATATAGCGCCTCATAGGGTGCCATCCCAATGTTAGAATGATAACTGTTGTTGTAGGCAAACTCCACCAAGGGTAGTTGATCATCCCATTGACCTCCAAAATCCAAAATACACATGCAAAGCATGTCTTTTAGTGTTGGAATTGTCCTTTCGGACTGCCCATCTGTCTGAGGGTGGAAGGCAATACTAAAATTTAATTGCGTGCCAAGTGCCTCTTGCAGCTTTTTCCAAAACCTAGAAGTGAACTGGGGCCCTCTGTCAGATGTTATGGAAGCAGGAACTCTATGCAATCTGACTATTTCTCAAATATAGAGCCGAGCGTACTGTGCAACAGAATATGTGATTTTCATAGGTAAGAAATGAGCTAATTTAGTCAGACGATCTATAATTACCCATATTAAATCATATTTTTGCGTGGTACGAGGCAACCCAGTTACAAAATCTATAGTGATCATTTCCCACTTTCATTCTGGGATAGGGAGCTCTTGCAGCTTCCCTGATGGCCTCTGGTGTTTAAACTTCACCTTCTGACAAGTCAAGCACTTAGACACAAAGTTTGCTATGTCTCTCTTCATGCCATTCCACCAGTAGCTATCTTTCACATCATGGTATATCTTGGTGGAGCCTGGGTGAACATTGTACAGTGTATAGTGTGCCTCTAGCATGATTTCATTTCTGAGATTGTCCATGTCGGGCACACATATCCTGGAACCTTGCATAAGAGTGCCATCATTGGCAAATCCAAACTCACCACCTTCACCCTACTGTACTCTTTCTATAATCTTCATCAATTGTAGGTCCCTGTGCTAGGAAACTCTGATTCTATCTCGCAGGTCTAGTCTCACTAAAAAAATGGGCTAATAATACTCCCTCATCTGAAATATCTAAGATCAGACCTTGATCCATCAACTCATGTACTTCCTGAATCAACGGTCTCTTCTCTACTGATATGTTCGCCAAGCTGCCAGAAGATTTTCTGCTCAAAGCATTTGCTACTACATTGGCCTTCCCAGGGTGGTACTGGATGGTACAATCATAGTCCTTCAGAAGCTCCATCCACCTCCTCTGTCTCAAATTTAAATCCCTCTGTTGGAAGATGTACTTCAAACTCTTGTGGTCGGTGTATATCTCGCACACTTCACCATACAGGTAGTGTCTCCAGATCTTTAGTGCAAAGACTATAGCCGCCATTTCCAAATCATGGGTGGGGTAGTTCTGCTCATGCCTCTTTAGCTGCCTTGAAGCATAAGCCACTACTTTTCCATTTTGCATCAAAACACACCCTAAGCCAACTCTGGAGGCATCACAGTACATGATATATCCTTCATCACTCATCGGTAATATCAACACAGGGGCAGTAGTTAAACATTCCTTAAACTTCTGGAAGCTCTTCTCACAATCATCTGTCCAAATGAATGGAACATTCTTCCTAGTTAACTTAGTTAGGGGAGCTGCTATCCTGGAGAAATCCTGTACAAAGGGTCTTTAATAGCCAGCTAAGGCTCAGAAAACTTCGCACCTCAGTGACTGTTGTAGGCCTAAGCTAATCAGTTACAGCCTCAATTTTCTTGGGATCCACTTGAATGCCTTCACTAGAAACCATGTGTCCCAAGAATGAGATGCTTTCTAGCCAAAATTCACATTTTGAAAATTTGGCATATAGTTGGTGCTCCCTCAAAGTTTGCAACACTATCCTCAAATGCCACACATGTTCTTCTTCGGTCCGAGAGTATACCAAAATGTCATCTATGAATACGATGACAAAACGATCCAGGAATGGCCTGAACACCCTGTTTATCAAGTCCATAAAGGCCGCTGATGCATTAGTGAGTCCAAAAGACATCATCAAGAACTCATAATGACCATATCTTGTCCTGAATGCTGTCTTGGACACATCCTCATTCCTGATTCTCAAATGATGGTAGCCTGATCGTAGGACTATTTTGAAAAAGAATCTAGCCCCTTGGAGCTGATCAAACAGATCATCGATCCGAGAACGTGGATACTTGTTCTTTACAGTCACCTTGTTCAGCTGTCTATAATCAATACACAACCTCAAAGACTCATCATTCTTTCTCACAAATAGAACAGGGGCGTCCTAAGGTGAAGTGCTCGGACGTATGAAACCCTTGTCCAAAAGCTCCTGTAGTTGCTCCCTTAGCTCTTTCAATTATACTCGATGGATTTTGGTGTTCTTAGTGTCTATGGAAAGCTCTCGAGGTGTAGATGGATTTTGGCACAAGATTCGATCCAATCGTTGGCTGGATTGACTGGATTTTGGCCGGGAAGATGAAGCGGCTCGCACGTGCAGGGGTGGGTTTCGGGATGCCTAGAGGCTTGCCGGCGGCGGGGGAGGGGCGGGGGAGGTGAGTCGGCGAGCTGGGGAGGTTGGGGCGACGGCTGGTCAGTGAGGGTGAGGGAGGAGAGAGAAAATGAGGAGAGAAGGGGAAGAGGTCTGGATGTGCGGAGGGAAAGGGAAAGGAAAAAGGAAAGGGCTGGTCTGATTCATGATACAAAAATTTGGATTTTTAATTTGCCTTGGGACCGAAAACGAGGCTCAAAAATTTCAAAAAAATTCTAGAAAACTCAAAAAAATTTATAGAGTCCAAATATATTTTTAGTTTTGCCGCGTGGTCTATAAATTAATTTTTAAAAATAACCAAAGTTTTATATTTTTGGAAAATCGAACCCGATTTCTAAAATCCGAAAAATTTCAAATAATTTCTCAAAATTTAAATAAAATAAAATATTAATATCTAACCATAAAATAATTAATTTAAAAATTATGGGTGTTACATTTTTAAGGAAATTAAACTTAATGAAAATTTTTATCATTAATTCCTAAAAAAAATTAAATATCTCATGATTCTTAGTTCTAATTTTAAACAGATATTTTAAAGGAAATTAAACCTAATTATAGTAATTAATAATTTTTCATTATTTAAATTTGAAAGATCATGTTAATTAAGAATTGTATTTAGAAAATAAGATTATATAATAATTATATATTACAACTATTTAGGAAATATAGATAAAATTTAATTTTGGTCTTTCTTTTAAATAACCTTTAATAATTAGACATCTTTTTAAAAAAATTCAATTATTAATTTCTCATAAATATTCAAATATCTTTAATTCTTGGTTCTAATTTAGAACAGATATTTAAAAAAAAAATTAAATTTAATTAAAACTATTTAGAAAATATAAATAAAATTTAATGTTAACATTTTTTTTAAATAAAGATATTTAAATTTAGAAGTTATATAATAATTATATATTTCAACTCTTTAGAAAATTACTGAAAAGATTAGGTTTTCAAAGCAGAGTCTTTTTTGTAGTTACTATTCTTTTCTTCTTCCCCTTCATTTTATTAGTGTTTTGCTTTAAAATGACAATCCCCCTGTGATTCTTTATGGATTCTCACTCATTCTGCCACTTTTTAAGTAATTTTGGTTTTTTTTTTTTTTTTTTCATTTGACTTGGCTACACTTGGTTATGCGCTTTGTTTCTTGTTGGAATTGTTAATTTCTACTTAATTTCTCTAAAAAGAAAAATATTTCAACTTTATTTTCAAAGAATACGGAAAACCTTTATTACTAATAATATTATTTTTTTGGGTTTGTTTTTTTGCAAGAATATGATCATTTTATTCTAATGCCAATTAAACAAAAATTGTCTTTATTTATTTATTTGTTTTTTTTCTTTAATACTATGGGAGACATATTTTATTTATTGAGGTGAATCTTATGATAAATCTTCCTAGTGTTTGATTTGTAAATTTGAGATTGCAGTGCTGATCTAATGATATGTTTGTGGTACAACCTCCAAATAAAGACACATGGCCTACAGTAACTTCTTTGCCTTTAAGTTCGAAAAATCATTATAATTCATAGATGATAGAATTTAGATCACAGAGAATAGAATATCATTCCCTTAATTTCTTGTACTCAAGAAATTGAACTTTGATATTAATAAAAAAGAAAATATGTGTATTTAGGCATATTAAAGATTCTTTTTATGTGTATTTAGGCATACTGATAAAATATTATTTTCTTAATTTCTTGTACTCAAGAAATTAAATTTTGATGTTGATAAAAAAAAATGTGTATTTAGGCATATTGAAGATCCTTTTTATGTGTACTTAGGCAGTAAAAAGTTAAATTTGGATTATAACTTAAAAATTAAATAAGAGAAAAAATTGCTATCAATAAAATTGACAAACGAAGAAAGGGAAAAATTTGCTAGCAATAAATTCAATTTAATATAATTGGCATATGTGGGAAGGAGAAAATATTGCTAGCAATAAATTCAATTTAATATTGCCACTTGGCATTGTCACTTAGCACAGAACAAAATTTGATTACTTTAAATAGTATCATATGACATAAATATAATAATTTTAAAATCTTATGTGACAGTACCGGGGGAACACCACTATGTTATATATATATATATATATATATATATATATATATATATATATATATATATATATATTGGCTAAAGGGGAGTGACACTTACCTCTTAAATTTGCTTAAATGTTACCTCTCCTTTATGGGTGAAGGAGAAATTCTTTTTAATATTTTTTTTATCATTTTATAAATTTATTTATAATTATAACCATAATTTATTTTATAATAATATTTTATTACTCTTATTTAATTTTTATCATATTTTTAATTATATATCAATTACAATTAATTATTATCTTTGATCTTAATCATTTATCTGGTTGACTATTACTTTAGTAATTTCCTATCCCACTTCGACCATTACGCCGATCAAACTAAACTTAAATCTTAGTTTCTCTAGGTCACTCTATAATTTAATTCACTCTATAATTTAATTCTTGAAATTTAATAAAATTTATAATTTAATTTTTATATTTTTAAAATCAAATAATTTAATTTTTAATATTTAATAAAATTTATAATTTAATTTTTATTATTAAAATTTCAATTAAATTATCATTAATTCAAATTAAAATAATTCAGATGTCTTTAACTCTATTTTTAATATGAAAATAATTTAGTTATTGATATTTTATTTTATTGACAATTTAGTCTTAAATTTTAGTTAAACCTATAAATTAATTCCTATAATTTTAAAACCAAACAACTTAATCTTTGCCATTTTAATAAACTTACAAGTTAGTTCATACTGTTAAAATTGTAATTAATTTCTCATTAAGGCTCTGTTTATTTCAGGGAATATAACTTGCATATAAAAAATATTTTTCATTATTTTATTGCAATGTTAAATTAATAATATGTATTTATTTTATATATGTATAAATGTTTTTATATTTTAATAAAATTATCAAAGTCTAAAAAATAAAAAATAACTTTCTATTTTACAAAAAAAAAATCAATTTCCTTAAAAATGACTTAGTTTTCCATTTGACAAGGAAGATATTTTCTTTTTAACTAATTTTCCTTATTGCTCCAAACACTATAAAATTTGGAAAACGTTTTCTAGGATAATATTTTTCAAAAAATAAATAGAGCCTAAATTTAGCAAAAATACCAAAATTCTTTTAATTTTATTTTCAATCTGAAAATAATTTAATCCTTGAAGTTTTATTTTAATAACAATTTATGTCCATATTCATTTTTTTTTCTTTTTTATATATAACAATATAATATAATACATGACAATATTATAAATTGATATATATATATAATATTAAAATAATAATGACAAACATAATTTTATAATATTATAAGGGCTTATTTATAAATTGTTATAATATTTGAGGATTAATTTGTAAAATAAATGGATGATTTTGTAATTTAATAAAATTTTTAAGGACCTTAAAGTAATTAATCAATATTTTAATAAATTTAACTAAATTGTTAATAAAATAAAATTTTAGGGACTAAATTATTAAGAAAATAAAATGTAAGGGACTAAATTGTTTTCTTATTAAAAATAAAAATAAGGGTATTTTAATTATTTTTACTAAAATTAATGGTAACTTAATAAAATTTTAATGGTAGGAATTAAATTGTAAGTTTGATTAAATTTTAAGGATTAAATTATTTGATTTTGAAAATATAGGGACTACTTTATAGATTTTATCAAATCTGAAGGAGTAAATTATAGTTTACTATTTTTTTAATGTATTAATTAAATTATCTATAAAAGATGTTAATAATTAATAAGCACTTTTTTTTTCATACGCCCGCATTTACACGTAATTATATTTTATTATTTTTAATAGTAAGTATTTAAATACAATTGTAAATTTATTATAATTTATCCAAAATTGTTAATAAAAATTCATAGTTCATCTTTTTAATGAAGTAAATGAATAAATAAATAATAAAATGATTAAATATTAATTTTATAATATCTATAGTTTAAGACAAGAATACATGAATTGCTATGAGATGAGATCAATAATTTAATTTGGTGATATTGAGTGAGAAGAAAGGAACTTGCCTATCAAATAATAAACCATTAGGATAAATATGAACTAGCCCCATTAGGAGGAGATTAATATTAACTAAATTAAGATTTCGTTTATTTTGTAAAAAATAATTCATATATGAAAAATATTTTCTATAAAAAAAATATTTTTAAAAAAATTTTTTTTATGAAAATTTTTTTCTTTATTTGATTGTAATGTTGAATTAAAAAATGTGTTTATATTATATAAGTACAAGTATTTTTATATTTCAATAAAATTATCAAGATATAAAAAATAAAAAATAATTTAATTTTCCTTTTGATTTGGAAAATAATTTTTATTAACTCATTTTTCTGAGTGACTCTAACGCAATAAAATGTGAAAAATATTTTTTGTGAAATAAACAAAGTTTAAAAATTAACTTAGTTTCTTTAAACATCTAAACAATATTAATAAATATGAAAAGTTATAAAGACAATAATTATTTTTTATTAATCTCGTACCAAACACTCTATTAGTATTAATGTATTGTGATTATCAATCAGCAATAGTCATATCAAATAATAAACTTTATAATAGAAAAAAATAGGCACATTCACTTAAAACATGAGAGTGTAAAATGATTATTAATAGATGAAGAAACTTTGGTTTATAAAAATCATTGTATTTCACTATAAAATTTAGTAAATTATAATTTAGTTATTCAAATTTTGATTCATAGCTCAAAAGGCACCAAAATTATATGTCGTGCTTTAATCCAAGTCGAGGTGAAATAAATCTTGTAATCTATGTGGATTGTTGTAAAATAAGTGAGACATTACAAAAGTTTGTTGTCCCACATTGCTTAAAGGAGAAGTTTCATAGCCTTATAACCTAACACTTTATATGAACTTTTGAAGAGCAACTCAAGGCCTATAGGATAGGCCTATTTATTACCCAATGACTTGTAAAAATTGTGTTCTTTTTTCCTTGCTTTAGATGGATACTGAGACACATAGAAAACTTTGATGTACTCTTACATAATAATTCTTCTCTTCTCCTTTTAAGTATTTTATAAATGTTGCTTATGCTCCTATTCTTGAAGAACAAAAGAGCTTGTTGAATCTTGGAGTGAAATGTACTGTATCTGAGTTATATAGAGAGGTAAAAATACTCTTTAAGACAGGGACCTATCATACCCCAAGCTTGTAATTCTCTTTACTACCGGCCATATTATTCCAACAATCAAAAGAGTATTTCTTATCATGGATGTTACAAAAATTACTATTGTTCCTATCATCAATAATGGCAAGTGTGCTGTCAACAACACTTTTGTTGTTGTCTAATAGAACTCTACTGTCAGTGACGGAGCAAGAATTTTAGTTTAGGGGAGCTAAATTAAAATATATAATTTATTAATAAATTACTTATTTAGGTGTTGATTAAAGGGATTGATTAACTAATGATAATAATCGTTTCATAACTATAAAATAAAAATGTTTAATAAATATAATAATAAAAATAAACACTTTAATTTTTTGTTAAAAGTTGATTTACTAAAACTTAAATGGAATTGATATTAGTTGAAAAATATAATGAATGATTAATATTGTGAATTGTTAAAGCTAAAATATATTGATGGCTTAATATTAAAAATTTTATTTAATTTATCTCAAATCTATTTCTTTAAAAAAAATTATGAAAGCAAAATTAGTTAAAATTATAGATTAAATAAAATAAAAAAAATTATGAAAAGCAAATTTAATTAAAATTATAGATTAAATAAATTAAAAAACATGATTTAACTTGAGTATGAAGACATTTTAGCAAGAGAAAAAAATTCCAAAATAGTGATGAGATTATAAAAAGAAAGTTATTAATGTTTTAAATTGATGAAAAAAAAGGAGAGAATTATGTTAGACTTTTTTTTAGTGATATTATCTAATAATTTAAATTTTAAAAAATAGAAATCGATGATCGGAGATTTATTAGATGAAAAAATGATAAAATAAAATTAATGAAAAATATAGGGCCAAAAGACAATAACGATTTGAATTTTTTGTTTAGTATGAGAATTTGTATTTTATTGTATTATTCTTTTAATAAAGAATTTGAATTTTTTTAATGTAAAATTACTATTAAACTCATTTAAAGCTTTTAAAACCCTCAATATTCTATATTCATCAAAATTTAATATGAGAATAGAAAAAAAATTTGAAAAATTACCATTAAATCCTTGAAAATTTTCAAAATTTCAAAGAGCCCCAATGCCTCTCTTGGCCTATCCTTGGCTCTATCACTGTCTACCATCCATTCACTATTCCTGCCTTCCAAAGCATTTCTAGACATGATAAATATTGAACCTTTTAATGGTTGCTGCTTAGGAGGGAAATCTAAGCCCTGTAGATTGATGTTGAGCATCATCAGGACCGACCTAACCTAACATTCTCTAGCAACAGACATTCCACAAAGAGATGATCCAAAGATTCAATCTCAGCTTCACACATCAAACAACCACCTTCTATTAACACTCCAATATGTATCAGAAGATCTTTATTAGGTACATAGGTAGAACAAACTCTCCAAACCAAGTTTTTAACCTTAGGAGGCATTTTCAATTGCCACAATTTTGGCCAAAAAGGCATCATGGCAATAGTCCATGCATCCGTAGCCCCTATACATAACCTGCAATATGCACTCTTCACTATACACAAGCCACAACTCTTTCCACTTCACTGCCACTTATTCTCTCCATCTCCTATAGCCAAGGGAATCTATAAAATCAACTCCTAATCTTGCTCATTAAAAAGGTCCCGAGGAACTTAAACATCCCACTACACTCCATTATTACTTAACAAGGAAATTCACTTTAAAGTCCTCCATTCCAGGACATATTGAAAAAGATATCCACGGATTGTATAAATTCAACAGTTATAGGTCTAACCAAACTGAAATAGAATTACTTTAGCTCACCTTCTACAAACAACCAAACTTCAACATTAGAATGGTTGCAAATATATTGCACCATCCACAGCTCGGATTGTGACCTAACAATGCATCTAAAAGGCCCACTTTAGGGAAATACCGAGCCTTTTAAACCCTAGATACAAGTGCCTTGGGATCTATTAGCAATTTCCACTCTGCTTTCCTAATAATGCGAGATTAAACTCATGAATCCTATGAAAATTCAATCCTCTTAAGTCTTTACTTTGGCATATAGGCTGAATATATAAGTTCATTCATGAACTTTATCAAAACAAGAACTCTCATGATACCCTAAACTAGCACTTTAAATTTTTAAAATATCTCATGACACATCTTAATTTCAGTTAATATCTCATGACATAACTCAACTCTTATAAAAAGTAAAATTATGATATCCTTAAAATCGAGAGTGAACTTCAATTGTGTTGATATGGCGATCAGTCCATTTTTCTAGGAAAAGGAATTCATTATCCTTTTCAACTCCTAGCATAGATCAAGAGGCAGTTAAAAAAACACTCATTGCATGCTAAAAATCAACTTGCACCATTGATTTCAATAATATTTCTTTAGATTAAAGTTTAATTACACTTTTATATTTATTAAGAAAATTTAATTTAATTAATTTTTAAATTTTTATTTAATTTAATTTAAACTCAATTTAACTTAAAATTAACTAAATTAAACTTTCTTAATAAATACAAAAATTAAATTAAATATTTTACCATATTTCTTTTCTCCCACGACTTATCTTTCGGATACCCCAACATTTCCCTCTTGTTATATACATGGAAGGAGTGGCGGTAGGACTCATTGGAACCCCGTAAAAAGTCCTTGTGGGTGGAGTAGATTTAATTTGAGAGATCCAATGGCAAAAGAAAATAATTAAAAAAAAAAATTCCAAGAAAATAAGAATAACTGAATTTGACAAGAGAACTTAATTTCATTTCTATACAGAGCCTGCTCTACTAGATCCGCCCCTCTGCACTCCGCATTTCCTCCCTGAGAAATGCGAACCTGAAGATCTATCCATCTGTTACCTTTAGAGAGAGAAAGATACCAATTTTAGAGAGAGACAGATATGGGGTGTACGTTTTCTGGGCTGAATGCGCTGTACGACGCCGTGAACGGAGGAGCTGACGTTTGGATCAATGAGAACAGGTTCAGGATCGTCAGGCAGCTAGGTGAAGGTGGTTTTGCCTATGTCTACTTGGTCAAGGAGGTCGTCACTGACTCTTCTGCTTCCCCCGGTGGTGGCGGTGGTGGCCTTGCCAAGAAAGTCAAGGACACTTCTCATATTTCTGGTACTTGTTCCTTGTTCACCCTTTCTCTTTTTTCTCATGATTTTCCACTTTGTCAAATGCCACTTGGTAATTTATCCTGATCCTTGAAATTGGCGGCAAATTTTGATAATTTGTTATGGATTTTAGGTGATTATGAGTATTCAACAGTTTGAATCTTTGATCTAATTGATCTCCTATTCTGAGATGATATTCTTTGATTTTAGCGTTAAATTGTAATTTTGCAATGGTGTGACTGGAATAATTATGCAGATGATGGAACTTATGCAATGAAGAAAGTTCTCATTCAGAACAATGAGCAATTGGAGTTGGTTCGGGAAGAGATTCGCGTCTCATCCCTGTTCAGCCACCCCAACCTGCTTCCTCTTCTTGATCATGCTATTATTGCTGTAAAGGTAATGACCTCCACTGGTTCTTCATGTTTACCTGAAAGTTATTTTCTTGGGTGTTTTTGATTTTTGTTATCGGACATATCTGGTTGCTTGCAAGCGTGGTCTAAAATTGGTTGAAGATGTTCAGTGTATAACATGTTGTAGTCAACTTCGAATTAGAACTTTGGTCCCTCATCCATTAGAAGTACAACCACTGTGTGAAGTTGAGGGAAACAGTAAGACATAAAGCAAAAGACCATAATTATGTTTCTTTACTGGCACGGGCATACACGCTTACATGTTTTTGCAAGTTTTAAAGCGTGCTGCTCAGGTTTTGACATGTAAAGTTGCAATTTAGTTCATTAATTAGCAGCTTATGGTGCTGAATATTATTTGAAATAGAATGTCAGAAAATGATATTAGCTTTTGCACATGATGCACCTACCTTCAAGAGAACCTGAAAATGTCAAGTTTAATCATATATGGATTTAAGTTGTCAACCATTATGATCATGGTGGTTTGCTAGAATGTCAAAACATCTTGATAGCTGTTACCAAAACATTGGATCAAAAGTAAAGTGTTAGGTGGCAAGTAGAACTACTGAGAGCACCCAGAAGTTCCAATAGTGATCTTATGCCACCTTTATTTCATTGATGAAGCCTCTGTACTCTTCTATTTCAATGAATTGATTTATGCCTGAATATCTTTTATTTGCTAGGCTAATCAAGAGGGCTCTTGGAACCACGAGGCTTATTTGTTATTTCCAGTTCACTTGGATGGAACCTTACTGGACAATTCCAAAGTTATGAAAGCTAAAAAGGAGTTCTTTTCTACTTCAGATGTCCTTCAAATATTTCGTCAGGTGAAGAGGAATCAACTACTATTTCATATCTTTTCTTTTTTTCTTTTTTTTTCCCCTCTTATGCAATGCACTTTTATGGGCTTGAACTAACTTTTCTTCAAATGCCACCACCTTGTCTAAAGGAAAAACTCTACCTCGCGTTGACAAGATGTATTTATTTTAATCACTATTGTAAATACACTATCTAGTCAAATATCTTTTCAATAACCATCAGAATTTACTGATTACTTGAAAATCACAATCTGCAGTTTTCTACTCAATTTGGAAATGATGTTTTGTAGTTTTCTTTATTGTTAAATAAAGCAGAATGTATATGGATGTTCTTCCTTTTTCTTTTGCATCAATGGCACTCAAATAGCATTCATGTCATTATTTTAATATGTTATAAGCATTGTCACTAACAAAAATCTGTTCTGCAGCTTTGTGCTGGACTGAAACATATGCACAGTCTTGATCCTCCATATGCACACAATGATGTTAAACCTGGTAATATACTTCTCACACACAGGAAAGGACAACCACCTCTTGCCATATTGATGGATTTTGGGAGTGCTGGACCTGCAAGGAGGCAAATCCGATCTCGTTCAGAGGCACTACAGTTACAGGTGCACATTTTTGCTCTCCTTTCCTTTTCATATTTTTTTTATTTATATTATACTTAATTATTTTCTTTTGACCAATATTACTGTTCGCATGCTGCTTTCCCCAATATATCTGTTATATCTTCACTAATGCACTTACATGATCTTTGAAGTTTCATGGCTTTAGAATTTTACTTTCTTTGTTCTTAACATCTGTTATATTCAATTATTATTTTAATCCAAATACGTAATTTGGCAACCATGGCTTTGCTTTTCTATAATTTTTTTTGACAATATAACTGTAATTATGATTGGATTTTGGCTGCCAATTGTGTAGGAATGGGCATCTGAACATTGTTCAGCACCCTTTAGAGCTCCTGAGTTGTGGGATTGCCCAAGTCATGCAGACATTGACGAGAGAACTGATATTTGGTCATTAGGATGCACACTATATGCAATAATGTGAGGTTCAATATTCTTTTGCCATTGTTTATTTTCATTCATTTTTGTCAATCTTTTTTTTTTTCATATTGCCTTTTTTTTTTTTTTAAATTTTGTTTATCAGCTTTTTGGTTGTTCATACTTCTACTGTCCCATTATTGATAGGGGGTTGTAAAGTGTAAACTAATGGGTTGGGCCAAGTTATAGCATACTCAAGCAAGTTGTACCAGAAATCACTATATACGCATTGATTAATGATCTGAATCACGTGATTTGGATCATGAATAATTGATAATTTAGGATGTTGAAATCAATATTGCAACATGAATATGTTAGGTAGTAGCCCTAACAGTAGATATTCCAAAGAAGAAACTAGAATAATAGAATAGAAGAGAGAGAGAGAGAGAGAGAGAGGAATTTTAGAGAGAAGATGGGGAATATTATTGATCATAATTCAAAATGTCTAATATAGATATTTCAACTCCCTTTTATAACAGATTCTCCTTCAATTCCCTAATAACTTCTCTTTAGCACCTAACAGCTGTCACTGCTCATAGTATCCCTCCAAAACAATTAATAACTATTCAATAGACCTAACAAACTTTCCCTCCGCAATTCTAATTTGCTCTACTAGCCCAATTACATATTCCTTTCCTTATTTCTATATTTTCTCCTTCTCTACGTAACAATACCCTCTCCATTAGAGCATTCTTGACCCCAAGAATGCTGGAAGTCAGGAAATTGAGCTTAGATAAATGTGGCATCTTTCCAAGTGGCATCCTTAGCTGGCACTTTGAACCAGAATTTCTTTCTTTCTTTCTTTCTTTCTTCCTTACTTTCTTTTTCTTTTTCCTCTTCTAATATGATCAGATTGGAGAATTGCAGCAGATGTCAACTGCCCCTGGTTGCCCATGAATGAAATCATAGGTTTTGAGAAAAGATTAGGTCTAAACTTCCATTTGAGAAAAGACACATGAAAGTATGAACTATTAATTGACAAAGAGCTAACTCTTTTTCTTTGTTTTCTCCAAATTTCCAATTTTTGTTCCTTTTGATCGCCATACCACTTGATGTCTAGCCATAAATGGAAG
This sequence comes from Hevea brasiliensis, assembly GCF_030052815.1. NCBI lineage: Eukaryota > Viridiplantae > Streptophyta > Magnoliopsida > Malpighiales > Euphorbiaceae > Hevea > Hevea brasiliensis. Next base: position 103,346,390 of record NC_079494.1, read on the forward strand.
CCATCTCATACTTTTCCTTAACATTTTCTTCAAAAGGAAAAATGCTCTCTGCAGAATTCTTTTCATCAATTCTTATAACACTTTGTCATTGTTGCACAAATTTCCAATGCAATCATCCCTCGACAAGGAATTTATTTTCTTCCCCTGTCTTCTCCATATCTCAAACTCATTCTCCTTGATAATATGATTACATGATCTCAACTCAAATAGACTACCACCAAGATTCCAATACTTCTCTTCTTCATAAACTTCCATGTCTTCTTTAATAAAAACATTCTCAGCAAGAGGAACAACCTTTTTGTTTCCAGAAATTTTAACAAGTCTAGGGCCAAGAAACATACCTTTTAAGATTTCAATATTTTTAACAGCAATATTGATACCTATGTCATCTTGAATCCTAAGGATAGAGTTGAGGAAAAGGATAGATTGCTGGACCCAGCTAGATTGGACTAAGGCTTATTTGAGTGGAGCTCTGTGGAGTATTAATGAATTCAGCATTGGAAATTGAAACTAATTTATTTTAGGATATTAACTTTGTGGTCCTTTTATATTGTAGTCTGAAAGCTTCAGCCTTAAGCTTGATAGATTCTAATAAAATCAATGACATTTAACCTTCAAGCTTGACTGAGTCTAATTTTATGGGCTTTAGAATCTGAGCTTCACTTGAATTTGAAGAAAGTCCAAACTTAGGCATTTTGAAGCTTGGGTTAGCAAATAAATATCAAGCTTGAACTCAGGTTAGTTGAAAATTGGACCTAAAGCCAATGCAACTATTTAGCTGCTTTTAAGATTTTTTTATTTCTTCCAATCTTTAAAATAATATAAAAGGTCAAATTCCATTAAATTTTGATTGGCCCACCGCGAGGTAATGGTAGGTCAACTTGAAAATGCCAAAAGCCCCAATTCTCATAAATGAGGTGGGCTGCCACCTGATATTTGGTCATGGGCGCATCAGGTGCTGTGCTTCTTGTTGATGTGGGAAGTCCTACATCTTCCTCTTTTTCTTCTTCCCTTCTTTTCCTTTGATTTTGTGCCTACATTTCAAATTTAATGTCTTTCATCAAGTGATCCACTTTAGGGATATGACCAATTGTCATGAAAATCCTGCAGCATGCTAAAATTTGGAATCAGTTTTTAAGCTAATTTATCACTGGAACACTGGCTTTCACAGCCTAAAGTTGGTGATTAATAAACTTCTGTAAAATTTTGAATGTGCGAGTAACAAACATAAGTTCTAATTAAGTTCGTTTACTAACGTAATTGTGTTTAGCCCACCTTTGCTAGTAATCACTTCATTTGTTAAATAAGCCTAAAATTTGTTTTCAAACTCATTTATTGAACCTAATAAAAGCATAATGAGCTTGTGACCAAATTCACTGGTCTCCTTACTGCCATACTGTTCATGGAACCAACTCTGCCCACTGTCTTGCTTCATCTTTAGGATTGGATGTCAATTAGAAATTTTTTTCTTTCCCCATCAAACAAAAATGGAGGAAAAGATTTACTTGCTGAGATCATCTATAGATTTGTCTTAGAACAATGTTTTCCCCTCACATTTTTCCCTACTTTCCTACTTTGATTTTCTTGTTTATATCAAATATGAAGGTACTTTCTCATGTGTATTTGTGTGCTTATGCATGAAGTCTTTGTTACCGAACATCTGAGTCAAATCACATCCATCAGTGGTGGCCCTTTTTAGATCATATGTATGTGCATTTATTTGCCATGCATAAACTGAATAGAGTGATGTAATTTTCTCCAGTTACCAGCATTCCCCTCTTATATTGCTAGTAATTCTGGAAATTTATGAGTCCTATAAACATGAAGCTCGACCTTTTTGATTTCTCAAGTGTGCTGCTACATTTTACCTATTACTTATGGCTGATTCGACAGGTATGGGGTATCCCCATTTGAGTATGCACTTGGAGAGTCTGGAGGAAGCTTACAACTGGCCATAGTAAATGCACAAATAAAGTGGCCAGCTGGGCCTAATCCTCCATATCCAGAATCTCTACATAAGTTTGTGACCTGGATGCTTCAGCCACAGGCAGCAGTTCGCCCTTGCATCGATGATATTATAATTCATGTTGACAAGTTGATCTCAAAGTTTTCTCATTGATGTGAAGTGGAACAAAAATGTACTGCATTGACAATGCGGCAATTGGCCATGCACTTTCAGCAACTAGGTTGTGCATAAGTGGATGTGTATGTTCAAAATACTTGAAAATGGCAGTGAAAGAAAATAGAAGTTCCTTGTTAAAAAGAGTAACAGTTAAAGAGATTATTTTTTGTTTTTTTTTTTGGGCGTAGTTTTGGATGTTAGTGTATCGTTGTCACAGCTATTTAATTTTATGTTCTGTAGTAATTTATGAAAAGATCATCCCGTGCCAACCCAATATTCAATTTCTTAGATGAACAATGATAATCGGTGATAATTGCCCATTTATGTATTTTATTCGTTTTTTGAGCAAAGACTTGAGTTAATCTGTTATTTTTTAAAAAAATAATTATTTAGAAATAAATAGAAAAAAAGTATAATTATGTAAAAAAATGTAATTGAATTTTTTTTTATTATAGCTGATTTTTTCAAATGGAGACAATTTAAACAGGCCTCTGTTCCCTCATTTTTCAAGTATTTGAGGAGTGGTAGAGCCCTCCAATTCTCTTTGGATTTTCTTAGTTCTATACATCATTCCTTTTCTTGTTTATATATGAGCCACTAATAGACATGTATAATCTGTTCTTCTTCTGTGTTTGCTCAAATCAGAACCTTCTTATCTGTTCTTCGTGCGTTGAGTGCTTTGCCTGGTCATTTGCTGTCTAGTGTCTCTTCTGCCCCGATAGGGTAAGGGAGAGACTATTCTCACCTATCTCGGAGTGTGTTTTCCCTTCCCTTTCATTTGGATGGGATGGTGTATATAAATAAAGTTCTCTTTTGCTGGTAGGTGGAATATGTAAGGAGTATATCGTAATATTAAAACTGAATGGTTGAAGTTATTACAGAAATAATTTTATGTGATCGTAAAATTTTCAATAAATTGAAAAGAAAATTTTATCTATCGAGTCATATAATTGATGAAGTTATATATTAATGTTGGATAGAGTAATATGCTCTAAAATAAGAGTTAAATAAGAGTCGAGGGATAATAATATTAATACAAATAAATGTTCATACTAAATTAGATAAAATTCTAATAAAATTTATAATAAGATTATTACAGAAAAGAAGTCGTGTTGTTAATTGAGCATAAATCGAGAAAAAAGAGATATTGAGGTAATTTAAAAATTTAAAATAAAGGTTGAGTTGAGTTGAGGGTTCTTTTAATCCACTGAAAGTTTGGCTTGTTGTGCTATGCTTGTTGGGTTTTCTTTGCTATAGGGGCTAGATCTTTGGGTTGAAGGCTTGAATTAGCTCCTTGGGGTTGGATGCAAAATGCCTCTTAAATCTCCTGATGTAGGCATGTTTTGGCACGTTCGGTGCGTCATTGGTATTGGCTTCAGCAGGATCGCCAGGCTTCTCTTGTGGAAAAAGAGTGGAGGTCCCCCGAGAGCCTCTAAGAGTCGACATTAGCAGGTGTCGCGACGCTTTTGAGTGGGCTCACCCCTTTCCTTCAACTCTTGCCTCCACAGGCTGTCGGTTGATGCAGAACAACTTGAGCTCCATGGTTGCTTGCTGTTGATAATCCTGAAGGGTTGCTAGCAATGGGATGCTCCCATTTGTGTGTCGATAGGGTACTTCTCTGTTTGGCCGTCGAGTTTTGTCTTGAAAGTTATATGGGATCCATGGCTAAGTGAAGAGGAGTGGCGCTACTAGGTGAAGGGTATAGGTCTTCCTTTTTCCTTTGGGTACCCTACCCGATTAATTTAGGGCAACTGTTCTCTTCTATTTTGAGCCTGTTATTGGATTTGTTTATGGGCTTAACTATTGTAATGGGTTGTTTTCAGTAACTAGTTGGTTTTTTTTTTTTTTTTTTTTTTTTTTTTTTTTTTTTTTAAGCCTTTCAAGGCTATTTTTAATATTTAAAAAAAAACAAAAAAAAACTAATAGGCATGTGTTCTTAGCAGAATAAAAAAAGTGTTTTTGTTGCGGATTTCCACTTTTTATGTAAATATAATCTATTATATTTGAACAATTTCGGCCATTAAATTTAAAATAAGTACCTTAGATTTAATTAAAAAAAAAGTTAATTTTCAAGAAGTGATTATATATAAAATGAGATTTTAATCAATTCATTTTTGGCCCTTAAACTTAAGGCTAATAATCACATTAACTCCTTAAAAAATATTGCAGTCAAATAGGCCTCTTGCATTTTAATTAGAGCCAAATCAAACATGCACATCTTAAAATTTAGTAATGTCACCACTAATTCAGCTAAATTAAAAGTTTTATTTTTTTAAGATATATATTATTTCATATTAATTATTTTATTAAATAATTTCCTTATAAAATTATTTTATGTCAATCAAATTTTCATATAAAAAATATTTAAATTATTTTTATTTTTAAAATAAAAAAAATTAATTCATTATTTCTCATATTATACAAGTAATTTTAAATTTTAAATCTTATTAAAATATTTAAGTAATTTATAAAAAATAAATACATGTTATTCAAATTTTTAACATTATTTAACAATTTACTTATAGATTTAATAGTCTATTTTTATGTAAAATTTTAAAACATCATTAAGATATATGTAAATATAACCTAATGAATATTGAAAACTTAAAAATTAATTAATTAGAATAATTTATTTATATTAATATATATAATATTAACTTGATTTTTTATAATTTATTATTTGAACCAATGATTCATTAGTTGAACTTGTGTGATCCCTTAGCAAGCTGAGGCCGAATCTGACAGGTATGCTCTCTCATACTCAACTTCTTTCTACACGTTATTACTTATGTTAAACATTTTTCTAGATGATGGATAGAAAATCAAACACTTAGAATAAAACGAGTAAGATGTTTGAAAATTATTTGTTAAGACAGTCACGTAAATTTAAAGCATACATATAAATCGTACGATCACACAGTATATATAAAAAAAAAATAATAATACAAAATTTAATATGGTTTGACCGTAAGTTTTACGTTCACGGGCAAGATAAGGAAAAAAACATTCCACTATGATAACAAGAGCAAAATATAATCACTTAGAACTCTCAAACCCTAATCCTAGTTTGTTTCTCGAATATCTCATAACTCTACCACAATGGATAAAATATTACAATATTTATACAGGTTTATACTGCGGGGGCGTTACATCTGCACCCCTAAGGATTGACCCGTGCCCTTCACTACTACTACAAATCTCATTTTTTATCCCAATCGCCCCGCAGTTCGAAACTTTTGAGTCAGGTCACAACTTGGGTCAATGAAGACATTCAAATTTCAAGCCACAAAAATAACAATTCTTTCCCTTGGCTTGAATTCCCTTTATCATCAATAAAATAACCACAAAAACACTTTATCTTACCATATGCCCTCGAAAGAGCACTACTGAGCATTACAAACATCAACCAAGTCTAGGTAATGCTTGCTAACTGGGACTCCCTTGATCATCATATATGCTGAATTATCATATGTAGAGACTTTCTGCACAACTACAGTCTCCTGAGATATAATGTCCTGAATGAAGTGATATCTGACATCAATGTACTTAGTTTGCTCATGGTACAGCTGATTCTTTGTGAGATGCATTGTACTTTGGCTATCACAAAATACTATTGACTTGTTCTGTATCAACTCAAGATTACCTACTAAACCCTGTAACCATAAAGCTTCATTTACTGCCTTTACTAAAGCCATATATTCAGTCTCTGTGGTAGACAAAACAACTGTAGCTTGCAATGTTGCTTACCAACTGATAGCACTTTTAGAGAGTAAAAAAATAGCCTATCAAAGATCTCCTCTTGTCTAAGTCCCCTGTAAAATCTGAATCCACATAGCTAACAACTTAATCACTCATCTTGGCCCTGTCAAATGTCGGACCAACATCTGTAGTATCCTTCAAATACTTTAGAATCTATTTCATTGCCTGCCAATGCTCTTTCCTAGGACACGCCATGTATCTACTCATAATACTAACTACATGTGAAATGTCACGTCGTGTGCAAATCATAGCATACATGATGCTACTAACAGCACTGAAATAAGGAACATTGGACATATGCTCCATTTCCTCATCTGTTTTTGGTGACATGTCTGCAGATAACTTGAAATGGGCAGCAAACAGAACAGTCACAGGTTTAGCATTATTCATGTTGAAAGGCTTAAGCACTTTCTCAACATAGGCCTGCTGAGATAAGAAAACCTTTCCAACACTTCTATCCTTAGTAATTTTCATCTCCAATATCTTCTTTGCAGCACCCAAATCTTTCATCTCAAATTCATCACTCCACTGCTTTTCAAAATGTTAATTTGTGATATGCTTTTAGTAGCAATAAACATGTCATCCACATATAACAGCAAATAGACAAAGGAATCATCTGAAAGCTTCCTATGATACACACAACTGTCATATGAACTATGAATAAAGCCATTACGAATCACGAATGTAGCAAAACTTTTGTACCATTGCCTAGGGGACTGTTTCAAACCATATAAAGACTTCTTAAGCAAGCAAACATGGTTTTCCATACATGGAATGACAAATCTCTCTGGCTGACTCATATAAATTTTCTCCTCTAGCTCACCATGCAAAAATATTGTCTTTACATCTAGTTGCTCAAGCTTTATATCATGAAGAGCAACCATAGCAAGTAAGACCCTGATAGAACTGTGCTTCACAATTGGAAAAAAAAAAAAAACACTTCATTAAAGTCAATTTTCTCTCTCTGGGTAAAGTCTTTTGCTACAAACCGTGCCTTCTATCGAGGTGTTTCAACCCCTAGGGTGCTTTCCTTTTTCTTGAACCCAATTTGCAACCTACTACTTTCTGTTCCTTAGGCAATGTTACAAGCTCCCAAGTCTGATTCTTGTGAAGAGATTCAATTTCTTTCCCTATAGCACCGACCCACTGATCTACATCTAGACAAGAAATAGCTTCTCTATAATTGCTGGGTTCATGCACATCAACTATCTCAGCAACTGACAAGGCAAACGCAACTAGATTTGCATTTGCATATCTTTGCGAGGGTCTAATCTGTCTTCTCTCTCAATCAGTTGCAATTTTATACGGTTCCTATTGCTATTGCTCAAGTGCATCCTCTTATTGATCAGGATCTTACACCTCATCCTCTGAATTGCTGAACTGAACTGCTGAAGTATCAATGTCAAGCTCCACCTGTTCTCTGACACCGTGATCTGATTCCACTATTGATTTTCCCCTCTGACATCCAATGAAGTAGACTCATTAAATGTCACATCCTTGCTGATAATTAATCCTGGAGACTTTGGATCATTGCACCACAACCTGTAGCCTTTCACTCCAGATGCATACCCTAGAAATATGTATTTTCATGCCCTCGGCTCGAGCTTACCATCCCTCACATGAGCATAAGCAGGGCAACCAAACACTCTTAGCTGAGAGTAATCAGCAGGTGAACCAGACCATATCTCAAAAGGAATTTTGCACTCAGTAGCTGTAGATGGAGATCTATTAACCAAGAAACAGGCTGTATTAATTGCTTCATCCCATAAATCCTTTTCAAATCTTAAATTTGAAAGCATGCTTCGTACTTTGTAACAAAGCGTTCTGTTCATGCGTTCTGCAATACTATTCTATTGTGGTGTCTTTGCATAAGTGCGTGTCTCACTATACCTTCATTATTGCAGAATGCATCAAACTCACGATTGAAAAATTTTAATCTGTTACCAATTCTAAGACGCTTAACCTTTTTTTTTTGTCTGCTTCTCAATCATCATCTTCCACGTTACAAAGGTTGAAAATGCCTTATCTTTTATTTTCAAAAAATATACCTACACCATTCGAGAGAAATCATCAATCAAAGTCATGAAATACCTGGCATCGCTCTTGAAAGGAATTCTGTTAGGACCCCATAGATCTGAGTGGATATAATCCACCGTTTCTCTAGTTTTGCGCACTGCCCTTTTGTCGAATTTCACCCTGGTTTGTTTGCCAAAAACACAGTGTTCACAAAAGTCTATAGATTTTGTTTTCTGCCCGTCCAACAAATCCTGCTTACTTAACACATATAATCCTCTTTCACTATATGACCAAGAAACAGATGCTACAATTAAGTCTAATTCTGATTATTGCTTCCAGATGTTATTGCAACATCCCCTAAAACTGTACTGCCCTGAAGAAAATACAATCCTAAGGTCAAACTGCTCTTCATGAGTACCATAGAGCCCTTACACACTTTGAGAACTCCATTCTCTGCATGGTATCTGAATCCATAAGAGTCAAGTGTCCTAAGAGAAATCAGGTTCCTCTTTAGTCCTGGAAATTGCCAATACTCTATAGTTTTGACAATGCCATCAAACATCCTCAATCTGATGTTACCAATTCCTTCTACAGATAATGCACGATTATTGCTCAGAAACACCTTACCACTCATCTGTTTGTAAGTGGTAAACCAGTTTCTGTGTGGACACATGTTATAAGTAGCATCAGTATCAAGAATCCAGGAATTTTGTCCATGATCTGAACTCACAGATAAAATTTTCCCAGCACTGTCATCACCATCAAAATCGATAAACTGTCAACCATATTCGCATAACTTTCTGGTTGCTTTCCCTTTTTATTTTTTAACTTGGGACGGTCTCTCCTATAGTGACCTTGCTCTCTGCACTTAAAACAGTTAGCCTTTTTCATTCTTGACTTAAATATAGCCTTAGATTTCTTCCTACTGGAAGAACCTTTTCTTGAATGTGTTTTTCCCCTACTTACCAAACCTTCCCCATCAAATATTCTCTATTACCTAAAAAATTCTTTTTCAACTCCTTTGATTTTAGAGATTTACTAATATTGTCCAGCGAAATATTGTCTTTCTCATACAACAGAGTATCCACAAAAGTCTCATAGGAGGGTGGCAAAGAACATAACACAATAAGGGCCTGATCCTCATTATCAATCTCAATATCAATATTCTTTAGATCCATAGTGATTAAATTAAATTCATCCAGATGTTCTTTAATAGGCGTACCTTTGCTCTTTCTTAGATTGTAAAACCTTTTCTTTATATACAGGCGGTTGGTCACGATTTAGCAGAGTACAACTCCTCCAATTTCTTCCATACCACAGACGCTGAGCTTTCACCAGCAATCTTACATAGGATATTATTATTTACGTTTATGAAAATCGCACTCAAGGCTCTTCTTCAGATCCACCTTCTTTACCTCTTTCATACCTTTTGGAAAGTTATCGTCGATTACCTTCCACAGACCTTATAGAATTAAAGAAGATTTGATTTTAATCTTCTACAGACTGAAACTCAATCCACCATCAAATTTTTCTATCTCATGCTTCGTTGAAGATGACGCTATCTATAAACCCTAAATTTTGTGCACAAAGCTCTAATACTAGTTTATCAGGACAAGCACGCAAATCTAAGGCACACACAAATAAATCGCACAATCACACAGTATAGAAAAAAGAAGAATAACACAGAATTTAACGTAGTTCAACCGTAAGATTTATGTCCACAGGCAAGACGAGAAAAAAAATCCACTATGATGAAAAGAGTAAGATACAATCACTCAGAACTCTCAAACCCTAACCTCAGTGTGTTTTTTAAATATCTCACAACTCTACCGCAGTGGGTAGAATATTACAATCCTGGGCTCGAAGCCCACCGCATATCTCACTTTTTATCCTAATCGGGTCGTAGCGTGAAATTTTTGTGTCAGGTCACAATTCGAGTCCATGAAGACATATCCAAAATTCAAGCCGCAAAAATAATATTATCACATATGGGTGAGAAAAAATAAAAGCATATTTAAAGGCTTTAAACCTATAGGAAGTAGTTGAAGTTGGTGATGATCCTCCTCCACTAGGAACAGATCAACCATGGCTCAAATTAAATTTTATGAAAGATGATGGCAAGAAAATCAAGGGCACTCACCTATATTCATTCAAGAGTGTCAGAATCATTTTCACTAGGATAATGACCTCTAAATCTCCGAGGGAAGCATGGGAGAAGTTAAAGGCAGAATTTGAAAGAAGAGATGGAGTTGGAACTGTCAAACTCGTAGACCCTATTTGATGATGAAGGTGAGACGGTTAAGGATTACTCAGTTAAACTTTTGGAGCTTGTAAATAAAATAAGGTTGCATGGTGAGCCCTTTGAAGATGAAAAAGTAGTAGAGAAAATGCTGATTAGTTTACCTGCAAGATTTGAGGCCAAGATTTCAGCAATTGAAGAATCTAGTGATCTCAAAACCTTGTCTATTGCAAACCTAATTAGTAAATTGCAAGCCTAAGAACAACGATCAAGTATAAGGGATGAAGAAGTGTTAGAAGAGGCATTTCAAGCTAAGCTGAAGGGGAAGCAATCCGCATAAGGGAAAGCAATTTGCAAAAAAAGGGAAGAAAGATGAAGGTGTTAAAGCAGTGAAGGGAAAGAGTAAACGAGCTGTACAATAAGAAAATTTTCCTCCATTTGGATTCTATAAAAGAACAAATCACTAGGAGCAAGATTGCTGGTTCAAAGGCATTCAATGTAGATTTTGTAAAAAGATGGGGCATATTGAGAACTGTCAAGCCAAGCAAAATCACTTCCAGGATACATCTTCTCAACAAAATCAGTTCCAAGATCTATCTTCTCAACAAGCAAATTTCATAGACGATCAAAAAGAGGTTACAACAAATATATTCATAGCTTTACAAGAAACACAAAATGTTAACAAGCAAACATGGTTCATAGACAGTACTCAGTTGTTGTCCAAGTCGCATGTCAAAAATGAGCAAATATTCAGTAGTCTTGATATATTAGTGGAGACAAGGGTAAAGCTTGGAAATGACCAAGTGGTTTGAGCAAAGGAAAAGGATCAGTTGCTAACTAAGCAAGGTACAAAGTATATTCATGATGTGCTCTTCATACCTTGTTTAGCTCAAAATTATTGAGTGCGGCTCAAATGCAATAAGAGTTCCATTGTAACAAATTGTTATGATCTATAAGGTGAGAAGCAAATTGTTAAGATCTATGAGGTGAGAAGATAAGGCAATATTTTACACTGGCCAAATCTTGAACCAAAAATGACATTTCTCTGCCATTCACTATATTTCTGCTCAACCTCCTAATACATCCCATACTATCATGCACAAACACCCTTTAATCAACATAGTTTGTTATCATCAATAGTAACTTACAATATACCAGCTCACACATGGAAATAAAAGCATGAAGATAGTTGAACATGTTTTCGTAAGGGTCTATCTGCATGAGAACAAGACAACATACATCAATGATAACAGAGAAAACATGGAAGATTTGAGCAAAATACTTGTATCAAAGTGGCGAAGCTGTAATTCTCTGTTTTGATATTACATTGGCATGAGCTGTTATTAGGTACTTGTCTATTTGATGGTCAATCATCATGCTCCTCTTCACCTTCAGAATCTGTACAAACAAAGATAAACATTAAAAGTCATTCACCAAAGTTCTTTTTTTATTCAAAAAAAGGACCTATTTATCTTTGTCATGAATTATATTCAAGAAGAAAATATAACAATGCCATTATAGCAAAATAAATTTGGAATTGGACATGGCAAATCCACTATTAGCTTGGGGGAGTAATGGACTCATGGGGGAATACCATAGGAATAGAATATAGATACATCATGTATGAAGACTCATCTGGTTTTTTGTTTGCTATATGTGAAAACTGAAGAGTTATTTTTTAATTATTTTTTGAGCATTAATCTCAATTCATATTACTTGGTGGAGAATTTAATAGTTCTTTCATACTAATATAAAGTTAAAATTTTAGTTTAAAATCCTTTTGGTCTTACAAAAGCAATAGGAACATAATCTGGTGAATCGATATTGATTCACCTGATTCCCTGCCAATTCACCTGGTTTGGTACCACTTCATGTATATTTGTGATTCAGCCTATGGATTCGAATCGCTAGGCAGGGGAATTGACTCGAATCATATGATTTGAATCAAGAATCGTACGATTATAACAACAATAAACAAAAAGACCATGCAAGTCCAAATCAAGCAATTGTATTGCAAGCGGTTAAGCAAAACCTTGGTAATGGAGGAGTACATGAAGTTCATGATTGTATGGAGTTCACAAAGAGTGGCACCCCATTTGATCCAAGTCATGTTAGATTCAACAGTGAATGAATCATGTTCAGTTAGTTGTTAGCGGCCCATGTTGAGTTAGTGTTCTTTGAAAATGTCCTGTTTTTCTTTAATGTGGTTTTTTGGTTGCAGGGAAGCTGGTGCTCGTCACAAGAGTGCATGAACTATTGTATCAAATATACCAATAAAGGAAAGAAGACAGATAAAAACCCAAAGATACTGTTGTGCTTTGCTCCAACCTCATAATTGGAACTCATCTTTTACTTGAGCTCTATCACATTACAATTTGGCATTCCATTTCTCTATAGGGATAAGGTTCATGTGATATTGTAAGTTCTATCTGGTGATGCTAACAGCTTGTGGATTTTAACTAGTGATGTTAATAACTTATCAGTGGCAAAGTGCCAAATAGATTCCCAAACAAAAAAAATAAGGTTCTCATTATTGGGACTTCACAGTTACCATTCATTCTTAGATACTACCAAAAACTTCATATTTACACCCCAAAATAGCTCCTTTCACATTTCAACTCCAAATTGAGCAACTTATAGCAAACAACCTAAAAGTTCAGTTTTACCTTTCCAGGTGACAAGCAGGTTCACAAGAACATGCCACTAATCACACTAAAAGAGAAAATAGTAAGGATATAAACATAATAAATTGAGTTGGCAATAACAGATCTTTGATTACAGGATGCTATTAGTAAACTGTAAGAAGTTGCAGAATTTTAAACAATTAGGCCTTAGTGAATGCCAAACTTGATTGGATAGGGGAAAGAAAAGGAAAGTCAAATTGATGTACTAATTTGAGATGATTCAAGTATCCTTGTGTCTTATTAGATTCTGTATACTAATGCTAAAAAGCCAATCCTTTATTTTAGCTTCATTTTCATCTTTCTTTCCCCAGTTTGAGCTTGTGCCCAGGAATAGGTGCACTGAAGATTCATATTTGAAAATCATGCTCCTTACCTGATCGAACATCTTTGCTGACTCGGCCTCTTGCCTTGATTTGTTCCACAACCATGCCAACCATCAAAGACCACCAATATACATTGAATACGACCAAGGAGAATAGAAGTGTGTTAAAGAGATAATAATATAGAGGTCCATCCACCATGTGCTTCTCCATGTCCAAGGTCAAAAGGACTTCATAGCTGTCAAAAGAGAAATGAAAACAAAAAAATTATAAAGAAAGGCAAGCATTAAATTGAAGAAGAAGCAAGAGTTGGGGCAAAGGAGGAAGAAGATGCTCTGCTTTAGTCAACCATTTGTTACAGGTAGAAACATGCTAAGAGGTGGCTGTTTGACACTTGATTAGATTTTTACTTCTACTTCTTCCATTATTTATCATCATCGTTATTATTTTTGTGTGGTCAGTGGTGGGGAAAGGGCACATCTATAGTTCTGTACAATTAAAACAGTATGGCTTGATCAGGACGCTGAAAACCTACAACAGCAAGCAGAATTGGTGATGCAGCAATCAAACCAGGATACAGGAGACAGAACAACCAGCTTTACCTAACAGCAAATTCAAGCAAGAATTCAAAACCTGCAAACATACTTGTCCAAACAAGAAATGCTAGACTAGCATCTGACTGACTAAGATATGCATACAAGATTCTATTACGACCATAAAAGATTCTGTAAAGTCCCAAATATGTTAAATCTTAGGCCATAATTCTGATTAAACTTACTTTTCTTGGGCTCCTCATTTACTCCATCAACATATGAATTGAAAATCCAAACAAAGTAAGATAAATTTAAACCATTAAAATTTGAATTTAAATTGCAAGGATACTACTATTAGGGGAATATTTTCAATCATTAAAAATAGAAAAAAGAAAAAAAAAACTGAAAAGAGCATTTGAATAACAAAAACTTGATAGTAAAAACAATATGAAAATAGAAAAAGAGCTAGGTTCCAAATTGAGAAGTAACCAGAAAAGGTTGCTAGATATAAGCAAAAGATTTATTTCACAAAAATGAGCATTAAGACTTTAGAGTTAACTTTATACTCTTTCTAATAATGCACTAGTGTTTCTAGTGATTGTTTGGAGTAGGGTATTTTAATTAAGAAGATGAAGAACAAGATGAAGAAGACTTAATTGTTTACGAGCAACATCTGTAGATCTCAAAAATAAAACTCATACAAAATGAAAATTTTATTGTTTCCAAGCCTGTGAGAAATTGCCAGGCAAATGCATCAGATATAAAGGAAAACAGACAAGTATTGACAAATTCCTATCATGCTGAATACTAACTCACCTTGTACTCCACAGTACCCAGAAAGGAAAGTAGATGATGCGAAGTATTGTCCAAGAGAGAACAAACCCAAGGAAAAAAATGCTAGAAATCCATTCATAGCCACTATATCTGGATATCTTTGCAATTTCCATGAATCCATCGCTTGCATCATGCAAGGCTAAAATAATTGAACCAACACGAGCAAATCTGTGGTAGTCAGCACATTCTCAAGTTACTCAGAAAGCATCTTAAATATAATTAGATCAGAATAGCAGATGCCATATCATGCTCTTCCTAAGCATGAAAGTATGAGAGGTATTCTACGTAATAATTTGTAGCAAATAACTGAATTTTTTTCATAAATATTTTTATATGCATGCAAATGTTTGTGCGCATGCATATGCTGTGAAGCATCCCCAGATATATTTTCTACTCTCTTTTCTTTGGGATTTTTTAGCTATTTATTTATTGGCTACTAATAAGTGGAAAAACCAATTCTTCCTAGCACTTTACAAAATGGAAACTAAACTTGAAGCCTCAGCCATTTCCAAACCTAAATATGTAAGACATCACAATGAGAATGATCGATGCCACATGATGAGCCATTGAAATCAAAAAGTCTGAACGTCTTGTTTCCCAGAAAACCAAAGCAAATATGGAGTACGTGTAGAATCCAGCAACATACATGTAAAGTCCCTTCAATTTCAATCTGACCACCATGAGAATAGCTAGTCAATGAAAGCTGAACAAATGTGCACATTTATAAATCTAACAGCATGAAAGAAAAATTGAACATTAAATTATCTTAATACGTGTTTGATGAATTGATGAACTCACTTAAGTTTCTGATCAGGCCAAATTTGATCTGCAGGTCCCACCCAAAAATACTTAGTATTAGTGAACCAGGGCTCACGATATGAGACATAAAGAGCAAAAAGCTCTGCAGAAAGAAAATAAACATATTTCCAAGCTGACTCCTTGAATTTATTAATTTTCTTCCTATTTGCACGTTTCCCAACATCCACCGATGCATATGAGTTCCCAAAAATCAATCTTTTGGCTAAACTCTGTAATAAAAATGAACAGACAAGCTGGTAAATATGCTAAATGAAAAGTTAAGTCTACTTTGATTTAAGCATTATCCAAATATGTAAGAATTCATAGACTTCAAATAGGAACTAATTATCAAGATATACATCCAGAATACAGTCCCTTCTAAACCAAGCTCTAATCTACCAGTATCTTTCTATTCAATGTCCAAGGTTTCAAGTTCACATCTTTGTGTCTGTGTGTGACAAGACAATTCCAGTCAACCTGATAATTCAATAATTTTAGTAAAATACTCCCATAAACACCCCACATCAAAGGCAAGTTAACAAAAACTTGGTTCCTAAATCACAAGCCCATACCTCCAGACACTCATATTTAAACAATATAGCTAATTCAACGATAGTTCGATAAGCAGCAGGCAACTGGCTTAATGACAATTGGATATCGATAAACAGACCAGCTTTACATTATAATTACTCAGGTCCACAATAATTATAACCAAAACAAACCAACAAAAAGACCTAATGCCATGAACCATGAGCAAAATATTAACGACTAGAAAGATAGTATCATGCCATCCACCAAGGTATGTAAGCAGACCAAAACTTAAAACCAAAGCAAACCTAATAATCAGATAAACTTACAAGCAGTGAAGAACAGTTATAATAGTGAAAGGTACCTCAAAAATGTACTTGTCAAGGAAAAGCCTAACAGAAAGAAAGAAGAGGGCGAAGAAGGGAACGAACGTGAAGTCACTGGCAACTGGGTATGACTCAGACTCCCAATTGATAAAACCATCGGTTCCTAAAAGACCCATTTGGTTCTCTTTGAAGGAATTCTTCAAAGATAAGAGAAATTGAGAAATAATCAAAGAAATGGGAAATTGCTGATAGGAAAATTGCACAGGTCATCGTGTTTTTGTATAAAGAAACACTAATTGGACTTTGACTAGTCAAAAATAAATTTCAGTTCCTGGACTTTTGTTACAGACTAAAACGGTGCGTCTTGGGAAATTTGATAAAAGTGCAGCGCTGGGGTTGAAGCAGGAAAGCAGTGGTTCTGTAATAAATGATAGAAGGAGATTGACTGAAGGATAACAGAATGGCAGAATTGTTAAGCTGAGCCGGAAGAGTTTGTTATAGGAGTAGTTAGGAATCTGTTGTATCTCTAGTGAATAAATACTTGTAATTGATAAGTGAACAAGTGTGAAATGATATCTCCCTCTAGTTTCTTTCTCTCTTCTCTTCCTCTTTGTATTCTTTCTTTGGAATTCTACTGGTAGGTAACATTGGTATCAGCAACCATGGACGCAAAATGGCAGCACTGATGAGGGAAATGGAGGATCGTATTGAGAGGAGATAAGCAGGTTTCGTAAGCAAACTGAATCGAGCACAAATCAGGCAATCCAGGAGGTCCAAACGCTACTTACAGATATAAGTCTATAGCACAATGAGTTGATTTCTAATAGAAACAACGCTGGGACTTCTCATGCTGGAGAACGTTTCCATGGATTTAATGGTCAATCTTGGAATCATTTTCCAAAATTGGATTTGGAATCATTTTCCAAAATTGGATTTCCCACATTTTAATGGTGATGATTTGGAATTGTGGCCGGTGAAAGTTGAATATTACTTTGACGTTGTTAATACACCCACTGAGAATACGGTTAAGATTGCTGCAATGCCATTTAGGAGGAAAAGCAGTACAGTGGCATCAGGGTTATGTCAAAATCAGGGGAATATAGGCTTATGGTAGTTGGGTTGAGTAGGTGATGCATGTATTTTATATCATTATTTACATATAATTTATTTTTGTTCATAGTTATTATTATAGATATTAGCATATATTTAGTTAATTTTGTCTTTTTATATTTATTAGTTTAATTTTTGGAATTTATTTTTTTGTAGGTTAAATTTGAAGAATTTTAATATATTTTGATCAAAGCAGCCATTTGGAAGAAATTAGAGTTAAATTGTAAAATTTTGAAGTTGAATTAAAAAAATCGAAAGTTGCACAACCTATGACACAACTTGTGTCACAGGTTGTGTCGTTGTCAGATATGAAGTTTTTCTCATGTAGAAGATTACACAACTTGTGACACAAGGCACAATACAACCGATTCAGCTTGTGTCATTTTAATGAAAATGGCTGACGTGGCACTTTCGTCCCTCTGATTTAATACATCACTTTCTCCAGAATCTTCTGACTTTTTACCCATTTTAGGGCAGACCTCTGAATCATATAAAAACTTATTTTTCTCTTTCTTTCAAAAAAAGGAGAAAAACAAGGAGATTTTGCAAAGAGAGACGAACAAGAGAAACACGTGAAATCTGGTCTTGCTACAGCAAAAGGGACGCCTTCTGTAACACTCCAGCAGCAGATTCTTCATCATTTTACTGGGTTTTTCTGTTCCTTAGCTTAGATTTTCATTATTTCTTCATTTCTATACTTGAGTTTGTCTTGAAACTATGATTTGTGAGTAGATCTTTGAGATTCTAGAGAAGGATTTGTAAATATTGCTTTGTATTGTGATTTTTGAACTGATTTAGTTATTTAAATAAGATTTCCTGCATTTTGATTTATTACTTGTGAGCATGTTGCCTTGCTTGATGAATGAGCCCTCATTAAGTTAAGTTTTAATTCTTGACATATGGACTGAAAAGTGAATATTTGTGATAGATAATCTTGCAATAAACTTAGTTTTCTTGGTGTTAGAGATAAGCTAAGAGGATTAAGGGGACTTTCAAAAATCAATTAGAGCTTTAATTAAGTTTTTATCAAGTTTGAAATACCGTGAAAACAGTGTTTGATTTGATGAATACCAACTTTGAAATGCTTGAAAAATGTTTCAAAAAACTAAGAATTGATTTCCCTCAAAATTGCAATTCTCATGTGTTTGGCTAAATTGGGGATAAACCACATACAAACAATATTGAAAACTCTATCTCTAGAATCACTTTAATTTTTATTGAATTTAGATTTAATTCCTCCCAATTTCATAATTAGCAATTTCAATTTAAATTTTGGTAATCTAGTTTAATTAATTTAGTTAATTGTTTGATTTAGTTTAAATTCCTCAAATACCAATTTTAAATTTTAAATTTCATTTTTTTTAATATCTTTAAATTTCATCATTCTAATTAGCTTATCCTTTTATTTTCAATTTAAACACAATTCCCTGTGGGAACGATATTATTTTTAAAACTATACTACTATGACCCGTGCACTTGCGGAAGCTATTTCACAGCTAACATCAAGTTTTTTGCGCCGTTGCTGGGAAATTGTTTGTTTTTAAGTTGGATTTTAATTGTTTTAAGCTGATTAGAATTTTTATTTTCTTTTATTTTCACTATTGTTCCTTGTGTTTTTCAGGTACTTTTCTTGTTTATGAGATGATCGAAAAGCACAAGTGATACTCAATTGTTGTTCAACCCTGAAATTGAAAACTTTTGTCGAGCCAACAAAAAGGAATCTAAGAGGAGAAAGGAAGCAGAAAAAGAAGAACAACAAAGGTTTGACCAAGAGGAGAAAATTGAAAATATGGAGAATCAAAATAGGGCTATTGGTCGAGATAATGGAGAAAATGAGCAAAATAGGCTAAATGAAGTTGTTAATCAAAATGATTATCAGAGAAGATCCATGTTAGATTATGCTTTTCCTAGATGTGCAGATGTGAGAGATAATAGACCTATCATTGGAGCTAATCAATTTGAGTTAAAGACTGGTCTCATTCAAATGGTTCAGAATTCACAATTTGGAGGTAGCTCACTTGAAAATCCTCATTCTCATTTGAAGAAATTTTTGATGATATGTAGCACACAAAGACAGCCTGGAGTTTCAGATGAAGTGATTTAGCTCACCTTATTTCCATTATCTCTTCGGGATTCAGCATTAGAGTGGTATGACTCACTTCCACAAGCTACTATAGCTACTTGGGAGCAGCTATCTCAGGCTTTTCTATCTCAGTTTTTTCCACCTGGGAAGACCACTCATTTGAGGAATTTGATGGTAGCTTTTAAACCAAGGGATGATGAAACTTTGTATGAATCTTGGATAAGATTTAAAGAGCTTGAAAGGCAATGTCCTCATCATGAAATACCCAAATGGATGATTGTTCAGAATTTCTACATCAGAGTTACTCCAGCCATAAGAAACACAATTGATTCACAAGCAGGAGGAGATTTCATGAGAATGACAAGTTAAGAATGCTATGATCTATTAGAAAAGATTGCTCATAATACCCATTTGTGGGGAAATCCTAGAGCACTTGAGCCAAAGAAGGCTGGAATTTATGAACTTGACTCAGTTAGCTACATGAATGCAAGATTTGATCAGTTGACTCAGCTTCTTAGTGATTTTTGCACAAAGGCGACAACCTCAACTCCTACAACTATGCAATAAGTTGCCTACACAGATGGAACCCAAAATTGTGGAGTTGATTACTCTTCTTATGGTGATGATTATTTGCAAGAACAAGCTGCTTATGCAGGAGGTTATCAACAGAAACCTATGGGAAATTCTTATTCTAATGTGAACAACTCAACATGGAGGCCACAAGCAACTTTTGCTCAACAAGGTCAAAGCTCAAATTATGCTCATAACCAGCAGTATATGCAGCATAATAGGCCTCAGTTTCAGCCTCAATTTCAGCCCACAAGGCAGCCACAACCTGGATATCAAGCAAGAGCACAACAATCCCTTCCACCTCATGAACCAAAGCCAACCTTAGAAAGCATGATGGAGAAATTTTTTGCTGAACAAAGCAAGATGAATAGCAAATTGGAGGAAGAAATGCAACACATGAGACAAACCATGGATCAATTACAAGCCCACAACCGTATGTTGGAGAGTTAATTGGCTCAAGAAGCAAGCTCATCGGGAAGCAAATCCTATGGCAAACTACCTAGCCAACCACAAAACCCTCATGAACAATGTAAGGTTGTGACCTTGAGAAGTGGTAAGAAAGTTGGTCAAGAGAGTGAAAACAAGAGAGAAGAAAAAGAGAGCACAAAAGAAGAAAATTCAGTTGAGAGCAAGAAAAATGAAAAAGAAGAAGAAAAAGTGAGCAAGATGAGAGAGAGAAACCATACATCCCACCTGAGCCTTACAAGCCCACCCTTCCCTACCCTCAAAGATTCATTAAGCATAAGCTAGACAAATAATTTGGCAAATTCCTTGAAGTGCTAAAGAAGTTGTATATCAATGTGCCATTCACTGAGGCACTATCTCAAATGCCAAGTTATGCTAAGTTTTTAAAGGAGATTCTTACCAACAAGAGAAGGCTAGAAGATTATGACACCATCAACTTGGGAGAGCAATGTAGTGCTATAATTCAGAAGAAGTGACCTCCCAAACTCAAAGATCCGGGTGTGTTTTCCATTCTTTGTCATATAGGTGATAATTGTGTGGCAAATGCCTTATGTGATCTTGAAGCTAGCGTCAGCCTAATGCCTCTTTCAATATATGAAAAGTTGAATATGAGAGAGTTGAAGCCCACAAATATGTATCTTTCATTGGCTGACTGTTTAATTAAGTATCCAGAAGGCATTCTAGAAAATGTGCCTATCAAGGTTGGGAAATTCTACATTCCAGTGGACTTTGTCATTTTAGATATGGAAGAAGACACAAAAATTCCTATCTTATTGGGAAGACCCTTTTTGGCAACAGCTGGTGCATTAATTGATGTAAAGGGTGAGAAATTGACACTTTGAGTGGGAGATGATCAAATGATATTCAACATCAATCCAACCATAAAAAGGAAACATGAAGAAGTTGAGTCTTGTTTGCGGGTAGACATTATTGATGAGATTGTTCAAGAGCATTTCAGAAAAAGCTATCCACAAGACCCTCTTGAAAATTGCTTAGTCTATGGTGGGAGCATTGATGATAACAATCACAACAAAGCTGCTTTTGCACAACACTTATAGAGCTCTCCACCACATCTTGAAGCCATAATTTTTCAGTTTGAAGAAGTGCAAACTTTGGAGATTAAACCACCATCATTAAAGGTAGAGGATACCCCAAAGGTAGATCTTAAACCTCTTCCTTTCAACCTCAGGTATGCTTTTCTTGGATCCAATGGAACATATCTTGTTATAATTAATGCATCTTTGACTGATATTGAGATTGAAAAATTGTTGAGAGTTTTGAGAAAATATAGGAGAGTTTTGGGTTATGCAATTGATGATATAAAGGGAATTAGTCCAACAGTCTGTATGCATAGGATTTTCCTAGAGCCAAATAGTAGACCTTCTATTGAACACCAAAGAAGATTGAATCGTACAATGAAGGATGTTGTGAAAAAGGAAATCCTGAAATTACTAGCTGCTGGAATTATTTACCCCATTTCTGACAGTGAGTGGGTTAGTCCTGTGCATGTTGTACCAAAAAAAGGTGGGGTGACAGTTGTTAAAAATGAGAATAATGAATTGATACCCACTAGAACCGTTACAGGTTGGAGAATGTGCATAGACTATAGGAAGTTGAACAATGCTACAAGAAAATGCCATTTTACCCTTCCTTTTATGGATTAAATGTTAGAGAGATTAGCCAAGCATTCTTACTTTTGTTACTTAAATGGATATTCTAGTTTTTTTCAAATTCCAATCCATCCTGATGACCAAGAAAAAACTACCTTTACCTGTCCCTATGGCACCTTTGCCTATCGAAGGATGCCATTTGAATTGTATAATGTGCCTGCCACCTTTCAAAGGTGCATGATGGCCATTTTTTCTGATTTTATTGAAGAAATTATGGAGGTCTTCATAGATGACTTTTCAGTATATGACACTAATTTTGATTCATGCTTGACTAATTTGTCTAAAATTTTGCAGAGGTGTGTTGATAATGATTTGGTGTTGAATTGAGAGAAATGCCACTTTATGGTCCAAGAGGGGATCGTTTTAGGGCATTTGATCTCAAACAGGGGAATAGAAGAAGATTGAGCCAAAATAGAAATTATTGAAAAAATGCCCCCTCCAACCACTGTCAAAGGAGTGTGGAGTTTTCTTGGACATGTCGGATTTTACTGGCAATTTATTCAGGATTTTTCTAAACTTGCTAAATCCTTAACAAATCTTTTGAATCATGATGTTAAATTTGATTTTAATCAAGATTGTATAATTGCTTTTTGCAGGTTAAAGACGGTATTAACAACAGCTCCTATCATGCAACCCCCGGATTGGACTTTGCCATTCGAAATCATGTGTGATGCAAGCAAGTTTGCTGTTGGAGTTATCCTTGGCTAGCAAAAAGATAGAAAACCTTATGCCATTTACTATGCAAGCCGAACCCTTGATGAATCTCAAGTTAATTATGCTACAACTGAAAAGGAGTTCCTTGCGATAGTATTTGCACTCAATATGTTACGTTCTTATTTGGTCAACTCAAAGGTAATAGTTTTCACTGATCATGCAGCAATAAGGTATTTAATGAGCAAGAAAGAAGCTAAATCTAGGTTGATTAGATGGATTTTATTACTTCAAGAATTTGATTTAGAAATAAGAGATAAAAAAGATATTGAGAATGTGGTGGCTGATCACCTTTCTAGGATAAAAACTGAAAATAAAGATGATGATATTATGCCAATTGATGAGTTTTTTATGAATGAGCAGTTGTATGTGTTGAAATCTGCACTTCCATGGTTTGCTAATATTGTGAATTATTTGTCTTATGGTGTCTTGCCACCTGATTTATCTTGGCAGCAAAAGAAAAGATTCTTGCATGATGTTAAATTTTATTCTTGGGAAGAGCCTCTTTTTTTTAGGAGATGTAATGATGGAATAATTAGGAGATGTATACCAGAGGAAGAAATAAATGATGTTATTTACTATTGTCATTCCTCTGAATATGGTGGTCATTGTAGTGTCTCAAAAACTGTTGAAAAAGTCTTGACATCAGGTTTCTATTGGCTTAATATGTTTAAACATGTGAGAGACTTTGTAAGCAAGTGTGATAGGTGTCAAAGGGTAGGCAATATTTCCAAGAGAGATGAGATGCCCCAATAGTCCATATTAGAAGTTGAATTGTTTGATGTGTGGGGAATTGATTTCATGGGGCCATTTCCATCCTCATATGGGAATAAATATATCTTGGTAGGGGTGGACTATGTATCTAAATGGGTAGAAGCTATTGCTACACCTACCAATGATGTAAAAGTTGGGATGAAATTTCTGAAAAAATTTGTTTTGACTAGATTTGGTGCCCCACGTGCCATAATCAGTGATGGTGGTAGCCATTTTTGCAATCACCAATTTGAAAAATTGATGAGAAAGTATGGGGTAAAGCATAGGATTGCCACACCATATCACCCTCAAATAAATGGCCAAGTAGAAATCACAAATAGAGAACTTAAGCAAATCTTAGAGAAAACTGTCAGCAAGTCTAGAAAAGATTGGTCCCTTAAGTTAGAACAGCCTTTAAAACTCCTATAGGAACTACACCTTATAGGTTAGTTTATGGGAAATCATACCATTTGCTCGTAGAGTTAGAACATAAAGCTTATTGGGCCATAAGAGCAATCAATTTTGATTTACAAGCTGCTGGACAAAAAAGATTTTTGCAACTTGATGAGTTAGAAGAATTGAGACTTGATGCTTATGAAAATGCTAGGATCTATAAAGAAAGAACCAAAAAATGGCATGATAAGCATATCAAGAAAAAAGACTTTAAAGAAGGAGATTTGGTGCTCTTATTCAATTCAAGGTTGAAATTTTTTCCAGGAAAATTAAAATCAAGGTGGTCAGGACCATTTAAAGTTGTGAAAGTTTTTCCTCATGGTGCTGTGGAAATTTTTGATGAAAAATCTGGTAATTTTAAGGTAAATGGACAAAGGCTAATGCATTATTCAGTTAGTGAGCCAATTGAGAAGATAGCAACCTGCTATCTCTCTCATTCTCCATAAAATTTTGGTTGAGTAAGGTCAAGCTAAAAACCTAAACTTAGCATTTCTGGGCATAACCCATAATTTTTCATTGATTCTTTATTTCTTTCATATATTTGTTTTAAGTTTTTCTATACTCTTTATTCAGAGTTTGACATTGTTCTAATTTTCTTTTGCAGATGGGATACAATTCATTGCAAGCAAATGAGCATTAATCATTATGTTTTAGTCTAGTTTAAATTTCAGCTTTAAATTTTAGTTTTAAATTTGTTCCCTTATACTTTTCATCTTTCTATGGCTGAATATTTGTTGGGTGGATTTTGCAGGACTCATTGCTCTTTTTGTTAATTTTAAGAGAAAGTTTTTCCAAACTTTGTCATCTTGGCTTAAAAAAAAATAATTTAAATGTGGATGTGTGAATTGGTGCTTTGAAAATTTTTAATGAGTGTTTGATGAACATAGCAGGTTGAGCAATTAGAATTCATGTTATGAAGGTCTGATCACTTGAAATCTAATTTGTTTCAATTTTTTCAGGTACTGTGTAATTTTGTCAAATTTGGGCAGAAAATTTCACAATCTGCGGTACAATCAATTTTGATTGTGTCGTAACTTGTTCACTGGGCACAATTTGAGCAGAAGGTTTCACAACCTGCGGCACAATCGATTTTGGTTGTGTCGTAGCTTGTGTTCACTGGGCAACATTTGGGCAGCAAGTTTCACAACTTCTGGCACAACTTACATCCCAGTGTTCTAACTTGTGTCGTTTATTTGATTTTGTAAGTTGACAATCCAATTCACCAAAATGGGATCGCGACCAATCCCATGCCCAAAAGCCCACTAACCCATTTGATTAAAAAAAAAAACCACTAACTAACTAAACCAAACCCATTCCCAAAAGCACCACCACCTCCATCAGATGGCAAGGGTAAAGGAGTTATCATTCGTGACTGACTAGCTTTTAGTTTCAGTTTACATATTTCATGACTTTATTTTAGTTGCTTAATTAATTAGTGTTTTTAGCGACTTGTTTAGTTAATATTTTGCTTGTGTTGCTTTTCTTTTATTTGAAACATTTGCTTATTCAATATTTTTTTTAGTTGCTCATAAGCACATTTTTCTTTTGAATCTTTAATGCTTTGCTCACTTGCTTTTATATGCTACTTTGGAATTTCACTTGATGAGTGGATATCTCATGGTTATATTTTTTGAGCTTAACCTCCCTATTACAACTTTTTGAGTTTAATTGCTTTAATGGATTCCATTCCACTATTTCTTTTGCAATGAGTGCAGCAGCTGTCCAAAATTTATTTAATTAAATTGGCTGCACCTTCAATGAGGTAACAATTCTTATTTTAGCTTGTGTTATTTTTAGCACAAGTTGTGCTACCACTTATGAAACAGAGTACCCCTTATCCACTTTAGGTTTATATATCCATTCTTTATGTACAAATTAGTCACATATTTTCTGCAGTGTTTGAGTGAGCCCATTGAATTTATAGCTAAAATTATCCCATTCCTTGCAATCTTTTAACATTGAGGATAATGTCCATTCTAAGTATAGGGGAGAGAGTAAATTTTTTGCAAAAAAATTATTTTTTTTCCTTTTCATTTGCATATAGTGACATACTCATTTATTAATTCATACTTGTACATATTCACATATATACACTGCATATAGCTTCATATATTTAGTTATGCATACTTAGTTGCATACAGGTTCATTATACATTTATACATTCATGCATTTCATTTAAAATTTTTGGATTTTTAAACCAGTCTTTGATTTCCAGAAGTTGCTTACTCAAGCAATCTAACTTGGCTCTAGATGGTTAGTGGAATGAAAGTTTCCAGCTGGGTACAAAGTCTTAAACATTATTCTTTCTTTTATTTAATAGCTAAAAATTAATATATTCATCTAGGTATGCAGATTCTGATTAGTTATTTTGAGTTTGTGAATAAGCCTTTAAGGAAGAAAATGGTCATTGTTGTCTCACCATTCCTAGAACAAGCATCTTAGATCTTTCAAAGTAAAATTTTTAACTTGCATTTGATAGGAATATGACTTAGGCATTCCTTTATATTTTTAAACCTCATATTTAGCCTTAACCCACCTTAATTTCATTTTAACCCTTCCAAACCCCCTTGAACCTTAATTCCCTAATTTCTTTGGAACCCAAATCATTTACCTAGCCATAAAACTTAAACACTACCATCTATTTATGGGAATAATATTTTAGAAATTAAGTGCACATAAAAAAAAAACTTGGAGGATTGAAACATCTTGAAAAGTGCTAGAGTAATTGTGAAAAGCTGATAAAAAAAAAGGGTCACCAAAATATCCCAAAGGTAATTTTGGGTGTGACATGAAATAGCACTTGAGATTCAAAAGAGTATAAAAAGTAGTCCCTTTATATAATCATTATGATAGCACTTGAGATTCATTGTGAATTTCTTTCCTCTTGATTTAAAAAAAATTATTATAAAAAAATTTAAAAAAAAATGGAAATAAAAAAAAGGATATTGGATGCACTTTAAGTTTCATGATTAATATTATTCTCATATTTTGTTTTCCTTATTCCCTTTTTTGTTAACCACAATTTTACCTTATTTGACCCCATTACAACCCTTAAAAGACCTAATGATTCTTTGAAAAATGCTTGTTACATTAGTAGAGTTAAATCTTTTATGCTTGCATATGGGTTTGGCAATATAATTCTCCATACATTACTCACCATCTATTTGAGACACATTGACTATCTATTTCATTTATGTTTGTTTAGGCATAATTGACTTTTATAGCTGGTTGGTATTTGTTGCTTGGGTTGATTGGTTAATTCTTAGCTATTTTGTGATTGTTGAGAGTGATTGTTTCATTCTTTGTGCTTTGCTGGTGGGAATTTGGAATGTTGGTGGCTAGGGGTAAGTTGGTGGTTTGGATTAGTGATTTTTGTGTTTTCAAAGACTGATTCTATTCCCTTCCAAATGAGTTTTAATGAAATTTTGCTTGGGGACAAGCAAGAGTTTAAGTGTGGGGGACTTTGATGCATGCATTTTATATCATCATTTAGGTATAATTTTTGTACATAATTTACCCTTGTTCATAGCTATTACTATAGATATTAGCATATATTTAGTCAATTTTGCCTTTTTACACTTCTTAGTTTAATTTTTCGAATTTATTTGTTTTGTAGGTTAAATTTGAAGAATTTTGGTATATTTTGATCAGAGCAGCCATTTGAAAGAAATTAGAGTTGAATTATAAAATTTTGAAGTTGAGTTAAAGAAACTGAAAGTTGCACAACCTATGACACAGCTTGTGTCACAGGTTGTGTCGTTGTCAGATATGAAGTTTTTCTTGGGCAGAAGGTTACACAACTTGCGACACAAGGCGCAACACAACCGATTCAGCTTGTGT
This sequence comes from Hevea brasiliensis, assembly GCF_030052815.1. NCBI lineage: Eukaryota > Viridiplantae > Streptophyta > Magnoliopsida > Malpighiales > Euphorbiaceae > Hevea > Hevea brasiliensis. The sequence continues at coordinate 103,374,204 of NC_079494.1, forward strand.
CATTTTAATAAAAATAGCTAACGTGACACTTTCGTCCCTCAAATTTAATATATCACTTTCTCTAGAATCTTCTGCCTTTTTACCCATTCTAGGGCAGATCTCTAAACCATATAAAAACTTCTTTTTCTCTTTCTTTCAAAAAAAGGAGAAAAACAAGGAGATTTTGCAAGGAGAGACAAAGGAGAGAAGCACGTGAAATCTGGTCTTGCTGCAGCAAAAGGGACGCCTTCTGCAACACTCCAACAACAGATTCTTTATCATTTTATTGGGTTTTTGTATTCCTTAGCTTAGATTTTCATTATTTCTTCATTTCTATACTTGGGTTTGTCTTGGAACTATGATTTGTAAGTAGATCTTTAAGATTCTATAGATGGGTTTGTAAATATTGCTTTGTATTGTGATTTTTGAACTGATTTAGTCATTTAAATGATATTTGCTGCATTTTGATTTATTGCTTGTGAGCTTGTTGCCTTGCTTGATGAATGGGCCCTCATTAAGTTAAATTTTAATCCTTGACAGATGGACTGAAAAGTGAATGTTTGGAATAGACAATATTACAATAAATTTAGTTTTCTTGGTGTTAGAGAAAAGCTAATAGGATTAAAGGGGACTTTCAAAAATCAATTAGAGCTTTAATTGAGTTTTTATCAGGTTTGAAATACTGTGAAAACAGGGTTTGATTTAATGAATACCAACTTTGAAATGCTTGAAAAATGTTTCAAAGAACTAAGAATTGATTTCCCTCAAAATTGCAATTCTCATGTGTTTGGCTAAATTGGGGATAAACCACATACAAACAATATTGAAAACTCTATCTCTAGAATCACTTTAATTTTTATTGAATTTAGATTTAATTCCTTCCAATTTCATAATTAGCAATTTCAATTTAAATTTTGGTAATCTAGTTTAATTAATTTAGTTAATTGTTTGATTTAGCTTAAATTCCTTAAATACTAATTTTAAATTTTAAATTTCATTTTCTTAATATCTAATTAGCTTATCCTTTTATTTTCAATTTAAACATTATTTCACAGCTAACACCAAGTATGTTCAATGGTTAAGGAGAAGATTTGGGATTCAGACTTTTGATGAACCATTAGCTGAGTTGAAGAACCTTAAGCAGGTTGGAAGTTTGCAAGGATATCTTGATTCTTTTGATATTTTGTATCCTAAAGCAGGGATACGGGAGGATCAGGCTCTAAGTTTTTTCTTATCTGGGTTGGTTGATTAGCTACAGATGCCAGTCCGAATGTTCAAGCCACGGACTCTCTCTGAAGCCTACTCACTTGCACGCCTGCAAGAAATGACTGCAGTTGCTCTGCATAGCAAAAACAGGCCTGCGGTAAAATCATCTGCTACGTCAATCCCTGCGATAACTTCCACACCATTCACTTCAAACCCTCAAAAGAACATCTCCAACAGGGATCAGTCTGATATTTTGCCTTTGCTGGTCCTAAATTCCAATGAGATAATTACAGGGAATGAATTTTTTTTTTAAATAATAGCAATATTTAAAATAGTATGACAATATGACATGAGATAATTAAAGAAAAATATACAAATTTGTTAAATCCAATATATGACTTTATCGTTTCCAATTTATCACTCCATATTTTTTAATTAATTATATAAATATTTATTTATGAAATAAATAAATATAAATATCATCCATGGTATTAACGTAAATGCTGATTTTTCCTTTAAAAAAAGCATTTGCTTTATTTCTGTGTTCAATATTTATTGTTAACTAGTTATTTATTTACAATTTTAGTAATTAAAAATTATTTTTTATTATCAATATATAAAATAAGAAATTATATATTCTAATCAAATATCAAAGGATTAATATTTAAATAATTATAATACATAAATGCTTTTAAACAGTAAAATTTTTTATATAATAAAAATAGTAAACTACATTTTATCTAACTTTGTGTTTTTTTTTTATTTATGAAATGACAATTTATTAATAAAAATAAGAAGATAAGTATAATATAATTTTTGTCAAAGAGAAAAAAAAATATAAATATAGCTAATTAAAATATTATACTTAGAGATGATTCGGGAAAGAAAATAATTTTTCGGATAATAACTTATCTTTTTTCATTAAAGAAACTATTTGCAACATTGTTATTTGGGAAACTTGTTATCTTAATGGCCCATAAAATATATTAAACTATTAAATGTCAATGGAAGAATAAGTCGTGGTATTATTAAGTTTCATTGATAGAAAATGATTATCTATACATAAAAAGTTAAAGTCTTTAATTAAAAGAAATAAATGATAAAAATTATATTTCTAATTATTAAAGAGTCTGTGAGATCTTAATATTGAAGAGAGAATCTTAAATTTATTTCTGACCAACGCATATATTTGAGAAGAGAAATCTAAATTTTTTCCAACACAGAATTTATTTAAACAAAAAACTTTAAGTAAAAACAAAATCAATAAAGAAAATCAATCTAAAAGTATATTAATGAAAAACTCATCTAATAGATACCTTGATCGCCTAAAGAAAAATTCTAAAAGATAAATTAAAAAAAAAAAGAAAATGTATTATATTTTATCTAATTTGTTTGGATAAAAATATAAAAAATACATCAAAATCACATGTAGGTATATATTTAAAAGAAAAAAGTAAAATGTAGCAGGTCAAATAACAAGGATATTTAGAGGGAGAAAATAAGAGGTGCTTGATGGCAGTTCCTTAAAGATGGGCCATCGGCAATCCAAAATTTCATACCCACATCTGACTCTTTACTTGTTTTATTTTATTTTATTTTTTTATAATTCATATTAAAAAATAGAATATTAATTTAAGATATATTATTTAATAAAAATAAAAAATAAAATAAAATAAAATAAAATTATTTACATATTTCTCATATATATATATATATATATTATTTTTATTATGTTAATTCAAAATTCAAATTAAAAATTAATTTATAATTATTTTTAAATTGTAATTAATATTTAAATATAAAAAACTACTGATCTAAATTTAAATTTATTTAGATTAATCAAATTGATCAATTTGTTTGTTTCTTGTATGTCCCCACTCCTCACAATCACGCCAAGGTGTGCGTTCTCACCGACTGGCTATAGCGAGGCGGGAAAATGCAAGCAGCTTGGCATTGGGGAGATTGAGGAGGAAGGATTTGAAATGGAGTACAAAGGAAGAAGGCATAAAGACAACAGAGGCAGTGATGGTATTGGATAGTAGCGGCCGGAGGAATGCATTTTGATTTGGCCTGTAGTTCTTTTAGTCTTGAGCTTTCTTTTCGTCTTGAGCTTTTGCTCGTGCTTCCCACCCGTACCTGCTCATTTTGCTCGATGCTTTCACAAATGCTTGCTTTCCATTGTTGGATTATGTGAACTTAAAATTTTTGAATTGGATTTTTGATCTGGATATTAGTTCTAAAGCTCATTCTGTGTTGTTGCTCATGTTTGCCGTTCATGGAGATGAGAACTGGAAATTGAGAGAAATCATGAAAGAAACTGAGAGAGAAATGAGTAAGAGCATAGGAGTGGCAAAGAGAGTAACAAAAAGAAGCAATGGAAGGTAAAATGGTAAAATGCTTGAAAGAGTAATTTAATATATGTTATTTATTTATTTAAAATGCCATATATGTTTTTTTTTTCATCTCACAGTGTAATTTTCATGCATTGCTGATTAGAAAAATGTGTATATAATTATATATAAAAAAATAAAAATTAAAGTATGTGAAGGGGCAAGAATAAAGATAAGAGTGCCATTATGCTTTTTTAAAGTATAATTAAGCATTCAACCCTAATAATTAATTTTTTTTATTAATTTATGTCAATATTTAATTTTATATAAAATAAAATTATTTTATTATGAAAAATAAAGTAATTTAATATAAATTTATAATTAATCATATGAGATTTTTGTAAAATGTTTTTTCATAAAGTAATAAATTATAAAAAATTTATTAATTAAAAAAAATAAAATTCTCTCATATAAAAAAAATGCATATAATATTTTTTAAAAAATCTATTATATAATATTTAATAGGCTCTAAACTTATTCCTTTAATTTTCTAATAAAATTTGTTATATATAATTTATCTATTAGATTTTTAAAATTATTGTTTTTTTTAATAAAGATATTTTATTTTTTATTAAATTAATAAAATTTTCATAATTAATTATTTTACAATTTACAAAAATCTCATAAAATGTGCTGTAAAATTCTATTAAATTATCTTATTTTTTTCTAATAAATTAAATTTATTTTATAATAAAATCAAGTAATTATAAAATACACCACATATACATATGTCATGTTCTCAAAATAAAAAATAAAAAATAAATATATCAATTAAAACCTCAAATAATATATTTTTTTAATTAAAGAATTAAATAACTGCATATATTATATATAATTTATCTATTAGATTTTTAAAATTATTATATGTGTTTTTTTAATAAAGATATTTTATTTTTTTATTAAATTAATAAAATTTTTATAATTAATTATTTTATAATTTACAAAAATCTCATAAAATAACTATAAAATTCTATTAAATTATTTTATTTTTTTAACAAATTAATTTTATTTTATAATAAAATCAAGTAATTATAAAATACACCGCACACATATATCATGTTCTCAAAATAGAAAATAAATATATCAATTAAAACAGCAAATAATATTTTTTTAATTAAAGAATTAAATAACTGCGTATTTACCAGAATTGAATCAGACGTATGTAATACAAGCATCAAAATTTCTTCTCATATATAATACACACACAAAAATTTATCTCCAAAGATTCCTATTCTACTTTTTTTTTTTTAAAGAAATTCATATTCTAGTTAAAAAGCGAATCATATTGCTATTGTAAGATTCCATTACAAATCCATCTGTTAAATTGGAGTAAAGTATATATATATATTATACATATGGTATATTTCCTCTGTTCAAATGAAAAATTTCAATTAAAAAGAAAAGGGATTGTCAATATTTAAATTCCTTATTAATCTTTTATTTATACTATAAGATAGATATTTAATAATTTAATAATATTATTAATTTATTTATTTTAATAATAATATATAATATATTTTTTTATAATCAAACAATTTTTATTAAAATATTCAGAAAAAACTTAACATGCATCATTCGTAGATGATTACTCTTATAAACCCGACTTAGGATGACATATATTAAATGAAAAAACTTGCAATAAAAAGAAAGTATTAATAAAATATGATGGATTAACTAAAATGATTGGGATAATGTAAAATTATCGGCTAATTAAGAAGCATTTTTGCCAATTTCATCTAGAATCCTATTAAAGAAAACTTGATTCTTTTCCCTTGTGATGTGAACTCAATCCTAGAAAATTTCAGCATGTGAAAACTTATATCTGAATGTGTTCATATAAGATTAGCCTTAGGCCTATAGCTTGGAAATGGCAAGGGAATGTTCTCTAGAGAAAATGGTAAAGAAATGGGAAGGATTTGGTTCCCCCCCAACAAAAATAAAAGAACGGAAAGGATGCTCTGGAATCCAAACACAGTGCACAAAAAAAGCCTACAAGTAGGCAAAAGGGATTGGTTTGGCAACACCCCATTAAGAAAAATTAAGACCAAAAGAAAATCAGCAGCCAGCCTCATGCACTTTAACATTTTCCTAAGGAATATGAATATTAGACTTAAGCTTTCCCGAGGCCACCAGGGGATTCTTATTCATCTAAAGATTCTGTTTAATAAGCTTTCATTTCCCTTGGAAATTCTCCAAAGAATCTCACTGTGGTTTGAGAGAGCTGAAGCCTAATATTCATATTCCTGCTATAAAATTCTATAAAGAGCCTTTTGTTAGGTCATCAAAGGGCAAATTTCAGAGTACGAAGAGTGGGAGAGAGATGAGAAGCATAGGCAATTCCAAGGAAAGCTTGAGCAGTAGGAGTGTTGTGCAATGGAATTCACCGCTTCCATATATGTTTGGAGGTCTAGTAATCATCCTGGGACTCGTCTCTGTTGCTTTGATCATCCTTGCTTGCTTTCACTGCAGATCATCGCTTGAGTTATCTAGGCATAAAGAAGAGAAGTTAACTGAAATCACAGATACAGTAGTTGCTGTGGAGCCTAAAATTGTTGTGATCATGGCTGGTGATGACCATCCCACTCATGTGGCTATGCCTTCTGCTTTCACTTGCCATGTCCAACAATCTTGAAATTATTCTCTATTTTTTTGTTCAATGGTTATGTATTTGACACCAATTATTACTTTTATTAATTATGTAAAATAACTATATATTTATTATTATTAATTTATAAATTAATATCAAATAATTTATATATATAAATTATATTTTAATTAATTTAATTAAACCAAATATTTCATTTATATTGTATTTAATTTTTATTAAGATTTTCTATAGTTTAGTTAATATTTTAGAAGTATAAAAAATAATAAAAAAATTTAATTTAATTAACCGAATCCACTTTCACAGTCATAGTCTATTGAAGCATATCTTCAAACGGCGATCCCCTGGCTATAGAATTTTTTCCCCCTCTCCTTTTTGGTATATCAAAAGAAAACCTATTAGACCCTATAAAATTAACAAAATTCTCCAAATTTAAGTGTCTAGCTCTCATGGTATCACTCTACTAAACTATCAAACTGGACACATCGAAAAATGCTCACATTGTTATTAAAGGCTAACCTGTTTTAATCCATAATTAAACAACAATTATCAATATTAGATTGTTTACGGTTAGGAATGACAATGGGACGAATCAGGTTCACGGTTGGAGATGAGGATCGCTCCCCTCATTCTCGCCCCACAGTAGTTTGGGATCAGAGTGAGAACTTTCCTTTTGAAAAGTAGGGCGCATTTTCTCACAGAGAGTTTTCTTTTTATTATTATTTTTTCACTGTAATTTATTAGTATATAATATAAATCGATTTATTAAAAAATAAAATATATTTAGAAATACAAGTTTTTAACATTATTTTAATAATATATTTTATATTTTTCTGCTAAAATTATAATATTTAAATATATAAATATATAAAAATAAATTATTTTTTAATAAAAAATAATAATATGTTACTGTGCGGAGCAAGTAATAGGGATTCGGGGTGGGAAGAAGGTCTTCTCGTCTTTATCCTGCACAAATAAGGGTCGGAGCAGAATCGAGAAAAATTGATATGTAACACTCTTAATTTTTAAATAATTATTTGAGATGTAAATATTAATATTTTATTGTATTAAAATTATGAAAATTTATTTGAAATTTTTCTAAATTTTAAAAACCAGGTTTGATTTTCTTAAGACAATAAATTTTATTAATTTTTAAAAAATTAATTTAAAGACCACGTGGCAAAACCGAAAATATATTTGAGCTCCAAAATTTTTTTTGAGTTTTCTAAAATTTTTGGGTCTCGTTTTGGGTTACAGGGCAGAATAAAAATTCAATTTCGGGTATCTTGAATCGAACCGACTGAATCAAACCGAACAGATCCGACCGATCAAATCTAACCGACTCTTTTTCTTTTTCTTCTTCCTCCTCCCTTGTCCCCCGACCACCTCTCTTCCCTCTCCATTTTCTCTCTCCTCCCTCCTCCCCCCACCGATCGACCACCTCCTCTCCCTTCCCCAGTCGCCGGCGCACCACCCCCATGCCTTCCCCTTGCTAGCTGCCACCTAAGGACGCCAGAAAACTTGTCCAAACTTCCTCCTTCGCGCGATGCATCTCTTCATCTTCCTTGCCAAAATCCAACCGATCCGGCCACTAATCAGACCGAGTCTTGTCCCAAACCTATTCTACTCCTCAAGAGCTTTCCATAGACACTAAGAACACCCAATTCCATTAAGCGATTTGTCTAATTTTTGCCCAAGAAGTTTTAGCCCATTTTGACTTTTGAGCTAAATTTCTTTCAACCCGAGAACCCCACAATAATTTCGAGAGTACCAGCGTGCTTAATTCCGAGAGTACCGGTGTGCTTTACTCGACGAGAGCTTAATGACTAACGTCCTTACTTTAGGTAGTTCGTACATTCCACTGTTCTGATGACTAACGTCCGTTTGGACAGTTAGGATGTTTGGAACTACACTTGAACTAGAGTGAGGAGTCATGAGATGGTTAAATAAAGATCAAGAAAAATTAAAAAAAAAAAAATAAAAGAAGTGAAGTGCAACTCAGTTAAATGAGCCGGAGGTCAAGGCTATGGGTAACCCTAACGGGAAGTAATTGTGAAGATAGTTGCCAACTCTAGACTCGTGGGAAAACCCTGTAAGTTAAATATTGGGACTAAATTGAAGGATTTAGGAGGTTTAAATGACAATAGAAATGTTAAGAAAATGCAAGAAAACTTATGTCAATCGGTAAAGACAAATTATGAACCGAGGAAAGGCATTTTGGTCATTTCACTTGGAGAGTTGACTTTTGACCAAAATATCAATTAAATTAAGTAGAAATTTAAGCAATAAATTATGATGGAATTTTAATAAAAATTTAAATAGAAATATGTAATGGAAAAGAAGAAAATAGAAGCAAAGAAATTAAATTTCAAATTATGACCTAAGCATGATGTATGGGTGACATAATTAAAAATTTAAGCCAATTAAACTTAGACATATTTATATAAGAGATAAGAGGATTAAATGTTAAAAGAACATTCTCATCTTCCTTTTTCTTTCTTCATGGCCGAACCCTCTTCCTCATGCCATCCTTCATTGTTGAGCTTACCAAGCTCATAAAACCCTAAGTTCTCTCCATATTTCTTATAAGTTCTAATACAAAAACTTGACTATAGACCTTGATTAAGAGTTTGGTACCAAGAAGAAGAGAAGAAAGTGAGGAATTTGCTAGGTTAAAATCTTGCTACAAGAGGTTAGTGCACTACGTAAGCTTCCTTCCTTCTCTAAGTGTTGTTAGCATGTCAAAATAGGTTGAAATTCCATGAAATTAAAAGAATACCATGATTAAATGGAAACCCTAATTTCGACAGCCATGGGGATAGTGAGGATTTAATGGTTTTAATTGCTCTAAACTAGTTAGTGATGGCATGTGATAAGTATAAATGAGTTTGATTATGAATTACATGTGTTATGCATGAGTTGAGAATTTGAAGTTAGGGTTTTGACCCAAAGTTTGGGGGTTTTGTGAATTCATGCTAAATTGACATTGTTGAGACTATTTATTGACTATTTGAAGTGCCATGAATGTGATTGAAGTTTGATAGTTGTGTGGAATTAAAAATTGGGAGTGTTGATTTTCTGTGCAGGATTCTAGACCTATGAGTCCAGCAAGATTATGTGGCCATAAGTAGAGCCACATTGCTCCAATTAGTGTGAGGTCAATTGGAGATGAAAATGAAGACATAAGGCTACATTTTTCATGCAGAGACCCTGCCCAGAAACTGAACCTAACATGATCTAAAATTGGCTTGAATCTGGGCAACCACATGCTGGACCTAGAAAAATGACTATTTGAACAGTAAATGTTCAAATGGCCATAACTCATTCTAGGAAGGTCAGAATGACTTGATTTTTAAACCATTGGAAAGGTTAGACATAGGAGCACATTTTTCATGGAGAACATAGAGCCCAGTTCTGACTCCAACCTAACCAATTTGCTAGAAAAATTTAGGTCAATAATTCTGACTAGAACCAAAACTGACCTAAAATTTTAGACTTGTACTTACCTGACTAGTTTTGGCAAAAATGCTATAACTTGGTCCACAAAACTGAAAATGCAGTGAAACCAAAGCCAAAATTTCTATAAGACGTAGAACTATAATTTTGGTGTTTTGACCAAAATCCAGAACCTAATGGAACTTGGCCAAAGTGTTAGAAGAAGCCAGTAACCCAAATCCTGAAATTGAACTAAATAGCCACTTGACCCCAGAACAGTATTTATACCATATCTCCCACTAGGAAACTCTAATTGGAATGAGCGAAACTGTTCTAGGAACCTAAGAAATAAAACTCAAACTTTGATTTAGGAACTTTCCTCAAATGTTGAGTGTAAGAACCCTAAAATAGGAATCAAAGACACTAACCTGAAACTGAAATCCTGAAGGCATAGGATCCATGAGTCTAGGTCAGTTAATTAGCCATAACTCACCCTATATAACTTGAAAAATTATGATTTTTGAACTTGAGTGACCATAAGACATAGAAGAACAACTCATATGAAGGTTATTAGGCATAAATATGACTATAACATGTCCAAATGGTTGGACAAATTTGGGATTCCAGAATCTACTTGGTTCTGGAACCAGAAAGAGGCAATGAATCAGTTTTGGTAACTTAACCATAACTTGAGTTCTAAAACTCTAAATGATATGATTCAAAAATGAAAACAAAGATAAGATATAGAAGAACAACTTCCATGAAGGAAGTGTGGCCAAACAGTGGCTACATCTTAATCAATTTGCTAGGTGAAGTTAAGATACCAAATATGGACCTTGAGAAAGATTCATAAAATGACTTGTCATATGATATGGAATTCACTAATATGATTTGCTAAACATAAAAGTGACATGAATATGCATGTGGGACTTATGTTTCCCCATCACTAGTAACATGAAAATTCTATGAAACACAAATAGTACATAACATAACATAATAAATTATAAGTACTTAATAATACTACTTTACCCAAAGTATACCTAGATTTATGTATATAACATGGATCGATTGGTATACCAATTAGAGACTATAAATTGCAGTACTGCCCATATGAATAATCATTGATAGACAATATATGTCTGATATGGTTGTTCTACACGCTTTATGCCTGCCCGTTGGCCATTGCGTCTGTTATGATTTCTGGCTTTATGCCATCCGGCTGGCCTTGTGCCTGACATGACCGATGTATACATGATAAACATATGGATGTCTAACTAGTATACTCCCATATATCCAGCCTTTATAGTTTTTCATAGGTTGCTTAAGCACAAATATGAGTAATAAACTTTAGAATTAAATAATTACATGAAGAGATCACTGATATGAATTTAATAAAACTGAAAATGAGATAAATGACCAGAAAAGATCTTAATAAATTTATTTGCTCCCAAAGTCAATAAACATGTAAATGACTAAAAATTTATAGAATTTACATTTCCTTATGAAATTATACATAGAATAATTATCTTTAATTATTTAGTTTATTTCCCTTTATTTTATACATCACTAAGCGTGATGTTTAGTGCATTGGTTTTTCCATTGCGTAGGTACTGGTGAGCAGGACCAGTCCAGACAGTGAGTGGAGCAGGTTTGCAGTAGCGGGACGTATCACCTCAACAGCCTATTTTGGGTAGGGCCCATGTGTATTTAGCTTTTGTATTTTGAATCATTGTACATAAGTGAGTGATGTAATTAAATTTTGAAACTATATAACAGTTTGTAAATATTGTACATGATTTTACATGAATGAAAGGAAATGTATTTACTTGAATGAATATGAGAAATGTGTATGAGAATTATGATGATATGATATGGCATATGGAAAAATGAGATGAATATGAATTGTTTTAACAGGTAAATAATGGAACCCGCCAAACGCTAATAAAACAGAGGAGGCTCTGTCTGGGTCTCCACAAAAATAAAATGTGATAAAAAAAATTTCAACATGTGGGATAATACAAATAAATGGAATGTAAATTAATACGGTATAAGACAAGACAAGATAGGGTGCTCGGCCACCAAATGTGACACGCCTTGCTCGGCTACACTGTAGATCGGGTAAGGGGCATCACGGCAACTGCCGTTTTGTAAAGGGATTCTCCATATTAGCATCTCCACTTACCAAGCTGCTCAGGAAAGATATGAAATTTCAGTGGATTGATAAATGTCAGCAGAGTTTTGATGAGTTAAAGAAATGTTTAACTGAAGCTCCAGTCTTGACTTTACCTACACCGGGTAAAGAATATACTATCTACAGTGATGCCTCTCACATTGGGTTAGGTTGTGTACTGATGCAAAACCGAAATGTCATTGCTTATGCATCACGTCAGTTGAAACCACATGAGAAAAATTATCCTACTCATGACTTGGAGCTAGCAGCTATTGTATTTGCTCTGAAGATCTGGAGACACTATTTGTATGGGGAGAAATGCTACATCTACACAGATCACAAGAGCTTGAAGTATTTGGGCACGCAGAAAGTATTGAATTTGAGACAAAAAAGATGGCTAGAGTTAATAAAAGATTATGATTGTCTGATAGACTATCAACCAATAAAAGCAAATGTGGTAGTTGATACTCTAAGCCACAAAACCATGGTTAATTTAAGGGTTTCACCTTTATCCATGGTGTATGACTTGAGGGCCTTGCATGCTAATTTGGAGATTGATGATGAGGGGCGAATGGTAGCTACTTGGCAAGTAAAGCCCATGTTGATTGATCAGATAAAAACAGCAGCTCAAAGTGATAAAAAGTATCAGAAGTTAATAGAAGAAGCTCAGGATAGCAAGAAACCAGACTTTTCAGTGAATGAAAATGGCTTACTGTTATATCAGGGTAGAATGTGAGTTCCTAATGATGTTGAATTGAGGCAAGTCTTTATGAAGGAAGCACATGATTCCCCATTTACCATGCACCCTGGTGGGATAAAAATGTATAGAACTATTAAAGAACACTATTAGTGGATGGGTATGAAGAAAGACATAGCTAAGTATATGGCCAAATGCCTAACTTGTCAACAAGTAAAGTTAGAACACCAAGTACTAGCCAGTTTCTACAACCATTGCCAATTCCTGAGTGAAAATGGGAGAGAATTACCATGGATTTTGTGATGAGACTTCCACGGACACAGAAGAGTCATGATGCAGTATGGGTCATTGTGGATAGATTGACCAAGTCTGCACACTTTCTACTAGTAAGGATGGATTATAGCCTAGAAAGATTAGCTAAACTTTACATAGATGAAGTGGTTAGACTTCATGAGTGCTAGTGTCTATAGTATCTGATAGAGATCCAAGGTTCACTTATAGATTCTAGGGTAGTCTTCAAAAAGCCCTAGGAACTAGATTGAACTTCAGCACTGCATTCCATCCACAGACAGATGGCCAGTCTGAGAGAGTAATTCAGATTTTAGAGGACATGCTTCGGGCTTGTGTGATTGAGTTTGAAGGCAGTTGGGACACATACTTGCCTTTTATTAAATTTGCCTACAATAACAACTATCAATCTAGCATTAGGATGCCTATGAAGCCCTCTATGGCAAGAAGTGTAGAACTCCCTTGTGTTGGGATGAAGAGGGTGAGAGAAAGTTGATCGGCCCTGAAATTGTATAAAAGACTGAGGAGAAGATTAAGCTTATTAGAAACAGACTCAAGGCTGCATCAGGCCTTCAGAAGTCCTACATCGATTTGAAAAGAAGAGATATTGAATATGCTATGGGTGACAAGGTATTCCTTAAAGTTTTCCCTTGGAAGAAGATTATGAGGTTTGGCAGAAAGGGGAAGCTGAGTCCTCGCTTCATCGGGCCATATGAGGTTCTGGAGAGAGTGGGTCCATTGGCATACAGATTGGCATTGCCTCCAGAGCTAGAAAGGATTCACAATGTTTTTCATGTATCTATGTTAAGGAGGTATAGATCAAACCCCTCTCACATTTTGCTAGTAGAGGAGATTGAGGTGCATCCAGACCTCACTTATGACGAAGAGCCCATAGAGATCTTGGCACATGAGGTGAAGCAGCTGAGGAACAAGTAGATACCTCTAGTGAAAGTGCTGTGGAACCATCATTCAGGCCAAGAGGCTATATGGGAGCATAAGGAGGACCAAAGGAGACAGCACCCATAGTTATTCAAAGACTAACACCAAGTAAGATTTCAGGACGAAATTTATTTTAAAGGGGGAAGGGGGGGGGGGGGGGGAATTGTAATACCCCCACACTAAGTTGTCTTTACATTCTACTGTTCCGGTGACTAGTGTCTGTCCGGACAGTCAGAATGTTTAGAACCATATCTAAGTCATCTAGAAAAGCCATAAATAAAAATTAATAGAAATCACATGAAGGTGAAATGGAAATAAGAAAAACAAAGCCTAATCGGTTAAATGAGCCGAGGTCCCAGCAATGGGTGATCGACCCGGGAAACAACTGCGAGTTCAGTTGCTACCTTAAATTCGTGTGGGACCCCATAACACCCTAGGTTAAGGGATAATTGCGAAACCATTGGGAACTAGAAAACCATAGAAATAAAAAGAGAATAAGCTCAAATAAGTGAATCAGAATTCAAAGAGTTACCGAGCACTATTAGAAAATGGATTGAAACCGATGAAGGGCAATTTGGTCAATTCACTTCTAGAGGTGGCTCTTGACCTAAATGTCCATTAAAATGTAGGAAATTAAAATTATAAAAAAGAATTAAAAACATAAAGAAGTGTAAAGAAGAAAAGAAAAAGAAAAGAAAATTCTAATTTTTAATGGATTTATGACATAAGCATGAGGTAAGCATGACCTAATTAAATTTATAATTTTAATTTATGAAAATTGGGGATAAATATCATATAAAAGAGACAAAATTAAAAAGCAAAAATCAACTCATCTTCTTCCATAAGCCAGAAGGCCATCATCTCCCTTTTCTCTCTGTCTCTCTCTATTTTCTTTTCCTTCCCACCATAAATGACCACCAAGCTTAAAAAATCACTAGAATTTTCACTTGAATCTTACAATTCATCAATAGAAAAATTGATTGTGGACCTTGATTGAGAATTTGGGAGCAAGGAATTAGGAAAAAGTGAAGAGATTGAAGTTTGGGAAAAGCTTCATAGAGGTAAGTGATCTTTCAAGTCTCCTCTCTTCTTCTTTCTTTGAAATTGAGTGCAATTGTGAGAGTTTAAGTTGATAAATTGAAGAAACTATGCTTGATCCTTAGAGACTGAATTTTGGCCAACCATGGAGGGGAGTAGGACTTGATGTGTTTTGATTAATTTGAATATAAATTCTAACTTAGGTGATGGTGTATACTTAGTTGGTGTGATTAAATTGCATGTGTGTATGAAATTGGAAGGAGGGAAGACTAGGGTTTGATGAAAATTAGGGTTTTGAGAGTTTTTAACCAATTGATGTTTATAATGCTTAATTATGGTCATTTAGTGTGCTTTGAATTGAGAATTGATGAATAGAATTGAGAAAATTGATGGTTGTTGAATTGCTAAATTTTGGACCTTTGAGTCCAGTGGGTTTGAATGGCCATAATTAGAGCTACACAACTCCAATTGGTGTGAGGCCAATTGGAGATGAAACTTAAGACTTAAAGCCACATTTTTCAAGAAGAAACATTGCCCAAAAACTGGCCATATGTTGGTCTAAAATTTGTTTGAATCTGGAATTGGTGTCCTGGACCTAGGCGGAAATGACCAAATGAACAGTATTTGGTTAATTAGGCATAACTCATTGTAGAAAACTCAAAATGACCTTATTTTTGAACCTGTGGAAAGCTTAGACATATTAGAACATTTCTTATGAAGATCATGAGCCCAAATTTTGACTCTAATCTAACCAATTTACTAGAACAAGTTATGTCAATAATTCTAACCAGAACCAAAACTGACATAAAATTCTGGACTTGGACCTACCCGACTAGTTTTGGCAAAAATGCCATAACTTGGTCCACAAAACTGAAAATGTAGTGAAACTAAAGCAAAAATTTTTGTAAAACCTAGGACTATAATTTTGGTGTTTTGACCAAAATCTAGAACCTAATGGAACTTGGACAAATTGTTAGGACAATTCAACAATTCAAATCTTGAAATTGAACTAAGTAACCAATTGACCTCAGAACAGTGTTTAAATTATATCTCCCACTAGGAAACTCCAATTAGGATGAGCCAAACTATTCTAGAAATTTAAGAAATAGAAGTTCAACTTTGATTTAGAAACTTTCTTCAAATTTTTAGTGTAAGGACCCTAAAATGGGAATCCAAGACATTGACTTGAACTTGAAATCCTGAAGGCACAGGGTTCAGGAGTCCAGGTCGGTTAATTGGCTATAACTCACCCTACATAACTTGAAAAATTGTGATTCTTGAACCTGGGTGACCCTAAGACATAGGATAACAACTCATATGAAGGACATGAGGCCTAAAAATGATTGTAGTATGCCCAAATGGCTAGACAAAGTTTACTACAGAATCTGCCTAGTTCTGGAATTATAAAGGGTCATTGGACCCATACTTGATAAATTGACCATAACTTGAGAACCAGAACTCCAAATGGAGTGATTCAAATTGGAAAATGAAACTAAAACATAGAGAGATAAATTTTATGAAGAACACCTCACTAGATTATGATTAGAACTAGGTCAAAATTGGGTTCAAAAGTCAAGAGGTAAAACTGTCCAGAACTCAAATCTTATGAAATTTCATAAGTAACTTAAGTATGTATGATGCAATTGTTCGATTAATTATTGGAAATGTTTTGGATGAGTATTAAGACACTTTAATTATGTGTTTCAGTTGGAAAGGAGCCATCCAAGGAAGGAGAAAAATTGAATTAAGTCAAGATAAGTAAAGAAGGTTTGTGCACAACTAATTTTAATTCTTTGTTTTTCATTTGGAAATTGATTTGAATAATTGTGTGTAAATGATTTTCGATTGTTATGGCATTGAGAAATTAATTTGAGAAATAGTGTATTGCCTACTCTATAAGTGAAAATTTTGAATGAAATATGATTAGTGATTTTTAATGAAATATTTGAATGAAATAGTTTGAATTAATTTTTGAAACCACACTTCGTATGATAAATTTTATTGTGTTTCTCCTCCATTTATGGAGTTGAGTTTGATTATGTTTCCTCCCTCTTTGGCTTGCCAATTGAGGTTGAGTTCGGATGAGTACTCATATAGTTAGCTAGCCACCTCCCTCATTAATTCTGCTTAATGAGGTTGTAGATTGCTTTGTCGTGGTGTACAACACAACATTAATTGAAAATTTTGTATTGTGACCTAAGTTGTGTGAATTGTGGCAACACTAGTGTTTGAAATTATTTTGATAAATGTTTTTTTTGAAAATATGAATGTTAGATAACGATTGTTAAATGGATGAATGTTGAGAAATCTTATTACATTTTTAGTGATTTGTGTTTATCTCAAGTATTAAATTGTGGTTGTGCACCTCTGAGTGTAATACTCAGCAATAGCTTGTTATGCTGTCGCAAGTAGGAGTAAGGAAAAGTCTGCATAAAAGACTGAGCGAGCAGTAAATTAGAGTATTTTGTAATCTCATTTCTGGGTATATTATAAATACCCGTTGTATTTTCCTTTTTGATATAATTATAGTTACATGTATGTATGTAATAATGAATATTGAGCAGTTGTACAAAAATGTCTCGTATAATATTTGAGTTTGTAAATATTGAAATCTTACTTTTGTATATATGTGTTAATTTCTTTGAAATGAAAATGAGAAATGAGTTGTGAGATGTTGAAAATGTTGAGATTGGACTTGGATATTATTGTAAATTGCTTTTTCAGGTGAATTGAAGAACTGTTTTCTTATATTTATAGCCGTTATTCTGCCAAAGTTTTTATAAAATTCTAAAAATGAGGAAACAAAAAAAGAAAAATGACATCTACCCAAATTTTAAAAGGACACTTTAACCACTATTTTATGATCACTTAAAACTCTCAAATGCATTAGAATTATTTTAAAATCCCTTGTAGTATATTTAATGAGTTATCGGTAGGTGAAGTTCAGTAATTCATTAGGTATACTACGGGATCATGTTATGCCTTACAGATGGGTAAGGTGTGACAAAGGTGTTTTTCCAAAATAGACCTATGGTCCGGTTATCACTAGCTGAGAATTCAAAATGAAGATGTACCAAAGACAGCATTCAGAACAAGATATGGTCATTATGAATTCCTAGTGATGTCTTTTGGACTCACTAATACACCAGCGGCCTTCATGGACTTCATGAACAGGGTATTTAGGCCATTCCTGGACCATTTTGTCATCGTATTCATAGATGACATTTTAGTATATTCTTGAACTGAAGAAAAGTATGTTTGGCATTTGAAGATGGTGTTGCAAACTTTGAGGGAGCACCAGTTGTATGAAAAATTCTCAAAATGTGAATTTTGACTGGAGAGCATCTCATTCCTGGGACATGTGGTTTCTAATGAAAATATTCAAGTGGATCCCAAAAATATTGAGGTAGTAACTGACTGGTTTAGGCCTATAACAGTTGTCGCAAGGTGTTTTGCGGTCGCCTGGACGAACACTCACCAAAGTGGGAAAGAGTGAGGAGTCGCCACTTTAATTTTGAGGGAAATTAAAGGAAACCATTAACACACAAAACAAAAATATAAATTAAAAGAAACCACTTCGAAAACAGAGATTCTAGGTTCGGGGTCCATATACGGGCGGGGAAGGTGTTAGGCACCCCGCCTCGTCCCTCTATGAGTGTAAACAGATTTAATATTATGCTCCTTACAAATTAAAATCGGAAGTTAGGGGGGGGGGGTGTTAAAATGATGATGTTAATCCCTTTGATGAAAGGGAATATTTGATTTTTCACTATTTCAGGTTGCCCAGATACATAAGTACATGAGACGACCCTTAGTGAATTGGTGTTACGTAGCAGTTTTGGTTTAGAGGGTTACTTTGCATGTTGTGTTATTTTAGTTGGAATTTGAGAGAATCCGAGTAAAAATCTCTCCCGATCTCTAGGGGTAGTCTGTTTAAAGTTTAAGTGAGGAATCTCGGATAAGAACTCTCCTCCGATCTTCCCACATTTATTAGAATTTTGATTGAGAATTAGATAAGAACTCTCCTCCGATCTTCCCACATTTATTAGAATTTTGATTGAGAATTAGATAAGAACTCTCCTCCGATCTCATTTAATATTTATTAAAATTGTTGATTGAGAATCGGATAAGAACTCTCCTCCGATCTCTTTTAATATTTATTAAAAATTTTGATTGAGAATCGGATAAGAACTCTCCTCCGATCTCTTTTAATATTTATTAAAATTTTTGATTGAGAATCGGATAAGAACTCTCCTCCGACCTCTTGAGATTTAATTGCGATCCCCCACTATACCAAGTTGTCTCCTGAGCTAGTTTAGTGGTTCGACTTCATAATTTTTCTCTGATTTATTATCCAAACTTTTATTATTTTGAAGAAACTCTCGTGTTAAGATACAGCTACCAACATTTTATCAAACTACCTATACGTTACTCGGGACTAGAACACCTACATTTGAAGGTAATAAAGGTTAAAAAAAAAAAGTAAATAACATGAACTGATGAACAAAAGGTAAACTCAAGAGAATAACCACCTTCGTGGGGTCTTTAACATAACGTAAACTTGACAAAAATTACGAGCATGAAAACAAAGGAAATAAATATAAAAAAAACAAGCACTTGGTAAAGCAACGGTCTAAACACTCACCTGTAGGGAGTTGAATCTATTGAACTAACTATGGAGTCACAAATATAGTAGAGCTGCGTGCTAATAGTCTGGAAACTAATGCCTGCCTTGAAATGAAGAGTACCAAGTTAGAATGCAGTCGAGCCGAAATGACAATAACCGGGTTTGAATGAGATTGAGCTTGGAAAATAAAAGTGGATATAAAGATGATGAAGACAGAACTGAAACTAAGAGAGGGTATCACAGAGTAATGAACAAACTGAAAATAAAGAGTTTTAGTGTCCAACACTCCTTCAAAGAAAATACTTTAGAAAACTGGTTTCTGAAGTTTTTCTATTTTGAAAGCTTAAAAATAGCAGAGTAGCAAGACTGAATCAATTTTCAGAGCCTTTCCACTATAATCACCACCCTTTTTTGTTCTTCCTTTTTTTTTTTTAACAATATTGCATGCGGGTATTTATAGGGAACGGGTGCTCCCAATGAAGGGTCAGGATTTCCTCTGAGGGAGATGGAAGGTTTGGATTTTACAGGACATGATCTGATGTCTAAGAATTGAAGAGAATCAAAATGGACGACTGAGATCTTATTCAGAATATTTGTCCTTTCTCTTTTCTAATCCAATGGTTCAAAATCTTCATATTAAGGGAGATCTGAGGGCCGGGAATAAAAGACGCCGGTCTTGTCGTCTTCTCTTTGATCCAAGGGCTCCGAGCTTGTCCTTATAAGAAAGATCAATGATGGAGATCGAGATGTACAGGACTATCATGACATGTCCTAGCACCTATCAGTAATATGGGCGATTCTGTAAATGAGGCGTGGGGTGGAGATTTGATCTCATCTGCAATGCTTTAACTACCTCGGCTCTGATTATGATGACAGTTATTGGAAGTTGACTTATCCTCTCCTTGCTTTCCGATCTCTCGATCTTTCCATCATGACCTTTTTCCAATCTCTCATGTTGGGCCCCTCTCTCGATTTCTCCCATTCCAGTACCTTCTTCTCTATCCGGGCTGATTCAGTCAAAGCATTTATTACTTCGGTTACCGAGGCATCCGCTAGTAATAAATGCTCAGACCCTCCCTATATATATGCCTTCAATGGGAGATTTCTCCCACATTTCATTCCTTCCTATTTCCATTTCTCTCTTCTTCTGTTCTAGTTTTTCAGTAACATTATGGCCACGGTGACTGCTTTTGATCTTTTTCCGACTACTTTCTTTACTCCCCAACTGAAAATTTATGACCCCGGTGATCGGAAAATCATGACAACCATATTTGATGACAGTGAGAGAACTGGACTAATTTACCAATCAAGGTCGAAAATATCGATCATACCGTTCTCAGGTCGATCTACCAATATAATCGGTGAGCCGATTTCGGGCGAGAAGACTGCTAATTTCCCGCTTAACATCGGTGACTACCCTTTGAAGTTCACTTGGTTCCTCACCATATCAGGTGTCCCAACTGCAGCTCGGTTCTAGTCTATGACTTTGACGATGACTTCTCATCCTCATGAGAGTCATAGTCACTCCATCTGAGCTATACATCTATCCGCCTATGTCTGGCTTTCTGATCAGACACATCTTTTGATTCAGCCACGAGACTAGGCTTTGACATAGGTTCCTGCTAGGTAGGATGTATTGCCGATCCCTAGAGATCGCCCAAATGATGTAATATGACCTTTAAAGGTCCTTTAATCTGACCTTTTGGAAATGAAATAAAATTTTATTTTGACAATTATCATTTAATTACTGCATTGTTTATTTTTCGATCTCTAATGTGCATATTCGATCTGATTCCTAACTGAATAGCCCTTAACCGATCTGTAATTCTGAACATCTACCTTAATTCGCCGATCTCTAACTAGTCGATCTCCCCTTATTTATTTATGGAGTTTCTGGAATGTTCTTGCGACGTGTCAGAAAAGCTGGCGAATTTTGCTAACCGATGCGTCGTTTGGGACACTGTGAGCATTGAATGCTCAGACGGGTATAAATAGGGGAAGGGTCAGCCAGTTGCTCCCTTATGTCATTTTCAGCACCTCGTGAACGATTCCAAAATTCTCTCGTTTCTTCAAGTTCTTTCGACACCGATCACACTCCGATAAGGGTTTTGATCTTTCTCTTAGTTAAATTTCTCTCTTTTCTTTAAAAATGAGCAACGCCGAGGGTCAGAGAGCGGTGAGCCCCCCTTCCGTTCATGTCTTGTGGTCGTCAGATGAGGTTGAAGTGGTCAGACCAAGCGGGTGATCTGAACCTCCTACGACCTCCGTTTCAGCCCGTGGTCAAGCGGTACCCTCAAGACGAACGTATTCCTCAGGGAGAGAAAACCATCCCGTGGATGAACTGCCGTCAATCCTTCAAGAAACCGATCTGCAGTCGATTAGCCAAGAATACAACCTTCGGACCGATTCATACGAGCTCATCAGATGTCATGGCGATCTCCGAGCCGATCACTTCTTCGAAGAAAATGATATGATCATGATATACGAAGAGCAACTAAAAGCCGAGCTGCGGTTTCCTCTTGATGACTTCTTCAAGGAAGTTCTGAAATTCCACCAAATATGTATAGCCCAAGTACATCCGAACTCATGGCGGATCCTGGTAGCCTTTAGAGGCCTCTGCCGAGCTAAGGGACTCAGTCCTACAGCGAAGGTGTTCGCTGAGCTACATAGGCTAACTCGTCGAAAGGACGATGAGTACTGGTTCTTTCAGGCGAAACCACATTGTGGGCTATTTATCGATCTGCCCTCCTCAGTGAAGAATTGGAAGAATCGCTTCTTTATTCTGAGGAGCAAGATTCCGAATGGTTTTGAGGGTTTCCCACGTAGATGGCTGTTTCTGGGCCCATCACTCCCGAAGCACATCGCCCTGAGTAAGGAAGAGGGCGCCATGGTAATGGAGTTAAAGGATCGGGCGGCCAATTAGAAGTTCTTCTGTTTAGATGCGGTGATGGCCAAACTACATCGTTGGATGATGCGGCTGGTTACCAGCGAAGAACGCAGGCTTCAGCTCTCTGACCTCGGCCTCGGTACTTTCTATATCTCTGATCTTTGGGCCTTAGCGAACTCACTGACTTTTCTTTGTGCGGGTATGGCGGGCAGCGAGGCTTCCAAAGAGAGCTGAAAGCGTAAGAGGGAGGTCTCCAAGAAAGTGCGGGAGATGAAGCATGTCGAGGCCTCACAGACGCCAAGGCACGACCTAGGAGAGATGCAGGGAGGCTCGTCCCGACCCTCGAGACCGCCGATTCCTGAAGTAGAAGTGGTTTAGTCTCCCCCTCGACAAGAAGAGCCGCCACCACCTCCACCAGTTGCTTCGAGTGCGGAAGGGGGTCCTTCCTAACCTACTTCGAGGACCCTTTCTCACGGCGCTCAGGTCCTGATTCACTCCCTGGAGAAGAACTGATCTGTACGGGAGAATCCAGGCTTGGCAAAGGTTCTAAGAGCTTCCATCTGCCTCTAGGAGGATCGGCATCGGCTGACCCAGGGCAACATCGACGATCTCCTGGCCCAGACGATGAGCTTGAGCGTGGAGATCTTAGTGAACCAGCATATCATCAGGGAAAAGGCTCATCATTTGAGGCAGGAGATCCAAAAGGTGGGTCAGGAAGCGGCTTCCACCCAAGCCCAACTTTCATCCGCCTAGGAATATATAGCTGAAATTGAGGGGTGGATGAAATTCTATGAGGATAAATTGGCCGAGCAGGCTCATGCTCTTGAAGAAGCTCGGGTGCTCCGAGCTACTAATGTCGCTCGCCTCACTGAAGAACTTAGAGCGAAAGAAGAAGAGGCAGTGACGAGGGAGGTCGGTGCTTATGTGAACGCCCACGAGGACCTTTTGGCTGAGCTCAAGAAGCGTTATCCCGAGGAGGACTTTTCCTGGATGGTGGACCTGGCTCCCCAAGATGAAGAGGAGAGCGAAGAGGAGGCCGAAGGAGATAGAGAGGGTGAGCGAAATGTAGAACAGGCTGGGGGTGATCCTCCAGCCGAATGACTTGTATTTTTTTACTTTGAAATGAAATGAAGTTCTTTCTTTTGTTCAATGACTTGATGAGATCGGAAAGTATCTAAGTTGTATAAGCGCCTGATTGTCTAAACATATTAGAACTCCAAACTTGAAAGTGATTGTTAATCTATGTATGAGAGATCAAAAAAAACATTGTAAGCATGAGATCGGCCTAAACTGAGAACAAACACCGAGCAGAACTTAAGATTATTAAAATTGGAAACCTGATTTGAACACTTAAGATCGGAAGCACCATTAAGCTGGATTGAAACCTTAACTTTATTAAATGATTATCCACAACGAAGATTGGACCGGATTGAAATCTTAACTTTGTTTAATGATTATCCACAATATTTATAAAATGGAGGTCGAAAATAAGACTGGATGTCACGAAGACTTAATGTTGGTTGGATTTCGTTTGACGGGAGATCGAAAATGTGATCGGTTGGCAAGGCGACTCGATAATTGGTTTGAGAGATCGGTAATGAAGACTTGGTGTTGGTTTGATTCCTATGAAGAGAGATCGGTAATGAATTGAATGACATGGAGACTTGGTGCTGGGGATCGATTTCAAAGTCTATTGATTGCGGGGATCGGCCAAAATATGGTGTCGAGAACAGTCACTGAAGTGCGGAGTTTTTTAGGCCTGGCTGGTTATTACAGGCACTTCATATAGAATTTCTCTAGGATAGTAGCTCCCTTAACCAAGTTAGCTTGAAAGAATTTCCCATTCTGCTGGTCAGACGATTGTGAGGAATGCTTCTAGAAACTTAAGGAATGTCTAACTATAGCCCTATGTTGACATTGCCGATAAGTAGTGAAGGATATACAGTGTACTGTGATGCCTCCAGGGTTGGATTGGGATGTGTCTTAATGCAGGATGAAAAGGTAGTGGCCTATGCTTCAAAGCAACTAAAGAGGCACTAGCAGAATTACACCACCCATGATTTGGAGATGGCAGCTGTGATCTTTGCATTAAAGATTTGGAGGCACTATTTGTATGGTAAAGTATGTGAGATATACACTGACCACAAAAGCATAAAGTACATTTTTTAGCAAAGGGACTTGAATCTGAGGCAGAGGAGATGGATGGAGCTTCTAAAGGATTATGATTGTACTATTCAATACCATCTTGGGAAGGCAAATGTAGTGGTAGATACCTTGAGCAGAAAGTTTTCTGGCAGTTTGGCCCATATATCAGTGGAAAGGAGACCGTTGATTCGAGAGATACAGGAGTTGATGGACCAAGGTGTAACACCCTCACTTTAAGTAGTTCTGTACATTTTACTGTTTCGATGACTAATGTTTGTTCAGACAGTCAGGATGTCTGGAACTACACTTAAACTAGAGTGAGGAGATATAAATTGATTGAATAAAGACCAAGTAAAATTAAGAAAAAATAAAAAAAAATGAAATGCCAATAGGTTAAAGGAGCCGAGGTTCCGGCGATGGGTGACCTTACCGGGAAGTAGCTATGGGTCCACTTGCTAACCCTAGACTTGTGAAAAACCCTATGTAATAATTATTTGGGATTTAATTGAAGGATTAATGAGGATTAATGACAATAAAAATGTCAAAGAAAATTTATGCTAATCGGTAAAGACAATTATAACATGAGGAATGCAATGAAGGGTATTTTGGTCATTGCACTTGGAGAGTTGACTTTTAACCAAAATGTCAATTAAATTAAGTGGAAATTTATTTAATAAATTATGATGGAATTTTATTAAAAATTTAAATAGAAATATGTAATGAAAAAGAAGAAAATAGAAGAAAAGAAATTAAATTTCAAATTACGACCTAAGCATGATGTATGGGTGACAAAATTAAAAATTTAAGACAATTAAACCTAGATATATATATATATATATATATATATATATATATATATATATATATATATATATATATATATATATATATGAGACAAATGCCATTAATTCCTTCTTATCACCATTTAGCTTCATCTTCCTCTTCATATCACCTTGGCCGAACCAGCATTGCTAAGTCCTTCCACCATTTTCTTCATTCAAGCTTCCTCTTCTCTTGATTCTCACCATATTTTCTATAGTTACTTTCACTAACAATTATCACTAGATCTTGATTGAGAGTTTGGGACTAAAAAGAAGATAAGAACTTGAAGTTTTGGGAAAGCTTAGAATTAGTCACAAGTGGTTTGTGTTAAATCTACCTCTCTTACTCTTCTAATTCTTGAAAACAAGATGAAATACAATAGAATTGCAAGAAAAATGAAGGAATAAAGCATCAATTGATAAGGCCAATTTTTGACCAGCCATGGTTGAAGGAGAGGTTGATGTGTTTAATTATATGTGAACATGAATTCTATCTTAGACAAGATGAGATATATGATTTATATATTGTTTTGCAAAAGGTAGTATGATATTGTGATTTTGAAATTAGGGTTTGACCAAAATTTGGAGATTTTTTGTTATGGCTTGAAATCAACATTGTTGAGGTTGATTATTAACTATTTGAAGTGCAATGAATGTGAATGAAGTTTGGTAGTTGGGAGCAATTAAAGATTAGAAGTGCCATTTTTTGTGCAAGGAATTCTGGACCTTGAGTCTAGTGAGGTTATGTGACCACAAGTAGAGCCACATTGCTCCAATTGGTGTGAGACCAATTGGAAATTGAACTTAAGACATAATGTCACATTTTTCATGAAGAGACCCTACTCAGAAATTGAACTTAACATGACATAAAATTGGCTTGAATCAGGGCAATCACCTGTTGGACCTGGAAAAATGACCATATGAATAGTAGATGTTCAAATGGGCATAACTCACTCTAGGAATGTCAGAATGACTTGATTATAGGTTAGACATAGGAGCACATTTTTCATGAAGAACATAGAGCGCAATTTTGACTCTAACCCAACTAATTTTCTAGACTAATTTAGGTCAACAATTTTGACTAGAATAAAAATCTACCCTGAAATTCTGGACTTTGACCTACCCGACCAGTTTTGGAAAAAATTCCATAAATCAGTCCAAAAAATTGCAAATGTAGTGAATCCAAAGCCAAAATTTCTATAAGACTTAGAACTACAACTTTGGTGTTTTGACCAAAATCTAGAACCTAATGGAACTTGGACAATTTATGAGGACAAGTTAGTATTCCAAATTCTAAAATTGAACTACATAGCCACTTGACCCCAGAAAAGTATTTATATCATATCTCCCATTAGGAAACTCCAACTGGGATGAGCCAAACTGTTCTGGAAAGCTAAGAAATAGGATGTCAACTTTGATTTAGGAACTTTCCTCAAATTTTGAGTGTAAGGACCCTAAAATGAGAATCAAAGATACTGACTAGAACCTGAAATCCTGAAGGCACAGGGTTCAGGAATCTAGGTCAGTTAATTGGCTATAACTCACCCTACATAAACTGAAAAATTGTGATTTTTGAACTTGAGTGACCTTAAGACATAGGAGAACAACTCATATGAAGGACATTAGGCCTAAATATGAGTGTAACATGTCCAAATGGGTGGATAAATTTGGAATTCCAAAACCTGCCTGGTTCTGGAATGGTAAATGGTCAATAGACCAGTCTTGGTAAATTGACTATAACTTGAGTTCTAAAACTGAAAATGACATGATTGAAAAAGGAAAATAAAGATAAGAAATAGAAGAACAACTTACATGAAGGAAGTGTGGCCAAACAGTGTCCACATCTTAACCAATTTGCTAGGTAAAATTAAGACACCATTTTTGGACCTAAAGAAAGGTTCATAAAATCATTTGTTATATGGTATGGAAGTACCCTAAATGATTTGCTAAACATAAAAGTGACATGAATATATATGTAGGACCTATATTCCCATCACAAATGGAATGAATGGTACCCATGAATAGTACCAATGATTAGTAACCTTGAATAATGCATAAAATAACATAATGCTATTAAATTACCCAATGTATGCCTAGACTTATACTTATGTGTATAGGTTGGATCAATTGGTATAGAAATTAGGGACCACAGATTACAATACTGCCCACATGAATGATCATTGACAGACAACATATGTCTGATATGATTATTCCTCTGGCTTTATGCCTGACATGATATGACTATTGACTTTTCAGCCTGATATGATTTCTGGCTTTATGCCTACCAGCTGGCCTTGTGCTTGACATGACATGATGTATACTTAGTAGGTCTATAGGGTGTCTAACTAGTATACTCTCGAGTATTTAGTTTGAACAGTCTGTCATAGGTTACTTAGGTACAAAAATGAGTAATAAGCTTTAAAATTAAATAATTACATGAAAAGATCCCAGTAAACTAATATGCTCCTATGGAGCAACCAAAATTATGAAATAACTCATAAATAATAGAAATACACATTGTAATGATTCTACACATCAGAATATGCATTATTATTTATTTAGTATATTTCTATTTGTTTTATGCACAACTAAGCAAATTGCTTAGCGCGTTGGTTTTTCACGCGTAGGTACTGGAGATCAGCAACATTGGTAGTGCTCTAATAGAAAGTTTGAGAAGATTTGTATTAGAGTTGGAGTCACCTCAGCTGTACACTTGCTAGGGCCCATAATTACATGTTTTCTTCTTTTTGTTCATTATACATAAGTAAAAGATGTAATTCATTTTAGGACTGTAACATAAATTGTAAATTGTTGTATATGAATTTTATAAATGAAATGAAAGGTATTTTACATGAATGAATGGTATGACTTATGATATGAGTTGATGATGAAAAGACCAGATATGATGATTTAGATATGATATTGAAATTATATTATGATATGAGATTTTAATAGGTGATTAGTAAAACTCGTCAAATGTTAATAAAATAGGAGAAACTTTGTCTGTTTCTCCAAATTAAAAAAAAAAATTTCAACACATGGGATAATATGAATAAATGGAATTTAAATTAATACGGTATAAGACAAGATAGAATAGGGAGCTCTAGCACCGAATGTGACACGCCTTGCTCAGCTATACTGTAGACCGGGTAAGGGATGTCAGACAAGGTCTGATTCTGGTTATTGGTAGTGTGTCCGCAAGTGCACGGGTCATAGTAGTATAGTTTTAAAAAAATGATATCGATCCCACAGGAAATTGTGCTTAAATTGGAAATAAAAGGAAAAGCTAATTAGAATGGTAAAATTTAAAGATATTAAAAATGAAATTCAAAATTAAAATTGGTATTTGAGGAATTTAAACTAAATCAAATAATTAACTAAATTAATTAAACTACATTATCAAAATTTAATTTGAAATTTCTATTTATGAAATTAGGAAGAATTAAATCTAAATTTAATAAAAATTAAAGCGATTCTAGAGATTGAATTTTCCATATTGTTTGCATGTGGTTTATTCCTAATTTAGCCAAACATATGAGAATTGCAATTTTGAGGGAAATCAATTCTTAAATATTTGAAACCTTTTTCAAGCATTTCAAAGTTGGTATTCATTAAATCAAACCCTGTTTTCACGGTATTTCAAACCTAACAAAAACCCAATTAAAGCTCTAATTGATTTTGGAAAGTCCCCTTAATCCTCTTAGCTTATCTCTAACACCAAGAAAACTAAGTTTATTGCAAGATTATCTATCCCAAATATTCACTTTTCAGTCCATCTATTAAGGATTAAAGCTTAACTTAATGAGGGCCCATTCATCAAGCAAGGCAATAAGGTCACAAGTAATAAATCAAAATGTAACAAACCTCATTTAAATGACTAAATCAGTTCAAAACCACAATACAAAGCAATATTTACAAAGCCATCTCTAGAATCTTAAATAACTACTCACAAATCATAGTTTCAAGACAAACCCAAGTGTAGAAATGAAGAAATAATGAAAATCTAAGTTAAGGAATAGAAAAACCCAGAAGAATGCTGATGCATTTGCTGTTGGAGAGTGCAGAAAATGGCCCCTGCTGCTGCTGGAAAATGCTTCCCGTCCTCCTCTCTTTCTCTCCTTCTTTCTTGCCAAAAATGCCTCCCTTCCTCCTTATGGAAAGAAAATAGATAAAGGAGGTTTTATATGGGTCAGATATCTACCCTAGAATGTGTAAAAATGTGGAAGATTCTAGAGAAAGTGAGGTATAAAATCAGAGTAACGAAAATACCACGTCAGCCATTTCTAGTAAAAACGACATAAGTTGAATCGGTTGTGTCGCAGGTTGTGTAACCTGTGGCCAGAGAAAAACTGAATATCTGATGATCAACACAACCTGCGACATAAGCTAAATCGGTTGTGCTGCAGGTTGTGAAGCTCTCTGCCATTTTTAACTCAACTTCAAAAATTTTTACAATCCAACTCTAATTTCCTCCAAATGGCTACTCTGATCAAAATACACAAAATTTCTCCAAATTTAACCTACAAAACAAATGAATTCCAAAAATTAAACTAAGAAGTGTAAAAATTATAAAATTGACTAAATATATGTTAATATCTATAATAATAGCTATGAACAAGGGTAAATTATGTGTAAAAATTACACCTAAATGATGATATAAAATGTATGCATCAAATTCCCCCATACTCAAACTCTTGCTTGTCCCCAAGCAAAATTTCATTAAAACTCATTTGGAAGGGAATAGAATCAGTCTTTGAAAACACAAAAATCACTAATCCAAACTACCAACTTACCTCTAGCTACCAACATTCCAAGTTCCCACCAGCGAAGCACAAAGAATGAAGCAACCACTCTCAACAATTACAGAATAGCTAAGAATTAATCAATCAACCCAAGCAACAAATACCAACCAGCTACAAGAGTCAATTGTGCCAAAAATAAACCTAAATGAAATAGATAGCCAATGTGTCTCAAATAGATGGTGAGTAATGTATAGAAGATTATATTGCCAAACCCATATGCAAGCATAAAAGATCTAACTCCACTAATGTAACAAGCATTTTTCAAAGAATCATTAGGTCTTCTTAAGGGTTGTAATGGCGTCCAATAGGGTAAAATTATGGTTAACAAAGAAAGGGAATAAGGAAAACAAAATATGAGAATAATATTAATCATGAAACTCAAAGTGCATCCAATTTTCTTTATTTATTTATTTTTTATTTTTTATATATATATTTTTTATTTTTTTATATTTTTTTTATTTTTAAATCAAGAGGAAAGAAATTCACGATGAATGTCAAGTGCTATCATAATGATTATATAAAGGGACTACTTTTTATACCTCTTTTTATTTATTTTTTTTTATTTTGTATGTGTCCCTATTTCATGTCATGCCTAAAATTACCTTTGGGGATATTTTGGTGACCTTTTTTTTTTTTATCAACTTTTCACAATTACTCTACTAATTTCCAAGGTGTTTCAATCCTCCAAACTTTTTTTTATGCACTTAATTGCTAAAATATTATTCTCATAAATAGGTGGTAGTGTTTAGGTTTTATGGCTAGGTAAATGATTTGGGTTCCAAAGAAATTAGAGAATTAAGGTTCAAGGGGGGTTTGCAAGGGTTGAAATGAAATTAAGGTAGGTTAAGGCTAAATGTGAGGTTTAAAATATGAAGAAATGCCTAAATCATATTCTTATCAAATGCAAGTTAAAAATTTCGCTTTGAAAGATCTAAGATGCTTGTTCTAGGAATGGTGAGACAACAATGACCATTTTCTTCCTTAAAGGCTTATTCAGACACTCAAAACTCAAAATAACTAATCAGAATCTGCATACCTAGATAAATATATTAAGTTTCAGCTATTAAGTAAGAGAAAGAATAATGCTTAAGACTTTGTACCCAGCTGAAACTTTCATTCCACTAACCATCTAAAGGCAAGTTAGATTGCTTGAATAAGCGGCTTCTGGAATTCAAAGACTGGTTTAAAAATCCAAAAATTTTAAATGAATAATTGAAATGCATGAATGTATAAATGTATAGTCAACCTATATGTAACTAAGTATGCATAACTAAGTATATGAAGCTATATGCAGTGTATATATGTGAATATGTACAAGTATAAATTAATGAATGAGTATGTCACTATATGCAAATGAAAAAGGAAAAAGTAATTTTTGCAAAAAATTTACCCTCTCCCCCATACTCAGAATGAACAATGTCCTCAATGTTAAAAGATTGCAAGGAATGGGATAATTTGGCTATATGTGCATAAAGAATTATTACCCTGTTTCATAAGTGATAGCACAACTTGTGTTGAAGGTGTCACAAGCTGAGATAAGAATTGTTACCTCATTGAAGGTGCAGCCAATTTAATTAAAGAAAATTTGGATAGCTGCTGCACTCATTGCAATTGCAAAAGAAACAGTGGAATGGAATCCATTAAATCAATTAAACTCAAAAAGTTGAAATAGGGAAGTTAAGCTCAATAATATAACCATCAAGTGTAAATCCGAAGTAGCATATCAAAGCAGGTGAGCAAAGTACTAAAGATTCAAAAGAAAAATGTTCGTATGAGCAACTAAAAATAAAGACATGAAATGTAAACTGAAAATAAAAGCTGGTCAGTCATGTATGAGAACTCCTTTGCCCTTGCCATCTTGTGGAGGTGGTGGTGCTTTTGGTGGTTGCTGTGGAGAAATAATGCTCAAAATGAGTGCCTGGTTAGTTTCGATTTGTTCTAGCTTAGCTCGCATGACTTTCAACTCGTCTTGCATTTCAGCACTTCTATCCAAATATATATTAGCTAAATCCCTTAATGTTTGAAAAGAGACATTCATCATCTGCCGAAAGGAGTAGATCTCATCACTGAGATTCTCCATGAATGTTAGAAGGGTTGCCATGGATGGTCCTAAAGCTGTTGATGAAGTAGGTTGTGCAGCTGGTGGGGCCTGGCATGGAGGTTGTGTAAAAGGCTGCTCAGATGGTTTCTCAGATGCTGAGGAGGAGCTAGTTGCTGTAGGGGAGCCTGGTGGTGTTGCTGTTGGTGCCGGAATCTCATAAAGCTGTGTTGCCTCATTTTTTATACAAAATTTTTGGTTGGCCAAATGAGGTCCATCCAAATATAGCAAACCAGTTATAACAGTAATACACTTGTGAACTTGAGGGTTAAAACCAAAATAATGTGCAATGGGTGTGACCAAGCCTCCAAACACAATGTTACCAGTACCCCTAGTAGTTTGGAGGAGCACATGACGATAAAAGTAATAACCAGGTGAAGCCTTTTTACCAGTTTTTGCACACCACAGAAAAAATAAGTCATACTGAGACATTGTGTAACACCCCTATTTGTATAGCCTGGTATATTTCACTGTTCCGGTGACCGGTGTCGGTCCGGACAATTAAGGGAATTAGAACCATACTTAAGACAACTAGAGAAATCATAAACACAAATAATTAGTAATGTTCAATTAGTTAAGTATAAATAAGAAAAACAGAACATAAGAAGCTAAACGAGCCGAGAGTCACAGCAATGGGTGACCTCCTCGGGAATAACTGCGAAGTCGTTTTAAACTCAAATTTCGAACCGTAAAATGTGACACCGCGGTCCTTAGGACCCTTATGAACACAGTGGAAAAGAGAAAATCACGAAAAGGAACTGTTAAGCCAGTCAAATAATTAGGTCAGGGAGCCGGAAGAAATATGGAATTATTTGCAAACCGGGATGAACCGACAATGGGCAATTTGGTCAATTGACCCCGAGAGCTGACTCCTGACCTAACTGTCAAATAAAATCGGAGAAAAAAAATTTCAAAATCGAGAATTAAATTAAAGAACTAATAGAAAAATAGAAAAAAAAAAGAGGAAAATGAAAAAGTAAAAAGGGTGATGACATCATGCATGACCTCATGCATGATGTCATAAAAGAATTAATTAAATTATTTATTAAATGGAATTTTGTGGTCTTCCATCAACTAAAATAAATAAAGAAAAGAAATGAAAAAAAATCAATTTTGGTCTTCTTTTTCCTATTGTGCCGCCCACCTTTCCCTCACCTCTCCATTGAAGAACTCCATTAAAGCTTGAGTTAAGCTTTCTTCCAACTACTTCAATCCACTTTGACCTCAAAATAAACCATAAAAACTTGTTAGTTCAACTTGAGGAAGCTTTAGAAGAAGGAAAGAAAGGGAATAAGGGAGTGAAATTGAAGAATTGAAATTCAAGTAGAGGTAAGCAATTTACTTTGAAAATTTTAGTTTCTTATTTATGCGTTTAGCTCAAGTAACTTAGATATTAACTTAAAATTAAAAGTAAAAATATGTGAAGAGGACTAAATTGAAATTTCATCCAGCTTGGAGGGAGTATGATTTTGTATGGTTTGAGGGTTTTGAATGAGTGTAGAAACCTTAATTAGTTGAATGATTAACATTAAAACCATTAAATGTAGTTAAATACAATGATTTAGTGAGATTAGGGTTTGAATGTTAGGGTTGTGAACCAAAATTTGGAGAAATGCACAAAGGATGACTTTGACCTATTGTGAGCTGAAAAATGGTCAATAATGACCAAAGGAGATGTGTTTGAATTGTTGGAAGTAAAGCCAAATTCGGAGGTTGAATGGTCATGCTGCTGGCAGCATGACCAAACCAACTATGAAGGACCAAAACGGAAATTTTACAAGTCCAATTGATATGCCATTAATTGGAGATGAAAATAGACATAAAATGTCACAATTTTCATTAAGGAACCATGCCCAAAAACTGACCACAACCGAGTGAACCAATTGACCAAAGTTGGTTGAGAGCAGTCTGCCACTGTACAAACTGACCAAATGAACAGTGTTTGTTCATTTGGTAATAACTCGAGTTAGGCAGGTCAAAATGATCTGAAATTTTACTGGTAATTAGATAAGATATAGATATAAAACTTTCATGAAGAACACTAACCCAAATTAGGCCATTAACCTAATCAAATTATTGGGCAAGTTGAGTTACTGAACCTGCAAAACTGCAGATTTCCATTTGAATAGTAAAGTTTCAATGGTTATAACTCTCTCTAGAAAACTCTGATTTATGCGATTCTTGAACCGATGAAACCTAAGACATAGTAGAACATTTCGTATGAAGGAAATTAGACCAAATTATGGACTTAACTTGATCAAATTACTGAATGAAGTTGGATAAAAAATCTGCCAGAACCAAAATAGCAGTATAAACAGTGCACGTGAACAGTAATTGTATTTTGGCTATAACTTGAGCTACAAAACTCCAATTGGAGTGATCAAAAAATGAGAATACACTTAAGACAATAAGGAACATTTTCTATGAAGGAAGGTTTGCCAAATTCTAACAGTAGATTGACCAATGGAATAGTGCAACTAAGAGTACCAAAACTAAAATTTGACAATTTTGCAAAAAGGACTTAAGTTTTGAGAAAATGACCAAAACCAACAAGTTTGGTGACCAAAATGTGGTATGTGAGTGAAGTTGGAGTTTCCATACCTATTAAGCCTTAAAAAGTCAACAATTTGACTTGAATAGTGTAATGAATAGTAACCCGAAACACAAAAACTTCGAGAACGTCGAAATTAGTACATTAAAGCTAGGTAAAAATGAAGTGAAATTTATTTTTGGATTTATGTTAAGTTATGGTACTGAAACACTGTGAAACTGTGTGTTTCAGCTGAAAAAGACTTGGAAATTCGAAGAGACTGAGTCAAGGCTTCAAGGCGACTCAAGTCAGGTTTGTGCACAATAAGAATTGTTTAAATATTTTAATCTCAAAAATTTGACTTCTTTGATTATTTATGTATTGTGTTGCCATTTTATAATCGTAAATGGGACTTTGAAAATTGATCAAATTTCTCATAAATTGTCTGTATAAATTGTTTTGAATTGATTTTATGTTCACACTTAGCATGACAGTATCACATTATTCCTCCTTCATTTATGGGGTTGAGATCGTTTATTTTCCTCCCTCTCTGGCTTGCCAGTTGAGGTTGTAGATCGGATGAGTACTCATTAGCTAGCTAGCCACCTCCCTCATTGATTTCGATTAATGGGGTTAAGATTGCTTTGTCGTGGTGTACAACGCGGCATTGATCGGAAATTTTGTGTCATGGCTTAAGTTGTGTATGACTTTGACAACACTGTGTTTATGAAATTGTTTGACTAAATTGTGTTTAATAGATTATTTGACAAGATGATGTTATTATGAACTTTAATATTTGTGAAATGTGATTGAGAAACATTTAAATTGTGTTTGGCAATGAATGATTTATTTATTGCATTTTAAATTTTTATTGTGCACCACTGAGTATTTTTATACTCAGCGATGGCTTATTTTGCTGTCGCAGATAAGAGTAAGGAAAAAGCAGCAGAGTGAGCTGCTACTGAGTTGAAGATCACACCAATCTTTTGTACGGGTATTATTTTATACCCTTGTAGATAATTTTGATGTAAATATATAAATGTTGTATGTATCAATGTAGTTGAGCAGTTGTAAATAAATTGTAATAATATTATTTTGGATTCTCTTCTGTAAATTTAATATTTTTACATATGAATTTTCTGCTTTATGCTTTGTGAATGGAGATATTAAATATTTTGAGATGAGAAATCTTGATTTGTATTGTGAAATAATTTTGAAGTGCATTGAATTGAGATGATTGAGTTATTGAAGGTTGGGAGTTGTGAAATATTTTTTGGAAGTATTTTTTTAGGTATTTGAAGAACTGTTTTCTCTAGTTTCAAACGGAACTCTGTCAAAATTTTTATAAAATTTGCGGCAAAATTTAAATGGACAAAAATTTTTACTAGTCTTTAAGCTTTGAATAAATGGTTTTTAATTCTCACTAAAATGCTCACCACTTCCAAAATGTAAGAAAATCGTTTTAAAATCCCTTGTAGGGTACTTAATGAGTTATCGGTAGGTGAAGTTTGGTAGTTCATTAAGTATTCTACGGGATCACGTTATGCCTTACGGAGGGGTAAGGTGTGACATTGTGCCAACACTAGTTCCTCTTCCTAAAATTGTATTTGCAATGAATCTTTGAAGCAATCTCAAGGAATGTCTCTCAATTTTAGAGGCCTTACTGTGCTCCGGTTTGAAAACACCTGCTGAGGGAGCTATTTGCTGCCAAAATTCATACCCATTATAATCCCTTCGACTAGTAGGCATTTTGAGCAAACCATCAGTGGGAAACCCGAATATATGATGAAAATCATCCATAGACAGTACCCTATCTTGACCAAGGCATCTAAAGTTGATTGTCAAGTCATTATCCAAGTCATATTTATGCTTACTAGTGGACAGGGAGGCCATAAATTCCTGCACTAGAGTGGGGTAAACCAGTTCCTGCTTATTGACAAATCACACCCAACCTAAAGCATCCAACAAAGTCTGTATTTCATCATATATTTTCAAAGATTTTAGTTTAAACACATCCAAATATCGAGTTTGAACCATTTTTCGAGCTTTGAGTCTTGTCTTAGTTCTTTTCATTTCGGAAGTAGTCAACACCCATTGTCTAGCAGTAGGCATAGATGAAGGAATAGCGAAGTTACCTTTAGATTTCCCTGGGCGCTTTACCGCTGATTTTGGGATTCCACGGCGAACATCAGGTACGGCAGAAGTGGGCGGCGGGACTGGTTGAGGCTGTGTGGGCTGTTCGGGTTTCTTCCTCTTGGCGCCGCTTATTGTTTTGTGTGGCTTAATGCTCTTCGCTTTTTTCTTCTTGTATGTAGCAATGGGGGCATCACCAGAATGGGTTGCCGGTGAGTCGGCATTCAAGGGTTGGGTGGGTTGGGGTTGCGGCGTAGGGTGTGAGGAATGGGAAGGGGAGTTTTCAAAGGAGAGAGGGGAATCGGGCATGGCGAAATGGAAGGGAGGGACCAAAAAAGAAGAAGAATGGGAATGGTTTAGATGGTGGGTGGTGGAAGTGACGGCGAAGAGGAGGGTTACGACGAAGAGGGGGGGTTGTGTCGGGGCTATGACGAGAGGAAGAAGGAGGGAATGGGGTTACCGGGTTATGGGGTATGGGTTTGGGTTTTAGGCTAGGGCTATGGGTTATGGGCTTTGGGTTTGGTTTAGTTAGTTTGTTCTATTTATTTATTATTTTTTTTTTAAAAATGACTAAATCAAAATGGGTTAGTGGGCTTTTGGGCTTGGGGTGGTTGCTGGCCCATTCTGGTGAAGTGGGTTCTCAACCTGTAAAACAAACAAACGACACAAGTTAGAACACAAGGATGGGGGTTGTGCCGGAAGTTGTGAAATAATCTACCCAAATTTTGCCCAGTGAACATAAGCGACGACACAACCAAAATCAGTTATGTCGCAGGTTGTGAAATAATCTGCCAAAAATGCGCCCAGTGAACACAAGCGACGACACAACCAAAATCGGTTATGTCGCAGGTTGTGAAATAATCTGCCCAAAATGCGCCCAGTGAACACAAGCGACGACACAACCAAAATCGGTTATGTCGCAGGTTGTGAAATATGCTGTCCAAATTTGACAAAATTTCATAGTACCTGAAAAATTAAAACAAATTAGATTTCAAATGATTAGACCTTCATAACATGAATTTTAATTGTTCAACTTGTTATGTTCATCAAATACTCATAAAAAATAATTTTTTTTCAAAGCACTAATTCACATATCCACATTCAAATAATTTTCTTTTTAAACCAAGATGTCAAAGTTTGGAAAAATTTTCTCTTAAAATTAACAAAAAGGGCAATGAGTCCAGCAATATCCACCAGCAAATACTCAACAATAGAAAGATGAAAATTATAAGTGAACAAATTTAAAACTAGAATTTAAAGCTAAAATTTAAAGCTAGAAATAAAGCAAAATTTTTAATGCTCATTTGCTTGCAATGAATTGTATCCCATCTGCACAAAAAAATTAGAACAATGTCAAACTCTGAATAAGGAGTATAGAAAAACTTAAAACAAATATATATGAAAGAAATAAAGAATCAATGAAAAATTGTGAGTTATGTCCAAAAATGCTAAGTTTAGGTTTTTAGCTTGACCATACTCACTCAAGATTTTATGGAGAATGAGAGAGATAGCAGGTTGCTATCTTCTCAATTGGCTCACCAACTAAATAATGCCTCAACCTTTGCCCATTTACCTTGAAGTTACCAGATTTTTCACCAAAAATTTCCACAGTACCATGAGGGAAAACTTTTACAATTTTAAATGGACCTGACCACCTTGATTTTAATTTTCTTGGAAAAAATTTCAACCTTGAATTGAATAAGAGAACCAAATCTCCTTCTTTAAAGTCCTTTTTCTTGATATGCTTATCATGCCATTTTTTAGTTCTTTCTTTATAGATCCTAACATTTTCATAAGCATCAAGTCTTAATTCTTCTAACTCATCTAGTTGCAAAAGTCTTTTATGTCCAGCAGCTTGTAAATCAAAATTGATTGCTCTTATGGCCCAATAAGCTTTATGTTCTAACTCTATGGGCAAATGGCATGATTTCCCAGAAACTAACATATAAGTTGTAGTTCCTATGGGGGTTTTAACGGCTGTTCTATATGCCCAAAGAGTGTCATCTAATTTAAGGGACCAATCTTTTCTAGACTTGTTGACAGTTTTCTCCAAGATTTGCTTAAGTTCTCTATTTGTGATTTCTACTTGGCCATTTGTTTGAGGGTGATATAGTGTGGCAATCCTATGCTTTACCCCATATTTTCTCATCAATTTTTCAAATTGGTGATTGCAAAAATGGCTACCACCATCACTGATTATGGCATGTAGGGCACCAAATCTAGTCAAAACAAATTTTTTCAGAAATTTCACCATAACTTTTGCATCATTGGTAGGTGAAGCAATAGCTTCTACCCATTTAGATACATAGTCCACCCCTACCAAGATATATTTATTCCCATAAGAGGATGGAAATGGCCCCATGAAATCAATTCCCCACACATCAAACAATTCAAGTTCTAATATGGACTATTGGGGCATCTCATCTCTCTTGGAAATATTACCTCCCCTTTGGCACCTATCACACTTGCTTACAAAATCTCTCACATGTTTAAACATATTAGGCCAATAAAAACCTGATGTCAAGACTTTTTCAATAGTTTTTGAGACACTAAAATGACCACCATATTCAGAGGAATGACAATGGTAAATAACATCATTTATTTCTTCCTCTGGTATACATCTCTTAATTATTCCATCATTACATCTCCTAAACAAAAGAGGCTCTTCCCAAGAATAAAATTTAACATCATGCAAGAATCTTTTCTTTTGCTGCCAAGATAAATCAGGTGGCAAGACACCACAAGACAAGAAATTCACAATATCAGCAAACCATGGAAGTGCATATTTCAACACATACAACTGCTCATTCATAAAAAACTCATCAATTGG
Source organism: Hevea brasiliensis (assembly GCF_030052815.1). Classification (NCBI taxonomy): domain Eukaryota; kingdom Viridiplantae; phylum Streptophyta; class Magnoliopsida; order Malpighiales; family Euphorbiaceae; genus Hevea; species Hevea brasiliensis. The sequence goes on from NC_079494.1 coordinate 103,413,824, forward strand.
CACAATTTCATCATCTTTATTTTCAGTTTTTATCCTAGAAAGGTGATCAGCCACCACATTCTCAATACCTTTTTTATCTCTTATTTCTAAATCAAATTCTTGAAGTAACAAAATCCATCTAATCAACCTAGATTTAGCTTCTTTCTTGCTCATTAAATACCTTATTGCTGCATAATCAGTGAAAACTATTACCTTTGAGTTGACCAAATAAGAACGGAATTTATTGAGTGCAAATACTACCGCAAGGAACTCCTTTTTAGTTGTAGCATAATTAACTTGAGCTTCATCAAGGGTTCGGCTTGCATAGTAAATGGCATAAGGTTTTCTATCTTTTTACTGGCCAAGGACAGCTCCAACAGCAAACTCGCTTGCATCACGCATGATTTCAAATGGCAAAGTCCAATCTAGGGGGTGCTACGATCTCATAACAGTGATAACTTTGTCATGTGAAAATCTAATGCATCTTGCTCTGTCGATACACTCTGCGTTATGAGACTAGCTATAGTCTCATAACAGTGATAACTTTATTATGTGAAAATCGAATGCATCTTGCTCTGTCGATACACTCTGCATCATGAGACTAGCTATGGTCTCATGATAATGGCAACTCTGTGATTTGAAATGTTGTGGATTCGTATTTAGGATCTCAATCCTAAACTGCCTACGTATCCTCCTCGCTATCTTGAGGAAGAATCAGACCCACTCGTAGTTCGACACTTGAAACTGTGGTGATGCATATTCTTCTATGCCTTACACACTTACAGGTGACATGTTGATACGTGTTCTTCTACGCCTTACACAACTATGCCATATGCCCTAAACAACGTCTAAGGACTTACCAAAAAACATCTGTCATGAAATGTTATGGGTTTGTACTTAGGACCACAGTCCTAAACTACCTACGTATCCCCTTCGCTATCCTGAGGAAGAATCAGACGCCCTCGTAGTTCGACACTTGAAACTGTAGTGATGCATATTATTCTATGCCTTACACACCTACAGGTGACATGTTGATGCATGTTTTCTATGCCTTATACAACTATGTCGTGCACCCTAAACAACATCTAAGGACTTACCAAAAAATAGCTAATTCATGATTTGAAAAAATTGGGATGATTGGGTCTCAAAATTCTCTCTGATTTTTATGCTTCCTGTATGCTACTTTCTATCATGGGCATGCTGATTTTGCTAGAGATTCTAAAAAAACTTAGTCCTCTAAGGAACCTCTTTTTGCAAAAACTTTCTTTTAGCCTTAAAATTTTTGAGGAAAATTATTCACCGAAAAGACTTCCTTAAGGTCACAATACAATTGCCCTCTGATTTTTCTTTTTCTTCTCTCCCCCATGCTTCATTATTCTACAGTTATTTCAAAACTTTTTCTGCCTTGACTCCTTTCTCTTCCATGAACTCAATTCTTTGTGCCCTAACTTTTCCCTAAAATGCTCTTTTGAGTTTTCATTTCAGCGGGCTTGCTCTAACTTTTGCCTAAATGGCCCTTTTGGGTTTTCCACTTAGCGAGCTCTCTTTTTTCTTTTCTTTTTCTTGTTCTTTTTCTCTTTTTTTTTTTTTGAAAGTAGACAATCACCATGATATTCATATCAAGCACCTATTCTATCACGCTCACAAGATAATAGGTTAAATCAAAACAATGCAGTTCAATTACTTAATCTTTTGATGTATCCCTCAAGACACAAACATTCACAATCATAAATTAATTAAACCTATTCTTGGTTAATGCAACAAAAACTTCTTTATTTATTCAGGCACACCGTTACTCCTTCTTACAATTAGTTTTGCCAAAATTTTAACCTTTCAAAATTAGAAATAAGCTTTATAACCTGCCGAATGGCCTTTTGAGGTTTTCCATCCAGATCTTCTCTCATCTCTCCTTTTGCCTAGACCACCTTTTATGGGTTTTCAGCCTAGCGGGCCTGTTTCACACAAAATACCATTTGAGCCTGTCTAAATTGACTAGCTCTTGAAGTTCATTCCCATCCAGGTCTGATATTCTTATAGTAGCAAGATCTTTTTGACTATGTATGGACCATCCTAGCTTGGGTTAAACTTTCCTCTTAAATCAAAAGGGATAGGCCCAAATTTTGTTTCAAAACCATGTCTCCCTCTTTGATTTTTCTTAGCTTCACCTTCTTATTAAAGGCTCTAGCTATCTTCCTCTGATAAGCCTGCATATGATACAAGGCTCACATCCTCTTTTCATCAATCAAAGCTTGTTCTTCATATCTCTTTTAGGTCCACTCATTTTCTAGGATCTTAGCTTCTAGCATCACTCTTAAGGATTTGAACTCTTGCTTAATGGATAGCATTGCTTTAGTCCCATACACTAAAGAGAATGGGGTTGCCCCTGTGAATATCCTTGCAATACTACGATAACCTTAAAGAACATAAGGGAGTTTTTCAAGCCTATCTTTATATGTTTCGAACATTTTTTCCCAACTAGAACTTTTCCATTCATATGGGGACCACACATTCTTTCATGTATTTCTTTCATTATTTGTTCAGCCTATTTTTCTATCACACATAAGAGTTTGTAGAATTGCCCCCCAGCTAAAGTAAGTTGAGTGGCTAATCTATGAATTATTGCTCTATATCTTTTGTAGGCTTATTGCGAGTATTCTCTCACTTCCAGAGACCTCTTTATATCTTCATATCATTTTCCTTCTCCCTCTAGGTCCATAAGTGCTACTATTAATCCTTCATAGCATGAAATTTTACTCTTCATTAGTATAACTAGCTAAGTCAACTTTTGATCATTCTTTTCCTATGGGGACACTAGCTTGGCTTGGGAATCGGCCATCTAATTTTAAGCTTGACGCATGTGCTTCTTGGTACTTTGTTAACAAGGCTATAAATTTATGTCTTTCTTCTTGGGTTAAATCTTTAGCTAACTTAATGTCTTTAGGATTATTTGGTGCACCCAAATTAATAGAGATTGATTTTGATGCATTAATAGAAATAAATTCTAAATGATTATGAATGCCATGCATACGTCTATTAGAATAAACATCAAACAAGTAAGCAAAAGGACTGGTCATGTTATTGATCTTTGCCTCAAAATCTTTATCAAGTACATCAGAATTGGAAACATCAATATCACTACTGTGAGCATTATAAAAGACAGACTCAAACTTAGGGGTGTAGCTTTAGGTGTTTGGCTTTCCATGCAATCTTTAGATCAATGTTGCTGATTTTCTGCTTTAGCTCTTTCACATGTGGTAACCCCTAATCATATGTCAAGGTAATTACCCCCTCTTACAAGAACTTAGGAGGCTTTGGCTCTTTTTCCTCTTCTGTTGGCTCATAGCCCGAACCATGACTTGTGATCTGCCCCTTCATCTCAAGAAAAGTCACCAGACCATTTATACTTTCTCCTAGGCCTATGCTAAGAAAAAACTTCATCCCTTTCTTCATAGTAGCCACATTTAGATCCATCTAGTTTTTTATAGATCCCAACAACTTAAAAATCAGACATTAGTGGAACTAAACCATCTAGTTATAATGCAACTATCTCCTCATCAAAATCAGTCCAGACATCCAAAGGACCCTTATCATAGCTAGAATTATCACCAATATCAAAAACCATTATAGACTGAGGTTCATTAGGCTTTTGAATGGGTTAGATAGGTTCATTGGGCTTTTGGATGGGTTGAATAAAGTCAATAATTCTGTTAAGGTTATTTAAGGTGATGGAGATCATATAGAGACCTGGTGTAGGTGAAAATTTTGGTTAGGCATGGGGCTTTTTGGTTGATTTTCTGAGTCAATTATCCTTTTGGCATCCATTAAGTCTTAGATATCATGCTTAAGTTGAAAGCATCAGTAGGTGTCATGACTGTGGGCTTGGTAGAACCGGCAACATTGGTTGATATCATAGTTAGGTGGGAGTGAATTTGGTAATGGTCTGGGTGCTTAGAGTTGTAGGAGGTCTTGAGCTTTGAGACGCTCCAAAACTTCGGATAAGGGTTGGCTGAATTAGAAAAATCTCCTTGGAGTGTGATACCCAATTTGAACCTCAATAACTTTAATGCCACTTAATTGGCCTACCTCGGGGCTTCTTTCTAAAGTTGAGCATAATTTTCTCTTCTAGTTCAAACATCTTGGCGTTCAATATTTTATCAAGCATGGCCATAGTTTCTTCTATCTTAAGTAGTGTAGGTGAAATCCTTATTAGTCTAAGTGACCTGATTGAAAGTCTCTTTGGTGTGTTTTGAGGCTATGTTTGCTCAATAAAATAGGATTTAAGGGTTAACCTAAGCATGCTATGTACATGAATGCAATGCATGAACGGACCATTTTTTTTCTTTTTTTTTTTTGCGTTTACTTTTACAAAACCAAAACTGAACCATATCAATAGAACCAAAACTGAACCAAAACCGGACCACATAAACTGAACTAAAATCGGACCAAAGACTGAATTAAAAAAAAAAAATCTCAAGAACTAAATCTTCGCCCCCTTATACCTTCAACTCTCACGTGCAGGGTAAGAAAAAATTCTATCCTAGGCTACTGTACACTGGACACACCAACAGGGGGTGGTCAAGGATGATCTTTCTCTCATAAACAAAGGGTTTGTGTCCTTAAAGTTTAACCATAAATAAGAATCCTCTTACTTAACATGGGTTTTAAAATAAACTTGGGCCTATACACACACTGGGTTTACACATAGGCCTAGGTTCATCTCAACTACCACTAGAACTTATGGTTTGAACAGTAAGGTTATAAATCCAGTACAACAAAAATCTGCGGGGTACCTAGGGTTGAAATCTATGGCTTATGGTCTTCATCAGGTAGGAAAAGGGTGACCCATGCGAGAGCTTGTCCATTAAGCACAATGGCCGGAGCTGTGACTATTTTATATACTCGAAGGTACGGGCATCGGGTGCTAGCATTCACCAATTCATCATAGCTCGAGTAGAACTATGGTCTCCTTGGCTAATACTAACGGGGCTAAAAAGGATAAGGGTGATCCGTGTGATAGTGTAGTGCAATGCAAAAAGTTTAACAGAGAAATAATATTAGACTAATAGAAACATGTTGGAGCAACTATTCATTTATTCCCCAGTGGAGTCGCCAAACTGTAGGGAGGGGGGCGTGAGGCGAAATATCATCCATTAGAATTATATAAAATGCACCAGGTAATGCGCAGGAAAGATGGTGGAGTCACAATGGTCTCACTTAAGTACCACATCCTTAGACAACATTTCCTAGACATGCACTTCATACAATCCTAATAGAATCAAACTACTGGTAAGTACCGTCTTCCCATAACACTACCACGGTACTAAGGATTTATGCCACGAAGGCATAGATAGACAAGAGTCGCCACCCGGGTAATAACCGGGACATATTCAGTGTTTCTTCCGAGGGTCATGGATGGCAACTTACTCCTTATAAAGTTTTCACAACCGTCATTACCATAGCCTAATGTCTAAGTTCGGGATAGTGGATACGTAAGGAGAAGGTGTTAGGCACCCCTTATGCCTGGTCTAACCTCGTTAATTCGAGTGCCAGTCCTCTACTAATGTTTCTAGAAGTCTTGATTATTATTCCTTTATTAAACTTTACCCTAAAAATGAAATTCTAATCCTACACACGCAAGTAATTTACTAAAGGGTTGTTGTTTACACACAATTTTCATGTATAAGTAATTCCTATCTATGGGGTTGCTAATTATTTAAATGATATTTAATTAATTTATTATTGAGAATTTAATTTACAAACAAATTCAATTTCAAATAACCCTACATTTCTATTTAACCTAATTAATTAATTTTCACCAAGTTACCCTAAGGATAATTGAACTAAGTTAATTATGTACATGTGTAATTTATTCTAATATCACATAAGGCCCAAACAATCACAACCTAATAAAGATTTCTAACATGCAAATTTATTTTACCATTACCAAGTGTTAAATTAAATTTATTTTACATGCCAATGTTAGTTTAATTTACAAATAAGATTAATTTTTATTTACAAAGTATTTATTTAAATTAATTACATACAAATGTCAGTTAAATTAAAAACGAAGTTAATTTTAATTTACCAAATAAAAATCCTATTATTACTACAATTTCATGAGAATGATTATTCTAGCAATTTATGATTACTTACTTGTTAGTAATTGCAGTTGTCATTGGGGCAAGCTACTCTTAAAAAGGGTCTTCTCTTCTAGTATGGCAATGATATCCCTGACTTACTCCCGTTTAGCTCCATGTAAGCTCCACGCAAATGCCCTCTTTGGTACTTACCTTAGAGCTACTTATCAATTTTGTTTGTAATAAAAAATAAAGAAACTAAAGAAAATAAAAGAAATAAAGAAAATAAGAAAATATTAATAACAATTTACATTGGATTTTAACTCTAATTTCCTAAAGGGTTAAGATTCCTAATTAGTTACAACTACCTAAGGGTCTAAGTCTTCTAACATGATCAAAATACTTCATAACACTTCTTGAATTAAAAGAATACAGAAAAATAGATCAAATATCAATTAAAACCCAAAAAAATACAAAAACATGCATAAATATACAATTTTCAAATTCTGGTAGATTAACGATAGCAAGAAATCTGATTTTTTTAAAATAGTTAGACAAGCCAAAAAATCATAAAAAAAATTACAGAAAATAGCCTACATATCCTACAAGATCATAAAATTTATAAATCAAACAAAACCTTAGCTGAATGATCTACATAAATCGTAATTTTTCTAAGTGACTGAATCGTACTATTTTTTTGTAAAATTCATAACTCATTAACCACAAAAAATATGAATGCAAAACTAACTGGAAAAGATTCATAAGATTCTGAAATTAATTTTAGACACTAGATTTACAAAAAAATATTAAGAAACAAGGGAGATATGGGCTCCACAATTCGGGTATCCTGCAAATCGGATTTTACAGGAACCTAACTTCAAACACCCATAACTTGTAGAACATTAAAGCTTTTTTAGTGATTCTTAAGCCTATAATTAATAGAATTTCTTGCAGAATATGAATATAATTTTTAAAAATTTTTTACAGATTCATAAAATAATGAAAAATAATAAAACTACGAGAGACAGAAAATTGAACATGTGCAGAGTTGTGTATCCCCTCAAATTAAACATGATTACATGATCTATATGAACATATAAATAAATTAAAAATAAGGAATATAGAATTAAACATTATATGGCATAGATCTTCAAAAGAAGATAAAAGAACTAACCTTTAAGAAATATAACTAGAAAGAAAGAAGAACTAAAAGAAGTTTGGCTATTTTTCTCTTTAATTTTTTTTTTCTTCTCCTCCACCCTTTTTTTTTTTTCTCTTTTTCCTTTTTTTTTTCTTTTTCCCTCCTTTTTCTTCTCTCTTTTTTTTTTTTTTTTTTTTTTTTATCAATGAGGTCTTTATAGGGTTTTGGGAGAGAGGTGTGATAAGGTTTGGAGTCCTAAAGTGATAAAGTTCAGATAACTTAAACAACTAGGATTGCAGAATTTAGGTGAGACTGAGATATGGATGAGGTGTTTCAACCAATAAGAAGAGAGGGGAAGGGGAAGGCACCAATAGAAAGTGAGGAAGAGGTGTGGTAGGGTTTGAAGTCCTAGTGTGATAAGGTTCAAATAACTTAAACAACTGGGATCGAGGATATATTGGGAAGAAAGGCAAACTAGCACCCTGATACTGTCACACCTTATCCCTATATAAGGCATAACATGATCCCATAATATATCTAATGAATTACTGAACTTCGCCTACCGATAACCCATTAAATATATTACAAGGGATTTTAAAAAAATTCAATTCATTTTAAAGTGTAAAGTAATAATAAATAATTATTAAGGAGCTTTTAAATAAAGTTTATATCATAAACTGTAATTTTAATTAATTTGGAATTTCTAAAATTTTACATAAATTTTGGCAGAGTACCGGCTAGAAATGAAGAAAACAGTTCTTCAAAACTTATTAAAAACACTCCCAATATATTTCTTAACCACAACTTTAATAATTTTAACACAATTCAATCTCATCAACTCAATTAGAGATAGCAATTCATTATTTGGAAAATTCAAAAAGAAACTTAAGCATTTCAGTAATAAGAAATAATAGGTTTACATTACAAATTTTTACACTGATCAAAAATAAAATTCCAAAATCTTTATACAACTGCTCAAGTATGTTATGTACATACACATAGATACATATACATAAAAAAAATTTACAAGGGTATAATCTATATACTCGGTAATGACTCCAAAATAATGATCACTACACGTCACAAGCAGCCTACTCTGCTGCTTTATTTGCCTCTCTACTTGTGACAACATAAACAAGCTATCGCTGAGCCAAAGACTCAGTGGTGCACAACTTTAAAAAAATAATAATGTACACATCCATATAAATCACAATTTTTCAAACTAAATCAATTGAAATGTTAACACATAAAAAAATCATGCTTTATTTCTAAAAGCCAGAGAATCACTTAATAAAAACAAATTTTATTCCATCAAGCATAAAACAAAATTCTGAAAAGTCACACAGTTTTGATCATGACACGATTATCCAATTCGTCCCAATAACCAAAGGCTAATAGGGAATGCAAAGGCTAGCTAGCACATATATATGAGTACTCATTCAATTTATCATCAACTGACACACACCTCAACACTACAGCCAGAGAGGGAATACAAATCCAATTCATCCCGCTAGGCAGGCTAGTGAGGAATACAAAACACATAGTTATGTCAAATGTGGTTTTAAACCATTTTAACAATTTTCCATTCATCAAATGCATTTGTCAATTCACAATCATTTTCCATTCAAACAATTACCCAAAAATGGGCTAGCAATACATAATTTCTCAATTAGAATTTTCAATGCGACAAAAGTCATAAATTATTCATACAATTCATTCAAAACAAAAATTAAATTTGAAAACAAAATGGTAGTGATTGTTGTGCACAAATCTCTTTAACTAGTCTTGACTTGATCCAACTTTTCCTCCTTCCTTGGATGGCTCCTTCCCAACTGAAACACATAATTAAAGTGTTTCAATACTCATCCAAATCATTTCTAATAATTAATCTAATAATTGAATTTTGCATACTTAATTTACTAATAAAGTCTCATAAGGTTAGGTTCTTTGCATTTGATGTTATTGTGGTTACTATTCACACTACTATTCATGCAAATTTTTGACTATTTTATAATTAATAGGTATATTATTTCTAATCTCATGCTAATACCACCTTTTGGTTAATAAATTTGTTGGCATTAGTTGCCAATTACAATTCAAGTCTTCCTAAAAGTAATTTCAAAATTTCAGTTTTTGTCACTAATATTTACTGTTTCATTGGACTAATCTACAGTGAAAATTTGACTAAACTTTCTCATTAAAGTTGTTCCTTAATGTCTCTACTTTAATTACTTTTTTGAATCACTCTATTTAGAGTTTTGTAGCTCAAGTTATGGTATTTTTACCATAACTAGGTGGATTAGTCTATGTCCAGAATTTCTGGGTAAATTTGGTTCTAGCAGTTTTAATGAGCTAAATTTGGTTAGCAATTTGATTAGTTTATGGTCAGAATTTAGATTTTTATTCTTCATGAAAGTTGTTCTACTATTTTGGATCTCTCTACACAAAGTTATGGTCATTTGAACATGTACTGTTCATTTGGTCAATTTTGTCCAGAATTTGACTACCAATTCTGGATTCAAACCAATTTTAGGTCAACTTGAGGTCAGTTTTTGGGCAAAATTTCTTCATAAAAAATGTGACCTTATGACCCTAGTTTCATCTTCAATTGGCCTCACACCAATTGAAGCAACACAATTCTACTTATGGCCATTTAACTCTGCTAGACTCATTGGTTCAGAATTCAACATCTCAACATTACTCACTTATCTCAATTCCATTCATCAATTTACACTTATAAGCACACTAATTGACCATAATTAAGCATCACAACATCAATTGGTCAATAATTCTCAAAAATCCTCAATTTCTTCCAAAACCCTAATCCTCCATAAACCCTAATTCTACCAATTTCCTAATTCATGCAAATTCACTTCACAAATCATGTTCAACACCTCATAAACATCACAAAGAATGTTTAATTTAAATCAAACTCATTAAATTCCTAACCCTAACAAGCTGGCCGAAATTGCTTCCTTCCCAATCATGCATGATTTTTATCTTTCCCATGTTAATTCTAATTAATTTTCCCTTAATTATGTGCATATACACTTAGTTTAGCTAGAAAGACAAATCACCTCAATGATGCTCTTCTCAATCTTCTATTCTTCCACTTTTCTCTCACATTTCTTGATTCAAATCTTCTTTGCTAGGGCCAATTAGGAGTTTTCTATAGTTTATTATTTGGGATTATGAGAAGAAATCAAGCTTTTAAAGCTTGAATTTACTTAACAATGGTGAAATTTTGAGAGAGAGAGTATGAGAGAGAGAGGGGGATGGCAACATTTAGGGAAGAAGACCAAAAATTTTTTTTCTTTTTAATTTACAATTTATCCCTTTTATACTTATCCAAAATGATTTAATTAAATTTTAAATTTTTATTGTGTCATGCTTACATAGTGGATGATGTCATAATCACTTTATTTTTTGAATTTTTTTTCCTTTTTCTTTTCTTCCATACACCTCTTCTCTTTTAATTTATTTTTCAATATTTTAATTTCCTAAATTTTAATGGACATGTAGGTCAAAAATTATCTCTAAGAGTGAATTGACCAAAATGCCTCTTATCGGGTCTGACCAACTTTTCCAATAGCACCAGATTACTTTCTGAACTCTGATTCAATTATTTGAACTTGTTCTCTATTCTTTTCTGTGGTTTTCACATTACCACTAGTTTCACAATTATCCCTTGGCCTGGGTGTCATAGGGCCCCACACGAATTTAGGGTAGCAACTAAGCTCATAATTACTTTCCGGTTCGGTCACCCATCGCTGGGACCTTGGCTCATTTAACCGATTATGCTTTATTTTCCTTATTTCCATTTCACCTTGATGTGATTTCTATTAATTTTTATTTATGGCTTTTCTAAGTGACATAGATATAGTTCTAGACATCCTGACTGTCCAGACGAACACTAATCACCAGAATAGTAGCATGCATAGACTACATAGTATGGGGGTGTTACAGATACATAGGGCCATTTGAGGTTATTGACAGAGTTGGAGCGGTTGCCTATCGACTGGAGCTGCCCACAAGCCTTTCTCATGTCCACCCTGTATTTCACATCTCCATGCTTAGAAAGTACATACCTGATCCTTCCCATGTGCTACAACCAGATATAATAGAGTTGAATGAAAATTTGGCTTTCAAGGAGCAACCAGTAGCCATATGCAGGAGTGGAAGCGTGATTATTAGGCATTAGAACCTTGAATTTCAAAAATTATTTCTAAGGTTACATGCACCATACCAAGTTTCATATGAATCTAATCAATTTTCAATGCCCAATTGCATACTAAAATATATTTTAGCATGCATTAAAATTTCATTTGCCATTAAAGATACTGAATTAGCATTTAATTCAATTAAACCCTAACTAAAAGAGGGATTTTTAGGTACTAACCTCTTGATGCACAATTGATGCAATCTTAGGATGTTCTTAGGACCCAAATGTTGTCCCTCTAGTTTGTCCACCATAAGCATACACCAAAGTAGCAATGGCAGCCCCTAGATTGGCTTCTCAAGCTTTGTCAACCAATTTTGAAATGGGATTTATACTTTGTGAAGGTTGTATGAATGTATTGGGTGTTAGAAACACTTTCTAATAATTTAATTCAAGAGAAAATCTAAGTTTTTCCCTTTAAATCAATTGAGAAATTGAAAAGGAGAAGAGAACTCCATGTTGCCGTCCAACATGAAGAGAGGAAGAAGTAAGTGGCTAATTTTTTTTTTCATAACCTCTCTTTATATACTTAGGTCAAACCCTAACTCTCTTGCCACATGTCATCACAAGATCCCATCTATATACAAGATAACTGTGTTGTCTCAGGTCTAAAAATTATATGCACTGATATGATATATGACAATGCATTGACAAGAGTAAACTCCATGTGCTTGTCATAAGCGTCATTGGTTTGGCCTACTTATCATGTATAAGTGCCTATCATGTTTGTTATGTAGTATGAGACTCACCACTCCATCTTATTTATATCTCATATAAATACCTTAGGAACAAACATGATTATAATATTTCTGGATAAGTCATATCCTTTGTGAAGTATCCTTGATTGTGAACCAATTTATGATACTTTGTGCTAGAAATACTGTCACTCATATTCTTAACAACTTAACAATAGAATTTCTAACAAAATATCAATGGACCTTTTCTATTACACATAAATATATTATGCAAACGAAAAAGTGAAATTTCCTTTTATTAATAAAATGTGTACAAGATACATACAAAATGATATGCTCCAAGGCATACTACTAACACCATAGTGGACTATCAAATGAGACAATTAAGATCAAAGTATATCCCTATGGTTAAGGTCTCGTGGAAGAGTCAGTGGAAGAATGCACATGGGAGTCAGAGCAAGACATGCACAGCAAGTACTCGTACTTGTTCAATGTGTAACCTCATAATTTTATTTTGCCTTGTGTAAAATTCGAGGACGAATTTTATATAAGGGGGGAAGAATGTAAACACTCCTAATTTTTAAATAATTATTTTAGATGTAAATATTAATATTTTATTATATTAAAATTATAGAAATTTATTTGAAATTTTTCTAAATTTAAAAAATGGGGTTTATTTTTTTAAGACAATAAATTTTATTGATTATTAAAAATTAATTTAAAGACCATGTAGCAAAATAAAAAATATATTTGAACTCCAAAAATTTTTTTGAGTATTTTGAAATTTTTTCAGAATTTTCGGACCTCGTTTTGGATCTCTGGGCAAAGTAAAAATTTAATTTTGGGTATCATGAATCGAACCGACTGAATCAAACCAAACTGAATTGGACTGGTCGAATCGAATCAGCTATTTTTCCTTTTCTTCTTCCTCCTTTCGCGTCCCCCAACCACCTCTCTTCGCTCTCCATTTTCTCTCTCCTCCCTTCCCCCCTGGCTGGCCGACCACCTCCCCTCTCTTCCCCAGTCGCCTGCGCACCAACCCTACATCTTCCCCTTGCCGGCCGCCACCCTAGGATGTCGGAAAATGCCCCCAAACTTCCTCTTTCATGCGTCGTATCTCTTCATTTTCCTTGCCAAAATATGGCTGATCTGGCCACCAATCAGACCGGGCCTTATCCCAAACCTTTTCTAACTCCTCAAGAGCTTTCCATAGACACCAAGAACACTCAATTCTATTAAGCAGTTTGTTCAATTTTTGCCTGGGAAGTTTTATCCCATTTTGACTTTTGGGCTAAATTTCTCCCAACCCGAGAACCCTACAAAAATTTCAAGAGTACTGACGTGCTCTACTCAATGAGAACTTCGCAACCATATAAATTTCAAAATTTTTCAATACCAAAATTTTCGGTGGGTCCCTTGAACTTCACAGTATTTTTTCAAGCTCCAAATGAGCTTAATTAATTTTCTAACAATTTTATTTTAACCACTGGTTTTATAGGCTTCACATAGATACTTTCATTTCATGGAAATTCGACCGTTACTCAGGTTTGTATTTTCAAGCCGGACAGACAGGCTGTCAAAGTACCTTTTGATTCGGGTCGAAGTTATAGACTGCTCCACTATTTTTAGATGCGCCGGATGCATTTCAAGTGTCAGAATTGGCATGGATAAATTCAAACCCTAAGTTTCTTCAATTACTTAGTGCCAAATTTAGAATAAAAATCTATAAAATATTCATGGGCAATTAGAAAATTATAAATCCTTTTCTATTAGCTTCATAATATTGTTAAGTACTGCAGGGCAGAATTTTAGAGCTCGTTTGAATAATTTATAATAAAATGATAGTTATAGGGACTAAAATGTAATTTTTTAAAATTATGAGTGTTGAATATTTTTGTCACACCTTATCCTTCGATAAGATATGATATGATCCCGTAATATGCCTAATGAATTACTAAACTCCTTTTACTGATAATCCATTAAACATACTACAAGGGATTTTAAACTATTCAAATTTATTTTCAAGTAAATTTATTGATAAAATGTTGAGAAAAATACTGTGAAAATAGTTAAGAAATAAAATAAGCATTTTAAAACTTAAAGAAAATTTTTGTTGAAAACCGGCATGGTGACGGTTAAAAGTTCAATAATTCAAAATTTAAACCTGTGAAAAACCTGTAGTAATAATTATATTAATCATAAACTTTCATCAAATAAATAAATCATCAAACCAATATTTCATAAAATACAGTTTTTCATTCACAACCAAAAGAATAAAATATTACAAATTTATATTCGTTTAAACTCACAAAAATAATATTACAATACTTTTGTACAACTGCTCAAATATTCTTATGTACATATAGTCTTAATTTACATCAAAATATAATTTACAAGGGTATACCTAGAATATACATGCGTCTTAATTGAATCTAACTTTTAGTACGCTCACTCAACTGCTTTCTCTTTTTCTTTGCCTGCGACAGCATAGAAATAGCTATCGCTGAGTAACAATACTCAGTGGTGCACAACTATAAATTTTAAACCTCAACATAAAAGACAATTTATCAAATCATACTAAAGTATTTGAGATATCCAAATTTTCATGAATCATGAAACCAATATATATTTTCCAATCATCAATCAATCATTTGTTTTCAATAACATATTTATCAAAACATTCACAAATCATTAGTGTTGCCAACAATCACACAGTTTAGGCCATGACTTAAAATTTCACGATCAATGCCGCGTTGTACACCATGACAAAGCTATCTCAACTCAATAGCCATTACTACTGGGGGACAAAGGCTAGCTAGCAATATGAGTACTCATCCAATCTCAACCTCAACTGGCAAACTAGAGAGGGAAGTTCACATAATCAATCTCAACCCCATTAACGGTTATTAATGAGGGAATAATCAAAGTTGCGATGTCAACTATGGTTTCAAAACAATTGTAAAACAATGGTAAAACAATTCCCATTCAAATCAATATATATTTCAAATCATCATAGATCATCTTATCAGATTGGCAACACATCAATTCACAAAACACTTCCAATTCATATTCAATCTGGCCACTCCTTTGCTATAATAAAAATATTGGCCAAACATCCGCCTTGTCAACACAATAGTAAATTCATTTCAAAATTCAAATATTCTCAAAATAATATAAATAATTCTTAAATGCAAAAGAAAATCATATTTGGATTATACAAGTCCATTCATTTCATTTGCAAATTTTAAAATAGAAGGAAATCAAAGTTGTGCACAAACCTTGTCTTAATTTTCCTTCTTGACCAATTCCCTCTTTTACTTCAAAGTTTTCTTCTCCACTGAAAATACACAATTTTAAAGGCTTTAATACTCACTCTAAATTCCACCAATAGCTAATTAAATAAATTCCTAATGAATTCTTAAGGTAACTACACAATTTAACTAATTCAGATTCAGGGAAATTTTGGAACCTAACTTTAGAACTCAATTTTAGTCCATTTCCAGTCATAATTTATCAAAGTAATCTTCATGAAAATTGTTCCTCTATGTTTTAGCTATAATTATCATTTTTAATCACTCAATTTTGAGGTCTAGATCATCAGTTATGGTCAAAATACTAGGCACTACTCCTGGGTATGTTACCCTGTGATTCCCAGGTTTTTAGATTTTGACCTAAATTTGTATCCAATAGATGAACACTTTATACCCAGAATTTGTACCAAGTCTCTAAAACAAAGTTTTAGGCCTTTGTCTTAAGTTTCTGAATCATTTTGTAGCACCTTAATTGGAGATGTATAAAGGAAGTTATGCTCTGTTAACCACATGGAGGTCACAGGGTAAAATTACCGAGTTGCAGGAAATTCTCAGTTCTAATGTTCTAACTTACTGTAACATTTTAACCACTTTACCCTTACATCTGGGTCTAGGTTAAAACATGAAAGTTGTACTTCTATGTTTTATGTGTAGTTTGGCTTTAAAATCACCTAATTTGCATTTATGTAACTTCAGTTATGGTCATTTTACCAGAACTATTTAGGTGGTAATTTCTCAGGTTTTCAGGTTAGTTCCAGAATCAGGGTAGAATTCTGGACTTACTTTTTCTAGCTAATTTGGATAGGTTCTAGTCATCATTTGGCTTCATGGCCTCCATATGAATTGTTCCCCTATGTCTCAAGATTACACAGGTTTAAGAATTACTCAATTTAGAATTTTTTAGAGTGAGTTATACACAATTAAGTAAGTACTATTTATTTGATCAATTTTCCAGATTCTAGGTTTGCTTTGCCAGATTCTAGCCCTAATTGAGGTACCTTCCAGCCATTTTCTGGTCAAGTGTTCAGCATGAAAATTTTAGCATTTTGTCTTATGTTTCATCTCCCATTGGTTTCACGTCAATTGGAGTTATGTAGCTCAAGTTATGAGCTAATAACCCCACTGGACTCAAGCTATCTAGATTCAATTCTTAATGCACCACAACCATTCCTTTAATTTCTTGATCATAATACAAGCTTAAAATCACTAAATAGACCTCATACCATAAAAACCCTAATTGGCATAAAAACCCTAACTCCTAATTGACAAAGTACTCAAATTCATAAGATTACTTAACACTAACCTTATTCACAAGCTCTAATCAACTTCAACAACTTCAATCTACCACCACTCAACCTTGGGGTCCTTCCTTGGTTTCTTGAAAGCTTTCTAATCCTTGAAATTTCTTGTTTAGATGACGAGCTCTCACCAAATTGAAGCTAGTTTAGGCTTTTAGGAGTGAAGGATATTAAGAATTCAAGGTGAACTAAAGCTTAGGAAATGAAAAATTGAGGAAGAGAAGGAAGAGTAATTTTCAGCCAAGAAGAAGAGGAATGAGGAAGATGATGATGAAAATGATATTTAACTTATTTTAATGTATAATGGCAAAGTTGTAATTAATTAGAATGGCAAACTTGTAAATAAGTTGAAATGTTTAATCATTTGACTTTTACTTTTTCTAATTAAGCTTACTTTATTTTAATCTTGATTAATTAACAAATCTAACTTCATTAATTTAATTTGTTTCATTTTTTGCCAATGTTGGACTCTTAAATTTAATTGACCAAATTTTTCTCTTACCGGGTTTCAGTTCATCTTTTCCATATTACCCGATAAGTCCCCAACTCCATTTTTTATCTTAGCTTTAAATCTACCAATTTGAACTTATTTCTTTTCATTTCTTTCCCTTTTTAAATTCATAATAATAAGTCAATTAGGTTTTAATTAAGGGTCTTACAAGATTTCACAGGAATTGGAATAGCCATTGGACCTATGGTCACTTTCCAGTGACGTTACTCATCACCGGGGCTTGAGCTCATTTAGCCGATTTACATACCACTTATTTTATTTTTCTACAACCTTACTTGATCTTTATTAAATTAAAACATGACTCCTCACTCTAATTTAAGTGTGGTTCTAGACAGTCTAGCTGTTCGAACAGACATTAATCACCGGAACAGTAGAATATACGAAACTACCTAATATGAGGGTGTTACAATTCTCCCCTCCTTAAAAGAAATTCCATCCCGAAATTTACCTGGTATCAATCTCTGAACATATATGGATGTTGCCTCCTCATATCCTCCTCACGTTCCCATGTGGCTTCTTCTTTGGAATGGTTCCTCCATAATACCCTCACCAGAGGAATTTGCTTGTTTCTCAACTGCTTGGTCTCCTTTGCTAGAATAGCCATTGGTTTTTCATCATAGGCAAGACCTGGACTGACTTCAATAGACTGTAATGGCAATATGTGTGATGGATCTAACCTATACCTTCGAAGCATGGACACATAAAACACATTATGAATTCTATCAAACTCTAGGGGTAAGGCTAGTCTATATGCCAATGGACTCACTCTTCCCAGAATCTCATATGAACCTATGAAGCAAGGACTCAATTTCTCTTTTCTTCCAAATCTCATGATCTTTTTCCATGGGAAAACCTTTAAAAACACATTATCTCCCACATTATACTCGATGTCCTGTCTCTTCAAATCCACATAGGACTTTTGCCATTTAGATGCAGCTTTTAGTCTGTCCCGAATGATTCTGATTTTCTCCTCAATCTGCTACACAATCTCTGGGCCAACGAACTTTGTCTCGCCCACTTCATCCCAACATAAGGGAGTTCTGCATTTTCTACCATACAGCACTTCATAAGGAGGCATCTCAATGCTTGATTGATAGCTATTATTGTAAGCAAACTCAATCAAAGGCAAATGTATATCCCAACTTCCTTCAAATTCAATAACACAAAACCGAAATATATCCTCCAATATTTGAATTATTTTTTCAGATTTACCATCTGCCTATGAATGGAATGCAGTTCTAAAAGTCAATCTAGTTCGTAGGGCTTTTTGAAGGCTACCCCAGAATCTAGAAGTGAATCTCGGATCTCTATCAGATACAATTGATACTGGCACTCCATGTAATCTCACCATTTCATCAATACACAGCTTAGCCAACCTGTTCAGGCTATAGGCCATTCTCACTGGTAGAAAATGTGCAGACTTAGTCAATCTGTCCACAATGATCTAAACTGCATCATGATTCTTTTGAGTATGAGGAAGTCCCACCATAAAATCCATCGTAATCCTTTCCCTTTTCCACTCTAGAATAGGCAATGGCTGTAATAATCCTACTAGCACTTGGTGCTCTGCTTTCACTTGCTGACAAATTAGGCATTTTGCCACAAATTTAGTAATGTCTTTCTTCATTCCTCTCCACCAGTAGTGTTCTTTTACAGTTCTATACATCTTAGTCTCACCAGGATGCATGGAAAATGGTGAATCATGTGCTTCCTGTAAGATGATCTGCTTTAAATCAACATCATTAGGAATGTATATTCTCCCCTGGTATAACAACATGCCTTCATCATTTATTAAGAATTTCGCTTTCTTACCATCCCGAGCCTCTGTTAGTAGTATGCCCTAGAGCATATCATTTAGTATGTATCTTGTACATCTTTTATTAATAAAAGGCATTTTCACTTTTCTGTTTATAATATTTTTATGTATAATAGAAAAGGTCCATTGATATTTTGTTAGAAATTCTATTCTTAAGTTGTTAAAAATATGAGTGACAGTATTTCTAGTACAAAGTATCATAAATAGTTTCACAATCAAGGATACTTCACAATAAGGACATGACTTATCCAGAAAGATTGTAATCATGTTTGTTCCCAAGTTATTTATATGAGATGTAAATAAGATGGAATGGCGAGACTCATGCCATATAACAAACATGATAGGCACTTATACATGATAAGTAGGCCGAACCAATGACATTTATAACAAGCACATGGAGTTTACTCTTGTCAATATATTATCATAAATCATATCGGTGCATATAATCTTTAGACCTGAGATAGCACAGTTATCTTGTATATAGGTAGTTTGAGTTTGATACTGCTTTCATACTTGTACTGTGTATGGGTATATGGGCATCTGTTGGCTCCTACTAGTTTTATATGGAGGTAGGTGTTGATCAAGATGGAATCTGTTCCTCTAAGTAAATAGAGATAAAATCCTATGTTCATTTAATTGTTCTTGATGTTTCAAGTTCCTGGCCAGGACAGATAGATTTATTCAGAAAAGAGTTTCTGATGAGAAAATCTTTTTAATCAAGAACTGGAATTAAAAGAGAACATAATATTCATAGCAAATGGAGTTTGACATAAACTGTAATGGCCCGGCCCACTAGTGATATTGTCCGCTCTGGGCTGAAGCCCTCACGGTTTTAAAACGCGTCAATAGGGGTTAGGAACCTCCATCTTATAAACCCAGCATCTCTCCCGTGTTTTGCCGATGTGGGATTTGCCTAGGGTGTTACAATCCACCCCCCTTATGGGACTCTGCGTCCTCGCTGAGGTTTGCCCCACCATCGCTCAAGGTTGCACACTGAGTAGCTCTGATACCACAAATGTAATGGCCCGGCCCACTAGTGATATTGTCCGCTCTGGGCTGAAGCCCTCACGGTTTTAAAACGCGTCAATAGGGGTTAGGAACCTCCATCTTATAAACCCAGCATCTCTCCCGTGTTTTGCTGATGTGGGATTTGCCTAGGGTGTTACATAAACCATGACTCCAGCTTGAGTTGGGATTTTGTAACAGAGAGATTCTAGTGCATGGTAACATATGATTATAGGTTCATTTAAGGTAAACCTTATTACTAATTGGGTGGCCATGGCATGCTATGCTAGGTGTTAACCATGGTCTATGAGGTGCATAAAATGATTTAGAGAAATCATTTATGGTAAGAAAGAGTTATGATGATATTAAGAGTTGATATCATGTCTCATTGCCAATTAGTGATGAGCCTAGTAAGTCACACACATACACAAGTTATCACCTATTTAAATATGATTTAATTAATTAATTAAAGTCTCATAATGCAGAGTGATAACTTTGTCATGTGAAAATCTAATGCATCTTGCTCTGTCGATACACTCTGCGTTATGAGACTAGCTATAGTCTCATAACAGTGATAACTTTATTATGTGAAAATCGAATGCATCTTGCTCTGTCGATACACTCTGCATCATGAGACTAGCTATGGTCTCATGATAATGGCAACTCTGTGATTTGAAATGTTGTGGATTCATATTTAGGATCTCAATCCTAAACTGCCTACGTATCCTCCTCGCTATCCTGAGGAAGAATCAGACCCACTCGTAGTTCGACACTTGAAACTGTGGTGATGCATATTCTTCTATGCCTTACACACTTACAAGTGACATGTTGATACGTGTTCTTCTACGCCTTACACAACTATGCCATATGCCCTAAACAACGTCTAAGGACTTACCAAAAAACATCTGTCATGAAATGTTATGGGTTTGTACTTAGGACCACAGTCCTAAACTACCTACGTATCCCCCTCGCTATCCTGAGGAAGAATCAAACGCCCTCGTAGTTCGACACTTGAAACTGTGGTGATGCATATTATTCTATGCCTTACACACCTACAGGTGACATGTTGACGCATGTTTTCTATGCCTTATACAACTATGTCGTGCACCCTAAACAACATCTAAGGACTTACCAAAAAATAGCTAATTCATGATTTGAAAAAATTGGGATAACTGGGTCTCAAAATTCTCTCTGATTTTTATGCTTCCTGTATGCTACTTTCTATCATGGGCATGCTGATTTTGCTAGAGATTCTAAAAAAACTTAGTCCTCTAAGGAACCTCTTTTTGCAAAAACTTTCTTTTAACCTTAAAATTTTTGAGGAAAATTATTCACCGAAAAGACTTCCTTAAGGTCACAATACAATTGCCCTCTGATTTTTCTTTTTCTTCTCTCCCCCATGCTTAATTATTCTACAGTTATTTCAAAACTTTTTCTGCCTTGACTCCTTTCTCTTCCATGAACTCAATTCTTTGTGCCCTAACTTTTCCCTAAAATGCTCTTTTGAGTTTTCATTTCAGCGGGCTTGCTCTAACTTTTGCCTAAATGGCCCTTTTGGGTTTTCCACTTAGCGAGCTCTCTTTTTTCTTTTCTTTTTCTTGTTCTTTTTCTCTTTTTTTTTTTTTGAAAGTAGACAATCACCATGATATTCATATTAAGCACCTATTCTATCACGCTCACAAGATAATAGGTTAAATCAAAACAATGCAGTTCAATTACTTAATCTTTTGATGTATCCCTCAAGACACAAACATTCACAATCATAAATTAATTAAACCTATTCTTGGTTAATGCAACAAAAACTTCTTTATTTATTCAGGCACACCGTTACTCCTTCTTACAATTAGTTTTGCCAAAATTTTAACCTTTCAAAATTAGAAATAAGCTTTATAACCTGCCGAATGGCCTTTTGAGGTTTTCCATCCAGATCTTCTCTCATCTCTCCTTTTGCCTAGACCACCTTTTATGGGTTTTCAGCCTAGCGGGCCTGTTTCACACAAAATACCATTTGAGCCTGTCTAAATTGACTAGCTCTTGAAGTTCATTCCCATCCAGGTCTGATATTCTTATAGTAGCAAGATCTTTTTGACTATGTATGGACCATCCTAGCTTGGGTTAAACTTTCCTCTTAAATCAAAAGGGATAGGCCCAGCTTGTTTCAAAACCATGTCTCCCTCTTTGATTTTTCTTAGCTTCACCTTCTTATTAAAGGCTCTAGCTATCTTCCTCTGATAAGCCTGCATATGATACAAGGCTCACATCCTCTTTTCATCAATCAAAGCTTGTTCTTCATATCTCTTTTAGGTCCACTCATTTTCTAGGATCTTAGCTTCTAGCATCACTCTTAAGGATTTGAACTCTTGCTTAATGGATAGCATTGCTTTAGTCCCATACACTAAAGAGAATGGGGTTGCCCCTGTGAATATCCTTGCAATACTACGATAACCTTAAAGAACATAAGGGAGTTTTTCAAGCCTATCTTTATATGTTTCGAACATTTTTTCCCAACTAGAACTTTTCCATTCATATGGGGACCACACATTCTTTCATGTATTTCTTTCATTATTTGTTCAGCCTATTTTTCTATCACACATAAGAGTTTGTAGAATTGCCCCCCAGCTAAAGTAAGTTGAGTGGCTAATCTATGAATTATTGCTCTATATCTTTTGTAGGCTTATTGCGAGTATTCTCTCACTTCCAGAGACCTCTTTATATCTTCATATCATTTTCCTTCTCCCTCTAGGTCCATAAGTGCTACTATTAATCCTTCATAGCATGAAATTTTACTCTTCATTAGGATAACTAGCTAAGTCAACTTTTGATCATTCTTTTCCTATGGGGACACTAGCTTGGCTTGGGAATCGGCCATCTAATTTTAAGCTTGACGCATGTGCTTCTTGGTACTTTGTTAACAAGGCTATAAATTTATGTCTTTCTTCTTGGGTTAAATCTTTAGCTAACTTAATGTCTTTAGGATTATTTGGTGCACCCAAATTAATAGAGATTGATTTTGATGCATTAATAGAAATAAATTCTAAATGATTATGAATGCCATGCATACGTCTATTAGAATAAACATCAAACAAGTAAGCAAAAGGACTGGTCATGTTATTGATCTTTGCCTCAAAATCTTTATCAAGTACATCAGAATTGGAAACATCAATATCACTACTGTGAGCATTACAAAAGACAGACTCAAACTTAGGGGTGTAGCTTTAGGTGTTTGGCTTTCCATGCAATCTTTAGATCAATGTTGCTGATTTTCTGCTTTAGCTCTTTCACATGTGGTAACCCCTAATCATATGTCAAGGTAATTACCCCCTCTTACAAGAACTTAGGAGGCTTTGGCTCTTTTTCCTCTTCTGTTGGCTCATAGCCCGAACCATGACTTGTGATCTGCCCCTTCATCTCAAGAAAAGTCACCAGACCATTTATACTTTCTCCTAGGCCTATGCTAAGAAAAAACTTCATCCCTTTCTTCATAGTAGCCACATTTAGATCCATCTAGTTTTTTTATAGATCCAAACAACTTAAAAATCAGACATTAGTGGAATTGAACCATCTAGTTATAATGCAACTATCTCCTCATCAAAATCAGTCCAAACATCCAAAGGACCCTTATCATAGCTAGAATTATCACCAATATCAACAACCATTATAGACTGAGGTTCATTAGGCTTTTGAATGGGTTAGATAGGTTCATTGGGCTTTTGGATGGGTTGAATAAAGTCAATAATTCTGTTAAGGTTATTTAAGGTGATGGAGATCATATAGAGACCTGGTGTAGGTGAAAATTTTGGTTAGGCATGGGGCTTTTTGGTTGATTTTCTGACTCAATTATCCTTTTGGCATCCATTAAGTCTTAGATATCATGCTTAAGTTGAAAGCATCAGTAGGTGTCATGACTGTGGGCTTGGTAGAACCGGCAACATTGGTTGATATCATAGTTAGGTGGGAGTGAATTTGGTAATGGTCTGGGTGCTTAGAGTTGTAGGAGGTCTTGAGCTTTGAGACGCTCCAAAACTTCAGATAAGGGTTGGCTGAATTAGAAAAATCTCCTTGGAGTGTGATACCCAATTTGAACCTCAATAACTTTAATGCCACTTAATTGGCCTAGCTCGGGGCTTCTTTCTAAAGTTGAGCACAATTTTCTCTTCTAGTTCAAACATCTTGGCGTTCAATATTTTATCAAGCATGGCCATAGTTTCTTCTATCTTAAGTAGTGTAGGTGAAATCCTTATTAGTCTAAGTGACCTGATTGAAAGTCTCTTTGGTGTGTTTTGAGGCTATGTTTGCTTAATAAAATAGGATTTAAGGGTTAACCTAAGCATGCTATGTACATGAATGCAATGCATGAATGGACCATTTTTTTTCTTTTTTTTTTTTTTGCGTTTACTTTTACAAAACCAAAACTGAACCATATCAATAGAACCAAAACTGAACCAAAACCAGACCACATAAACTGAACTAAAATCGGACCAAAGACTGAATTAAAAAAAAAATCTCAAGAACTAAATCTTCGCCCCCTTATACCTTCAACTCTCACGTGCAGGGTAAGAAAAAATTCTATCCTAGGCTACTGTACACTGGACACACCAACAGGGGGTGGTCAAGGATGATCCTTCTCTCATAAACAAAGGGTTTGTGTCCTTAAAGTTTAACCATAAATAAGCATCCTCTTAGTTAACATAGGTTTTAAAATAAACTTGGGCCTATACACACACTGGGTTTACACATAGGCCTAGGTTCATCTCAACTACCACTAGAACTTATGGTTTGAACAGTAAGGTTATAAATCCAGTACAATAAAAATCTGCGGGGTACCTAGGGTTGAAATCTATGGCTCATGGTCTTCATCAGGTAGGAAAAGGGTGACCCATGTGAGAGCTTGTCCATTAAGCACAATGGCCGGAGCTGTGACTATTTTATATACTCGAAGGTACGGGCATCGGGTGCTAGCATTCACCAATTCATCATAGCTCGAGTAGAACTATGGTCTCCTTGGCTAATACTAACGGGGCTAAAAAGGATAAGGGTGATCCGTGTGATAGTGTAGTGCAATGCAAAAAGTTTAACAGAGAAATAATATTAGACTAATAGAAACATGTTTGAGCAACTATCCATTTATTCCCCAGTGGAGTCGCCAAACTGTAGGGAGGGGGGCGTGAGGCGAAATATCATCCATTAGAATTATATAAAATGCACCAGGTAATGCCCAGGAAAGATGGTGGAGTCACAATGGTCTCACTTAAGTACCACATCCTTAGACAACATTTCCTAGACATGCACTTCATACAATCCTAATAGAATCAAACCACTGGTAAGTACCGTCTTCCCATAACACTACCACGGTACTAAGGATTTATGCCACGAAGGCATAGATAGACAAGAGTCGCCACCCGGGTAATAACCGGGACATATTCAGTGTTTCTTCCGAGGGTCATGGATGGCAACTTACTCCTTATAAAGTTTCCACAACCGTCATTACCATAGCCTAATGTCTAGGTTCGGGATAGTGGATACGTAAGGAGAAGGTGTTAGGCACCCCTTATGCCTGGTCTAACCTCGTTAATTCGAGTGCCAGTCCTCTACTAATGTTTCTAGAAGTCTTGATTATTATTCCTTTATTAAACTTTACCCTAAAAATGAAATTCTAATCCTACACACGCAAGTAATTTACTAAAGGGTTGTTGTTTACACACAATTTTCATGTATAAGTAATTCCTATCTATGGGGTTGCTAATTATTTAAATGATATTTAATTAATTTATTATTGAGAATTTAATTTACAAACAAATTCAATTTCAAATAACCCTACGTTTCTATTTAACCTAATTAATTAATTTTCACCAAGTTACCCTAAGGATAATTGAACTAAGTTAATCATGTACATGTGTAATTTATTCTAATATCACATAAGGCCCAAACAATCACAACCTAATAAAGATTTCTAACATGCAAATTTATTTTACCATTACAAAGTGTTAAATTAAATTTATTTTACATGCCAATGTTAGTTTAATTTACAAATAAGATTAATTTTTATTTACAAAGTATTTATTTAAATTAATTACATACAAATGTCAGTTAAATTAAAAACGAAGTTAATTTTAATTTACCAAATAAAAATCCTATTATTACTACAATTTCATGAGAATGGTTATTCTAGCAATTTAGGATTACTTACTTGTTAGTAATTGCAGTTGTCATTGGGGCAAGCTACTCTTAAATAGGGTCTTCTCTTCTAGTATGGCAATGATATCCCTGGCTTACTCCCGTTTAGCTCCATGTAAGCTCCACGCAAATGCCCTCTTTGGTACTTATCTTAGGGCTACTTATCAATTTTGTTTGTAATAAAAAATAAAGAAACTAAAGAAAATAAAAGAAATAAAGAAAATAAGAAAATATTAATAACAATTTACATTGGATTCTAACTCTAATTTCCTAAAGGGTTAAGATTCCTAATTAGTTACAACTACCTAAGGGTCTAAGTCTTCTAACATGATCCAAATACTTCATAACACTTCTTGAATTAAAAGAATACAGAAAAATAGATCAAATATCAATTAAAACCCAAAAAAATACAAGAACATGCATAAATATACAATTTTCAAATTCTGGTAGATTAACGATAGCAAGAAATCCGATTTTTTTAAAATAGTTAGACAAGCCAAAAAATCATAAAAAAAATTACAGAAAATAGCCTACATATCCTACAAGATCATAAAATTTATAAATCAAACAAAACCTTAGCTGAATGATCTACATAAATCGTAATTTTTCTAAGTGACTGAATCGTACTACTTTTTTGTAAAATTCATAACTCATTAACCACAAAAAATATGAATGCAAAACAACTGGAAAAGATTCATAAGATTCTGAAATTAATTTTAGACACTAGATTTACAAAAAAATATTAAGAAACAAGGGAGATATGGGCTCCACAATTCGGGTATCCTGCAAATCAGATTTTACAGGAACCTAACTTCAAACACCCATAACTTGTAGAACATTAAAGCTTTTTTAGTGATTCTTAAGCCTATAATTAATAGAATTTCGTGCAAAATATGAATATAATTTTTAAAAATTTTTTACAGATTCATAAAATAATGAAAAATAATAAAACTACGAGAGACAGAAAATTGAACATGTGCAGAGTTGTGTATCCCCTCAAATTAAACATGATTACATGATCTATATGAACATATAAATAAATTAAAAATAAGGAATATAGAATTAAACATTATATGGCATAGATCTTCAAAAGAAGATAAAAGAACTAACCTTTAAGAAATATCACTAGAAAGAAAGAAGAACTAAAAGAAGTTTGGCTATTTTTCTCTTTAATTTTTTTTTCTTCTCCTCCACCCTTTTTTTTTTCTCTTTTTCCTTTTTTTTTTCTTTTTCCCTCCTTTTTCTTCTCTTTTTTTTTTATCAATGAGGTCTTTATAGGGTTTTGGGAGAGAGGTGTGATAAGGTTTGGAGTCCTAGAGTGATAAAGTTCAAATAACTTAAACAACTAGGATTGCAGAATTTGGGTGAGACTGAGATATGGATGAGGTGTTTCAACCAATAGGAAGAGAGGGGAAGGGGAAGGCACCAATAGAAAGTGAGGAAGAGGTGTGGTAGGGTTTGAAGTCCTAGTGTGATAAGGTTCAAATAACTTAAACAACTGGGATCGAGGAATTTGGGTGAGACTGGGATATGGGTGAGGTGTTCCAACCAATAGAAAGAAAGGGATAGAGAAAAAGATATTTTCTTATTTTAATTTTTAAAAAATAAATTAAATAGGTCTTATTTAAAATTCCTAACTAAGCTTTCTTAGGCCCATGAGGTCCAATTAAACTTAATCAGGTACATTTAAAAATTATCAATATTAAATTTAAACAAAACAAAATTAATTTAAATTTAATTAAATTCGTTTCCCAAAAAAACATATTATTTTTTTTTTTAAGATCATGCCACAGAATTAATAATTCAGCTCCATGCCTCCAATTACATCATACAGTCATATAATTTTTCATCATCGTGTTTCCCATAGCCTCAATGCACATACTCATCACAAAATAAGGGTCTACAGTGGATGTGAGATTTGTGTATTAGAAGTGTTATTTGGCTTATTTTGCGGGTTAGGTAGGTCCTAGGTATAGGAAAAACTCTGTCAGATTTTTGGAAAAACTTATGAATTGTCCTTTGTTTCTTTGAAGTTTTGTTTGAATAAATATTGATAAATTTTTGATATAATGTTTAGGTGAGCCAAGCCAGCCTTCCTCCTCCGCCTAGCCACTGTAGTAATTTTTGGAGTACTGTGAGTAGATATTGATTTTATTTATAATTTCAATATTATTATTATATGTACAAGGCATGCTCATGTATCACATATAAATATATGTATGTAGCTAATTGCTAAGCATCATCTATGTTGCATTTTCTTGTTTATATAATGGATGCGGATGTCGCCTTAGGATGATTTGGAGCAGTGTGTATGTGTGTATATGCGATATGATGGATATGGATAGAATTAGCAGATCGGCTTGAGCTAGTCTCTATTAGGGCCCAGTCCTTTTTGTGATAAGTCAGAGTGAGTATGGCTTTGAGTTGATCTCACTGACCCCCCGCATTTAGATTATTAAGAGAATGTCCAGCTCGAGTTGATCTCGCTGGCAGACATTAGATTAAGAAAGTTGTATATGGAATCAGCTCCCATATATGTATATTCATTGATGTGACATGCGGGTGTATGAGTGCTCCAAATTATTCTTTGTGCGAATATTATTTGAATTGGATGAATTTGTTGATCTATATTGCATTTCATCCATAGATATGCATTAGTGCTAGATAGTTATAGAAATTATATTTAAAATCAATATACTACTATATGACTCAAGCGCTCACTCCTGTTTGCCCATTTTTCCTAGGTTACATGAGAGCTTTATATATAATTGACCTATTCTCTTCCTCGCAGATCCTTTTATTCCTATTCTTATAATTTATATTGTCAATTGAAATTTAGAACTCCTCATGTGTTAGGAAATATTTAATTTGATTTGGGATTCTAAAGATTAAATATTTGAAAATTATAAACTTCATATGATGCATGTATGGTTGAATGGGTTGGGTTTATGGTTTGGATGAGAGAGCTGAGCTTCCTCTTGATTTTATTTTAATTTGTGGATGATTGTGTGGGTGAGTTGAGCTCCCCAAATGTATTTTTTATTGAAAGTGCAGGTCGGGTGAATTAATAACTCCCTGTTGAATGGTCTAGGTTATGACCGAACTTTGTCCAGTTGGTTTCTTGAAATGGGCTCGAATATGGGTTTTTAGGTTGGACTAAGGAATAATTTAGGCTTATTATAAGCTTTGGGAGCCTTATGCTGATCTAAGTCCTAATGCCGGTCCGGCCCATAATTTGTGTTGTGACATGATCGAGTTCGAGATAGGCCGGATCGAGTTCGGAAACTTTTGTCATTCCTATTAGGGTATGATTGGTATCTATTTTTTATTTTTTAAAAACTAAAAATTATTTATAGTTTTTTTTTTTTAAATACTGGTTTTAAGAATTGTTTTTAAGTTTTTTGTGTCATTGTAGAAAAAATAAAAAAAAAATCATATTTTTTACACATTTAAAAAAAGAATTTATAATTAAAAATAATATTAATTATAACAATATATAATTCTAAATATTTAAAAATATTATTAGAAATAAAAAATAATAAAAAAAATTTAAACCAATGAATATAAATCTTTATAAGAGCGCAATTAGAAATCATTGTTTGTCGTTTTGAAAACAAGCGTGAGAGAAGTAAAAAAAATCACAAAACACATGGTTTAATGGAACAGGTTTTTGCTTTTTATCTTTTTAGAAAATAATGCTTTTATATTTAAATTTTTTTTTTGAAAATAAGGTTTTCAAATTAAATTTAAATTGTTTACTTTTCTAATTTAAAATAAATATTTTATTATTAAATTACTGACACTCCACAAAATAGGGGTGAGCAGTCGGTTATCTGAACTAAATTTTCAAATAATTGAATTATTAATCGACTTTAAAAATATTAATCGAATTAAACTAAAATTGAGAAAAAATTAAATTTAATCAAAACTGAAAATATTCGATCGGTTATCTGTTATAATCATATTAACTAAAAAAATAAAACTATATTTTATATTATTAATTAATTAATTAAATATTAATACAAATATATTAATAATTTTTTATTTATAAAAAATAATAAATATTTTTTAATACTAATAAGAGAATAATTATAAGCGAAATATTATTATAAATTCATAAAAATTAATAATTATAAATAATATATTGTATATAAAATTTAAATTAATATATTAATTAATAGAACTTCGATTATTTTAGTTAATTGTAATACTCCAATTTTTGAAGAAATATTAAATATAGTTATTATTTGAATGGAAATAAAATTTATAAAGTTTTAGGAGAGAAAAGTTTAATTTAATTTTGGACCTAAAAGTTTAGAAATTTAAGGGTAAAAAATACGATTTTGGAGAATTTAAGGGCTAAAATTGTAAAATCCTCACTGTAGACAATTCCGTACGTCCTACTGTTTTTGTGGCTAAAGTCTGTTCGGAGAGCTAGAATGTATGGAACCATACTTAAACTAGAGTGATGAGTCAAAATTAAATCAAATAAAGATCAATTAAGGTTAAAGAGAAGTAAAAGAAATGGAGTGCAAACAGGTTAAATGAGTACAAGCCCCGGTGATAAGTGACCTCACTGAAAAATGATAGTGAATCCAGAACTACCCTAAATTCAAGTAGAACCCTATGAGGTATGAAGACTTAATTAAGGGAATTTCTATGAATTAATAAGTCAAGAAGATGAAAAGAAATAAGCACAAAGCAAAGAAAAATAAGGAGCTATCGAATATTATGGAAAAGACGGATATAAACCCGGTAAGAGTAAAACTTGGTCAATTAAATTTGAAAATCCAATATTGACAAAAAATGAGGATTATTAATTTAATGAAGCTAGATTAATTTAATTAATTGAGATTATGAAAATTAAGTAAAATTATTGAAAAGTCAAAATTTAATGATTATAAATTTCAAAGTAATTACAAAATTGCCATTCTACTTATTTGCAAATTTGCCATTGAACATTAAATTAATATATATATATATATATATATATATATATATATATATATATATATATATATATATATATATATATATATATATATCAATAATTGATAAAAATTTTAGTCATCTTCTTCCTTTGTTTCCATCCTTGCTCACTCTCTCTTTCTTACATTTTCCTCCATTAACACTCAAAATCAAGCTTGAAACCCTAGGTTTCTCCCATGATTTCTTTAGGAAATCAATAGAAACCACCAAATTTAACCTTGAATTGAAGAAAACTCCTAAGAAATCACAAAAATTTGGGAGTTTAAAAAGCAAGGGAATTCGGCCAAGAAGTGGTTCAACAAGGGGAAGTGAAGTTTGAGTTAATTGAAGAGTGATTGAAGGTTGTTGGAAGCTAAGGAATAAGGTTAGTGCTATGATTTCCTCTTGATTTTAAAATTCTAAGAAATTCAGCTAGGATTTGGTATGATTAGGGATTTTCTTATTTATGACTAATTGATGCAATTGAGTGTATATTTTAGCTCTTGGATGTATTAATTATTGGAGTATGTTAAGGAGATATCAAATTGGTTAATGGAAAGTGGAGTTGTGTAGTGAGGCAGATTCTGGAGAGCTTGAGTCCATAGTGCTTAATTGGCTATAGGTTGAGCTATATAAGTCTAATTGAAGTGAAATTTAAACCAAATTAAAGTTAAGACACATAGCTACAACTTTTATGTTTTGGCCCAGGCCAAAATCTTAGGGAAAATGGGTCGAATTGCTAGGACAAGTGATAAACACTGAAATTGGAATTTCCTGAGATTCTAGCAAATTGCCATTTGACCTTTGTGTGATGTTTAGGGCATAACGTTCAGTATATAAATCCAATTAAGATGACTAAAAATGATATGAAAACCTAAGACATAGACCTACAACTTTGTTTTAGAGACCTTGCACAAATTCTGGGTGTAAGATCATGAAATGCTAAATGCAAAATTGACTTAAAAACCTGAATATCTGAAAATCTCAGGGTTGGTGAGTAAGGGTTGATCAATTAGCCATAACTCACTCTACAAAACTACAAATTAAGCGATTCTTGAACCTGTGTAACCTTGAGATACAAGGGAACAATTCATATGGAGAACATGGAATCAAATTATGACTGTAACCTATTCAAAATGGCTTAATAATCTAGTTCCAGAAACCTGCCCTGTTCTGGACAGACCTGAAACCAAAATTGGTCACTGGACTAGTTTTGGTAAAATGGCCATAACTTGAGCTACATAAATACAAATTGAGTGATTCCAAAGCCAAATTAAACATAAGACATGAACCTACAACTTTCATTAGGAAAGTATGGCTAAACTGATTTTGTATCTTGGCCAAATTGATGAGGAAATTTAAAGTACTAATTCTAGAATTTATGGAATAGTCACAAAATGACTTGAATTATACTTTGTATGTAGCACAAATGGTTTGATAACTATATATATCTAGTGAATATGTGGTTGGGATTTATGTTCCTACTATGATTGAAATGCTACATATGATGAGATAATGAAAACATTGAATGACTAAATGTGTTGAATTACCAATGTATTCCTAGACATTTGCTTATGAGTTGGATAGATTGGCATGCCAAGAAGGGATGAGTTTACTAGTACTGCCTATGGCTTTTAAGCTCGATTTTATTGCATACTTGATAGATATTCATATGTCCAGTGGTATGACGGCTCAAGGCATCGAATGTCTAGTGCTAGTTATGATTATTCTACATCTGTGATTGTTTGGCTCTTATGCCATTATATTGCATACCGGGTAGACACTATGTGATCGATGGTATGACGGCCCGTGGTACCAAGTACTTAGTGCTAGTAAAACTCGCGTATCTAGTCCAGTCAGTTCTGTTATAGGTTGCTTGGGCATTGAAAAGAGTTAAGAAGATTGAATATTAAACAAAGGAATAGAAAAGATCCTAATGAAACCAATGTTTCCAAATATCAACAAAACATGAAATAACTCATAATTAATTAGAATGAATTACCTTTATGTTACCACAATATGACATATTTATATTATTTGTATAGTATATTTTCATTCTATTATTGCACCACTAAGCAAAAATACTTAGTGCGATGATTTTTCCTCGCGCAGGTCTAGACGATAAGGCATAGTAGAGATTGGACAGGGGTTATTGGAGCTTGATCTGCAGTAGAGTCATTGTCACCTCCACTCACCATTTTGGTAAAATGCAAGGGGCCCTTACATGCATGATGTTGTTCTTATAATTATATACATATTTGTAAATTAATTTTTAGGTTGTAATTATATTTATACATTGATGGAAACAATTATGTATATCTTTTAAATGAATTAAATGAAGGTTTAATGATATGGAATGTGTATGAAATGATGATATGGATCATGATGAAAATGGATATGGATGTGATGAGATTGTGAATTGAAATTATAGAAAATATTATGTTGAATTTTTAAACAGGTGACTATTTAGCAGGTCAAATATTAATAAAATAGGAAAAACTCTGGCAGTTTCTCCGTTTAAAAATAATTGATTTAAAAAAAAAGAAAAAAAAATTGGACTTAAAATTAATCATGAATAAAGCAAGATAAGAAAATGTGCTCCGGCACAGAATGTGATATTTCTTGCTCGGCTACACTGTAGTTCAGGTAAGGGGTGTTACATTTAGTGGTATCAGAGCTACGATTTAGGCATTCCTAGACCTAAACAGATAAAATAACATAGAGTGCATATCATGCATGGCATCCATTAAGAGTCAAGGTGACACTAATGTAGATCTGTTTCAAGATGACACTAATGTAGATCTGTTTCCTTGTTTATTTTAGGTTAAAGAATGGACCCTGAATCACCGAGGGTAGTAAAGGAAGAGGTTGAAAGCTATGCCTCAGCTAGGGGTGGTGATGCAGGCAGGGGAGAACTTGCTATGCAAGCACTTGAAAAGCCTGCAAAACCTCAGTAAGCTCTATTTTAGCAAATGACTGAATTCTTCAGACAAATGACAGGAGCCATTCCCTAAGCTCATCCTCCACAAAAGTCCCATCTGAAAAAGTTAAGAAAATATGGGGCAGTAGACTTTAAATGAAAGAAAGAGGATGACCCTGTAGCTATTGAATACTGGTTAGAGAGGACAGAAAGGATCTTACAGCAGCTAAATTACACTCCAGAACAGAATTTGGAGTGTGCAATCTCCCTTATGTAAGAGGATACGTATCAATAGTGGGATATGGTATCTAAGGTAGTACGGCCAGCAATAGTGACCTGGGAGTATTTCTTAGCTGAGTTTAGAAAGAAGTATAATAGCCACATCTACTTAGAAGCCAGATGGAGGGATTTCATTAATATGAGGTAAAGGTAACTCACAATGTCGGAGTATGAGCGGGAATTTATGCAGTTAAGCCACTATGGCTATGAGATTGTCCCTACAGAAGCTGAGAGATGTTGTAGATTTGAGGAAGGATTGAATGACAATGTGAAGCTTCACATCACAGCACTACAGATCACAGACTTCTCTCAGATGGTTGAGGCAGCTCTGAATGTTAAGAGAGTCAGAACCAATGAGTAGAGCAACAGAGATAAGCAGTTTAAGAGAGGGCCAGGGCAGTCTAGCTCCTCATTTACACCTAGTAAGAGGCCCAGGGGACCTCAGAGTCAGGGCCAGAGTCAGAGTCAACCATAGAGGCCCAGATCATAGTTTGTGCCCCGAAGAGGCCAGTTTACAGTATTAGTGGCCAGTTCTCCAAGAATAATGGCTAGGGGAGTAGCCCCAGTAGCCTCAGCAGCATACCCGCATTGTGGCACAGAGGACAATGTTGTCATTTGACTGGTGGTTGTTTCAAGTGTAGGGCCACAGATCATTACTAGAGAGATTGTCCCTAGAGGGATATTTCTACTACACCAGCACAAGCTGAGAGACCTACCCCTACAACTTAGAGGGGTAGGAGACCTGGTAGAGCAAAGGTGGCCGGCAGTTCACAAAAAGCTGCTTTCAAGATGGTGGAAAGGCCAGAGGCTAGGGCACTAGCCCGTGCAAATGCTATAAGGGCACAAGAGAAACAAGATGCACCAGATGTAATCAAGGGTATCTTCTCACTTTATGACTTGTCTATTCATGCATTGATAGACCTAGGGTCTACACATTCTTATGTTTGTATGGCTTTGCCTGTGGAAAGGGGAATTCAAATAGATGAAATTGATCAAGATATCCTAGTTACTAACCTTTTAAGCCACAGTGTAGTGGTGAATAAGGTCTATAAGGGTTATCCCTTAAAAATTCAGGGACATGAGTTCTTGGCTGACTTGATTGAGTTGTCTTTCCATGAATTTGATGTGATCTTGGGATGGACTGGTTGTCACGTCACCAAGCCATATTTGATTGTCAATTGAAGAGAATCACATTGAAAACTCCTGATAATGAAGAAATCACAGTTGTGGGTGAAAGGACAGATTTTCTGTCTAATGTCATATCAGCCACCACTGCAAGGAGACGGATAAGAAAGGGTTATGAAGCATACCTAGCACATGTGGTTGATACCAGGAAGGCTAAGTGTAATCTCCAGAATATACCCATAGTGTGTGACTTTCCGGATGTATTTTCAGAGGAATTGCCTAGTTTATCATCAGAAAGAGAAGTAGAGTTTGTAATTGAAGTGATGCCAGGTACAACACCAATATCAATTGCTCCTTATAGGATGGCATCCACAAAATTGAAGGAGTTGAAAATCCAGTTACAGGAATTGCATGCCCTAGTGTGTCACCATAGGAAGCTCCAGTGTTTTTGGTGAAGAAGAAGGATGGGACACTAAGATTGTGCATAGACTACCGACAGTTGAATAAAGTGACTGTGAAGAATATATATCCTTTAGCCAGGATAGATGATATGTTTGATCAGTTGAAAGGAGCCGGTGTTTTCTCCAAGATTGATCTCATATTAGGGTATCATCAAATGAGAGTAAAGGAGGCAAATGTACCTAAAACAGCATTCAGGACCTAGTATGGACATTATGAGTTTCTAGTGATGCCATTCGGGTTAACAAATGCACCAGCAGTATTCATGGACCTTATGAATCGCATCTTTTATCCTTATTTGGATCGGTTTGCAGTGTTCTTCATTGATGATATATTGGTGTATTCCAAGGATCAGAGGGAGCATGATGAACATCTGAGGATTGTATTGTAGACCCTGAGGGAGAAGAAGCTGTATGCTAAATTGTCCAAGTGTGAATTCTAGTTGAATGAAATTTCTTTTCTTGGACACATTGTATCAGCTGATGGGATTAGAGTGGATCCCAAAAAGATTGAAGCTATAGTGGAATGGAAGCCGCCTAAGAATGTAATAGAAGTCAGAAGCTTCTTGGGATTAGCTGGTTATTACAGGAGATTTGTAAAGGGATTTTCCCTTATAGCCTCGCCATTGACTAAGCTGTCGCACAAGAATGTGAAGTTTGATTAAAATGACAAATGCCAAGCTAGTTTTGAGAAATTGAAGGCCATGCTTACTGAGGCACCAGTGTTGACATAGCTTGTATCAGGGAAAGACTTTGTGATCTATAGTGATGCCTCACACAATGGGTTAGGGTGTGTAATAATGTAAGAAGGCAAATTAGTTGCTTATGCTTCTAGGTAACTAAAGCCACATGAAAAGAACTACCCTGCCCATGATCTTGAATTGGTGGCAATTGTGTTTGCATTGAAGATATGGAGGCATTACTTATATGGTGAAAAGTGATACATTTACACAGATCACAAAAGTCTTAAATATTTGCCAACCTAGAAAGAACTCAACCTACGGCAGAGAAGATGGATTGAGTTTTTAAAAGATTATGATTATGTGATTAATTATCAACCTGGGAAGGCAAACGTAGTAACAGATGCTCTGAGCAGGAAATCCATGGCAACCTTGAGATCTTTGAATGCTCACTTATCTTTAGCACAAGATGGAGTTATTTTGGCTTAGTTTCAAATAAAGCCTAATTTGCTACAGCAAGTACATGAGGCACAGAAACAATATGAGAAGTTGACAACCATTATGAGACAAATTCAAGAGGGAAAGGAGACTGAATATGAGATAAAGAGAGATGGGTGCTTATACTATAAAGGGAGAATATGTGTACCTTGTAACACCCCTCACCCGTTTACAGTGTAGCCAAGCAAGGTGTGTCACACGGAGTGCCGGAGCACCTGATCTTATTTGATTTCATTACAGTTCTTGATTTATTTATTCAAAAACTTTATCTAAGGTTTAGGCTATTTTTACTTTATCAAAATCTAACTAATTTGGAAATTTCAAAAATTTGAACGATAATCTGGCAGAGTGTCGGCTGTAATTTGGACTAACAGTTCTTCTGAACCTGCCAAAAACTATTCCAATAAATACTCAAATTCATAACTCAGATTATCTCAAAGCATTCTCAACAGTTTCTCAAACTCAGATTCAGTCTCAAAATTTCTCAAACTCAACTCATTCAAAATCATTATGATTAGATAATCAACTCAAATATCAGAATTCTTATATTTCATTAACTTATATAATTTGCCAATTAAGTACATAAATTTATCAAATACAGGATATACAAATGAAATTACAGTTACTAATTCACATTACAATATAAGCAGTAATTATAATGTAAAGATTAAAAAACATGCTTAAAATGAATCCTATCTACATGCATTGCCGAGGAGGTGACAACTTTGAACTCTTCTGACACTTCTACAGATCTAGACTCCAAAATAATCTCAGTCGAAGTACCTGCGCGAGGAAACAATTCCATCGCGCTAAGCATTTCTGCTTAGTGGTGCAATAATATAACAAGAAATAATATATATAAATAAAGAAAGAAATAAATCATAATCCGGATACTAAGGAATCAATTTAATTTTGGTATGATATTTCTAGTATCAACTATCTTATATACTAGTTTGATCTTCTTTGGAAGTACTAAGTTATAACCTTTCAATAATAATACTCAGTATACAAATTGTTCTAACTATATTGTATTTTAAGTCTCTATGGTTCTGCAAATTGTATTTTTGTTATGTTTCTATTGCTAATCTCTGTTACTCATTTCATTCAATACTTAATTTAATTGTACAGAAATTTCATTATACTTAACTGACTGAATTGAATACTGTTTTAATTAACAGCCCGTGTAGCCTACACACTAACCAGACTGGATAAATGGATATACTAGCACTGGGCACCTAGTACCTAGGGCCGTCACACCATTGGTCACAAAGTATCACCCGGTGTACAAACAGTATAGCTAAAAAGCCATATAATCAATCAGTAAGGCAATAAGCCAAGTACAATAACATAATTCGTATAGCCATAGGTTATTAAAATCACAGTGTGGCATAATAAGCCACAAAACACAATATGGCGTAAAGCCATTTACAGAACAGCTGTCAGAATCCTATTGGCATGCCAACCTATTCAAACTAGTCAACTAGGAAAATTAGGGCATATTACAAAGTTACATATTTAATTCTTTATTCTTAGGGTTTATACGTCTTTATGCCTTTCACTGGTCAACAAAATTGTTGACCTTTTTATGCATCATGGATAGGTTGATTCTAGTATCAACATGTCACAATTATTCAGTAGATCATCGGATAGATCAGATTTCATATCAATTGTTCTGAAGTACCATTGTGCTCAAAGCATTTTTCCTGTCTCTGATAATAAGGACTAATGTCCCATTCATACATTCATGTGATTTATTAAGTCATTATGTTTCTTATTCACATTACTAGTCAAACATAAACGTTGACTTTTCCACACTGAACAGATATGTTGATTCTAGTTGCACTAGAATTCCTCATTTTAAGTTTATACTCGTTGGCATTGATTTCCAAACTTAATTCAAGGCTAATTATATGTGATTCCAAATTCTCAGATTTCATGGCCAATGGTTACTGTTCCATTAGGTCAGGCTATAGGGTGAA
Source organism: Hevea brasiliensis (assembly GCF_030052815.1). Classification (NCBI taxonomy): domain Eukaryota; kingdom Viridiplantae; phylum Streptophyta; class Magnoliopsida; order Malpighiales; family Euphorbiaceae; genus Hevea; species Hevea brasiliensis. Next base: position 103,452,957 of record NC_079494.1, read on the forward strand.
ATTAGCAAAATTCTCTTCATCAAATTGTTTCTTATTGTGTCTTCTTTAATTCCCTTTTTGAATTACTACGTTTTGATTTGTATAACTCAAGTTATGGTCAATTAACCATAACTAGGTCAAATCTGAATTTTGGTTCCCTTAGTAGTCATTTTGATTATGGAATTTACTAATTTATTTGGACTGCTTATAATGACATTTATGCCTAGTGTGCTTTATAGGATTTGTTGTCCTATGTCTTATAGTCATTTAGAAAGCTTACTTGTAATTTGTCAAGTCTTATAGAATTATTTATAGTCAAATTATTAACTTGGACTTAAAGGTCCTATATTGGCATGGTCCTCAATTAGGTCAATAGATTTGACCTTAAATTCTGATCTTATACATTTATAATTTGAGGAAATTGCCTAAAATAAGGTTTTAGGTCTCTTTCTTAGCTTTCTAGATTGGTATAGCTCATTATATTTGGAGACTTCTTGTGGGAGATATGCCTATTTGAATTTTCTAGACTTAATGGTCAATTGTACCAATTCTAGATTTAGTGTGTCAACTTAATTGGCCTAGTTTCCTTGATTTCTGGATTCTGGTCAAAATTTCAATATTGTAGGTTTATGTCTTATTAAACTTTTGGCACTGATTTTAGGTCATTCTGAGTTGTATAGACCAAGATATGGTCAATTTACTAAAGCTGGACAGATTGCATTTTCAATGCAACTTTAGGTCATTTTTAGGTCAAGTTCAATTCTGGTAGATTTGGTACCCTAACTTGGGCAATCAATTTGAATTGGTTTTAGTCATTTTTGGGCTTTGGTGTCTTTATAAGAGTTATAGCTCTATGTCCAATCTTTCCATTGATATAAATTTTAGGTCATTTGGACCTATTTTGAATGAGTTATGGTCAAATGAGTAACTACTGTTCATATGGTCAAATTCTGGGTTGCAATGGTTCTGGACAGTTTTGTTACCTCAATTTTTGCAAGCAATTTGACTTAGTAAATGACATTTCTTGTCACACCCTACCCCTCTGTAAGGCATGACATGATCCCGTAGTATACCTAATGAATTATCAACTCCGTCTACTGATAACCCATTAAATACACTACAAGGGATTTTAAAAACTTTTCTTACTTCTTTCACAGTGGTGAGCACTATTTACAGGTGTTAAAAACTTTTGTGAACTGAAGTGATAGAATTAACACATTTGACTTATTTGGAATTTCTGTAAAAATTTTGGCAGAGTGCCATCTGTATTTTGGATAAAACAGTTCTTCAGAAAACCTGTAAAAAGCACTTCAATATTTTTCCGAATCTCAACTCCAACAAAATTCAACACAATATTTTTCTCAACTCAATCCACAATAATTTTTCAGTATTTTCAAAAGATGAGATAAAAGAAATATAATGCAAATTTTACAAGTCAAAATAACTCATAATTCACTTTACAACTTCAATGTACAATTTTAATTTACAACTACTCAAATAATTTACATACATATTATTACATGCATACATCAGACCTATGTACATGGGTATACCTATAATATACCCGAGTCGGTGCAAAGTGTCTTCAAAAACTTACTCATCGCTCTATGCTCTTCTTACTGTGACGACAAGATACAAAGCTATCATTGAGTGGTGAACTCGATGGTGCACAACTATAATTTAAAACATAGTACAATATACATTGACAAAATTCTGATAAGAAATAATTTGGAAATCTGAATACTCATTAAATTCCAAAACTCAAAATATTCATTGCCAATAATGTAAATCATTTGTATAAATGACTTTGATCACAAAATTCAATTTATCAAATCATGACTAACCATTTAAGTAATTCCAACAAAATCAATTATACATAAACCATAATTGAAATCACAATTCTTTACCATTCAAAAGCCATTCTGTATCTCAAAAATCATTATGTATCTCAAAAATCAATCTTTATCTCAAAACAATGTTGTATCTCAAAAACCATGCTGTAGCTCAAAAACCATGCTGTATCTCACAAATCATTCTTTATCTCAAAAGCCATTCTTTATCTCACTAACTATGCAAGACTAATCCGATAGGGCCATCTTCGATGTGATTCTAACTCCCTATGGTCGGGGAGGTCGAATCAGATTCTAACTCCCTATGGTCGGGGAGGTCGAATCATCGCAGTACGCATCCATCACAATAATGAATCTTCCACAAGGGCCATAACGATAAAATAAACTTAGATCTAACCTCAAATCAGAGGAAAATCTAAGCCTGTGCACGTACCATGGTAATCAAAACACAACTAACTCCATTGTCTTCTCAACAAATGAGAGAGACGAGTAATAACCTAGTCAAGCATCTATAGTGAGATATAAAACAATATCACAATCCTTTTAGTGAGCATAAATCACAAAATAATTTAATTCAAATTCAATTCCAATATCCAATAATTTTTATGCTCATCACAATTAAAATCATAAACTTGCATTTTGCATGAAAATTACCATCACAATTCAAAACATGTTCTATCACAATTTTTCAAAACATAATTTGTTCAATCCATAACAATGCTTAATACTTGTGGAAATACCATTTCACAAAGCTAAATTCATACATACTATAACAATTTTCAATAATCATTGAATTAAATCTAATTCTTGTTAAACATAATACATAAGAAAATATGTCATTTAATCATATGAAATATTCAAAACAAAATCAGTTAAAAACTAGTTGTGCACAAACCTCTGATGACTGTCTCCTGGTCTGGACTCAGTGTTTCCTTCCCTTTCCCTGAGTCCTTGCTAACTGAGAAACACAATTTGAAGTATTTCAGTACAAAATTAAATTGTCTCTAATAATAATGTTCGATAAGTAATTCACTGAATACCCTTATTTGCTTAATCAACCAATATATCGACCCTCGATGCGTTCTAGGTAAACTAGGTTTTAGTGTCACTAATATGTCACATTCGATAGTATTTTAGGGTTGGTACGTTTTACCAAACTCATTTCCTTGTTTAGTGCATTTTAATGCAACTTGCTGGATTCCGGGATACTAGTTTGACCTAGCCGGACGACCTAATTCCCTCGGTTTTCGGGTTTCGGTCAAAACTACAAACTTGTAGATCTATGTCTTACGGAATGAGGGGCAAAATTTTAGGTCATTCTGAGTTAAGTAGACCATGTTATGGTCATTATACTATTGCTGGTCAAATGGCATCAAATTAGGTCAATTTTAGGTCAATTTGGTCAACTTTGGTTCGGCCAGTTTTTGGACCCGAACTTGTGCAAGCTGTTTGACTTGCTTATGGTCATTTCTGGGCTTTGGTGTCTTCATAAGACTTGTAGGATCTTAACTATTCATGGTTAAAATTTCAGGTCAATTGGACCTGTTTTGAGTGAGTTATGGCCTAAACACTAACTGCTGCCCAATTGGTCAGTTTTTAGGTTTCAATTGCACTTAATCCGAATTGGTCATTTTTCATGCCACCTTGCAAGCAGAATTTTGGTATGCTTTCTCAATGAAAGTTGGCACATTTTGTGCCTAGTTTCACCTCCAATTGGTCTCATATCAATTGAGGTTACACATTTAAAGTTATAGGCTAAAAAGCATACTGCCTTAATCACATTGCTTAAACATACATCAATTACACCCTTACCTTACTATATGTTCACTTCCCTTACCAATTCTATTTTGGTACATTACCAAAACCATATTCCACTTCACTTTAATATCACTTTGGGCAGATTACAATTATCCTTAATACACAAATTAAAACTCAAATTTACAAAGTCTAAGTACAATCACATATACACCTAAACATTACTCATTCTTACATACACTTTACACAATCAATCTATATACATATCCATCAATCCTTAATGTCAATATTCTGCCAATACCTTCATGAACACATACATTTATCCAAGAGTCCCAAGGCTGCCGAAAATGTTCCTCAATACCAAAGTGTCCTACAATTCATCAATTTCCATTCCAAGTGCAAAATCACCATATACAAATGGAATAATTTACTAGGATATTAAATCCCCTAATCAACATCATTTCTCATCAAATATATGTACAAATATTTCGTTAAAGACATAACTCCATGGTTGTCCAAAATGAACACATCAATAACTTCTCAAACTTGAAAATTTTCTTCACAAATCCAACACCCATAACATGTACACAAAGTTTAACAAAGCAATCTTCAAAAATGTAAACTTACCTATGTTTAGGACTTGTTAAACCTTCACCAAACTTCTTGAATTTAGTATCAAACTCTTCCTTATGATGTGTAGACAATCTTTAATGAAGAAATCTAGGTGATTGGAAGTGAAATGAATGGGTTAGGAGAGCTTAAAGAAAACGGCAATGGAGGTTTTCTTGGTTCTTCAATTCGGCTAGGTTTAGTGAAATGAAGAAGATGAGGTATTCAGCTTGGATAATGGAATTACAGCTGCCATTTAGTGTTTAATTAAATCCCTAGTGGTCCACTCACAAAATTTAAATCATATAATAAACTTAATTCTCACTTATTCCACATTAAACCCTTAATTCTTACTATTTAATTTAGGTACCACCAAATTAAATATTCATTTTATTTTCTAAGTGTAATATCATTTATTTTTAATGGAAATTTAGGTCAAAAGACAATTCGGGATGTCAAATGACCATAATGCCCCTGTTCGGGTTACATTCCCAATTTTTCGGTAACACTGGGTTTTGTCTGTTTTTCGATTTCTCACTTTTCTTTGTACTAATTATTTAATTTTTCTTTGATCTTTCTAATGAGATTTATTCTTCAATAAGGGTCTATTTAAGTCCTAAAAATGTTTTCCAAGGTTCCTCGCAGTCCAGGGCCAGTCAACGGTCCACGCCGTGACTTCCCGGTGCGGTCACCCATCGCTAGGGTTCTCGGCTCGCTTCACTTGGTTGCATTTCTTTGCTATTATTTTTCCTTTGTTTTTCTTGCATTTTCTTTTCTTGTATTTCATTATTTTATGTCTCCTCACTCATATTGAAGTGTAGTTCTAGGCATCCTAGCTGTCCGGACAACACTGGTCACTGGAACAGTAGAATGCACTACCGAACATAGGGGTGTTACATTTCTGGGTTCTGTGATCTTCACCAAAGTTGTAGCTCTATGTCTAAGTTTTCCAACGGTATAAATTTCAGATCATTTGGAGTTGTGTAGTCCAAGATATGGTCATTTTACTATGGCTGATCAAGTTGCACTTATATTGCACTATTAGGTCATTTTTAAGTCAAAGTCAATTTGGCCAGTTTTGTAACCCAACTTGGGCGATCAATTTGACTTGCTTAATGGCATCTCTAGGCTTAGTGGTCTCTACCAAAGTTGTAGCCCTATGTCTAAGCTTTCCAATGATATAAATTTTAGGTCATTTGGACCTGTTTTGAGTGAGTTATGGCCAAAATACTGGCTACTGTTCATATGGTCAAAAATTATGGGTTTCAAGTTACCAATCCGGATTAGGTCACTAAATTGGTCATTTTCTAGACAGAATTTTAGCAAGCTTTCTACATGAAAGTTGTTCCCTATTGAGTCTAATTTTATCTTCAATTGGCCTCATACCAACTGGGGTCACACATTTAGGGTTATAGGCTCATTTGCATACTGCCCTTTTATACTTTCCTCAAACACCAATCAAATACACCTTTACTTGCTAAATTTAAACCTCTCATACTAAATTCTGATTTGGTACCATACCAAATCTATTCATCACTTCACATTATAATCAGTTTGGGCAGATTATAATTACCTTTAATACACTAATTATAATCTCAAATCACAAAGTCAAAGTTCACATAATTTACACATGAAATTACTTAACTAATACATGAAATTCCCACAATAATTTACATATACCTACATTAATCCCTTAGTAACACAATTCATCAAATAAATTCATGAAATCAAGCACTCTTCCATGAACCACAAGGCTGCCCAATTGCTTCCATCTTTCATATACACTTCACAACCTTACTTCAAAGTACCCATTTCAAGCATACACATAACACCAAACTACTAATACATGTAATAAGCCTAATCAACTTCATTACCCATTAATTACATGTAAAAACAAATTAAACTCCTTTAAAATCCATGGTTGCTGAATTCATGCTTCATTATTAATCATCAATTTCTCTCAAATTTCTTATCAATTCAATTTATCACAACCTTACAACAAAATTTAATGAAGCAAGGGATGAAAAACTAGCACTAACCTCAACTTGAGCTTAACAAATCCTTGAAATTTCTCTTCCTTTTTGCTGCCCACATACTGCCCATGGTGTGAGGACCACTTTTAATGAAGGGAGTTTGAAGAAATATGGCTTGAATCATGGTAGATTTGAGCTCATATGTGAATGGCCATGGAGGAAGCTTGGAAAAAAACACATTCGACCATGGAATTGAAATGAAGAAAATGAGGTTTTCCAAGTGATGAAATCTGTACCATATGTACTTATATAATGGTCCACTAACTTTAGGTTAATTGATATAATATACTCCACTAAGTATAGTTTAATGTTATAATAATTAAACTTATTAATATTTCAATTAATCTCCCATAATTCCTTTAATCACATTATGTGCAAAATATCTTATTTTCATGGCATTTTTAAATTTTTAATATCACTTATTTTTAATGGACATTGAGGTCAAAAGGAAACTCTAGGTATCAAATGACCAAAATGCCCTTCTTCAGGTTGCATTCCCGATTTTTCGATAATATCGATTTTTGTCGGTTTCTTGATTTTTCGTTTTTTCTTTGTACTAATTCTTTAATTTTCTTTGACATTTCTAATGTTAATTACACTTTAATAAACCTTTAATTATGTCCTAAAAATATTTTTCAGGGTTTTTAGCGGTTCAGGACTAGTCAACGGTCCTCACCATAATTTCCTGGTGCGGTCACCCATCGCTACTGATTCGGCTCATTTAACTTAGTCACATTTTATCTTTTTTATTTTTTCTTAATTTTTGTCATCACATATTTCATTATTTTATACTTTCTCACTGTCATTACAGTGTAGTTCCAGACATTCTAACTTTCTGAGATAGACATTAGCCATCGGAATAGTAGGATGTACAGACTACGAAAATGAGGGTGTTACATACCTGATGATAGGGAAATTAAGAAAAGAATTCTGAAGGAAGCACATAGTGGCTTTCATACTATGCACCCAGAAAGTACAAAGATATATCATGATTTGAAGCCCTTTTATTGGTGGCCTGGTATGAAGAAAGATATTGCTGACTATGTGACTAGATACCTGACATGTCAGCAAGTAAAGGAAGAGCACCAAGTTCCGTCAGGTTTGCTGCAACCTATAACTATACTTGAGTGGAAATGGGATCGTGCTACAATGGATTTTGTCAGTGGTCTACCCCTCACACAGAAGACGCATGATGCAGTGTGGGTAATAGTAGACAAATTGATGAAGTCAGCTCATTTTCTACCAGTTAAAACCGACTACTCACTGAATAAGTTAGCGGAATTGTACATAAGTGAGATAGTTCGGTTACATGGAGTCCCAATGTCCACTATATTAGACAGAGACCCGAGGTTCACATCCAGATTTTGGAAGAAGCTACAAGAAGCCTTGGGTACACAACTGCACTATAGCACAGCTTTTCATCATCAGATAGATGGGCAATCAGAAAGGGTAATCTAGTTATTGGAAGATATGTTGAGGAGTTGTGTTATAGAATTTGGAGGAAATTGGGATAGATATCTCCCACTGGCAGAATTTGCTTACAATAACAATTATTAGGCTAGTATTCAGATGGCTCCTTATAAAGCACTATATGGGAGGAAATGTAGAACACCATTATGCTGGACAGAATTGGGAGAAGACAAAATTGTGGTACCATAATTGGTGAAACAGACTGAGGAGAAGGTGAAAATGATCAAAACTAGTTTGAAAGCTGCCTCAGACAGACAAAAGTCATATACAGACCTGAAGAGAAAAGATATAGAGTATAAAATGAGAAAGTGTTCCTCAAGGTGTTACCGTGGAAGAAAGTCCTCAGATTTGGAAAGAAGGGTAAGTTAAGCCCAAGGTTTATTAGTCCATATGAAATTATTGAACGTGTGGGTCCAATAGCCTACAGGCTAGCTTTACCAACAGAGCTGGACAAGATTCATAATGTGTTCCAAGTCTTAATGCTAAGGAGATACCGATCAAACCCCTCACATGTCATAGTAGCAAAAGAGATTGAAGTACAACCTGATTTGACATATGAGCAGGAGCTAGTACAAATCTTAGCAAAGGAGATTAAAGAGCTAAGGAACAAGAAGATTCCATTGGTGAAGGTGTTATGGAGACACCATAACACAAAGGAAGCTACTTGGGAGAGAGAAGAAACAATGGGGCAGCAGCATCCTTAACTGTTCACTCCAGGTAAATTTCGCGAACGAAATTTCTTTTTAGAGGGAAAGAATTATAATATCCTCACTGTAGACAGTTCCGTGTGTCCTACCGTTCTAATGGCTAAGGTCTGTTCAGATAGCTAGAATGTATAGAACCATACTTAAACTAGAGTGAGGAGTCATAATTAAATCAAATAAAGATCAATTAAGGTTAAAGAGAAGTAAAAAAAAAAATAGAGTGCAAACGAGTTAAATGAGTACAAGCCCCGGTGATGGGTGACCTCACTGGGAAATAACAGTGAATCCAGAACTACCCTAAATTCAAGTAGAACCCTATGAGACCCTAAATGAAGACTTAATTAAGAGGATTTCTATGAATTAATAAGTCAAGAAAATGAAAAGAAATAAGCACAAAGCAAAGGAAGATAAGGAGTTATCGGATATTATGGAAAAGACGAACATAAACTCGATAAGAGTAAAACTTGGTCAATTAAATTTAAAAGTTCAATATTGACAAAAAAATGAGGGTTATTAATTTAATGAAGCTAGATTAATTTAATTAATTAAAATTATTGAAAAGTCAAAATTTAATGATTATAGACTTCAAAATAATTACAAAATTGTCATTTTTTTATTTACAAATTTGCCATTGAACATTAAATTAATATATATATCAATAATTGATCAAAAATTTTGTCACACCCTACCCCTCTGTAAGATGTAACATGATCCCGTAGTATACCTAATAAATTATTGTACTTCGCCTACCGAGAATCTATTAAATATACTATAAGGAATTTTAGTAGAACAATTCCATTTAATGACCTGGCATGGTGATAAAAATTTAAACTAAGTGTTTTCAAATCCAATATCTTTCATAAATCTTTTTAGGAATAATTAAGCATTTTTAAAATTTTGCGATGATGCCATAAACTTTATTTAAAATTAATTTAACATTTAAAAATTTTACAAAAATTTCAGCAGAGTGCCGGCTAGAAATTTAGAAAACAGTTCTTCAAAACCTATAGAAAAACACTTCCTATAATTTATTTCAGTCAAAACTTCATTTTAAGCAACACAACCCAATCTCATCATAAAGAAAATAATTCATTATGTACAATACTCAGAAAGAAATTTAAATACTTGCATTCATTGAGGTAACAAAATTTATATTACAAAAGAAATTTATATAATTAAATCCCTAAATAATAATACAAATTTTTTTCATTTGATTACAATCCCAAAATAATATTACAAGTGTTTCTGTACAACTGCTCAAATATGGTTACATATATATAATTATATGATTACACCAAAACTTAATATACAAGGGTATACCTAGGCTATACCTGTAAACAACTTTAATCCACTGCTTTAAGTGGCCTCACTCAGCTGTTATATCTTTTCTTTCACCTGCGACAGCATACAAAGTTATCGTTGAGCGGTGAACTCAGTGGTGCACAACAATTACATTAAAATTTAATACAAAATATACTTTGACAAATCATAGCAAAAAGCTCAAAATATTTAAATTCTTTAATATTCATAAAATCAAAATCAATAATTTTAATCACACAAATTATTTGATGAATAGCGTTTGATCGAGTAATAACAATTTATCCAATTCATAATAAAGCAATTGAAATATTTATATTTTTCTTGAATCATGAAACAATATATCATTTTCTAACCACTAACAAATATTTGTTTCAATTACATTTTATCAAAGTATGCATAATTTAATGATGTTGAAAGAGCATGACACTAAAATAATGTCGGGTTGTACACCACGACAAAGCCAATTCTCCCAATAACCAAAGGCTAAAGGGGTATACACGAGCTAGCTAGAAAATATGAGTACTCATTCAATTCTTCCTCAACTGGCACACACCTCAATACTTCAACCAGAGAGGGAATACCCACCCCAACAAGTGGAGGAGATCATAACAAGTTCATCCCATTAGACAAGCTAATGAGGAATTCAATCACATTGCCATGCCAACTATGGTTTCAAAATGTATTCAAAACAGTTTTTAATCATAAGCATATTTGCAAATCCATAAACATATTTAATAATTGTAAATTCATGTGCAAGGTTATCAATACATCAAGTGTACAATTCACAAATTTCAAAAAATACAATAATTTTTCTTAAGTACATAAAGGTATTTGTATTTAAATCATACAAAGTCAATTCCACATATTTAAAGTCTACAATTTCAAAGAAAAACAAAATTCATTCATCTAAAGTTCATTCAAATCAAATCCAATTTTAAAACGTAGGAAAGAGAATAGTTGTGCACAAACCTTATTTGACTTCCTTTTTCTTGAATTAATCCTTCCCTTCCTCAGGAGGCTCCTTTCCAACTGAAACACATAATTAAAGTGTTTCAATAGCCTTTCAAACCATTTCTAATAATAAATCCAACAATTGAATTTTTTGCATACTTAATTTTACTTATAAATTCTCTTAAGAGTTAAGTTCTTTGTATTTGGTATGTTTATGATTACTATTCATATTACTATTCATTCAAAATATTGACTTTTCGATAATTAATAGGTATAAAACTTCTAAACACATGATCTTATCACATTTTGGGTCACAATTTTGTTGGCATTGGTTGCCAATTGAAATTCAAGGCTTATTAGTATTAATTTCCAGAATTTCAATTTTTGTCTCCAATGTTTACTATTCCATTGGACCAATCTAAAGTGGAAATTTGGCTAAAATTTCTTCATCAAAGTTGTTCCTTAATGTCTCTACTTTAATTCCTTTTTTGAATCACTCCATTTAGAGTTTTGTAGATCAAGTTATGGCATTTTTACCATAACTGGCCGGATTGGTTATTTCTAGATTTTCTGGGCAAATTGTGGTTCTGGTAGTTTTGGTGATCTGATTTTGGTTGGCAATTTGATTAGGTTATAGTCAGAATTTGAGTTTCTGTTCTCCATGAAAGTTGTTCTATTATGTCTAATCTTTCCAATGGTTTAAAAATCAGTTATTTGGACCTCTCTACGCAAAGTTATGGCCATTTGAACATATACTATTCATTCGGTCAATTCTGCCCAATAACAGGGTACCAATTCCGGATTCAACTAAATTTTAGACCAACTTGTGGTCACTTTTTGGACAATGTTTCTTCATAAAAAATGTAGCATTATGACCCTAATTTCATCTCCAATTATCCTCACACCAATTGGAGCAACACAACTCTACTTATGGCCTTTTAAACTTGTTGGACTCATTGGTCCAGAATTCAGCAACTCAACATCCATCACTTCTCTCAATTCCATTCATCAATTTATGTTAATTCTCAACTCAAAATACACTACATGACCACAATTAAGCATCAATAACATTGATTAGTCAACATTTTATCAAAACCCTAGTTTCCACCCAAAACCCTAATTCTCTTCTTCACAATTTCCTACACACATGCAATTCCCATTCCATTCACCATTCAAACTATGTTCACATCATCATTTAAGCAATATTACATGTTTAATTTGGATCAAACCTATCAAAACCCTAACCTACATCTAGCTGGCTGAATTTCCTTCTTGAATATTCATACATAATCTCTTTAATTTTCCATGTAATTCCCACTTATCCAACATCATTTCCATAAGTATAAACCAATTTAAGTTAGAGAGAGACTTACCTCTTATAGTGCTCTTCCCAATCTTCCAAATCTCCAAATTTCTTCTAATTTCTTTGCCTCAAATCTTCTAGCCACTATTAATTTCCAAGCTTTCTAAAATTTTGGGGTGAAATTAATGGAAGGATCAATGGGTTGAAGAGCTTAGAATGCATATTCATGGAGGAAATGAAAAGAATAGAGAGAGGAAAAATGGAGCCGGCACCTTGAGAAGAAGAAGAAATAAATTTTTTTTTTATTTTAATTATTCTTGTCTCTTTATAACCATAATTATCACTAAAATTTAATAAATTAAATTTATAATTCTTTTATGATGTCATTATTATGTCATTATTCCATTTAAGTTTTGAATTCTTTTCTTTATCTTTCTTTTTACTATACCTCTTCACTTTTAATCTATTTTTTAATATTTTAATGTTGCACATTTTAATGGACATTTAGGCCAAGAGTCACCTCTAACGGTGAATTAACTAATTTGCCCCTTATCGGTCCGATTAATTTTTTTAATAACACTAAATTACTTTCTAAACTCCGATTCATTTATTTGAACTGGTTCTCTATTCTTTTTTGTAGTTTTCATATTACCATTAGGTTCACAATTATCCTTAGGCCTGAGGTGCCACAGGGTCCCACACGAAATTAGGATTGCAACTGAGCTCGCAGTCACTTTTCATTTCGGTCACCCATCGCCGGGACATCAGCTCATTTAACTTATTATGCTTTGTTGTTCTTATTTTCATTTTATCTTCATATAATTTTTTATTAATTTTTATCTATAGCTTTTCTAGGTGACATAAATATAGTTCTACACATCCTGACTGTCCGGACGGACATTATTCACTGGAACAGTAGAATTTATAGGCTACTTAGTTTAAGGGTGCTACAAATTTAGTCATCTTCTTCCTTTGTTTCTCGTCCATCCTTGCTCGCTCTCTCTTTCTTACATTTTCCTACATTAATACTCAAAATTAAACTTGAAACCCTAGGTTTCTCCCATGATTTCTTTAGGAAATCAATAGAAACCACCAAATTCAACCTTGAATTGAAGAAAACTCCTAAGAAATCACAAAAATTTGGGAGTTTAGAAAGCAAGGGAATTCGACGAAGAAGTGATTCAACAAAGGGAAGTGAAGTTTGAGTTAATTGAAGAATGATTGAAGGTTGTTGGAAGCTAAGGAACAAGATTAGTGCTGTGATTTCCTCTTGATTTTGAAATTCTAAGAAATTCAGCTAGGGTTTGGTATGATTAGGGATTTTCTTATTTATGCCTAATTGATGCAATTGAGTTAATTGTTGGAGTATGTTAAGGAGATATCAAATTGGTTGATGGAAAGTGGAGTTGTGTAGTGAGGCAGATTCTGGATAGCTTGAGTCCAAAGTGCTTAATTGGCTATAGGTTGAGCTATATAAGTTCAATTGAAGTGAAATTTAAACCAAATTAAAGCTAAGACCCATAGCTACAACTTTTATGTTTTGCCCAGGCCAAAATCTTAGGGAAAATGGGTCGAATTGCTAGGACAAGTGATAAACACTAAAACTAGAATTTCCTAAGATTCTAGCAAATTGCCATTTGACCTTCGTGTGATATTTAAGGCATAACTTTCAGTATATAACTCCAATTGAGATGATTTAAAATGATCTGGAAACCTAAGACATAGACCTACAACTTTTTCTTAGAGACCTTGCTCAAATTCTAGGTGTGAGACCCTGAAATGTTAAATGAAAAATTGACCTGAAAACTTGAAAATCCAAAAATCTCAGGGTTGGTGAGTAAGGGTTGATCAATCAGCCATAACTCACTCTTCAAACTGCAAATTGAGTGATTCTTAAACCTGTGTAACTCTAAGACATAGGAGAACAATTCATATGAAGAACATGGAATCAAATTATGACTATAAGTTGTTCAAAATGGCTTGACAAACTAGTTCTAGAAACCTACCCTGTTCTGGGTAGACCTAAAACCAGAATTGGTCACTGGATCAGTTTTGGTAAAATGGCCATAACTTGAGCTACACAAATGCAAATTGAGTGATTCTAAAGCCAAATTAAACATAAGACATAAATCTATAACTTTCATGAAGAAAGTATGGCCAAACTGATTTTATATCTTGGCCAAATCGATGAGGAAAGTTAAAGTACTAATTCTGAAATTTATGGAATAGTCACAAAATTACTTGAATTATACTTTGTATGTAACACAATTGGTTTGATGAATATATATATATATATATATATATATATATATATATATATATATATATATATATATATATATATCTTATGAATATGTGGTTGAGACTTATGTTTTACTATGATTGAAATGCTACATATGATGAGATAATGAAAACATTGAATGACTAAATGTGTTAAATTGCCCATGTATACCCAGACATTTGCTTATGAGTTGGATAGATTGATATGCCAAGAAGGGACTAGTTTAGTAGTACTGCCTATGGCTTTTACCCGATTTTATTGCATACCTGATAGACATTCATATGTCCGATGGTATGACGGCCCGAGGCACCGAGTGTCCAGTGCTAGTTATGATTATTCTACCTCTATGATTGTTTGGCTCTTATGCCATTATATTGCATACCGAGTAGACACTATGTGACTGATGGTATGACAACCCGAGGTACAGAGTACCCAGTGCTAGTAAAACCCATATATCCAGTCCAGTTAGTTCTGTTATAGGTTACTTTGGCATTAAAAAAGGTTAAGAAGATCGAACATTAAACAAAGGAATAGAAAAGATTCCAATGAAACCAATGTTTCCAAAGATCAACAAAACATGAAATAACTCATAATTAATTAGAATGCATTACCTTTATGTTACCACAATATGACATATTTATATTATTTGTATAGTATATTTTCATTCTATAATTGCACCACTAAGCAAAAATTCTTATCGCGATGGTTTTTCCTCGCGCAGGTCCAGACGATAAGGCATAATAGAGATTGGACAGGGGTTATTGGAGCTTGATCTGCAATAGAGTCATTATCACCTCCACTCACCATTTTGGTAAAATGCAAGGGGCCCTTACATGCATGATGTTGTACTTGTAATTAGATACATATTTGTAAATTAATTTTTGGGTTGTAATTATATTTGTACATTGACGGAAACAATTATGTATATCTTTTAAATGAATCAAATGAAGGTTTAATGATGTGGAATGTGTATGAAATGATGATTTGGATCATGATGAAAATGGATATGGATGTGATGAGATTGTGAATTGAAATTATAGAAAATATTATGTTGAATTTTTAGCAGGTCAAATATTAATAAAACAGGGGAAACTCTAACAGTTTCTTCATTTAAAAATAATTAATTTAAAAAAAAAAGAAAAAAATTGGACTTAAAATTAATCATGAATAAAGCAAGATAAGAAAAGGTGATCCAGCATAGAATGTGACATTCCTTACTCGGCTACACTGTAGTTCGGGTAAGGAGTGTTATGAAAATGATATTTGTTTTAAAATAAGATAAGAGGCAGCCCTTTCTCCAGAAAAAAAAAATAGGAAGAAGAATCGAGAAAGAGGAAGAAAAGGAGAAGAAAGGAAAAGAAAGAAAGAAAGAAAGAAAGATGGAAGGAGAAGAAAAGAAGGAAGAGGGAGGAGAGACTGAACAGATTTTTGAGGTTTCTCCGGCAAGGAAGGACGTCGGCAAGGGAAAAAAAGGAAGAGTGGTCTAAAAACCAAGAAATTAGAGAGAGAAAGCAAAGAAAATGATGAATAGGAGCAAAAATAGAGATTGAGCAGGGGCAGTAACTTTGTCTTCTGTCTAAGTGAGTTTGGGGCATCTTTCATCATTGATTTTTGGATATGTTTGAAGTCTATATGTGTAGAAGTTATGGTTAAAATTTGGTAATTTTTTAACTATTAGATTTGGAGAAATAAATTGTTACATAGGCTGTTTGCATTTGAAATTCTGAATTTTGGCTACAAATATTTGAGGAAAATAAATAGTTAGGATGCCTAGAAAATAATGAAATTTAGTAGAGATGATCTTTAGGATATTGCAGTTGTTGCTTTAAAATTTGGTGAATTTTAAACTTGCGATTTGTGAGATATAAATTATTTTGTATGAGTTATCTGAGTAAGAGCTATTCTGAAAAATTTAGAATTTTAAGGGTTTAATAGATATTTCGATATCTCATGATGTAAAGATAATTTGATGTTAAAATTTTAACTAAAGTTGTATTTGGATGTCTTAAATATATAGTTAAAATTTAGAATTTATCTGACAGTTAGAACATTTTATATAAATTTGAATGAACAAATTACCAATTTTAGTATTAAGTCATTGTGCCGGTTAGAATATTTTATCTAACTGTTGAATATGTTATTTTGATAGAACAAAAATTATTTTGAGATAGTGATAGTATATAGTGTTTAATGAAATTTTACGTCATTGTGAAATATTTTTGAGAAATAAATATAAATGTTTAGTTGAATTTTTGGTGATATGGATATATTGTGGAATATTTTAATTTAGATTTGACTATGAAGTTTTAGAATTAATAATTGTATGAAGATATAAGTTGGAAATTTGTGTAACTTAATATAATTATTGAATGGTGAATTAGAGTTTTGTGACAAGGAATTTGGTCCAATTTTAAGAGGGAATACTATCGAATATTCATTAGAAATTTAATATGGAACTGAAGTTTTATTAATTAACTTGATTATAATTATATTATGATATTTTAATAAGAGCTTTTGAGATTGTGGTTTTAATTAGACTGTAGAGGGATTCAAGAACCGAGCTAGAGATTAGAGTTTTGAACTTAGCTTAGGATGCTTGTAGGCCCTAAATGGGCATTGTGTTGTGTACTATTGTGTTGTAGACCTGAGGCCTTTGGATTGTTGAGATATATATGGGATTTTTCTTACAAGGAGGTTTGATCTTAAGTATAAGGGAAACTCTACCGAATTTTTTACACAAACTTAGGAAGTCGTTTGTTTCTTTAGTTAATTATTGTTGGTCTATTATTGATAGTTATTTGGTATGTTTGCTTAGGTAATCCAAATCAACAATTTTCTCATTCTCAGCCACTCTAGTAACACTTGGATAATATGTGAGTTTGATATTGATGTTATTTGTAATTTCAATATTATTAATTTATATTTAAGGCATGCTCATACATTCACTTCTATATATGTATATAGTTAGTTAAATGCTAGGCATACTCCTTTGCTGCATATGTTAGTGAATTTGTTTGTGGATGTCGCCTTAAGATAAGTCAGAGCTCTGTGTGTATGTGTGTTGGCGTGAGTATGGTGTTGATATGGATATGGGTAAAACGGATAGTTGTGGCTGGAGCTTAACTCGTTGGGACCCGATCCTTATAGATGGATAAGTTGAGGTGAGCACGGCCTTAAATTGATCTCGCTGGCCCCCGCACTTGAATTATTAAGCAAAAGTCAGCTTGAGTTGACCTCGCTTACTGGTATTGGATTAAGAGAGATGTACAGGGGATCAACTCCTATATATGTATTAATGTGACACATGGGTGCATGCGTGCTCCAAATTAACTTTTATACAAATATTGGTTGAATTGTTTGAACTATGTGAACAAGTTGCATTTCATACAAAGAAATGCATTAGATTTAGATAGTTATAGAAATTATATTTAAAATCAATATCTTACTATCTGAGTCAAACACTCACCCTGTTCAACTATTTTTGCTCAGGTGACAAGTGGCTTTATTTGTGATTAACCTGCTTCCTTTCCCTACAAGTTTAAACAGAAAATATTTTGATTGATTTGTATTATCTTTTATTTTAATCCAAAACTCAGCATGGGCCAATAATTGTATTTATGACACTCCTTACCCGTCTACAGTATATCCGAGTAAAATATGTCATACAGTGTACCGGAACACTCCATTTTATCTCAATCATTTTTATTCTTCCTTAATTTATTTTTATCATAGTTTTGAATATAATTTGTGAAAAATAATTCATTTAAGTCATTTATTGATATTATAATTTATTTTAGGTTCTAAAAATTTTATAGAAATTTCGGCAGAGTACCGGCTAAAAATGGAGAAAACAGTTCTTTGGAACCTATTAAAAACACTTCCAATAATCATTTCCAATCATTCTCAAACTCCAATAATCATCAAAATCTTAATATTTTTCAACAACATTTCCATTTCCCAATCATTCATTTCTCATGGTATTCGGATATAGCAATAAATAAATACTCAATTTTCCATTCATAAACACAATTTCCACTATTTACGTTAACATCAAAATACATTACATAAGTCTCAATTACACAAGAGAAAATAAAAGTTAGTTACAAAATGCCAAAATGAAACCTAGTGTCCTACCAATGCACTGAAGATGGTGAGGTGACACGGACACTATGCAGAGCTACAGGAGGTCTCACCCAGTCTGTGGTCTACTGGGCTCTCGGTTAGTATCTTCAGAACCTACGCGTGGTAAAAGCAACGCGCTAAGCAATAATGCTTAGTGATGCCAATAATAAAATAAAAAGAAATAACATAAAATAAATATGCAGTGAATGTATTGATGTCTCATTGCAAATAAATTTTCGATGAGTATTTGTAGTCGTACTTATTTTGTACTGGTTATATTAAATATTTCATTAAATTTATCCACTTTCATTTTTGGTTGCCCAAGTAACCTATACAGGACGACTGGACTGGATAAACGGGTAAACTAGCACTGGGTATGAAGTACCTCGGGCCGTCACACCATCGGTCACATATGTGTCTCCCGGCGTGCAACAAAACAGCTAATAAGCTGTAATAACATTAGCCACAAGGCCAAGTATCAACATAATGTCAGAATGGCTAAAAGCCATGAAATCACAGAATGGCATAATACCATGTGCGATCGCTAATCGAACCCTATTGGCATGCCAAGCTATCCAAACCAATCTTGTTAGGTATACTAGGGCATTTTACACTTTTGAGTTTTATAATTTTTGAATTTCAAGTCTCGGTGTTACTATTCACTTCATTAGTCAACTAAAATGTTGACTTTTGCATAGACAATAGGTAAATTGGTTTTAATACTCCCAACATACCACATTTTACATTCAAAATTTATTGGTATTGGTTGCCAATACCATTTCTAAGCTTAAAGTTAATTGAGCAGAATTTTCAGTTTTCATACCTTATTTTTACTGTTCCATTAGTCATTTTTGCAGTGGGAATTTGATAAAATCATCAACATGAAAGTTGTTCCTTATTTTGTCTAGTTGAATTTCTTTTTTTTGTATCACTCCATTTGGAGTTTTGTAGCTCAAGTTATGGTCTAAAAACCACAACTGGCCGGATTGGAATTTTTCTGGACTGACCATATCTATAGTGCAATGAACAGTGATTGCAACTCACTTGTTGGATAGGTTCTGCTCATAATTTGGGTTAGGTTTCTTCATGAAAGTTGTTGGTCTATATCTCAACTTATTGCTGGTAAAATTTCAGATCAATTGTAGCATTCTACACTAAGTTATGGCCAAATGAACAATCACTGTTCATTTGGTCATTCTGCAGAAACAGACTGCAGGTCACCCGGATTGGGGCAAGCTTTTGGTCCACTTGGTTTGGTTTTATGGGCATGGTTTCTTCACCAAAGTTGTGCCATTATGTGTCTAGTTTCATGTCCAATTAGCCTTGCACCAATTGAACCTCTACAGTTCAAGTTATGGCTGCCCAAACCTGCTGGACTCATGTCCAATTCTGCAGGTCACCTAGGGCAGCCACACTAAACCTAAATCCCATCACTAAACACACTTCATTTCTTGTTTACCAATAACCAAATAGTCACTAATTTACTATTAAAATGTTCCTACACCATTATAGGAGCTAAACTCCAATTTGCTCAAAACCCTAAATTCTCAATTTCTCTACTCTTCCATTGACCTACAATTCAATGTGCTAAATGTTAAGTTCATATCAAGGGCAGCTTATATACTCATTTAATCCAAAGAAATCATCAAAACTCTAATAAATCCATGGCTACAAAAAATATAAAGTGAGTACATCAAAGGTTTTCATTTGAATTTCTTATAAATTTCAAGTTAAATCAACTTTCTAGTCATGAATTTAAAGAGAGAGGAAGATATTGGACACTAACCTTATTAAAGCTCCCACTTGAGTTTGTCAGTCTTCAAGATTTCTCCCTCTAATGGCTGTCTAAATATGATTTAGGGTGTGAGGATAAATTTTAGTGACGTGAGGATGAGGTTTTATGGTGTAAAGGGTGAGGTTTTAGCAAGAAAAAGAGAAAGCTTTAGTGGAGATAGTGAGGGAAAGAGGGGCTGCCGGAAATTGAAGGAGATGAGCAGAAAATTTTTTCAATTTTTAACTCCTTTTTTTCCGTTTTAATTGATTTAAAGGTGCTTGTTAAAAGATGATTGGTGGAGCTCTTTTTAAAGACATCATATGATGTCATAATTAAGTATTTTCTTTCATTTTCTTTTCTTCTTTTCTCAACTCATTTTCAATTCAATTTTTAGCAATATTTATTCACATTTTATATTATAATAATTATTTACTTAATTGGACAAGTCGGCCAAAAATCATCTCTGAAGACGAAATGACCAAAATGCCCTCCGTTTGGCTTAACGGGCCAAAGTTATCTGTACCGATTGAAAAATTTTTCTAAGTATTTTCTTGGCATTCTAATACCATAGAAACCTCAATGACCCTTCTCTGGAGTCTCAAAAATTATTTTATGAATTTTCCCCCAGGTCTAGGGCTCCTAATTGCGAGAACCGCAACTTCCTATTAGGTTACCCATCGCTTGGGCACCAGCTCATTTAACTTGGTTGTATTTTATTTCTAAAATTTTTCCTAAATTTTTCTTATTAATATTTGAGTTAATTATGGTTCCTCACTTTAGTTTAAATATTTTTCCAGATGTTCTAGCTGTCCGGACCGACACCGATCACCGGAACAGTAGAATATACTGAATTGCTACAGGGAGGGTGTTACAACTCTTCCCCTCTAATTTAAATTTCGTCCTCGAAATTTATCTGATGCAAACAGTTGAGGGAACTGTTGCCTCATCGTCTCTTCACTTTCCCAAGTTGCCTCCTCGGTATTGTGGTGCCTCCAAAGCACTTTCACCAGTGGAAACTGCTTATTTCTCAACTCTTTCACTTCCCGAGCCAGGATCCGTATGAGTTCTTCTTCATATGTCAAATCCGGTTGTACTTTAATTTCTTCCATGGAGATGACATGTGAAGAATCTGAGCGGTATCTTCTTAGCATAGACACATGGAACACATTGTGGATCTTGTCCAGCTCTGGTGGTAAAGCTAGCCTGTAAGCTACTGGTCCCACACATTCAATGACTTCATATGGGCCAATGAACCTAGGGCTCAACTTACCTTTTCTTCCAAACCTCAGTACCTTCTTCCACGGTGACACCTTGAGGAACACTTTGTTGCCAACCGCATATTCTATTTCTTTTCTCTTCAGGTTGGTATAAGATTTCTGTTTATCTGAGGCAACCTTCAGATTAGCTTTGATTAGTTTTACTTTCTCCTCAGTCTGTTTCACTAGGTCTGGCCCTACTAGTTTATCTTCGCCCAATTCAGTCCAGCACACTGGAGTTTTACATTTTCTCCCATACAGTGCTTCATACGGGGCCATTTGGATGCTAGCTTGGTAGCTATTGTTGTATGCAAATTCTGCCAGTGGAAGATATCTATCCCAACTTCCCTCAAACTCAATGACGCAACTCCTCAGCATATCCTCAAGGACCTGACATATGTTTCACATTATTATTACCATTTCAGTTCAATATGTGTATTAGTTTAATTGGTTTTAATTGTTTACCTGGATTACTCTTTCTAATTGCCCATCCGTCTGAGGATGGAAAGCTATGCTGAAGTGGAGTTGTGTACCCAAGGACTCATGCAACTTCTTCCAGAATCTCGATGTAAACCTTGGATCTCGATCAGATATGATGGAAAGTGGAATTCCATGCAGTCTAACTATCTTACTGATATACAATTCTGCTAACTTCTCCAGTGAGTAGTCAGTCCTAACTGGCAGAAAGTGTGCTGACTTCGTCAATCTATCTACTATCACCCATACTGCATCATGCTTCTTTTGGGTGAGAGGTAGACCACTTACAAAATATATGGTGACCCGATCCCATTTCCATTCAGGTATGCGTATAGGCTGTAGCAAATCCGATGGAACTTGATGTTCTGCCTTAACTTGCTGACATGTCAAGCATTTAGTCACATAGTCAGCTATGTCCTTCTTCATACTAGGCCACCAATACTGAAGCTTCAGATCATGATATATTTTTGTATTTCTTGGGTGCATAGCATATACACTGGTGTGTGCCTCTTTTAGAATACTGGCCTTCAATTTCCCATCATCTGGTATACACAGTCTTCCTTTGTAGTATAGACACTCATCTGTTTTCACTTCATAGTCAGTTTCTTTCCCTTTTAGGATTTTTCTCATAATAGCCTTTAGCTTCTCATCTACCTTCTGCCCATCTAAAATCTGCTATAACAGGTTTGTCCTCACTTGCAACTCAGCCAAAATAGCTCCATCTCGAACCAAAGATAGATGGGCATTCAATGATCTCAAAGCTGTGATGGATTTTCTGCTCAAAGCATTAGCAACTACATTTGCCTTCCCAGGATGGTAGTCAATTACACAATCATAGTCCTTCAGGAACTCAATCCATCGCCTCTGTCTAAGGTTGAGCTCCTTCTGGGTTGGCAAGTATTTCAAGCTTTTGTGGTCTGTGTAAATGTAGCACTTTTCACCATACAAGTAATGCCTCCATATCTTCAGTGCGAAGATAATTGCTGCAAGTTCTAAATCATGGGTAGGGTAATTCTATTCATGTGGCCTTAGCTGCCTGGAAGCATAAGCGACCACCTTCCCCTCTTGCATCAATACACACCCTAACCCATTATGAGAGGCATCACTGTAGATCACAAAGTCCTTTCTCGACACTGGCTGTGTTAACACTGGTGCCTCTATCAACATAGCCTTTAACTTCTCAAAACTAGTCTGACACTTGTCATTCCAGTCAAATCTGACATTCTTATATAACAACTTGGTCATTGGAGCAGCTATTAAGGAAAATCCCTTCACAAATCTCCTGTAATATCCAGCTAGCCCTAAGAATCTTCTGACCTCAGTTGTATTTCTGGGAGGCTTCCATTCCATCACTGCTTCTATTTTCTTGGGATCCACCCTAATCCCATCAGCTGACACTATGTGTCCAAGGAATGCAATCTCATTCAACCAGAAGTCACACTTGGACAACTTAGCATACAGCTTCTTTTCTCTCAGGGTTTGCAGAACAATCTTCAAATGCTCATCATGTTCTTCACTGGTCTTGGAATACACCAAAATATCATCAATAATGACCACTACGAACTGATCTAGGTATGGATAGAAGATACGGTTCATAAGGTCCATGAATGCTGCTGGTGCATTTGTTAGGCCAAAGGGCATCACCAAAAACTCATAATGCCCATACCGAGTCCTAAATGCAATCTTTGGCACATCTGCATCTTTCACTCTCAACTGATGATACCCTGATCTGAGATCAATTTTGGAAAATACTCCTGCTCCCTTCAACTGATCAAACAGATCATCAATTCTAGGTAATGGATACTTATTCTTCACAGTCACTTTATTCAACTGCCGATAATCAATGCATAACCTCAAAGTCCCATCCTTCTTTTTCACAAACAGCACTGGAGCTCCCCATGGTGACACACTGGGGCGTATGAACCCCTTATCCAACAACTCCTGTAACTGGATTTTTAGTTTCTTTAATTCTATGGGCGCCATCCTATAAGGAGCAATAGAGATTGGTGCTTTACCCGGCAGTATATCAATAGCAAATTCAACTTCCCTTTCTGGTAGCAAACTAGGCAATTCTTCAGGGAACACATCTGGGAAGTCTTTTACTGTGGGTATGTCACACAGATCCGGCTTAGCCTGCCTAGTATCCACCACATGTGCTAGGTAGGCTTCACAGCCTTTTCTCATCAGTTTTCTTGCAACTGTGGCTAAGATGACATTGGACAAGAAATTTGTCCTTTCCCCCATAACTGTAATCTCATTACCCTCAGGAGTTTTCAAAGAAATCCTCTTCAGTTTACAATCAACCATTGCCTGATGACGTGACAACCAGTCCATTCCCAAAATCACGTCAAACTCATGGAAAGGCAAATCAATCAGGTCTGCCAAGAATTCATACCCCTGAATCCTTAATGGGCATCCCTTGTACACTTTGTTCACCACTACACTGTGGCCCAATGGATTAGTGACCAGAACGTCTTGGTCACTCTCCCCTACTAGTATCCCCCTTTCTACGGGTAGGTTGATGCAGATGTATGAATGAGTGGATCCTGGATCCACCAATGCATGCACAGATGTATTGTAGAGGGAGAACGTACCCCTGATGATGTCTGGGGCATCTTGCTCCTCCTGAGCTCTCATGGCATAGGCTCGCGGGTGGTGCGCCTCGAGCATCTCTCGCCTCGGATGCATGCCTCTGTGATGGTCCCACCGCCTCAGTTGCAGATTTCCTACCCCTTTGTCTTTGTAGGAGCAGTGCTGCTACTTGTCTTTGGAAGCGGTGTAGTAGTTCTGCGTGGACAGTTCCTCAGCTAATGCTCTGTCGACCCACACCTTAAGTAGGCACCAGTCACTCTCCAACACTCCCCCTTATGCCATTTCAGACAATGTGGACATGCAGAAGATGCTGGGGCTGGTCCTCTAAACCCCATCCCTGGAGAGCTGCTTGCGATGGTGTGGGTGACCTCTCCTAGGGGTGAGCGTGGCACAGGCCCCTAAGGTGACCACGACCTTGTGGTTGACTGAAATGCATGCAGGTGGACCTTTGAACTTCTTCCCAGGTGCAGGAGATGAACTAGACTAACCCGGGCTCCTCTTCTGTTGTCTCTCTCTTCTGGTCTGCTCACTTATTCTAACCTTTTCAACTTTTATTACAGCTTCCACTAACTTGGTGAAGTCGGTGATTCCCAAGGCAGTAATCATGATCTTTATGTTGTCATTTAATCCCACTTCAAATCTCTTACACCTTTCAGCCTCATCAGGGACTATCTCCCTTCCGTAGAGGCTCAATTTGACAAATTCCTTTTCATACTCGGCCACTGTTAGCTGTCTCTGCCTCAGGTTAATGATCTCTCTTCTTCTCTCTTTCAGGTATACACTACCCACATATTTCTTCTTGAATTCTGAGAGGAAAAAGTCCTAAGTTATTACTTCTGGTTGCACTTCACTAGACACTGTATCCCACCATTCATATGCATCATCTTGCAACAGAGATATAGCAGCTTCTAGGTTTTGCTATGGAGTGCAGTGGAGTTGTTTTAAAACCCTTCCTGTTCTGTTCAACCAAATTTCAGCTGCAACAGAATCATCTTCTCTCTTGCCAAAGAAATCCACTGCTCCAAATTTTCTTAGTCTTTCCAGGTGTGATTTCTGCTGTGGAGGTGGTGGTGGTGGTGGCATTACCCCAGCCATTTGTTTGAAGAATTCGGCCATTTGCTGGAACACGACCTGTGGAGGCTGAGCAGGCTCTGCTGGAGCTGGTGGAGCAGGTTCTCCCCTTCCCCCAGTCTCAGCTACTGCAGGTGGAGCATGACTCTCCACTTTCTCCTCAACTGCCCTCTGAGATGTGGGGTCCATACCCTAATCAAAATAACAAAGACAAACAGATCTGCATTAGTGTCACCTCGACTCTTACAAATGCAATGCATGGTATGGACTCAATCTAGGCCCAGAAATGAAGGAACGGAAGCGTGAAAAACACAAGATTATACCATTGAATTCAAAAATTTCACCTAGGGTCACATGCACCATGCAAGATTTATTTTTATCTATTTGATTTCAATGATAAACAACATATTAAAACTCTTTTAATATGTTTTTGGATCTGTATTTGCCATTTAAGATTTTAAAATTAATCAGATTAATTTTAGAACCCTAGATTAAATCAAGAACGATTACACTAACCTCTTGATGCACTGCAGCGTGTCTGCGCCTTTGAGATTCGTCTTCAGGACACCAGATGTTGTCCCTCTAGCTTGTCCACACCAAGAACACCTATGGCAGCCCTTGAACAGCCTCTAAAGCTTTTTCTATTAATTAGAAATTCAAGTTCTGCCTTTTAAGAGATTAGAGATGTAAACAGGACACTAGAAATAATTTCTAGTGTTCTTAATTCAAGAGATTGATGGCTAATCTCTTTGAATTGATGAGAGATGAAGAGAAATAGCTGGAGAGGCTCAAAGTGGCGTGACAAATGAGAGGAGAGGCTGTTAGTTATTTTTTCTTTTCATAACCACACTTAAATAGCTAGGTTAACACATTAAACCCTTGCCACATGTCACCCTTTGATTAGCTCTAGGTTTAAGTGACCCAATCACATTGTGCCAAGTGTCAAACTTATATTTAATCTTGATTTTAATCATCTTACATGATTAAAAAAACATTTGGCAAGCTTATGTGTTATGCCATGTGTCACCATCTCATGGTGCCACGTGTCACACTGCAAAATGACCAAAATGCCCCTGTGTCTTAATTTTGAGTTCTTAACCCAAAATAATTATTTTCTTCTTCTAATTAATTTATATCAAATATAAATTAATTAATTAATCTTTATTAATTAATTTCTCATTAATTAAATTCATATTTAAACACTTTAAATATAAATTTAACTTATATTATACATCCAACAATCTAGATTTGGTTTCAAGTCATGCTAGGGACTTTGCAATCTAATTGCAAACCAAACCTATTTAATTAATCAATTAAACTCTTTAATTAATTAATTAAATCATATTTAAATAGGTGATAACTTGTGTATGTGTGTGACTTACTAGGCTCATCACTAATTGGCAATGAGACATGATATCAACTCTTAATATCATCAGAACTCTTTCTTACCATAAATGATTTCTCTAAATCATTTTATGCACCTCATAGACCATGGTTAACACCTAGAATAGCATGCCATGGCCACCCAATTAGTAATAAGGTTTACCTTAAATGAACCTATAATCATATGTTACCATGCACTAGAATCTCTCTGTTACAAAATCCCAACTCAAGCTGGAGTCATGGTTTATGTCAAACTCCATTTGCTATGAATATTATGTTCTCTTTTAATTCCAGTTCTTGATTAAAAAGATTTTCTCATCAGAAACTCTTTTCTGAATAAATCTATCTGTCCTGGCCAGGAACTTGAAACATCAAGAACAATTAAATGAACATAGGATTTTATCTCTATTTACTTAGAGGAACAGATTCCATCTTGATCAACACCTACCTCCATATATAACTAGTAAGAGCCAACAGATGCCCATATACCCATACACAGTACAAGTATGAAAGCAGTATCAAACTCAAACTACCTATATACAAGATAACTGTGCTATCTCAGGTCTAAAGATTATATGCACTGATATGATTTATAACAAAACATTGACAAGAGTAAACTCCATGTGCTTGTCATAAGTGTCACTAGTTCGGCCTACTTATCATGTATAAGTGCCTATCATGTTTGTTATATGGCATGAGACTCACCATTCCATCTTATTTATATCTCATATAAATAACTTGGGAACAAACATGAATACAATCTTTCTGGATAAGTCATGTCCTTATTATGAAGTATCCTTGATTGTGAACCTATTTATGATACTTTGTGCTAGAAATATTGTCACTCATATTCTTAACAACTTAAGAATAATATTTCTAACAAAATATCAATAGACCTTTTCTATTACACATAAATATATTATGTAAACGGAAAAGTGGAAATGCCTTTTATTAATAAAATATGTACAAGATACATACTAAATGATATGCTCTAGGGCATACTACTAACAATCTCCCACTAGCACTAGAGCCATTCATTACAATACCTTAGACCCATCTTCTCAAGATGTCAGTCTAACTGAGCTTGTGACAAAGGCTTAGTGAATGGATTAGCTGAATTTTTCAGCTGATGTTATTTTTCTGCATGACTATATCGCCTTGCCCAACTATATCTCTGATAATGTGATAGTGCCTTTCTATGTGTTTGGATTTTGGGTGAGACCTTAGTTCCTTAGCCTGCATGACTGCTCCATTATTGTCACGAGTAATGGGCTGCGACTCAATGGAAGGAACTCATGTAAGTTACATCACGAACTTCTTTATCCAAGCGACTTCCTTTGCAGCATCGATGCGACAATATACTCGACACGTAGTGGAATCTGCGATCGTGCTCTGTTGGAACTCTTCCAATTGCACCTCCATTACAAATGAACACATATCCAGAGGTAGACTTTCTATCATCGATATCTGATTGGAAATCAGAATCAGTATAACCATCCAATTGCAAGTCTCCACCTCCATAAATCAAGAATAAATCCTTAGTTCTTCTCAAGTACTTAAGAATATTCTTGTGACTATCGATGTTCCAAACTCGGATTGGATTGATACCGCTAGTCAAACTAACGACATATGCGATATCAGGCCTAGTACACAACATTGCATACATTAAACTTCCAATAGCCGAAGCATATGGAATCCTGGCCATCTTATCTCTTTCTTCAGGTGTCTTTGGAGACATCTCTTTAGAAAGATAGATACCATGTCTCACTGGTAACAATCCTCTCTTGGAATCAAGCATGTTAAACCTCTTTAACACCTTTTCCAAGTATAGACTTTGGGATAAACCAATTATTCTTTTCCCTCTATCTCTATAGATGCGAATCCCAAGAATATAGGTTGCCTCCCCTAAGTCTTTCATGGAGAATGTATTTGACAACCATACCTTTATAGTCGTCAACATACCTGTGTCATTACCCATCAACAGTATGTCATCCACATATAAGACAAGGAAAGTGATAGCACTGTCACTAACCTTCTTATATACACATGGCTCATCCTCATTTTTGATAAAACCAAAGGATTTAATGGCTTCATCAAAACGAATGTTCCAACTCCTCGAAGCTTGTTTCAACCCATAAATAGATCGCTTTAGCTTGCATACCTTGGAACCATCTTGGGATTCAAATCCCTTAGGTTGTTCCATGAAAATGTTTTCTTCAATGTATCTATTGAGAAAAGCTGTTTTGACATCCATCTGCCAAATCTCATAATCATAGTGCATGACTATTGCTAATAAAATCCTAATTGATTTAAGCATGGCAACAGGCAAGAAAGTCTCCTCATAGTCGATTCCTTGCATTTGGCGAAACCCTTTCGCTACTAGCCTTGCCTTATAGGTCTCTACCTTTCCATCAGAACCAATTTTCTTCTTGAAAACCCATTTGTTCCCTATAGGTATAATACCTTCAGGTGGTTCAACAAGATCCCAAACTTGATTCTTATACATGGAATCAATCTCGGATTTCATAGCTACAATCCATTTTGAAGAGTCTATATCTGATATAGCTTCTTCATAGGTAAGTGGATCATCTCCATGATCTACTTCTTCATGAGTAGACAACTCTTGTTCTTCTTCATGAAGAAAACCATATCTCACTGGTGAGTGAGATACCCTGGTTGTTCTACGAGGAACAGCTGTAGATGTTTCATTAACGGGTATAGGTTGACTAAATGGATCTATATCCATCGATGCATTGGTTGGTCGAATTCTCCAATTCTAACTCTATTTGCCTTCCTTTGCCTCCTTCTTGAACAAATTTGTTCAAGAAATGTGGCATCTCTACTTATCACAACCTTTTGTGAAGTAGGCAAATAAAAATAATATCCAAAACTATCTTTTGGATATCCAACAAATCGACCTTTTTCTGATCTGGTCTCCAATTTATCAGTGTTCACTTTTGATATAAGTTTGGACAACCCCAAATCTTAACATGCTTAAGACTTGGTTTTCTTCCATGCCATATCTCATAAGGTGTGGAAGAAAGCGATTTTGATGGAATCCTATTCGAATATACAAAGTGATTCTAATGCAAATCCCCAAAGGAGATTGGCATATCGGTATAGCTCATCATACTACGTACCATATCCAATAGGGTACGATTTCTCCTTCAGATACACCATTCATTTGTGGCATTCTGGAGGAGTCAGCTGAGAAACAATGCCATGCTCTCTCAAGTATTCATCAAATTCAGCACTCAAATATTCACCTCCACGATCTGATCGAAGAGCTTTAATATTCTTTCCTGTTTGATTTTCTACTTCAGATTTAAATTCTTTCAACTTTTCAAAGGATTCATGTTTGTATTTCATCAAATACAAATACCCAAACCTTGATTTATCATCAGTAAAGGTAATAAAATAATGAAAACCCCATCTAGCCATTTCTTTAAATGGACCACATACATCACTATGTATTAGCTCCAAAATATTTTTAGCTCTTAGCCCTTGTCCAACAAAGGGTGATCTAGTCATTTTACCCTGAAGGCATTCACAAGTTGGAGTAGGCTCAGAGCCCAATGAGGATAGAATCCCCATTTTCTCCAATTTTGCAATCCTATCTTCTGCAACATGACATAACCTTAAGTGCCAAATATATTTTGAACTTGAGTTGGTTTTCACCATGGCATTGCATTCTTTTAGATCACTTGCATTCAATTTGTGTTTGTCATTATTATCCAAATAATAAAGACCATCATTCATATAACCCAAACCAACATATTTATTTCCAAAATAAATATTGCAAACATCATCAGTGAACTGAAATTCATAGCCATTTCTAGTCAAACTAGATATAGAAATGATGTTCTTAAAAGCATCAGGTACATATAAAATATTATCCAAACACAAAACATGTCCAAACATGTAAAAAGATTTAGATCCTATGGCTAAAGCTTCAACAGTTGAGCCATTGCCAATCCGTACTCTAATATCTTGAGAACGCAAGCTACTCTTTGTTTGCTAGTTCCTGCATATCATTAGAAATGTGAGAACTGGCACCAGTATCTAAAACCCAAGCTGTAGATGAACTATGAGTATCATCATAATCTAAATAACAAGATATGGACATACCTTCCGAAGGTGTATCCTTCTTGTCCTTCAGAGAAGCAAGATACTCTGGGCAGTTCCTTTTCCAGTGCCCATCCTTTTGGCAGTGGAAACACTTTCCTTTGCCTCCATCAGCTTTAGTCTTCCTTTTCTGTTTAGCTATTTTCTTGGAAGGACCAGGAATCTGAGGTTTCTTTTTCCTATTGCCCTTCTTCTTGTTGGACTTTCCAGCAGAAGAAGATGCAACCAAAGCTACCTCTTTTCCTTTATTGCCTGGCATATTCTTTTGGGCAATAACTAGCATGTTGAGTAAACCAGCTAAGGTGCATTCCTGTTTAGTCATATGGAAATTTGTCACAAAATTCCCAAAAGACTCAGGAAGGGACTGAAGGATCAAATCCGTTTGTAGTTGGAAATCCATGTTGAAGTCAAGATGTTCCAACTGCTCAATCAGCCGAATCATCTTGTGGACATGATCCCCAATATTCTGTCCCTCAAACATCCTCATACGGAATAGCTGTCTAGATATCTCATACCTAGCATTCCTGCTGTGCTCACCATACAACTCTTGTAGGTGAAGGAGGATCTCACTCGCACTCTGCATGTTCTCATGTTATTTCTGTAACTCATTACTCATGGAAGCAAGCATGTAACACTTAGCTCTCATATCATGCTCCTTCCACTTGTCCAAAGTTTCATGTTCCTCTTGTGTGGCCTCTGGAGGTTAGGGACCAGGAACATTTGAATCTAGAACATATCCTATATGTTCAAGGTTCAGGACAAGTTTCAAATTTCTTAGCCAATCGCATGCATTAGGTCCTGTCAACCTGTTGTGATCAAGTATGCTTGCAAGGATATTGGATGGTGGTGGTTGTTTTGTGCTCATTTTTATCAGAAAATTAACTGTAGAAAATAACCAGATTAATTAGTAAATGTATCATGTAATTAACCAAAATGATTATGGTCTTTTAATCAAATTGGTCCTCCCACTAACTTAACGAATCCTACACTTCCAAAGTAGGAAACGGAAATCCTAGTTGGATGGATTTCTAGTGGGTGATTGAATTCTTATAATTCTATTGATCATCCTCAAGTACATCCATTATTGGAATTACAATAAACTATAAGTGAGCAACTCCTTGCCCATCACATCTCATGTGAGGTTCAATCCTTTACCTAGCCCCTAATGCTCAAAATCTCAGGTACATCCATTATTGACTTATCTTGCATTAGTTAAGTTGATCCCATTGAGTCAGTAATTATGCAAATAATTTTAATGTCCTCAGGTACATCCAATATTGGCCACCAAATCATTTACATATTTACAACATCTCATGCTTAACAATTATTCTTAAGAAAATCTCTTAAATTAATTGCATCTCATGCAACTATTTAAAATTTCTTAAAATAATTGCCCCAATGGAGGGCTTATGTTATAATTACTTTAATTATAGCATTTCCAACTTAATCATTTGTTTGGAAGATTTTATGGTCATTCTAATTACTATTAAGGTCTCACTTTGCACATTATCCATTTAGCATGCATATATCATATAATTGCATACATTCCCATACATCTCATGCATTCATGGATAAGCAGTAAATATGGTATGATCATGGACTTTCTAAGGAATTCAATTCTGAGCCACCAAGAATTGAATCAGGGCATTCATAGGTGCATTTCATTCATTCATTTTACAAGAGTTGCTGAAGGAGTACATAATCAACACTTGATATTGAATTCCTCCCACTGGTCCCACCAATGCTCTTGACCTCCTTGAACTTCTTGCAATCCAATATTACATAGTAATCCTTGGCATACCAAGGCGAATTTACAAGAACTTAAATAAATGAAATTACAACCCAAAAATATTACAAACTTAATAATACATGCCCAAAATAAATTAAAATAAATTAATTAATTTACAATCCCAAAGAAACATAAAAGAAATAAATCCAATCACATTGGTCTTTTATAGTCCATGATCATCCATCATGCATATCACTATTTAACAATTAAATAAAACATACATACTTAAATTAAATTGAATATCTCATATTCAACTTAAAAATCCAGATTTGAATATGATTCAAATAAATTTTAAAATCAGATTTGAATCTCATTCAAACAAATTTAAAAATTCAGATTTGAATCACATTCAAACAACTTCAAAAATTCAGATTTGAATCACATTCAAACATTTTTTAAAAAATCAGATTTGAATCACATTCAAATATTTTTAAAAAAATCAGATCTAATTTTATTAAATCAATTTTAAAAAATCAGATTTAAATATGATTCAAACAACTTTAAAATTCAGATTTGAATCACATTCAAACAACTTTTAAAATTCAGATTTGAATCACATTCAAACAATTTTTAAAATTCTGATTTGAATCATAATTTAATTGTGTGATTAAAACAACTAATTAAACACTTTAATTAGTCAAAGAATAGGCCTTAGATCATACAACAATTGCAGAATTAAAAGCCAAACCTTGAACCACCCATGGAACCATTGTTGCCGCCACCAATGGTGGCTTCACCATGTGTGCTGCCACACCTCTTGATCCAACCAGCAATGAATCAATCATCTCATGATCAAATCACACAATTAAATCATATAATCAACAATCTAAATGGCAAATATAATGGCTCTGATACCAATTGAAGGAACGGAAGCGTGAAAAACACAAGATTATACCATTGAATTCAAAAATTTCACCTAGGGTCACATGCACCATGCAAGATTTATTTTTATCTATTTGATTTCAATGATAAACAACCTATTAAAACTCTTTTAATATGTTTTTGGATCTGTATTTGCCATTTAAGATTTTAAAATTAATCAGATTAATTTTAGAACCCTAGATTAAATCAAGAACGATTACACTAACCTCTTGATGCACTGCAGTGTGTCTGCGCCTTTGAGATTCGTTTTCAGGACACCAGATGTTGTCCCTCTAGCTTGTCCACACTAAGAACACCTATGGCAGCCATTGAACAGCCTCTAAAGCTTTTTCTATTAATTAGAAATTCAAGTTCTGCCTTTTAAGAGATTAGAGATGTAAACAGGACACTAGAAACAATTTCTAGTGTTCTTAATTCAAGAGATTGATGGCTAATCTCTTTGAATTGATGAGAGATGAAGAGAAATAGCTGGAGAGGCTCAAAGTGGCGTGAAAAATGAGAGGAGAGGCTGCTAGTTATTTTTTCTTTTCATAACCACACTTAAATAGCTAGGTTAACACATTAAACCCTTGCCACATGTCACCCTTTGATTAGCTCTAGGTTTAAGTGACCCAATCACATTGTGCCAAGTGTCAAACCTATATTTAATCTTGATTTTAATCATCTTACATGATTAAAAAAACATTTGGCAAGCTTATGTGTTATGCCATGTGTCACCATCTCATGGTGCCACGTGTCACACTGCAAAATGACCAAAATGCCCCTGTGTCTTAATTTTGAGTTCTTAACCCAAAATAATTATTTTCTTCTTCTAATTAATTTATATCAAATATAAATTAATTAATTAATCTCTATTAATTAATTTCTCATTAATTAAATTCATATTTAAACACTTTAAATATAAATTTAACTTATATTATACATCCAACAATCTAGATTTGGTTTCAAGTCATACTAGAGACTTTGCAATCTAATTGCAAATCAAACCTATTTAATTAATCAATTAAACTCTTTAATTAATTAATTAAATCATATTTAAATAGGTGATAACTTGTGTATGTGTGTGACTTACTAGGCTCATCACTAATTGGCAATGAGACATGATATCAACTCTTAATATCATCAGAACTCTTTCTTACCATAAATGATTTCTCTAAATCATTTTATGCACCTCATAGACCATGGTTAACACCTAGCATAGCATGCCATGGCCACCCAATTAGTAATAAGGTTTACCTTAAATGAACCTATAATCATATGTTACCATGCACTAGAATCTCTTTGTTACAAAATCCTAACTCAAGCTGGAGTCATGGTTTATGTCAAACTCCATTTGCTATGAATATTATGTTCTCTTTTAATTCCAGTTCTTGATTAAAAAGATTTTCTTATCAGAAACTCTTTTCTGAATAAATCTATCTGTCCTGGCCAGGAACTTGAAACATCAAGAACAATTAAATGAACATAGGATTTTATCTCTATTTACTTAGAGGAACAGATTCCATCTTGATCAACACCTACCTCCATATATAACTAGTAAGAGCCAACAGATGCCCATATACCCATACACAGTACAAGTATGAAAGCAGTATCAAACTCAAACTACCTATATACAAGATAAAATAGCTATCTCAGGTCTAAAGATTATATGCACTGATATGATTTATGACAAAACATTGACAAGAGTAAACTCCATGTGCATGTCATAAGTGTCACTGGTTCGGCCTACTTATCATGTATAAGTGCCTATCATGTTTGTTATATGGCATGAGACTCACCATTCCATCTTATTTATATCTCATATAAATAACTTGGGAACAAACATGAATACAATCTTTCTGGATAAGTCATGTCCTTATTATGAAGTATCCTTGATTGTGAACCTATTTATGATACTTTGTGCTAGAAATATTTTCACTCATATTCTTAACAACTTAAGAATAATATTTCTAACAAAATATCAATGGACCTTTTCTATTACACATAAATATATTATATAAACGGAAAAGTGGAAATGCCTTTTATTAATAAAATATGTACAAGATACATACTAAATGATATGCTCTAGGGCATACTACTAACAAGAAACGCCTAAACCGTGCTCTGATACCACTAAATGTGACACCCCTTACCCGTCTACAGTATATCCTAGTAAAATATGTCACACAGTGTACCGGAACACTCCATTTTATCTCAATCATTTTTATTCTTCCTTAATTTATTTTTATCATAGTTTTGAATATAATTTGTGAAATATAATTCATTTAAGTCATTTATTGAAATTATAATTTATTTGAGGTTCCGAAAATTTTATAGAAAATCCGGCAAAGTACCGACTAAAAATGGAGAAAATAGTTCTTTGGAACCTATTAAAAACACTTCCAATAATCATTTCCAATCATTCTCAAACTCCAATAATCATCAAAATCTGAATATTTTTCAACAACATTTCCATTTCTCAATCATTCATTTCTCATGGTATTCGAATATAAGCAATAAATAAATACTCAATTTTCTATTCATAAACACAATTTTCACTATTTAATTTAACATCAAAATACATTACATAAGTCTCAATTACACAAGAAAAAATAAAAGTTAGTTACAAAATACCAAAATGAAAAACTAGTGTCCTACCAATGCACTGAAGATGGTGAGGTGACACGGACACTATGCAGAGCTGCAGGAGGTCTCACCCAGTCTGTGGTCTACTGGGCTCTCGGTCAGTATCTCCAGAACCTACGCGTGGTAAAAGCAATGCGCTAAGCAATAATGCTTAGTGGTGCCAATAATAAAATAAAAAGAAATAACAGAAAATAAATATGCAGTGAATGTATTGATGTCTCATTACAAATAAATTTTCGATGAGTATTTGTAGTCGTACTTATTTTGTACTGGTTATATTCATTATTTCATTAAATTTATCCACTTTCATTTTTGGTTGCCCAAGTAACCTATACTGGATGACTGGACTGGATAAACGGGTAAACTGGCACTGGGTATCAAGTATCTCGGGCCGTCACACCATCGGTCATATATGTGTCTCCCGGTGTGCATGAGCGACTAATAATTTGTAATAACATTAGGCACAAGGCCAAGTATCAACATAATGTCGAATGGCTAAAAGCCATGAAATCACAGAATGGCATAATGCCATGTGCGATCGCTAATCGAACCCTATTGGCATGCCAAGCTATCCAAACCAATCTTGTTAGGTATACTAGGGCATTTTACACTTTTGAGTTTTACAATTTTTGACTTTCAAGTCTTGGTGTTACTATTCACTTCATTAGTCAACCAAAATGTTGACTTTTGCATAGACAATAGGTACATTGGTTTTAATACTCCCAACATACCACATTTTGCATTCAAA
Organism: Hevea brasiliensis; assembly: GCF_030052815.1. Classification (NCBI taxonomy): domain Eukaryota; kingdom Viridiplantae; phylum Streptophyta; class Magnoliopsida; order Malpighiales; family Euphorbiaceae; genus Hevea; species Hevea brasiliensis. The sequence goes on from NC_079494.1 coordinate 103,490,056, forward strand.
ATTTGTTGGTATTGGTTGCCAATACCATTTCTAAGCTTAAAGTTAATTGAGCAAAATTTTCAGTTTTCATATCTTATCTTTACTGTTCCATTAGTCATTTTTGCAGTGAGAATTTGGCAAAATGATCAACATGAAAGTTGTTCCTTATTTTGTCTAGTTGAATTTCCTTTTTTTGAATCACTCCATTTGGAGTTTTGTACCTCAAGTTATGGTCCAAAAACCACAACTGGCCGGATTGGAATTTTTCTGGACTGACCATATCTATAGTGCAGTGAATAATGACAGCAACTCACTTGTTGGATAGGTTCTGGTCATAATTTGGGTTAGGTTTCTTCATAAAAGTTGTTGTTCTATATCTCAACTTGTTTCTGGTAAAATTTCAGGTCAATTGGACCATTCTACACTGAGTTATGGCTAAATGAACAATCACTGTTCATTTGGTCATTCTATAGAAACAGACTGCAGGTCACCCGGATTGGGGCAAGCTTTTGGTCCACTTGGTTTGGTTTTATGGGCATGGTTTCTTCACCAAAGTTGTGCCATTATGTGTCTAGTTTCATGTCCAATTAGCCTTGCACCAATTAAACCTCTACAGTTCAAGTTATGGCTACCCAAACCTGCTGGACTCATGTCCAATTCTGCAGGTCACCTAGGGAAGCCACACTAAACCTAAATCCCATCACTAAACACACTTCATTTCTTGTTTACCAATAACCAAATGGTCACTAATTTACCATTAAAATGTTCCTACACCATTATAGGACCTAAACTTCAATTTGCTCAAAACCCTAAATTCTCAATTTCTCTACTCTTCCATTGACCTACAATTCAATGTGCTAAATGTTAAGTTCATATCAAGGGCAGCTTATATGCTCATTTAATCCAAAGAAATCATCAAAACTCTAATAAATCCATGGCTGCAAGAAATATAAAGTGAGTACATCAAAGGTTTTCATTTGAATTTCTTATAAATTTCAAGTTAAATCAACTTTCTAGTCATGAATTTAAAGAGAGAGGAAGATATTGGACACTAACTTTATTAAAGCTCCCACTTGAGCTTGTCAGTCTTCAAGATTTCTCCCTCTAATGTCTGTCTAAATATGATTTAGGGTGTGAGGATAAATTTTAGTGACGTGAGGATGAGGTTTTAAGGTGTAAAGGGTGAGGTTTTAGCAAGAAAAAGAGAAAGCTTTAATGGAGATAGTGAGGGAAAGAGGGGCTGCCGGAAATTGAAGGAGATGAGCAGAAAATTTTTTCAATTTTTAACTCCTTTTTTTCCTTTTTAATTGATTTAAAGGTGCTTGTTAAAAGATGATTAGTGGAGCTCTTTTTAAAGACATCATATGATGTCATAATTAAGTATTTTCTTTCATTTTCTTTTCTTCTTTTCTCAACTCATTTTCAATTCAATTTTTAGCAATATTTATTCACATTTTATATTATAATAATTATTTACTTAACTGGACAAGTCGGCCAAAAATCATCTCTGAAGACGAAATGACCAAAATGCCCTCCGTTTGACTTAACGGGCCAAAATTGTCTATACCGATTGAAAAAAAATTTTTAAGTATTTTCTTGGCATTCTAATGCCATAGAAACCTCAATTACCCTTCTCTGGAGTCCCAAAAATTATTTTATGAATTTTCTCCCAGGTCTAGGGCTCCTAGTTGTGAGAACCACAACTTCCTACTAGGTTACCCATCGCTTGGGCACCGGCTCATTTAACTTGGTTGTATTTTATTTCTAAAATTTTTTCTAAATTTTTCTTATTAATATTTGAGTTAATTATGGTTCCTTACTTTAGTTTAAATATTTTTCCAGATGTTCTAGCTATCCGGACCGACACCGATCACCGAAACAGTAAAATGTATTGAATTGCTACAGGGAGGGTGTTACAGTATTTTTATTTGGGTTGTAATAACTTAGTTTTAGAGTTGTAAAATTAATTATGTGAGATTGCATGGATGTATGAGATGTTTATTGTTGATGATGGAAGAAGCTGAGCTCCCAAATGTTAATATATGTGATTTGAGAATTGAGAGAGTGAGTTAAGCTCCGCATATTATTGATATTATTTGTTTACAGGTCAAGTGAGTTAATGCTCCCTGTTGGATAGTCTAATTTATGGCCAGACTCTGTTCATTTTTTTTCTTGATATTGGGCTATCTTAATGGGCTTTATGAATGGATTAGAAATAGTTAGACTTACTACAGGCTTCGGGGGCCTTACACTGACCCAAGTTCTAATACCGGTATGGCCAAAAAATCGAGTCGTGATAAACTTGATATCAGAGTTTAGGCTCTAAATTCATAGGAAAGTGTGTACCTAGAGTTGTCATATGCAGAATATAAGATCATGTTTCGTCTTCTTGTGTAATTTTTTGCTTCTAGATTCTGCGGTTTTTTTTTTCCTTGGGTAGTGTAGGAGTACTCCAATTTAGTATTTCGGTTTTCGTGGAATACATGGTGATGTAAATTTGAGTTAGCAAATGAGTTGAGGTCTGCCTAAGGGCTACATACTCTAAGAAGTGTCGTGTTTCTGTCAGTATAGGGCTAAGTAATGTGCCTATCTAGCACAAGGCCCAAGTACATAAAAGTGAGTTATAACAGTGTGGCTACCCCCCCAAATGAGGCTGAGCGTACCACTACTGGTAGTTGTCAATAGATAGCCCAGTCATAATAAATTTATGGTATCAGTGGGTTAAAAAGAGATAAGAGGTTGGGAAACGTGGTCTATTGGGATGTATTGTAGTGACCTATGCAATATTCTCAATGTTTGTTCTATAAGCTACATATTATAGTACCGATATGGGATTATTATGCAGTTAAACTTACTATAGGCTTTGGGGGCCTTATACTGACTCAAGTCCTAGTGTTGGTCCAGCCCAAAAATTAAGTCGTGACATAGTTCAATTATTGAAGTTAACCGAGCTGACAACTAAAAACTGAAAATTTTTATATTTACTAGCCGTAAACCGAATCGAACTTACTCTTACCAAAATAATTGAATTTCATTGCTTTGGTTCAGTTATTCAGTTATAACTGAATAATGCATATCCCTACGACGAAGTATTATTGATTAAGACTTTATTCGAATAAATTATTTGTAAGAAAAAAATTTAATTAAAATCTCATAAAATTATAGTTGATTTTTTTAAATAAAAATATTTCAATTAATTTTTTTATATATAAAATAATAGAAAACAACTCAAATGAATTAAATTCTTATAAAATTCTCAACTTTTTTTTTTTTTTAATAAGGGTGTTAAATATCGAATGAAGGAAAAATTATGTATAAGTCTAGAATTTTCTTTTCATCAAGCCTAAATATTGCAATATATAAGTTTGCGTAACATTGCAAAAAAATTTATAAACTTCAAGCACTGCAATTAATAGAAATTAAATGATAGTTGGAGCGTTATTAATGATATTATTCCCTCAAATATAATTGATTTCAAGATATCAACATCTACTCTTTTATTATTCCCTCCCTTCATTTTTATTTATCGTATTTAAATTTTTTATTTATTTAAATTTATTTATTGTATTTAAAAAACTAAAGAGCATTAATTTTTTTTTCTAATTTTACTCTTTATTTTTATTAAATATAATAAATATTTATATAATGAGTAATTATATGAGATAAAAGGTAATTTAAACTATTACTAGTATATTTTTATAAAAATAAAGTTATTCAAATATTTCATTAATGCAACAGATATAAATGGACAAAAAAAGTATTTTGAATACTAATTTGAGGAATCAAAGTTTATTTATTTTATGGTACATGTATACATGACTCTATATATATATATACACACAAGAGCAGGAACTCAAGCCTCTGGAATTATGATAGTATATTTATTTAACCCTCAAAAGCAAGCATCCAAACAACAGTGGCAACACAGGCCGGCACAACTGCACAGACATATACAATTTCATTAGATAGGATATATATATATATATATATATATATATATATATATATATATATATATGCACTATATATATCTACAGTATTCAATATGCACTATGCAGATGAGAGAGAGAGAGAGACTTACAATCCCCTCCAAAACCCACCACCCTTGGACGTAGTCTGAATTGTAGGAGAAGGAGCAGAATTACCATTTTTCACAGCATAATTTGCTGGTGGTGGAGCCACATAAGGATTTGGAGAACTTGAAGGATATGGTACTGTAAATTCATTTAACAACATGTATCCTCAAAACACAAAAAAAATTTATACTGATCATCTATCATGGGTTTTTAACATGAACGTTAAAATTCCATGTTTGCATGTAATTAAATTTATATTTAACTAAATTTGCTGAAGAACAAAAAATTAATCGTTTATAGAAATATGTACGTACCTTGAGCATGGTTTTGATCATGATTACTCATCCTTCAAAACTCGATCTGGTCACAGAGAAATAGAAAGTGGAAATGAAGGAGGAGATCATAAAGGAGATGAGAAGCCAAGTTTTATGAGGATAAAATGTCGCATATATAAAGATTGAGATAGTGGAGCAGTTGTAGCTTGCGTGCTAATAAGCTGCTTTAAGCAGCAGTTGTAGTTTTATGAGGAAATTTCCTTAATTTGTTGTTTTCCTTATTGGATTAGTTACTGCTAATCTTAATCTACTGTGCTTTTGCTACTTATAATAAAATATCAGAAGGATCTATTATTAAACTGGAGGGTTTGTTAGAGATATTAAGCTTGCTTGCATGATGAAATAAGCTTATCGCTAAAGTTGAAACTGATTTAAAAGCAAGATTTTTTTTTTAATTATTTGGCATTATTTCTTTAGGAATTCATAATCAATATATAAAAAAAATGGAATAATTAAATAATTAATTGAATTAAATATAAAAAAATTAATTAATTTAATTTTTAAAAATTGAAAACTAATAATTATGACTTAATTTTAAAGAGCATATAATAATTTATTAAAAAAAACACTAACATCAAGGAGTTCTTTTAATTTTTATTTTTTTAATAATGAATTAAGAGAGTGGAAACTTGAAATAAATCCATTTTCAATTTACCAAATTATCAATAATTAATAAATTAATTATCCAACTCCTTGCAGCTGAATAAGAAAATGTACATAGCTTCTAATTTCCATTAACTATATATAAAGTGAAATTTTGCTATTAACTAATATAGTTATTGGTAGGCCATTAAAGAATAGTTTGGTTAATTTTTGTCCAGTGGATGGACAAAATGGAAACTGAGTTGAAGGCGTGAAATTTGGATAGCTTTTTCCTTTCTTCACCGCAACCCAAACGGGGTCTTAATGCGACTGTAGTTGATGGATTATTGATGTTAGTTGAATAGAGAAATTTTAGATTTTTTTTTTTTATATATTGTATTGATATTCTAATGGAATTGGGCCATTTTTCTCAATTTTTCTGGAAACTGACGGAAAAGATGAATTACTTTTCTTTTTTCGAAAGAAAATTTATGTTGACATAGCTTTGAGTTCATAGAATAATAATTAAGCATAAAATAAAATTATTACTTAAAAAATTTATTTTTAATATATAGATAAAATTAAGTTTTATGAGATTCATTATAATTTAATTATTATTTTATAATTAATTTATCATTCTATTTTGGTTATTTTATATGAAATCACCATTGTATAATATAATTTTTTTAAGAATGACATTAATTTTTTATATATATTTCATTAATTAGAAATAAAGAATAAAATAAGTGTAAATTAATATATTATATTTTTATATAAATAAAATTAATCACTTATATAAAAAATAATATAAAAAATTTAAAAGAATTGACAGAATTCATAAAACATGTAGATTGATAATAGGTGGGCTACACACTTCACTTTTTAATTACATAGTCTTTTTATGAGTCCATCAGATATTTTAATATTTAAATCTTTTATTAAGAGAAATATTTATGTTTTATAAGATAGTTTTCTTCAAAAAAAAATCAAAATATTTTAATAACAAAAGCACATAAAAACTTTATTAAAAAAAAATCACAAAAGTTCAAAATTTATTAACAATTATAGATATTATAATTTATTTACTCAAAATAGATTAACAATGATATGTTTAAAATATATTCTAATCAAATATAAATCTAAAAGTTATTAAAAAAAATAATAACGAAAAAGAAAAGATAGGGTTTATTATCCGTGAAAAGACTCACGGGTGTTCATTCAAAAAAGAAATAAAAAAAGAAAAGATGAAAAAATTTAAGGAGAAGAAGAGGCTTATGGAGATACGATAGAGCCTTTTTTCTCTAGAATTTTTTTTATCAATTAATTAAATTTTGTTTAAGAATGACACAATTTTTAGCTCTATGATTTGAATAGATTCTCACTGAATTTAATTAAAATTGTAAAAATTTTAAGTTGAAGTACTAAATTGTTAAAATTAGAAATTTCCATAAAATGGCAATCAATTTAAAAATTTATAAACAAACAATTTTTTTTTTTTTGTTATGGTGTTAAGATATTATCATCATTGTCAACTTAATTAAATTTTCACATCATACCAAGTTCACCTCTCCAATCTCATGAAAATCAAACCACCCATAGTTTCTACCATAATCTCTCCCTCTACTTTCTCAAATCGCAATCATTCTTTTTTTCCTGGTTTTGACTAATCAGTAACCCTAACTAATGATTATTCTAAAAAATATGTATGAATAGTGGTTTATGTATATAATTTCACTTTCGATTTCTGTCTGTGTATATAACAAGGGGCGGAATTGCCTTGTAATCATGGGGCTGTGACCCCTCTCAAAAGTTTTAAAAAATTATAATTTGATTTTTAAATTTTAATTTTTTTAAAAAAATTATTATTTATCCTTTTAAAATTTTTAAATTTAAAATTTTATTTATAAAATTTTGTGTATTATCTTAGGAAAAAAATAATTTGCTCCTCTAAATATTTTTATTTTTGTTTGGTCTTTGCTTTTACGTAAATTTTATTCATATTTTTATATTATTTAATTTTAATCTCTTGATGTTTTATATTTTTTATTTTAGTCCCCATATTTTGTCAAGATTGCAGTTGGGTTCTTTATAACATTTATTTTTCACCCCAAAAATTAATTTCTAGTTCTGCCCTGTGTATAACTATATTAAATTGTTAAGTTTATTTTTTTATGAGAGCTTGTTTCTTGAGTCTACTGTTTTTTTTTTAGTAGAAAAATTGAAAAGTAAAGGCTCGAACCTAAGTTTGACAAATGAGTAATATACAATTTGGTATTGGACTATTCAAAAAATAAATTATTGAGATCTCATTTTTTTTTTTAGAAATTTTTATTTAAATCTGGTATATTATAAATCTAAAATATAAATATATAAGACTCATATATTTAATAAATTAATCTCATATATATATATATATATATATATATATATATATATATATATATATGTCTCAAATCTATTATTAATTCAAAATATAAACATGTGAGATTTAAATATGACATTTCTCATACCATTTAATTTTAAAACTAAGGAAATAATGATCTAGATTATATATAAATAGAGAGAGAGAGAGTACATAGCACCTGATAATACTATCTGAATGGTTTACAAATTAATGAAAATTCAGTTATATGGAGCATCAATCCTTGGTATAAAGTCCCTCCAATCTCTAAATATGCTTAATTATAAGGAAAAAAATTAAGAGTCTGATACCCATCCGTGTGGGTTCATGGGTGGATAATTAGATATTGATTAGTCTTTGAAAAAGTCGAAAATTCCGTGCCCATAGAGTCAAAGAAAGCGTGCATGATATTGTAGATCATCATTTAACCTAATCATACTCTTTTAAACATAGTAAAATGAGAATCAAATTTCCAGCTTAGAAAAGCTTGTCCTATTTGCAGAGACACGACATGTTGAAATCCTCACGTGGGGGCCGAGAGAAGGGCAGCTCATGGTGGTGATCTTGCAAGATGACGAGCAGTAAGAATAATAATTCATGGGCCAAACCTTGTCGGGTGACACCGTATGACAAGCTCACAAAATTGCAAAATTACAAGTGGGGAACAACCCAATTCTTGCTTTCAACTACGGGGACATTGAGTCCCCCAACCTTGGCTATTGCCCTTCTATACTAGTCTATTATAAGTTCGTTTTGTCTCTTTATCTTCTTCCAATGGAGGGCTCCACCCTTCGATTTGTCAATTATCACTGCAAAGTGCACACATTATTATAATTGCTTAATTTCTTTTTAAGATATATGTAAAATTAATTCAGTGTGCTTTAACCATTTTTTTTATATGAATCATTAATTACACTAATTTTACGAGAAAATGGAATTGTTTTTCTATTATTTTTGTCATAAAAATCATTAATTTTGAAGGTATTTAATTTAATTATTTACTATTAATATTATATATATATATATATATTTATATTTATATAAGTGTTATAGTTGGACCACAAACCATTCACCTTATTTTCACTATTAACTCTTTTCCATTAATCTATATGGCTAGCTCTTCAAAGTCATATTTTTCCTCTTCTTAGTTCTTATAATATTTATCGAAGACATAGTTCTCTTACTAGAAGTATTAGATTTATACTTTTGTCATGCAAATCTCTTTCAAATGAGTATGTCCAAGCATTGAAAATGGATCAATATAGCTTTTAGTCTACTACAATTGAGCAGTATGTGACTCTTGAGATTTCGTCTTTAGAAGATGGTAGAAAAAGTCAAATAGATAGACATCATTATTACAGACACTATTATTATAGATACCATTATTTTTAAGTATGGATACTAACTAAAATTTAATACAAATAAACCGGTGATGATCACAGAAAAGTATCATAGGTTTATCATACTTTTATGTGCTCCAATATCAATGAATCCAATAACAGGAATAGGTCTATCGTACTTAGATAACAAAACGTGAATGTGTACCATAGGGATAGGAATTGAAGGTTTAGCAGAATAGCAAGGTTGTAAAGTATTGATGGCTACATAGTCAGATCACCATCAGAACTTGTTGCTTCTGAAGAATCTCCACTGTCTGTTGATGCAGCTTCAAGAGCAAAGATGATTTCTCCATCTGCTGCTTCTTGTTCAGAAAATAAGGATTCAACATCAGCCTCTTCTAGATCTAGATGGGTACTTTAGTGAATTTGTTAAATTAGCTTGGGCTTATAGTTGCTACACCAAGAATGAGAGCAGCGCTATAACTTTTTTCATTTTTTTAAGCAAAAAGATGGTCATTGTCTCCTTTTCAGTCTTTATTTTCACAATCACAATCAGGATCACACATATCTTATTCAGGAATATCTCAAAGAAAATGACAATCTATCTTTCTAGGATAGACGTAATGTCCTTTTGTAGTAATAGAATGAAAAGAGGTATTTTCTTGCTCTTCATCAATAGGAGTGATCATTAGTGACTGAACGATAGAATGAGTACTTATAGTACTAGAGACTTTATCCTTTTTCAGGATTCAGTGAGGCAGCACTTTGAATAGTTTCTTCCTATTCCACGTCTATAGGGTCTTTGGTAGACTGAAGGCTACATTGATCTATTTTAAAGATTTAGACATACTTCTTTAGAAGAGATCTGCGAGACGAAAGTACATATTTAATACTTATGATGAGAGTAATTTTAAAATAAATAAATTAATCATAAATAAGTATTATTCATTATAACTTTTAATTTGTTTTAAATTAAAATATTTTTATTTATATTTTTAATTTATTTTAAGTAAAATTTTTAATTTATAAATTAAATTAAATATTAATTTATTTATAATTTTTATTTATAAAAAAATTTAATAAACTTAAAAATTAAATTAAACACCCTCTTTATATTAATCGAGACAAGGGCATGTGATTTTTCCTTTGAAAAAAGTAGGTTATTATAGTACTGTATTAATTTTCTTGTGTGATTTTGCCTATTAAAGGTGGAATCCATAGTCTCTGCTTATTAAAAAGATATGAAGAAAGTGGTACTATCTTTTTAAAATAAAATATAAAAAAAAAATTTGTACTACAATAATATAAAATTTCAAATCATATCAGATCTTGGAACAAGATAGATTGCGTGTTGTGAATGATATAATATAATGCAAGAGTCAAAAATGCACGGCAAAAGAAATTAACATCCAGATAACACATGTAATGCAACCCATGCATCAATATGAAACCCCTAAAAATTAAAAAAAAAAGTCATTTCAAATGTTACCAAAATCACTTCAGAAATGAATGCAAAGTAAATTCTGGAAGTTGTAGGTCTGATCAGTATTAATTCTTATGTATTTCACCCTAGAGCTACCAGTACCTTGCCTACTGCTTGTTACAGAAATGTGTCATTTTATATATCCTTAAAAAAAGTGATTTAAAAAAAATTATTTTATTATTTTAATATTTTTATTATTAAATTTTATTGAATTTAATTTTTAATTATTTTTAATTAATATATTTAAAAAAAAATTTAATCTCAGTTTTAAGACTAAATAAGTAGTAAAAGGAGAGAAGATCATATATATTTATATTGATTTAATTTATTATAAATTTAAAATATAAAATATATAATAAATTTTATTTATTAAGTATATAAATTCTATATACTTATTTTGTGAGCTTATAATAAATACGTTTAACCAAAATATTCATCAGAAGCTCTCTGCTACTTCCTTGAGTACTGACAAATTAGCCATTATTTCATTTTCTTGCGTTTACTCCCAATATATGACACAAATACTTGTTATAAACGTGTCTATTAGCATGTACTTGAATTATATAAGAAAAACCACCTTTTGTAACGTTAGACATAAGGTATATAATTACTTAGTTACTAAGCTGAACAATATTTAATTAATTGATCTTTTTATTTTAAATTTAATTTAATTAGCCTTTAAACAATGATTCCATTAAGTTACTATTTATTTTGTTAATCAACTATTGATAAAATTAAGAATAATGCGTGCAAACGAATGCAAGAATTGCAAGAGTCGCAACAGAGTAAATGAAAATCTTAAAATCAGCTACAATGTCTTGAGATTTATCTTAGTCAATTTTTAAGGGTGGATTTGATCTTTTTATTGATTCCTATCCCTTGGCTAATTTCTATGTTAGAGGCAGCTCTTGGATATTAACTTAGTATACATCCAAGGTTCAAGGCATGAAAACTTAGTTTTGAGAGGTTTTGACCTTCAAGTCTAAAAGTCGCCGAGAAGCAATCGATGTAGCACTTGAAAGCTCATTGGCCGATTTCATAAAGGGTAAGGAGATTATTAGACGACATCATATTAGACGATTTCACTGTGCTTAGCATATTGATTCAGGTTTCATGTGATATCATCATATCAGTGTGCAAACACGTTTAGTGGAGGAGACCTTAAAAATGCTCATGCATGATTGATGAAATCTTCTATTAAAGACTTCGACCAATTTTACAAAGGGATGATTCATGGACCTTAGCCAATTTTAGCACATAAATAATCCCTTATCTATTTTATGTCATCACAAAGAGATTGAAAACCAAGGAGATAAGGAACTGAGTCTGAAAACCTTACCAATTGAAAGTGCCTTAGCGTGACTATGTAGAGCTTGCACTAGCTTTGATCAATTGCTGCCTTGGAGACCTCAAATCATCAAATTTTGAATTAGGGTAATCTGTTGAAGTCATATGCCACCCTCGCAGGTTTTCAGAGTGATTCGAGATCGATGTAACAAGTTCCAAGCTTCAAGTCTAAATAGCAAAAATACAACCAATTTCACCAAGGTAAAATCTTGCTTGGTCGGTGCATAAGACACATAAAGTGAAAAGGAAGTTACATCGTGACGTAAGCCTACAACTATGAGAGTTCTACTGGGAGGCTAATATTTTCTTTGAAAATCACTGAGATTAGAAGTGTTGTGGAGAGATTAAATGAAATAAGGCCATGAAATACTATTATATTTATACTTTATCTTATAAGTAGATTGTCATAATATGTTATTGTGACAGAGATAAATATTGATATGTATCACAAAAGTGTGTAAATTATGAAAAGAAAAGTAAATATATAAAATAATAATATTTATATAATTTATTCTTTAAATTTATATTTACATCCACGAGCATGTCATTTTCTATTATTATCAATAAATAATTATAAATTATAATAACTCAATATAATTAATTTTTTATAAGCATAACTCAATATATTTACTACTATAATAATTATATCACAAAAAGTATATTCAACTATATGAACAAGAGCTCTCTCATCAATGGACAATAATTTCTTTCTCTTGAATTTTATGCTCTTTCTTTACTTTAAGTCGAAACTTATTTCCCTCCATGGGACTGTAATGGGCAGAGTCGCTCATCAATGTGCAAAGTCAAATCTTCAGTAATTGATAAAATCACTCTTTACAATAGACAAAGCTTCTCTCTACGAGTAGAGCCACTCTCTATGAGCAAAGGTAAATAACCTTTCCACCATTCTCTTATTGAAATAAAAAATACATATCATTAAAAATATTGAAATTAAAAAAATAAATAATTTAATTTTTTGAAATTTATGAATAATTTTATTTATATTTATACTTATTAAGAAAATTTTGACTCATTTAGGTTTTGTTTATTTTATAGAAAATAATTTATATATGAAAAATATTTTTTATAAATAAATTAATGATATATATATATTTTATATATATATAAGTATTTTCATATTTTAATAAAATTATCAAAATTTATAAAATGAAAAATAACTTTCTCTTTTGAAAAAATAAAGTTATTTTTCTTAAAAATGACTTAAATTTTTTTTAATTAGAAATATATTTTTTATTGACTAATTTTTTTTGAGTATCTCAAATTTTAAAAATATAAAAAATATTTTTTATAAAATAAATGAAATTTTAGAATCTTTAATAAATTAATGAGCCACATCTAAAGCTTATTTTGTGAATAACCAAAAAAAACATGGCTTTCATGTTTTGAAAAGTTGTTCTTATAAATATAGAATAAAGCTGAAAATACCAAGCTCCAGCATGGCTTGTTGCACAATTTATACAAGAAACAAAGTCTGCTCACATTTTATTGACAGTAAAAAAACATAAAAGCTTCTGTGCAGTGAAGGCAAAATGGCTGAAGAAATCCTCTTTCAGCCTACTTAAACACATGAGTAGTCTTAATTATATTCCCTTCTTTAATTTTGTTTTTGTGAGAGCCTCAGCCATTTTCTGCTCTTTGCATTTAAGGCAAACCATTTTCATTAATGGCATGTTCAGAGAATTAATGATGGATTGTTTCTTCCCTTAAAAAAATATATATATATTATTATAATATTTTTAAATTTTCAAATATTATATTTAAATGAAAAAATTTAAATATTTTATAAAATTATTAAATTTTTTTAAATACAAATTATTAAAAAAATATATAAAATTAAAATCAAATAATTTTTTAATAATAATTAAAAATAAATTTAAATCAAATTTAAAATATATTTATATATATAAATTATTAATTAAATTCAAAATTTGATAAGGTAATTTTTACAGTATCTTATTTATTTCTGTCTTTGCCACTATGGAACTACTCATGTGATTTCAAATTCAAGAATATTTTACTATTTATGCCTTGGTACAGAAGATTTTTATAGGCCAAATTATCTAAAAATCTAAACATTTATATATTTTTGTGATTATATCTATTTTTTTGTAATTATAATTTCATAAGTTTATTGCAATTATAATCCACAGTAAAAAATTGATAATTGGAACTATTGTAGTGGCATCTATGTAGCATGCAATCTAGTAATAAAAAAAAATTTATTTTTTTTTTTTTACTTTTTACGATTATAATCTAATTTTAAAGGTTTATTTTAATATTATTAGTTGATCAATTTTGATCTGAAGTGATCAAAATTAAAATGAAATAAGTTTAATTTTTTGACTTCGTTTATTTAAGAGAAAATAATTTACATATAAAAAAATTTTTATGAAAAATATTTTTAAAAATTGCATAAAATTATTTTTCATCGTTTAGCTGAAATGTTAAATTAATGGTACCTCTTTTATATATATATATATATATATATAAAAGTATTTTCACTTATTAATGAAATTATCAGAATTTAAAAATAAAAAATAATTTAATTTTTTTTTAATTAGAAGAATATTTTCAATTAATCATTTTTTTAAGTGTCCTAAATACTAAAATATACAAAAAAAATATTATTTTTGTAAAGCAAACAAAGCCTAATTACTTAGGAAAAAATAATTCTCTTTATGTTTTTAAAAATGTATTTATGAAATTTATTTATAAAAATAAATGTAAATTTTTTTATTTTTATAAATTATAAATTCACATAAAATTTTAATAATAATAATAATCACCATTCTAGTACATATAATTAATATTTTTTTATATTTTATAAAAATTTTTAGCTCAATAGATCAAAATTAATTCTATTTAAATTAGATCAGTCTATTAAAAAATAAAATATTCTTAATAAATATTTTTTTTATTTATAAAAATTAAATATTTAATTTATTTAAGAGATAAGAGTATCAAATATACATCGATATATATAATTAATAATTAATGTATAGATAGTTGTGTATGTATATTACAGAGTAATGGTGGGTTAAATAAGGAGAGAGAAAGAGGAAAAAGGGTGGAGAGAGAGAGAGGGGGGGGGGGGGGGTGGGAGACAGTGGGTGGATAGAGAGAGATGAGATCAATAGTTTTATAAATTTCTTTTTTATTATATTAAGTAATTATACAATGTTAATTTAACTAGCCAATTTGTGTTAAGATTGGTCAAGACTATGATTAAAGCAAACAATTAAAATTAAGCTATAATTTTAAAAATTTTGATAAAAAAAAATTTAATATTAAATTCAATTAAATTTTTATATTTATATTTACATATAAAATAATAATAATAATTTTACATTTCTAAATACTTATTTCAATTTTAATTTTTATTGTGTATTATAATTTTTATAATAATAAAAAAAATTAAATATAATTATAAAAAGACGTAAAAATTTGGCTTTTTTTTTAAAAATTAAGCAATTTATACATAAAGATTTTCACTTTCTTTTTGACAGCTTCTAGCTGTCTTCTGCTCATTCAAGTCAGAGAATGAAGGGGCTTTATTAGGATTTACGGGGTTGTGAGACTTATCCTCCTTTCGCCTGCACATTAAAGATAACGTGGGTCTTGGTAGCTTTCAAATTTTAGACGAGTATATCTGTTCTGTGTGAAATAAATAAACAAAAATTTTTAATTTTTTTTTACTTTCAGGTGTCTGAATACAGTTCTCTGCAATATCTTATTTAAGAACCTAAAATCTTCTTCTCTGTTCATTCTCTTGCAAGCCCTCCACCCCCTCCTTTTCTTTCTTTATAAAAGTTTCTGTTCTCTCTCTCTCTCTCTCTCTCTCTCTCTCTCTCTCTTCTTGCTTAATTAGTACAGTAATGGAGTCTTCCAAACTCTTTGGAGGAGCAGAAGAGTGTCACAGCAGTGAATCTGGGTGGACCATGTATCTTGGCTCCCACATACATGGTGATGATGACCTACACAGCTATGATGATGATGATGATGATGATGGAGGTAATGGTAAAAATTACTATCATGAAGATGATGACAGTGATGATTCTATGGCTTCTGATGCTTCTTCTGGTCCAAGTCATCAAGGCACAGATTTCAAGCTCCAGAAAGATGCTGATGGCAAGTATCAGACCCAGAGGAAACCTAACAACAAACAAGTGGAGAAGCAGCAGCAAAAAGCTGAAAGAAGGAGAAAGGAGGAGAACAAAGATCAAGAAGTGGGATTTATGGCAAGAAGAGCTTATAATAAAAGTGCTCCTGCTCAAAGCAGTTCCAAGGTAAGAAAAAGCATAAGCTGGATGGGAAAAGAAAAATAGCTAGCTGGCTAGCTAGTATATATTGTTCTTCTTATTTCTACTACTAGTAGCTGTTTTGCAGGATCTGCATGTAGCTAGCTAGCTTTGGCTGAAAATGTAGAAGAATTAAAATAGCTATCTACCTTATAACTAGGTTATGTGCTTCCCTATATTCTAAAATGTTGCAGGAGTTGAATCAAGCAATTATAATCATCAGATTACCATTTTCTTAGTCCCTTTGTGCATGAGCTATGGCAGAAAGTTGATTGCTAACTACATATACTACTTCAAAAAGTTGATTGCTAATTACATATACCGCTTCAAATTAATGATTCCATGGTGGTGAACATTTATTATCTTTAATAATATCTTTTGTATATCTAAACTATAGCAAGCCATAATTAGATGCACATATAAGTAATAAATGGTCGTATTAGAGTTGTCTCCATGGCTATAAGCTCTCAAATTTGAAATTCAGTCGAAACTAATTTTATCAAAAAATTATATGCAAGCAACTATGCTAGATATGCATCAAGGTGTCTTACAAGAAATGGCAGAAAATGGTTAAAATTTAATTGCTTTCTTAACAATAATAATCCCGGCAGGCGACAAAGTTTTGTACCCAAGTCAAAAGATGAAGCCACATGCTAAAGCCAGATGGAGAGGGTTCTAACTGTTCTTTTTCAATTAATTACTATGTACTAGCCCGAATGTCTCTCCATGTAAGTTAAAGAGGAAAATGAAACTTGTGTAATGAATATGTTGACCTGCCTAAAGAAGAGAAGACTAATAATGTAAACTTAATGGAGGGCCATATATTGACAAAAAGTGCGTGCACTATACATTCACATTATTAATTAATTAAGATTCTATATACAAGAAAGATAATGCATGTTAATATGAGAATGGGTTTAATAATTATTAGATTAAATATTTAGATTGAAATATTTATAAAATTAATTAAAAAATATATAAAAAGTATATAAATTAAATGTAAATATTTAATTTAATAATAATTAAATTTATTTTTATATAAATTTAAGTTTATAGTAGGTATATATTTTTTTTTATTGAGATTCTCATTGAGTAAATCTAATCAATAAAATAAATTGAATACGATGTACAAAAATTAACTTATAATATAAGAGGTATACTAAAAGAATTTGAAGTTGTGATAAAGATTCACCAATTTTACATAAAATAAAGAAGATTTGTTTTTTTGTTTTTTAAAAAAAGGTTTATAAGATTAAATTTTTTTATAATTTCTTTTTAAGTAATTATTATTTAGTAAATGTGCCAAAAGAATAGTAATAAGAAGGAGAGGAAGGGTACAATAATGATTTATACAAGATCTAAATAGAGCAAAATCTATATGTGTGCTAAAAAGTTCGCCTTGCATGAATGGACCAGTACATCTCTTCATATAACACGTCCACCAGATGATATAAAGCTAGCAATAGACAAAGAGACACGGCCGTGGGACCTTTGGGACACATTGCCATGCACGTGGGGTAACGGGAATTTTAGTAATTTAGCCGAGATTTTGACAATTCTCCATGTCCTGGCCCATCATGCAATAATGCCCTCTTGCATGGAAGGTCCTTCCTTCGTCCCACCAAAATTAACTTCTGTTGCTTTCGGCTCTGCAAGCTTATTGAATTTTTCTAGGCCTCGAGAATATAAGTCCAAATCTCAAGAATACAAATGTGCATTATTTCATTGTTGTTCAAGTGAATCACATTTTCACTGTTATTCCCATTTATGGAAAAAGGGTTTGAATCGTGAAAATAATTTCCAAAATTATCGCAATTAAGTGATAAGTCAGTCTCGTACACTGAGATCAGATACTAATTAATGAAATTAAGCTGACAGTGACTTGGTGGTTCCATTATTAATTAATGTAGCTAAAATATGAAGATGACATACACTCAGATCTCCAGAAGTTATGCAAAAACGGGCTGTATATCGATGGCTTTATAAGCTGGAGTAGATTTGTTAAAAGAAGGCAGAGCAGAAGTATACAGGGACATGTGACCACTTGTTGAATTATGGCTTGCAAATTTCGCTTTCATGTGTTGAAACTGCCAATTTCAATAGTGGGGGGACAAAGCTCATCACATCTCAATGAATGTGACGAAGTCATTTTCCTTTAGAAAACGACTCTGTTGAGTCATACAAGAAATGTATAGACTGGATTTTGTACTGAACTAGCTGGCTTTCTGGCATTTCCTACTGAAACCATTTATGAAGTCACGACGATTCTTCAAGGATAAAACACAAGACAGAAACTCCATTGATGAGCCCATATTATAATAATAATAACTTAAAGGCAAAGATCCCTTGTCAATCCATCAAGTAATATATGGATGGATGACCTCTGGTGATTATTACTTGTCAAACTATCTTGTCTGGCACTTTTATATGTAGATGGACTCTTTGCAATTCCAATTATTAACTGGGAAGGTGTTATATTATTGTAGAGGACAAGTGCTTGCCTTCGTCTCGTGATAAATCATATGGGCCTCACCTACCACATACATCCATATAAAACCAAATCACACACTGGTCCACTCCCTTGTTACTATAAATAAAATTTAGCACAATAATAAAATTACGAAGCCTTGAGTTTAAATACTATACGAAAAATATAAATAAATTAAATCCTACTATAATATTAATGCAGTTGGTAATAACAAATTTATCAAAATTTGAATATGTTAAATTTAGAGAGTATTTGATAAATTACGTATTAATTCATTTTAATTTAAACTTTATAAGTAATTAAATTACTTTACACATCAGATTAACCAAGTCTTTTGAAAGTTTACCTTGAAGATTTGCACGTGTTATTATGTTCCTAACTACCAACTGACTTTGTGTTGCAGCAATTTCTCCTGTCGATCATTAAATGTTCTAATTAGTAGTCTCTCATCATAAACTTTGTAGGACAAGTCGCACAACATTGAATATCAGAAGACATGAACACTTTATAAAATTAATCACATACATATAGAAACTCAGAGTTTAGGCAGCATGTACATTTAGGGCTGCAAAGTCACATTTGTTTCAACTACAGCTCCACACAAACTCCGATGGGTGTCCTGTATATGTATTGAGGCAAATTAACCAAATTAGGTGCAATTAGAGACATGTCTCTTCTTGGCAGTGGGATAATGTTGCGGTCCAATTTCTAGCTGAACCTGTCGGCAGGGAAGTGATACAACCATGTGTATGTAGCTTCACTAAATATGTATCTTTATTATATCTGTAGTAAGATTGGTGCGTGCCTAATTTTGTTGCTAATTGAAGTTATTTTGATGTTTTTCCCTGAAAACATGGGATTGAATATGCTCATAGTCAATTCATTGAAGATAAAAATATATAAATAACATGTTTCAGCTCAAAATGAGATTAGAATAAAAATATAATAGTGTAATGTAATATAACCTTTGTATATTGAAGGCAAAAATATATGCTTCCGATGCCTTGGTTTGGGCTGCAGACACCAAGTAATACTTGTTTTTGTATGCCAAATATGGAAACAATGAACAGATCTTTCCTATCATGGAAATTGATTGCCACAAGACTTTTGATAAAATTTTGTTTGATATTAAAAACTAGCCACAAGGTCATTTTTTACCAAGCAACAAAGTTTATAAATTTAACTGGTCCAGCAAACAGGTTTCATTTAACTTGACATGATCTAATCAAAATCCAAATTTCAATAGCATCAAGAACATCATAAGCTTCATGGCATGAAGAATCTAATGGTAATGACTCCATAAATCTGTTGAATTTCCCGACTTCAACGCAAAGATATGCTTATAGGTAGTGATATGGCAAGTGCCTGTGTGTTGAGTAATACAGATGGACATTGCTGCTTCCGCATCTCCTGAAGGATATTTAACTTCATAAGGAGAACAATCTCCACCATTATGATTGTGATACTTTGTAAAGATATCAGGTCCAATTGGATTCACCTTCTAGATATAATGAACAACTTGGCAGAAAAACTAATAAGATGTCAACAGGAGGTCCTCACCACAAGGTTCCTCAACCTTCTTCTAGAAGAAAATAGCAAGTTCATTCTTCCAAATGTTGTAATTAATTGAAATCATTTGGCTTCCCAATTTTGATGTTCTGCTCTCCTAGAAATCCTGTAATAGCATTTTTCTGCCAGCTCTTGAAACTCCTGCAACCGTTAATTTGTATCAAGTTTAGCAAACTAAAACTCATCCAACAAGAAATGAACTTGCAAGAACATCTCATGTGTGTTTATGTAAGTATTGATAACTATCAAAAAAAAATTTTAAAGATGCATTAATAAACAATCTTTTTAGAGTTCTCTATGACTTTACATTCCTTTCTTCCACTCTGTCATACTGGAAACAAGAAGTTTGGATTGGCAATCAAATAGAACCCACTTATTCCAAATTTGAAGGAAAAACATTAATTGTTTTTTCAAAGAGTTTAAAGAAATGAGGATATAACAAAACTGCAAAGTTGTCAATTTTGAAAGTGGTCACATAACTATACTCGTTCAAAGATGGACAGAAAAATGATCCTGATTCTAGTAATTTTTGCTTGCTTTCCCCAGCCTCCTTGATTTGGCGCTTGGAACATCATCAGAAACTCAGCTAGCTACAATGTCTATAGAAAATTCTGTAAAATCAACTTATGGTATTCCTCCCAACATTTCAATATTTTATTAGTGACAAAATTGCATCTAATTTTGTTTGTACTATTATTGTTCATTATCCGACTCCACATTGAAGATCAGAACTAAACTAACTTAACATGATTTGATAGTGGGATGTTTAGACATTCAAATATTTCTTCTTAGGGGACTTACTTGTGATCAAGATGTGCCAAAATTTCCCCACCAGGGAAAGCTGATTTGGTAGCCTCATAGGCAGCTTTAATTGATTCTCTCCAAGTTCCACCAATATCTTTTGTATTTGTATCTATTTTTGTCTGATTTGGATCTTCCATGGGTAAAGAATACCCTGAGAGCAGGTGTGCCACCCAAACACCATCTTTTCTATAATTACATGCACAAGTAAACTTTATTAGCTTAGACACCTAAATGTAATAGAAAGAGTTTCCAGATATCATATAGGTTAATTGCATATGCCAATAACATAAAGCAGGTACAAATCAGATTTGAAGAAATTATTCCGTGTTGAGGCTGGGCAAAATGCTACTTGTTCAACTTAGACAATAGAAAAAATAAATGAAAATACTAAAATACACACAGAATATATAAGTGGCAGATAAACAGGTGGAACTCCAAAAAAAAAAAAGCAACATAGAAATTGATTCCTACAGACTGAGTGATGGTGTATGTTATTTGCTCATAAACATACAAATTTTATTGGGATAAATTTTAACAACTGTCCCTGAACTTATATGATTGTAACACTACAGCCCTTTAACTTTAAAATATAACATAAAACCCCCCCTAAACTTTTAAATTTTGTACAGTAAAATTCCTTTGACTTTCAATTATTGATTTTCCAGTTAGAAACTTACGTGAACAGCTCCCACATGATGTTTTGTCAACATTTCTCTCTTCTTTCTTATGCAAAGTGTAAAATTATTCTCTCTACATGTGAAAAATTATTCTATCTATAGAGAGGAGAATGATTCAATTTATACATGGCTTGAGAGAAAAAAGAGAAATACCGACTAAGCTCAATGCTGGAACTGTCCAGGTCAGCGTCTAACTGAAAAACTGGTAATTAGATATTAGATGAATTTTACTGTGCAAAATGTGAAAGTAGGTAGGGTTTTATATTACATTTTTAAGTTGAGGTACTGTAATGTTACAACTAAATAAGTTCAGGGACGGTTGTTAAAATTTATCCAATTTTATTGCAATTATAGAGGGAAAAAATTTTGTTAAGATGAAATTCAATTGTTTCACATGAGCAACAAATTTAAAACGATTTATTGTATTTACTGCAATAACAGCATAAACTGATCTGCAACACAAAAATTCAAAACTCAAGCACAAAGATTCTGTAAAAAAGCACACTTCAAGGATGATCATAGAAAGGCAAAGAGTTCAAGATGTTCCATGGGTAAGGAATACCCTGAAACTAGGTGTGCCACCCAAAACCATCTTTTCTATAATTATGCATAGAAGTAAACTTTATTAGCTCAGCAAACAGAACACCTAAATGTAATAAAAAGAGTTTCCAGATATCATATAGGCTAATTGCATATGCCAATAACATAAAGCAGGGATAAATCAGATTTGAAGAAATAAAATGCTACATTTTCAACTTAGACAATAGAGAATATATATATATATATATATATATATATATATATATATATATATATATTAAAACACACAGGCACACAATAATTAAGTGGCAAATAAACAGGCGGACATCAAAAATACAAGCAGCTTATAAATTGATTCCCACAGACTGAAAGATGGTTTATGTTATTTGCTCATAAAAGTACAAATTTTATTGCAAATATATAGGAAAAACACATTGTTAAGATGATGTTCAATTGTATCACATGAACAATAAATTTAAAGCAATTTAGCATATTCACTTCAATAGCATAAACTGATCTAGAACATTAAAATTCAAAACTCAAGCAAATAGGTTCCATAAAATAGCATATTTCAAGGATGATTACAGAAAACCAAACAGATCAAGATGACTTACAGAACTATATCCATATGCCGAGGTGCATAGTGTCCGCCACCTATTCCAAGAAGGACCTTTCTCTTGTCATTTGCGCTAGGTATTGATAAATGAGAACTAAGGTTAGAGAAGCATCATCAAGAACAAGGGCATAGATTTAACAATCCAGTACATAGAAGTACATTATATTGCACAACTAAGTAATTTTCATTAATTTTCTTCATAAATTATGCATGGATAATTTACTGGCTTGTGCATGCACAATGAGAAGCAGTTAGGAGTAGAAAAAAAAAATTCATGGCAAACGAAGCATGAGCTCACTAAACACATAGTCATTGCATAACATGCACATGCATATCATACTAAGGAGCACCTAAAAAATAGAGGCGGAAATACCAGCTGTTCTATCAATATTATGCAGGTAGCTAATTATTTATGCAAAAAACTTATTTTCCCTGCATCAAAATTACTCGAGAGAAGACTACTGGTGAAGTGAATAGCATCTGCGATACATAGCAATTACCTGCTCCAGTTACCTACTGAGGCACCTCCTCCAAGCCCAAGTCCTTCCCATACTAACTTCAAGCACAAACCACAGCAATTTATTAGGGAGAGTTACTCTTGCTTCTAGTAATCTGCCTGCTATACTTGTAATAGCATGCCATTAGTGAAAACCTCAATTTAAGAAAGAGATCAGGACAAAATATTTATCCATAACTCTTATAAAATTTGTGTTTGACAACGGCAAAATTTGGCAAGTAAAACCAGCATTTCATTGCAGATAAAATGTACTAAAGTACCTGCAGAATATGCAATCAACTTATTTCCTTTAAATTGGTTGCTTTTATGAAATTTAGTACATAAAATTTGTGTGTGACAACGGCAAAATTTGGCTAGTAAAACCAACATTTCATTGCAGATAAAATGTACTAATGTACCTGCAGAATATGTAATCAACTTATTTCCTTTAAATTGGTTGCTTTTATGACATCCTTCTGTTGCTTCTTTTTAAAAAAAAAAATTAAGGCAAACGTACAAAATTTTTATTCCACAATGAAATGAAAACAACTTCCAATCATTGCAAGATCCAAAACACAAGAATAATAAATAAGCAATTTTTTTAAAGAAGAAAGGCTAAAATCATAGTAATGAACATGCCAATGACTGATGCTTAAATTTTAACAAGGCCATGACAATACTCAACTAGAGCAACGACTTGAGCAGCATCCTGCCTCTCCCAGTATTCTTCTGTGCTACCTATCCAGCAAAAGCAACAAACAAACTATAGAATAAATGGTTCAAAATTCAAAATCATAGTGACACAGCATACCCTTCATACAAAAGCTATGTATCAAAAAGTAGTGCTTGTAAGGGACAACTAAATTTAAGATCTACATTAGCTCACTGGTAATTAAATAAGAGGTTCTTATAAGCAACATCTAAAGCAATGGTAGAGGCAGCAACAAAAGAAATGTTAAATTAAATAGAGTTAAAAAAAAATGAAAATGGCAAGAAAATTACCTATTTCAATGAACATAGTTGGCTTACTGGTCACTGGTCCATGATGAGTAGCCTCCAAAGTAATCTACACTCAAGCAAAATAATCTAAATAAATCACTTGAGCATTTTGTAGCTTCTCAGATTCAGTGAAAACCAGACAAAACTAAAGAGGAGAAGCAGAAGAAACATAAAGAACCTCAAACTCAGGAACTAAATTATGAGAATGGGCAATTTTTTTCAAGAGTCTGAGCCATGGACCCATTCTCGGATCAGGAGGTGCAGCCCATCCTGGCTTTCCGCCTTGTGGCGGGACGTCCCCTTCTCGCAAATGAGGCACTCCTACGATAGCAAAAACCACACAAGTCACTTCGCAATTCCAATTGCAATCAAACACATGTAAAGACAAAGTATAAGAGAGAAAGAGCTTGCACCAATTGGATGAATGGTAAGGGCAGGGCGGTTAGAAACGGCGGTGTGTTTGCTGAAAAAGATAACTTCATCCACCACCTCACCGGTGGCCGCCTCCCATCGCTGATCCAAGTCGTCCTCTACCACGATGCTTTTGTCGTGTAGCAATAGCCTCACTTGTTGATTGCTGAAACTCTTTATTTCCTGTTTGATTTTTCAAAGAATTCACAAATAGAATAAGAAAACAAGAATTTTTGAGCGAATTATAAGAAATTAAAATGAAGCTACACCTGGAGGGAGGAGGTAGGTTGCCACCCGGGCATGGCCAGGAGGGCGGAGGCAGGGTTGATGGAGGCGGGATCTCCGGTGGTGGCCACCAATAGAGTCACCATATTCTTTTCCTTTTTCTCTGTAAATGATATTTTTATTATTTTCTTCGTTTTCGCTTCTGGGTAGCCTTTATAAAAGACTCAGCAGCCAGCACCCACTGGTTGTGGATTCTCGTAAAAACGCCCCTAGATTTGACGATTGTCGATCCACCGTCGGTACGACAAGACTGGCGCGCAGCGGCCGCCACTCTTGAAGCCAGAAAAAAAATTAAAAAAAAATTAAAAAAAAGGCTAAAACGATGTCGTTGAGAAAGCGGAAAACATCATTAATTTGACGCTGCCCAGGATCGAACTGGAGACCTTCAGTGTGTAAGATTAACGTGAAAACCACTACACCACAGCATCAGTTGGTTGACCTCTCAGGTTTAAATTTCCACTGCAAATGGAAGAGCTGTTTTCTTCGGCGAAGCCTCAGGTGTCATTTTGGGTAGAGAGACAGATAGAGGTCATACTGCGCTTGCTTCCTCGCTCACTCTACAGTTTCTTCCTCATGGCTTCCAAGCCCAAATCTCACCGTCTCCGTCAATGTAACCTTATCTCCTTCTTCTATGTATATCTTGTGAAATTTTTTATTGACGCATTGACATGAGAAAATCGGTTGCAGGGACTGCGTTACAGAGCAAGGACAATGGGCACAGAGTCTGCGTTCAAATATGCCTTTGGAAAATATGCAGGATATCTCAATGGCCTTTTAAATTTCTTTCTTCTTCATTTTCTTTCTTCTTCTTCTTTATTATCGTTGTCACCACTGCACTCTTTAATTGGGTTTGAACTTATGATTATGGTGTGATTACAAGTGAATTCCTGTCCATATTATTTGTAGAGAATGGAATGGAACGCCGCATTGGGAAAATTATAGTCTGTCTCTAAGCTTTAGAAATGAAACTGAAGGTTTGAAGCCACAGGGAAGCTTGGAAGCATAGCTTAGTCGAATAAATGGGTGGATACACTCAATGTTATTTCATAATTCTATAGAAAAAAAAAAAGAAGAAAATTATACAAAATTATTTTGATAATTTTGTATATAAAAAAAGTACACTTTGGATTCTTCCTCGCTCACGAACACATACCCAAGAATGGTTGGAGGGTAAATACTAGAGAATTCGTTAAATTGAATTGTATTAAATGTTAATGTGTTTTTTTTTTTTTTGCAAAAGTTGTAGAAAGTAGTTATTTTTAGATTTGTTTCCTCATTTTGTTATTTACCAATGTCAAATATGCTTTTTTAGAGAAAGCTCATTGGTCATTACTTGATTTTGAAATTTATAAGAGTAATTTTGACCTTAATGGTGGAAGTGAAAATGTGAGCCATGGGCAGAGGATTGAAATTTTAACCTTTAAGCCTTGCTATTTGACCAATTCCAACTTCAAGAGCAACAGCAATGGGAGCAAATGTTATTGTAGCGGCTCTTGGGGAAATATACTGATTAATGATTTTGGTGAGCTGAATTTGCTTTTTTGGCGTAGCCAGCTGTGACCCTACAGTGGTAATGCTGTATTTTTCTTGAACATTTGCCTCCATTCTTTAACCTCATCCTTTTCTATATGATTGCTTCAATCCTGTCATTGTGGGCTGGCAAATACTAGAAACCCAGAAACTGAATCTTGCAAATGGAACTTCCAAATTAATTTATTTTGATCTCAAGTTGAAGCCAAGCCACCCATAGACCTAATCAATAAAAGAGAACTACTAATGAATATCTTGTTATAATACCTCGGGATAAATCACATTCCATCAAAAGAATCAAAGTTATGTTTTTGTCATGGAATTAGTTTTGAAGTTTAAGACAAAATTGAAGTAAATTTGAAATTCAAGGATCCAGTTGCATGAATACAACGTTGGGGACTAGACTAGAAAGAAATATAAGCCTACTGGCTAAAAGTAAGACTTGGCCAAAATCTCAGACACCTCATGCAAGATTTTACTATATGGAAATACTCTACAAAATATTTATTTTCTTTTGATATTGCATGGTTTGATATCTCTCTTATCATTAATTAATTATTATTGAAACTATACCATGCTCACCAATCAATTTTTATATTATTGCAGAATGACAAGCAGGAAAGAGTGGTAAAAGCTGGCCGTGATGTCACCATGAACAGCAAAAAGGTCATATATATAGTTTCTTTAATTATGCAATCTTTGAAATGTTATATGTGACATCTTCCTTGAGATTTTTTCATTTGTAAAGCTGTTGTTGGCTTCTAATGCAAGAACCCATTTCAAGTGAACTGCTTTAGGTTGTTAATTTTTGTTATCATGATGACTTTATTTCCTACAATTTGGTAGTTGGACATTTATTTGGTTTACATGATACATTACTTGGTTTAACTTCAGCACTTAAACCTTCCTGAATCCTGACCTTATTACTGTATACTGAATTACTGATATATTGATGTTATAATCTTATGCAATGACATAATCAGTAAATATAACATCGAAGAAGTTCTTGAGAACGCAGAAATGGATTTAGCAGCTGTGACTGATCAGTATATGTCCCAATTAATCAAAGAATTGCGAGGGGCTGATTTTCAGAGGTAAAGACGAGCGTACTTCCTGGGGTAATATCCTTGTTTCCTTCCCTGTCAAGGCCAGAATCAGATGCATGTTACTAACTGAGTCATTGTTCCTTGGGGTCTTGGCAGGTACAAGAATATGTTGAAGCTGCAACATTTTGTAAATTCTGCTGAACAGGGGCTCTTTTGAATCTGCATGAGATAAATGTTGGTCTGCTACCACTTAGTGATCCATCTCTTGAGCCTTTGCTGTTAAACATCCTTGGAATATCTTTTGGGGGTAATTGGCTGAGTTTCATGCTGATTTATGACAGCTTTCTTTTGTAAAATGAAATTGTGAGCCAGGATTTTCTGTTTTATTTATCTTAGAATATGTATGGAACTACAATTCATATTATACATACATAAAAGGGTAATGAACCAACTGGTGGATTTCCATGTAGATGTAGCAGATCTTTTCTCATAATCATCTAATGCATCCATTTTTACTGATTCCTTTCATATAAATAATACGTGTGTGCTACCAATAGCCAAAATGAAGTGCATGTTTATAACTGTGTGTTATCATCATTCAAAAACATAGTCCTAATGATGTAGAACAAGCTTTGATACCAAATTAATGTAGAACCCAGAAAACGAAAACGAACAAGGGGGTGGGGAGCAAATTATCAAATATTATTAATTTTCAATAATAATATTCTATTAGAACTCTCTAATAAAATACCTAGAAGACATAGGTATTTATAGTATAATATTAGTCTTACTACAACTAGAATTTGGAATCCTTAAATAAGAAAACCCTAATCAAATGCAAAATAAGAATCCCAATTGAACATAAAATTCCTGAATAACAAAATACTAAACCTAATAGAACTCTACAAATATTCCTAAATAATAATAGAATTAAATGGAGAGCTGATGCAGTTAGCAATCGGTTGAACTTCAGATGATGAGCCTGAATTTGCCGACAGGATATGTAAGTTTGTACGTGAGATCTAGAGGGAGCTGAGTCTCATTGTCCCGCATATAGATGACAGTTATAATATGAAAACAAAGATGGATGCAATGCTTCAAAGCATACTGTAAATAGAGAATGGTATTTGATCAAACTTTTGCTGGCCCAAGTTGTGAATGTGATTGGTTATATCAAATAGTAGAATGATGATAGTAACTCATGAAATTGGTGTTACTTGAAGATTTCTCATATTTGATAATATTATCAAGAGGATATATAAAACAATTTTGGACAGACTTGGGGGGATGAAATTGTGTTTCGAACTAGTGGAATATGAAATTCATCTGTAAATGAAATCTCATTATTGTTATCTCATATATTAATACATGCTATTCATCTTAAATGAAGTGAAACCATTGTGAAAATTTTCACTACTACATTTTAGAACTCATGTGCAAATTGTAGATAGGATTTTGCTTAAATATAGCCGTTTCTATGAAAATAGAATTATAAAATTCCAAATAAATTGTTAACTTTAAAATGAAAATTTCGAGTTTCCAAACATGTCAAGTGTTGATTTGACAATACATTCCATAAAATTTTATGGAATTCTTTTTCTAAAAAAATCGCCAGCCTCTTAGTGAAATTTAATTTGCAAACTTGAGTGCTTTAAGATTGATGTTGGCTGCCTACCTCTCTGCGCTTAATCATGCTAATGACTTAAAGTTATATGGTATTCGCTTTCAGTGAATGGCTTTCACTATTTGACATGACCTCTCTGCATTCAATCGTGCTAATGACTAATGACTTAAAGTTATATGCTATTCTCTTTCACTGAATGGCTTTTAAGATTTGGCATGATATTCCTTCATGCCTCTTAATATCTTATGCAGAGATCAACTGCTGATAATAGTTGCATAATGGTTTATATTTCAGCCACATATTTGAGGGGGACATGATCTTTTTTCAAATAAATTGAAGAAATATATTTCTTTTATTTTCCATGTTGCCATGTTTTGAAAATTAAACATCTTGTAGCGTGTGTACTCTTGTTATGAAGAATGTGACATCAAATTCTAATTGATCTGCATTCTCACTTCAAATTATGAGGATATTTTTAGTTTTGCTAGATTTTTTTAATTGAGTTATTATTGCAGCTTGCTTTAGTGTCCATCAGTCCATGTGAATACATGCCACTGATTGGATCCACTGAGCCGAGTTCCTTTTTGTTGGGGGTGTCCAACATTGAATTATGAAGTAATTTCAGCTCTAGTTGTCAAGTAATTTGATTTTTTCCCCCACATGTTCTTATGGTTACTTCTATGTTCATGTTACTTTTCTTACCCTTTCACTGCTGGGGAGTTGTCCCTGCCCGGAAGCATTTAGAAAAGACAGATTTCTTGGTTATCAACAGAAATGGTTGGAAGAGATTCATTTTATCTGGGCTACCGGTTTGGTTCATCTGCCTTGTTCATTTAATTTCGGTTTATCTTCAGCAAAATTTTGTATATCTGTTAATGATTAGTTCAAGAAATATAGTAGCTGTAGTAGTCATGCTTTTGTGCCATATTCCTTCTAGGTTTAAGGAATGAAAGCCTTCCAAAGAGCTGCCAACATGAGGCTCAAGTGGTATACAGTACTACTAAAGAGGCAAATCTAAACATCTTTACAAAGATCATCTGTTCGCCAATTATATGCATTCCTTTTCTTTGTTAAGCAATTTTCTTGGCAGTTGCTGCTTTATTAAAGTAGTAATGGCAACTGTAAAGCAGCTTTCTTTTTTTAAATATGAAAATGCTTTTCATTGCTTAATTATACCTATAATCTATTGGCAGCCTGCCTTGTTTTAAGAATATGAGTGGACTACCATTCTGCTTCAGTCACTACATGCTTTCTGGGTTTACATCTAGTGTTCTTTTAGAATCTTTCTTATTGTTAGCAAAAATTAAAATGTAATTTATTCAAAGAAATAGTTTTAATGATATTTTCTTGTCTTGTCTATTATGGGTATTAACTGTTGACTGCCAACTGCCAAATAATTCAATAGTTTGGACACACCTGTAAGGCTGCAATTATCACTATTATTGTTATTATTATTATTATTATTATTATTATTATTATGATGCTGATTTGCTTGGGTTCAAATTCGCTACCTGACCATTTGAGTTGATTAAAAGAGTGCAACTCTTTTACTATCAGAGTTTTTTTTTTTTTTTTTTGGTTTGCTACCGGAGGTGTATTTTGCATCTATCGGACTAGTTACTCCTTAGCCTGAAAACTCTACGAGGCAGAAAATGTGGGATAAAAAAACGTGTCCCCAGCTCCAACCTGGGATGTTGCCATCGTAAATGGGGTCAGTGTTCGGATGATGCTGCCTACGATGGGGATGTTGCCATCGTAAATGGGGTTAGTGTTCGGAAGATGCTGGCTAAATGGGCCTGGTGTGTCACTGACAAGGCGAGATGGGCAGGCTAGATCTCGCGAATTTAGAGGACAGTACAGTTGCCTGTTGAAATAGACCTCTCATTCCTCACGTCGGCAAAGATGTGAGACCACCTCTCTTTCCTGAGGGTAAAATCCCAAAAAGACAAAAGGGATTAAAATCACACTCCTCACCATTTGATTTCCACTCCGCTTGGTTATATCATGTCTGTCACAATTACATCTCCGCACCCACCGACATAAAACAGATTCTCTCTCTCTATATGTATATATGATTAAATTAATATATTGACCCACCTCACTTTTTAAAAGATGTAATTATATATTTTTGCCCCATTTGCAAAGCAGGTGTTTTCTCTCTACATTTATGTATGCAAGATTTTCTTATTTATATATGTACTCAGTTCACTAACTTTCCTAATAGGTTTAGACTAAGAATAGAGAAACTTGTAGCCACAGCATTAAAGATCGCCGTTAATCATTAGCAAGCATCCAATTCTCTTGTTCTTGAAATTAGCTATTAGCAAGCATCCAGCTAAGCTTAGGGCATATTTGTAAGTTAACAAGGTGAACTTATAATATTAAAATTGACTTTCAAGTACTTAATTAATCTAGAGTTGACTCATTATTAAATCCAGTCCTAAAGGTTCACTCTTTAAATTTTTTTTTTTCCACAAAGAATAAATAAAATATTAAAAAAAAATCAGAAGAATCAATTCTTAATTGGGAATCCCCTTATTTTTTATTCCAGTAAGAATTAATCTGCAGTGTTTAGCATTTGTTTGGTTTCTTAGAAGTTGAAAGAGAGTAAAAGAAGAAGAGAAAATTAAAAATCTATCTATAATATATATAAATTTATGAAAGGAGAATATTGATATTATTAGTAATATTTTTCATGATTTATATTATTTATAAAAGTATTAATAATAAAATATTTATAGCAATAATTATATATTTGTTATTAATTATTTTTAGTGATAGTGTATCTTTCTTGTTGAAAATATTAGCAATTGATATAATGTTATTAATACTTTCACATTAATTTAGCAATGCAATCTAATTATGTAAATTATTATTATTTTAAATTATAAAAAATATAAT
This sequence comes from Hevea brasiliensis, assembly GCF_030052815.1. Taxonomy (NCBI): domain Eukaryota; kingdom Viridiplantae; phylum Streptophyta; class Magnoliopsida; order Malpighiales; family Euphorbiaceae; genus Hevea; species Hevea brasiliensis. The sequence goes on from NC_079494.1 coordinate 103,521,904, forward strand.
TTAATTTATTTTTTAAAAAATAAAATAATAAAATTTAATAAATTTAATTCAATAAATTAACTTAATTTTTTTATTAATTTATTTTAATTTTTAAATATTTTCACTCATCTATATTTTTATAACTTATTATTATAAATTTTTTATTAAATTACATTTAAATTTATAATTATGTTAACTTTAATAAAAATATGATTTAATAAAAATATAATAATTTAAAATTAATAAATATTTTTATTTATATAAATATTTTAATTTAAATAATATTTATAATATTATAATAATATTATATTAAAAAATTAAAAATTAAATCATGAGATTTTGAGTTCAAAATTATTGAATAATTGAACCATCTGCATCAATCGGGTCACACTAATTCACCAGTTTAACCCCTAGTTAACCGAGTCACGTGCAGATCGCTACCTTATTTAGTTTAATTACAAATTCGAATCAATTTAAAAGTCGGTTTAGTAATTTATTAATTCAACCAGCTGATTTGGTTTAAATTTAATAATTATGGTCAAGATAGTATTTAGAACTTCTAAGAGAGTAAAAAATATGAAAAAAATAAGGGAAATTATTGCATGTTACTGAAATACTACATCATATAGCTTAGTTGGTGGACCACACTAATATTAATAAAACACATCAATAATTTTATTAAAAAAAAATTAACAAAATGGTTATTGCCAAAATGTGACTTAGTTCTTTTATTTTGATAAACGTAAATATATATATATATATATATAAAGTTGTTTATGTATTTTATTATTAATAGTTGGATTGAATACAATGCCTCGTACTTGCGACACGATGCACCAAAATTATAAAATAATTTTCTATATTTAAAAATTTGTATTATTAGGATATTTATAAAAAATAATTTCTTAAAATGCATTTTATATATAAGAAAAAATTATTATTTAATCTTTATTTTTTAAAGAAATTAATTATTTAATTTTTATATTTTAATAAAATTAATTATTTGATCTCGCATTTTAAAAAATATATTATTTAATTTTTGTATTTTACTTTTGTTAAATTATTTACTCACTTCGTCAAATTTTTTATTATTTATGCTATTCAAACTACTATTTAGTCTCTCTAATTTAAAAAAACTAATTAGTTAAGCCCTACATTTTCAAAAACACTACTATTTAGTCCCTCTATTTTAGTGAAATTAATTAGTTGATCAATGTATTTTGAAAAATATATTATTAGATAAAAATAAAAATTTTACTATGTAGAGACTAAATATGAATTTATATATATATTTTTTAATTTTTAATTTCTTGGATATCATTTTTATATTTTTACTGCTGGCTAAATTTTTTATATGGATAATTTGTACTATTTTTATTAACAGATGAAAACAAAGAGAGAATGAGAGGGAGAAGAGTGCGAAGGTAGAGGAGAAGCAACATAAAGAGATAGAAATAAAAAAAGATAATAGAGAAATAAGGGGGAGAGGATTATGATAGTTTAGGTATAAAAAATAATTATAGGACTAAATAGTTAATAAAGTCAAATTACAGAAGCTAACTAATATGTTTTTCTAAAATATAGAGATTAACTAATTAGTTTTACTAAAATAAAGAGACTAAATAGTAGTTTGATCAGTATTGACTAATAAAAAAAATTGAAAGAGCGACTAAATAGTTTAACGAAAGTAAAATACATGGATTAAATAATATATTTTCAAAATATATAGACCAAGTAGTTAGTTTTATTAAAATATATAGATTAAATAGTAATAAAGTCAAATTACAGGGACTAACTAATATATTTTTCTAAAATATAGAGATTAACTAATTAGTTTTCCTAAAATAGAGAGATTAAATAGTAGTTTGATCAGTATTGACTAATAAAAAACATTGAAAGAGCGACTAAATAATTTAACGAAGGTAAAATATATGGATTAAATAATATATTTTTCAAAATATATAGACCAAATAGTTAATTTTATTGAACTATATAGATTAAATAGTAATTTATCCTAAATATAACTGTTTATTAATTATTACTGTTATAAAGGGTAAAAATGTCATTTAATTATCATTTTGCATTTAAGTACACAAATTTTTTACAAAATATGCTTCAAACACTAAAAAATTTGACTGTTTTAAGGGGCATGTTATGTCGGTGCCTAAGCACGCGCTATACGGTGTATTCATGAGTTGTCAAATTTTTTTTTTTTTTTTGATCTTTCGGTTTGAATCAGACTAAATCGATGGGTCAAACCGGAAATTTCGAGTTGATCTGATTCAAAATTCAAGAAACTCCTAAATGGAAACCGGCTCTACCAACCTATTAATTTAATTCGATCGGTCCCAAAAATCATTTATTAATTATAATTTTAGATCTAACGAGTTCGGTCCAATCGGATTTGGATTCTAAACCGTAGCAGAGCTGGGTTGGATTTTGTAGTATATGTTCACAGGAATCTAGGGGTCAAGCCTTTAAATCAGTACTTCAAAAAGAAAACAATATAGCGCACCTGAGTACCTGAGTACAGTTTCTCACTAGTCACTACCATGCTAACACCTCAACCTCCTGCACTTCTCCCTGAAACGCCAATGCTTCAATCCACTCCTGATCTCCCTGCTTACTTGCAGGAAAAGGAGCTTTTCCAAGAGTTGAGGGACTTGATAGTGTCACTACCCGCCGAAAAAGGCTGGGTTGCAAATTATCTCCATCAATATCAGGGTTTCTGGCACACTACTAGGCAACTCCAAGGAGTACTAGCTTGCCAAAAACATTTCCAAGCTCATCATACTGATATCCTCCTCGTCACCACTCCTAAATCAGGCACCACTTGGTTGAAGGCGATAATGTTTGCCTTGATGAATCGGGCTCGCTTTCCTGACCCTAAACAACACCCTTTGCTCACCAACAATCCTCATGTGCTTGTGCCTTTCCTGGAACTGGAATACATTGATACACAGTTCCCTGACTTCACCAGCTTCATCTCTCCAAGGCTGTTTTCAACCCATTTGCCATTTGTGTCGCTTCCAAAATCTGTGGAGGATTCAGGTTGCAAGTTTGTTTACTTGTGCAGGAACCCTAAGGATACTTTTGTGTCCCTTTGGCACTTCACTAACAAGCTGAGAAAACCTAAAGAAAAGGTTGAAAATTCGCTTGAAGAGGCCTTTGACAAATTCTGTAGGGGTGTGAGCTTGTGTGGGCCATTCTGGGATCATGTTTTGGGATATTGGAAGCAGAGCTTGGAAGACCCTGAAAGGGTATTGTTCTTGAAGTACGAGGACTTGAAGAAAAAACCCAAAGCGCTGCTGAGGAGACTATCTGAGTTCTTGGGATGTCCATTTTCTCAAGAAGAAGAAAACTATGGTGTGACGGATGAAATCTTGAACTTGTGTAGTTTTGACAAGTTGAGCAATCTGGAGGTGAATAAGACCGGAAAATTACCCTCCGGAGAGGAGAACTGCACCTTCTTTCGGCGAGGTGAGGTAGGAGATTCCATGAATTATCTGACGGCTGATATGTTAGAAAAAATGGACCGCATCACAGAACAAAAGCTGAAGAGTTGTGGTTTAAGTTTGCTGTAAGTATCTTTAATCTTAATGATGTCTGAGTGGCTGTACTAAATCATGGTTGGTATGTCTGCTGCCTTATCGTCAATTATTATTAAGGTAAGATCTTTGTTATGTACGATAATGTCTTATTGGAAGGCATATATTATATTATATTGTAATAAGATTCTGCTTTTTATGATTAAATCATCATTAATTTTTCAGAATATATAGTAATTAGTGGTAGTGTCGGATTTAAAGAAAAAAAAATTATAGGTCAATATATAAAAATAAGTAATAAAATATTATTAAAAATATTAAAATTATAATAAATTAATATTTATAAGATTCGATGAAATTTAATATTTTAAAATTATTAAAAATTATATTACTATTAATATTATAAATATAACTAAATTAGTTATCAATTGATGAAATATGTATTGCATATTATTAAAAAGCTCGTTCTAAAACTGGTATAACAGGTAGAAAAATTACAAATTTTAGATAAAGATCAACTACGCTGAGGAATTTACCATAAATATTTCAATGAACAACTACAGTGACAGGTGTGTGTGTATATGTATATATATACATGCTTAAAAGCGGACAAATGTGAAAATCTACGCCCTGTTAAGTTTCACTGGCGTCATTAAATATGAACTGAATTGGCTGGGTAAATTAATAAGGTTTTTTTTTTTTTTTTTAAATAATCTACGCATGGAAAATATTTTTTATTGAATATTTTTTATGAAAATATTTTTTATTATTTGATTATAATGTTAAATTAATGGTATGATATTTATATTGTGTACATAAATATTTTTATATTTTATTAAAATTATCAAAATTTAAAAAATAAAAAATAATTTAATTTTTTTTAATAAAAAAATATTTTCCGTTAACTTATTTTTTTAAGTGTTTTAAACACTAAAAAAATACAAAAAATATAATTTTGAAAAATATTTTCTTTGAAATAAATAAATTCTAAATCAATCTAAATTTATAATCGAGATAGATAGAAATATTATTCAATTGACTTAATTAATCGTTCGAATTGATGAAATCAATATGATTCAGTTAATTGGACAATCAATAAGAGCAAATTTTTTTAGAATGTTAACTAAGGGAATTGAACCCAAACTTTATAGAAGGTTTTTAAAGTTACAATCAATTGAGTTAGGCTTATATATATACATATATAATTAAAAATAAATATTTTGAATAAAATATAAAAATATTATTAAAATTTATGTAAATATAACTTAATATTTGATTTTAAATAATTACAACTTAATTAATTAGATTTTATTTATTTTAATAAATGTTACACTTAAATAATTTTTAATTAATTTATATATTTTGAATTATTTTTTAATAATTCATTAGATGAATCACTGATTCAGTGATTTATTCTCTTTACCAATTAAACTTTAAGATGAATTTAATAAGGATAAATTATTTTTAGTCTTTGAGTTATTTCATAATTAACACTTTTATCTCTATATTTTTAAAAATAAATTATTATATCCCTGTATTTTAAGTTCTTGTTTGGATGTGTGGAAAATAGAGGGGAAGGAAAATAAGTAGAGAAAAATAAAGAATGATTGATATTTTTCTTTGTTTGAAAAAAAAAATGTTACGACTCAAATTATGGACCGGATCGACACTAGGATTTCATTCAGCATAAGGCCCCCCGAAGCCCGTAGTAAGTCCAACTAATCTCTAACCCATCCATGAAGCCCATATTTTGAGCCCAACTTCAAGAAATCAACTGGATAGAGTCCTGTCATAACATGAACTATTCAACGGGGAGTTCTCAACTCACCCGACCTGTAATCTCAAAATAAAACTATTTGGGAAACTCAGTTCACCCTTATAATCATCCACAAATTAATATAAAATTAAATGGGAGTCCAACTCTCTCATCCAACAAGCCATCCATCCACACCTTTACACATACATAGATTAGTAAGTTTACAATCCCAAAATAATTAATCTTACAGTCTCCAGCTAAATATGGTCATACACATGCGAAGATCTAGAATTTAAATTTAACAATACAAATTATGGAAATAGAAATTAATAGACCTGCGAGAAAGAAAGCAGGTTAAACACAAAAATAAGCTCTCCTGTAACCTGGAAAAATAGGTTGAACAGGAGTGAGCGATCGACTCATAGAGTAAGATATTAATTTTAAAAATAATTTTTATAACTATCTAGTTTTTAATGCATCCCTAAGGATAAAATGCAATATCGATCAGCAATTTCACCAATTTCAAGCAATATCCATACAAAGAATAATTTAGAGCACTCACACACACTAATACATCACAATAGATATAAACAAATGGGAGCTAATCCCCTATACAGCTCTCTCAATCCAAGGCCTGCCAGCGAGATCAACTCAAGTCGGACTTTTGCTTAATAATCCAAATACAAAGGTCAACGAGATTAACTCAAAGCCGTACTCATCCCGACTTTCTCAAAAAGGATCGAGCCCCAAGTGAGACTAGTTCAAGCTGATTTGCTCGTCCTACCCATATCCATCACACCACACCATACGCACGCCAACACATGCATACAGCTTCAAATTACCCTAAGGCGACATCCACATCCATTTTTCAAATAAGAAGATGCAATATAGAGTGTGCCTAGTATTCAACTACATACATATATTTATATGTAATGCATGAGCATACCTTAAAAATATAATAATATTGAAATTATAAATAAAATTAATATCTACTCACAAATTAACCGGAGATCACTGATATGGCTGAGCGGAGGAGAAGAGTTACTCGGATCACCTAAACAATTACATTACAAACTGATCAATATTTATTTAAAACAAAACTTTGAAAAATCAAAGGACATCCTAATTTTTGCCGAAAATCCAACAGAGTTCTCCCTATACCTAAGACCTACCCAACCTGCAAAATGATCTAAATAACACTTCTTAAATACATCTCCCATATTTACATCTCATCAACATCATATGGCCTCTCTTGGGCCCACCAAACTAGTCAAAAATCATATAATTATACATAAAAATAATTAATTAAATATTTGGGGTATTACATTCTTTTTCCCTTATAAAAAAATTCATCATCGAATTTTACACAAGGCAGAACAATGTCACAAAGTTACATATCAAATAAATATAGGTACTTGCTGTACATATTCTGCTCTGACTCTCAAGTACATTCCTCCACAAATTGACTCCTCTATAGGACTTTAACCATAGGGATCTACCTTAACTGAAGCTGTCTCATCTGAGAGTCTACTATGGCTACTGGTTGCTCCTCAAAGATTAAATTCTCATTTAGCTCCACTGTGCCTGGTTGCAGCATATGAGAATGATCGGGAACATACTTCCTAAGTATAGAAATGTGGAATATTGGGTAAACATGAGAAAAGTTTAGTGGCAACTCCAACTGATAGGCAATTGCTCCCACTCTATCCGTGATCTCAAAAGATCTTATGTAATAGGGTGCCAACTTACCTTTCTTTCTAAATCTCATAACCCTTTTTATAGAAGAAACCTTTAAGAATACATAGTTACCCATTACAAATTCTACATCTTTTCGCGTTGGATCTGCATAATGTAATGCCCCTCTTGTAACTACATAATTCTTCTGCCTGCTGAAAGATGTCTTTAAACATTCCCTGATCAAAGGAACCATATCTGAATTCTACTGCACCATATCTAAATCATGTACTCTCGCCTCTCTAACTTTTGTCCAACACAGAGGGGATTTACACTTCCTGCCATATAATATCTCATGAAACGCCCTTCTAAAATAACTACCTTTGCATGCACCTTATCGAAAATCATTGCTGATCCTATTTGGCCATTGAAGCGTTACCAAGACTTTTCTCCATGATTAAAGCACCTGTACTTCTTAGTTCCGTGATATTATGAGCTTCTAGTATACTTTTTGCCATGAGGTCATTGTACCAACTCCTGCCTGTCTTATGCAACCAGCTATGTAGAACTCCATCCATCTCTTCTGCCTTAAATTTAAATTCCTCTATTGAAAAATATACTTTAAGCTTTTATGGTCGGTGTATATTTTGCACATTTCACCATATAGGTAATGCCTCTAGATTTTTAGTGCAAAGACTACAGCCATCATTTTTATATCATAAGTGGGGTAGTTCTGCTCGTGCTTCTTTAATTGCCTTAAAGCATAAGTCACTACTTTACCATGCTGCATCAAGGCACACCCCAACCCAATTCTAGAAGCATCACAGTGCACTTATACCCTTCTCCACTCACCGGTAAAGTCAACATAGAAGCTGTAGTTAAACAGTCCTTAAGCTTCTAGAAGCTTTCCTCACATTCATCTGACCCGAAGAATGGGACATTCTTTCAAGTCAACCGTGTTAGAGTAGCTGCTATTTTGGAGAACTTCTGCACAAAATGCCTGTAGTAACCTGCTAGGCCTATAAAACTTCACACTTCAGTGACTATAGTAGGCCTAAGCCAATCAGTTACTGCTTTAGTTTTCTTGGGGTCCACTCGAATACCTTCATTAGAGATCACATGTCCCAAGAATGGATGCTCTCTAGCCAGAACTCATACTTCAAAAATTTGGCATACAACTGATGCTCCCTCAATGTCTGTAACAACATCCTCAGATGCCACAGATGCTCTTCCTCGGTTTGAGAATACATAAAAATATCATCTATGAATACAATGATAAAACGATCTAGGAATGGCCTAAACACCCTGTTTATTAAGTCCATAAAGGCTGCTAATGCATTAGTGAGTCCAAAAGACATCACCAAGAATTCATAATGGCCATGCCTAGTCCTAAATGCTGTCTTTGGCACATCTTCACTTCTGATCCTCAGCTGGTGATAACTTAATCGCAAGTGTAATTTTGAAAAGTACCTTGCTTCTTGTAGCTGATCAAAAAGGTTATCAATTCAAGGAAGTGGATATTTGTTCTTAACAGTCACTTTGTTCAACTGTCTATAATCAATACACAACCTCAAAGCTCCATCCTTTTTCCTCACAAATAGAACAAGAGCACTTCAAGGTGAAGTGCTTGACCAGATGAAACCCTTATCTAACAACTCTTATAGTTGCTCCTTCAGATCCTTTAGCTTTGCTAGTGCGATCCTGTAAGGTGGCATAGAAATGGGATTTGTACCTGGCACAATATCTACTCAAAATTCTATCTCCCTATCCGGTGGCAATCCTTGAAGCTCCTCAGGAAACACATTTACAAATTATTTAACAATAAGTACATTCTTCACAAAAGTACCTTCAATTGTGTCCCTCACTAGTGACAAATACCCCTGATATCCATGCCTCAACATCTTTTTGGCGCTAATGGCTAACACTAAGTTGTATGGAGCTACACTCCTGTTACCATCAAAACTAAACTCTTCCACACCAGGAATATAGAAATGCACCTTTTTATTATTTCTTAATCTTAACTCTGTGATTGGTTTTCACCAGCACATCTGTTATATAGTATCATACTACAGTACTAACCTACTACTTATTTTATGGAACATAGGCCATTCACCATGGATGATTCTTTCTGTTCCTCTTTCCTAATATGACCATCAAAACATTATTGTCCCCTACTATCCTTTGTAAGGAATTACTCTTCATGGTTAGATAGGTATCCTTGAACCTATAAGTTCCACCTAAACTGTCATCGCAGTGAGAAATGTGTGCTGTACCACAAGCACAGACAAGATACTTTATGTATTCATTCTTCTTAATGTAGCCACATCTATTGCCTACAACTTTGTAGACTTTAGCCTCAAATCTATCCATTAGCAAAAGTTTCATCCATAGATAGCACTCCCTCCAGCTTATAGTTCAGAAGAGCTATAAGCCCTAGTAACTAACTTGATCTAATTCCTATCATTACCCTAATTGTCCATCCATCCTTGACATTAGGTATGCACTTATCGTCATTCTTATATCAGGAGATTGTGTATGAATTGATGCCTACTAAACTCTCAAATAATTAGGTCACCTCGACCCAGTCTCCGTTCATTACATAACTCTATAGAGCCAAAAGCACGAGCTAAACTTGAAGAGAAGAAGAAATATCCTCCTACAATCAACTACATATGATTTCATATAATAATGTTTAACCCATATCTCTTGTTTTTTTTTTCTTTAAATTTTATCATCACCTTGCAAAAGTTATGCTCTACCTATAAGATATCAGCCTCACCAACCCTCTATTGTATCACTCGCCAATCCTGACATACTATCTTTATCTTATCCCTTGCCTTCTACTGTATTTTAGAAGATACCTCTTATTAACAGATTCTTTCAGTGCTAACTTTACCCTTACCTATAATCATTATTTTGATCCTTAAACTTCCCAGTGACTTATAACCACCTATACCTGTCGCTTCCTGTTCTACCCCTACTATTGTTCTGTCACTACTACTTTACTACAAAGTGACTCTATTGATCACACTAAAGATATTCACCTGACATTCATAACAAATCCTTAACTACCTTCTCATTATCTCAATAGTTTAACCTAAAGCCTATGTGTCATTATCCCTTATTCTTTTCTCATCAAGCATAATTGAATCCATTAGGTTGACTTTTATTCAACTTACTACCTACTGACTTTGCTTCTCTGCCTAATAGGATAGTTAAAGCTACCACTATACACCCTATAGCTGCTACCTGCTTTGGTTGCATACTTTCTCTTTCTTGAGCTGACTGTCATATCAGAAACTTGTATCTTTTCTATACCTCAATGTTACTCAAAATTGGTCTTTTGACCACTCCAGCTAGTACTTCCACTAGCATTCAGGTTATCTCTCCCGCTACATTTGGACCGCTGTTTTAACCTTCTTTTATACACTTCTTCTATCTACTAATATCCTATGATTTATCTTTGCTGACCTATTACCCTTACCCTTTCCTCTGCCTAGAGTATACTCTTATCTTGAGCAGTAAGAAGCTGAGAAGGAACTCAGGAATTAGCAGTTCCACATTCACTGCACAATCTTTGTTCCTGTCTATTAGACTACAAACTACCCTCTACTACCTCGAGGAGGAGATCTACAAGGATACTATTTTCTAATTTTCACTCAATTCGCCAAAACTTAAGATACTGGGTACCCAAACCCATCATTAAATTCAAAGACTTTACGTTCATCATGATTTGATCATTTATGTTTCCTACAGTGAAACTTGTGCCCCTCTAGGGCACCTGAGCCAACAACTCTCTATCACATATTATAATCCCACCTGGGATGCCATTCGGTAGGTCACCAACACAGGTAGCAATCTGCTGTCTCTCTTGAAGGACATTACCATACTCTGTAGCACAACTAACAGTAAAAGAGGTACCATATTTGCTATATTGCCACAACTACATAAGGCTATCATCCCTCTTATCATACTACAAACTTTTCTAAAACATCTTTTCATAGGCTATAACATTATTCATAACTTTCGATCTACTTTAGGAAGCAAAACCGCACTCTACATTTCATCGTTACAGAAAGAATACTATCTTTATCAAACTCTAGGCAAAAAGTACATCGTAATGACAAAACTAAGATCCCATACCTGAGACCAAATGGTCTCACTCTGTGAATGCTACCTTTACTTTGTGACTATATTGAAACCTCTAATCTTATGGCAACTCTTGATATAACTCTAGCTCATGCTAGGATAACCGAGTCACTGACTCTAGTTACCTCCCAACTATGACATTCGATATTCTAGCTCAAGAGTTTTAAACCCCTAACTAGGAGTTCCCAACTCTTCTATAAATATAGAACTTTGTCCTAGTATGATTGTACCAAAATAGAGACTATTCATAAACACCCTCATAAAGGAACAACACAGGGAAGCACGCAACTCTACACAATAATCCCATGTTAGTACTGTAATCTACAACTTATAGTACAAACATCGAGAATATTGTATAGTTACTACGGTACATCATCAAAGACTAGTTTCCCAACCTCTTATCACTCTTTACCATATTGATACCATGAACTTACTATGACTGGGCTATCCATTAATAACTGCCAGTGATGGTACTCTCACTCCCATATAGGGTAGCTATAACATAAAAAATCACCTTTATGTCATCGTGCCTTACACTAGATAGGCATACCATTTAGCCCCACTATGATAGAAACACAACATTTCTTTGGAATACATATCCCCATGGCAGACCTCAACACGTCTGCTAACTCTATTTTACATCTCTGCGCACTTCACGAAAACCAGAACACTAACTGAAGTACTCTTATATTACTTATAATACCCTCACTTTAGCTAGTCTGTGCATTCGATTGTTCCGATAATTAATGTCTGTCCGTACAGTCAGAATGTCTGAAACTACATGTAAACTAGAGTGAGGAGTCATAAATAATTCGAATAATGGTAAGAAAAATTAAGAAAAATTATTAGAAATAAAATACAACAAAGTTAAATGAGCCAGTGCCCTAGCGATGGGTGACCTAACGGGAAGCGACTGTAAAGACAGTTGTCAACCTTGTACCCGTGGGAAAACCCAATGAATTAATTTTTGGGACTCTAGAGAAGAGTCATTGAGATTTCAATGGCATTAGAATGCCAAGAAAATGCTAAGAAAATTTTATTTATCAATACAGATAATTTTTGTCTATTAAGCTAAACGAAGAGCAATTTGGTCATTTCACCTTCAGAGACGATTTTTGACCAACTTATCCAATTAAGTAAATAAATTATATGACAAAAAATATGAATTAATATTGCTAAAAATTTAATTAAAAATGAGTAGAAAAGAAAGAAAAAGAAAATAGAAACAAATACCCAATTATGACATCATGCATATGCAAGCATGATGCAATAAAATTTGTTGGCCAATTAGAATTCAACAAGCACACATTAAAACAATTAAAAGGGGATAAAATTTGAAAAAAAATCAGTTGTCTTCCTCCCTTGTTTCAGCTAGCCGAGACCCTTTCCTAAACCTTTTTCACCATTAAAGTTTTCTCAAAGCTTATATCCCATGCAATTCTACCATAAAAACCCTAGCTTTCTTCACAAAAAATTAACCTTGCACGTTGAGGAAGCTTTAGGCAGCAGAAATTTGAAGAAAAATTGAAGTTGTAATAAGCCCAAAGAGTAGTCAGTTCAAGGTTAGTGCACTAAACAATTTCTTTTCCTTCTTTAATCTTGTAAGCATGCTAAATCAAGTAGAAATTGTGTAAAATTAAAAGAAAAACTTGAGTAAATGAAATCTCTAAATTCGATAGCTATGAGAAAGTTTGAGGATTATTGGTTTTTGATGAAATTAAGTGGCTTAATTATGTTATTGATGAATATAGATGATGGATAAAGTGATTTGGTATGAGTTTGGTGTATGTAATACCATGAATTGGAAATTGAAGTTAGGGTTTTGGTGGAAACTTGTGGGTTTTGTTAAATTGTTAATGAATTGACATTATTAAGGTCAATTAATGACAATTTGAAGTTGTTTGACCATAAAATGAGGCAAATTATGACATGGGATTGTGAATTGGTAAGGCTGCCCCATGTGATCAATTCTGAACCATTGGAGTCCAGTGTGTTTGGACAGCCCTAACTTAGTTTGTGTAGCCTCAATTGGTACAAGGCCAATTAGAGGTGAAATTAGACACATAATGACATAACTTTGGTGAAGAAACCTTGCCCAGAAAACAGACTTAGGATGACCTGAAAATTGGCCAAATCCGGATAACAAATTCTGAACCTGGTAAAAGTGATCAAATGAACGGTGTTTATTCATTTGGCCATAACTCAGTGTAAAATTATCCAATTGACCTGAATTTTATAACAATGGAAAGCTTAGATAATTTAGAACAACTTTTATGCAGAACACAAGCCCAAATTCTGACCATAACCCATTCGAAATGCTAGCCAAAGTCAGGACCCCTAACCTGCCAGAACCACTTTTGCCTTGAAATCCTTGGTAAAGACTAATCTAGCCAGTTATGGTAATTTGGCCATAACTTAAGCTACAAAACTCCAAATGGAGTGATTCAAAAAGGGAATTAAAAATGACACATAAAGGAACAACTTTCATGAAGAAAGTTTTATCAAATTTTTACTATAGATTGGTCCAATGGAGTAGTAAACATTGGCCATAAAATCTAAAAATTTGAGATAGCTTGAAATAAGCTTTAAATTGAGATTGGCTATTAATGCCAACATGTGTAAAACTTGAAATGTGGGATCTTAGTGTAATTAGGATTAACATATTTACTAGGTATGAAAAAGTCCACTTTTTGAGTGAATAGTAAGGTAAATAATAACCTCAATAATATTAATGCAAAGGACCAAAAGTTAAATTGCAAATGATAAGTTATATAAATAGTATAATGAATAAATGAATTATATTAATGTATGAATGAGACATTAGTTCTCACTATTATAGAAAGGAAAAATACTTTGAGTACAATGGTATAGAAGGATAATTGATATGAATTGCGATCATATGAATGATCAAATGAATGCATAAATTATGTAGAATTGTATTTTAGAAATTTATACTTCTGTTAGGAATAGAATTGAAATATTATAAATTATTATTGGAGCTTATAATGAAATTATAATACATATTAATGCTTAATGGTACTAATGTGCCCATGTATTGCCTAGACACGTATGTCAGATTGGATAGATTGGCATGCCAATAGAGTATTGTTTTAGCAGTACTGCGTAAGGCTTTATGTCTATATTTATGGCTTGTATGCCCGATTATCTATTATCATGGCTTTTAGTCATACTGATCTATTATCATGGCTTTTAGTCATACTGATCTATTATCATGGCTTTTAGCCATACTGATTGCATACGTGGTTGACGTTCCGTATTTCACATCCCATGGTATGACGGCCCGAGGCACCGCAATGCCTAGTGCCCAGGACCAGCTTATCCAGTTTAGTCAGCATGTCATAGGTTACTTGGGCAGTGAAATTTGTTAAGAATAATGTGAATTAAATGAATGAATAAAAAAGAAACTAGAATTAGTTTTAAAATTTTATTTACTATGCAATGATTCAAAATACCTAGAAATAAATTAGTGAAATGATAAGAAGATTTGTAAAAGAAGTAGAATGTAAATAAATATTACAAATGCGTCTCTCATAATAAATTAAGACTAAATTTAATATTGTTAAAAAAATTGAATGTTGTATATATTATTACTGTAAAGTTTATACACTTTTCAAAGAAGGAAAAATTAGGATAACCGATAATTAATAGTAGTAATCTCATACGAAATTAAATTAATTCTTGAGCATTCAGATATTGCTTCGGTTTTATCTTTATTGTATATTATTTTCTTTGTTATATTATCGCACCACTAAGCAGCAATGCTTAGTACGATGGATTTGTTTCTTGCACAGGTACTGAAGATAAAACCCAGTGGATTAAGACTGGAATTTTAGAGTTCGGATCTGCAGAAGTGTTCAAGTTGTCACCTCCTCAGCAATGTATGTAGATAGGACCCATATAGGTCATATTATGTATTTTATACATTATATTAGTTATTATTTGTAATGTAAACTATGAATTGTATGTTGAAATATAAATTATGGAATTGTAATTAATTTGTAGATCATGTAAATTATGAATTTATGTAATCAGTCTATAAATCATGTAAATTAATAAAACTTGAGAATTTATATATATATAAATTGTGCATGAATGGAAATGCATGGAAATGAATATGAAATTGAAATATATGAATGATATTTGAAATATGAGATGATTATGAGAATAATTGATGAGATTTTTATTGTAGAATGTTATTGAAAAATTTCAAGCAGGTAATTAGTGAAACACGCCAAATGGCAATACAATAGAGGAAACTCTGCCAGTTTCTCCCTCATAAATAAATTGAATGATTAATTAAAAGGGCAAGAAAAAAAAATAGAACTTTATTTAGGAATAAAGTAAGATAAGATAGGGTGTTCCGGCACCGAGTGTGACATGCCTCGCTCACCTACACTGTAGACAGGTGAGGGTTGTTACATTTAGTAGTATCAGAGCATGGTTTAGGCGTTCCTAGGCATCGATAGACAGAATAAGATTGTGTGTATAACATGCATTGCATTCATATGAGTCGAGGCGACACTAATGCAGATCTGTTTTCTCTGGTAAGGTGAAGAAATAAGGAGGTAGCAGTTTCTCGACTACATACGTCAGGTAAATTTTGAGGATGAAATTTTTGTTAGAGGGGAAGAATCGTAACACCCCCACTTTACTAGTCCGTGCATTCGAATGTTCAGGTAACTAATGTTTGTCCAGACAGTCAGAATGTCTGTAACTAAATGTAAACTAGAGTGAGGAGTCATAAATAATTCAAATAATGGTAAGGAAAATTAAGGAAAAATATTAGAAATAAAATACAAAAAAGTTAAATAAACCGATGCCCTAGCGATGGGTGACCTAATAGGAAGCGACTGTAAAGACAGTTGTCAACCTTATACCCGTGGGAAAACCTAGTGAATTAATTTTTGGGATTCCAGAGAAGAGTCATTGAGGTTTAGATGGCATTAGAATGCCAAGAAAATATTAAAAAAAATTTATTTATCAGTATAGACAATTTTTGTCTGTTAAGCTAAACGAAGGGCAATTTGGTCATTTCGCCTTTAGAGACGATTTTTGACCAACTTGTCCAATTAAGTAAATAAATTATATGATAAAAAATATGAATAAATATTGCTAAAATTTTAATTAAAAATGAGAAAAAAAGAAAGAAAAAAAAATAAAAACAAATACCCAATTATGACATCATGCATATGTAAGCATGATGCAATAAAATTTGTTGACCAATTAGAATTCAACAAGCACACATTAAAACAATTAAAAGGAGATAAAATTTGAAAAAAATCATTTTTCTTCCTCCCTTGTTTCAGCTAGCTGAGACCCTTTCCTAAACCTTTTCCACCATTAAAGTTTTCTCAAAGCTTATATCCCATGCAATTCTACCATAAAAACCCTAACTTTCTTCACAAAAAATTAACCTTACACCTTGAGAAAGCTTTAGGCAGCAGAAATTTGAAGAAAAATTGAAGTTGTAATAAGCCCAAAGAGTAGCCAATTCAAGGTTAGTGCACTAAACAATTTCTTTTCCTTCTTTAATCTTGTAAGCATGCTAAATCAAGTAGAAATTGTGTGAAATTAAAAGAAAAAGTTAAGTAAATGAAATCTCTAAATTCGACAGCTATTAGAAAGTTTGAGGATTGTTGGTTTTTGATGAAATTAAGTGGCTTAATTATGTTATTGATGAATATAGATGATGGATAAAGTGATTTGGTATGAGTTTGGTGTGTGTAATGCCATGAATTGGAAATTGAAGTTAGGGTTTTGGTGGAAATTTGTGGGTTTTGTTAAATTGTTAATGAATTGACATTATTAAGGTCAATTAATGACTATTTGAAGTTGTTTGACCATAAAATGAGGCAAATTGTGACATGGGATTGTGAATTGGTAAGGCTGCCCCATGTGATCAATTCTGGACCATTGGAGTCCAGTGTGTTTGGATAGCCCTAACTTGGTTTGTGTAGCCTCAATTGGTACAAGGCCAATTGAAGGTGAAATTAGACACATAATGACACAACTTTGATGAAGAAACCTTGCCCAGAAAACAGAGTTAGGATGACCTAAAAATTAGCCAAATCCGGATAACAAATTCTGGACCTGGTAAAAGTGACCTAATGAATAGTATTTGTTTATTTGGCCATAACTCAGTGTAGAAATATCCTGACTTGAATTTTATATCAATGGAAAGCTTAGATAATTTAGAACAACTTTCATGTAGAACACAAGCCCAAATTCTGACCATAACCCATCCGAAGTGCTAGCCAAAGTCAGGACCCCTAACCCGCCAGAACCAGTTTTGCCCAGAAATTCTGGGTAGAGACTAATCCGGCTAGTTATGGTAATTTGGCCATAACTTGAGCTACAAAACTCCAAATGGAGTAATTCAAAAAGAGAATTAAAGATGACACATAAAGGAACAACTTTCATGAAGAAAGTTTTATCAAATTTTTACTGTAGATTGGTCCAATGGAACAGTAAACATTGGCCATAAAATCTGAAAATTTGAGATATCTTGAAATAAGCTTTAAATTGAGATTGGCAATTAATACCAACATGTGTAAAACTTGAAATGTGGGATCTTATTGTAATTGGGATTAACATATTTACTAGGTATGAAAAAGTCCACTTTTTGAGTGAATAGTAAGGTAAATAGTAACCTCAATAATATTAATGCAAAGGACCAAAAGTTAAATTGCAAATAATAAGTTATATAAATAGTGTAATGAATAAATGAATCATATGAATGTATGAATGAGACATTAGTTCTCACTATTGTAGAAAGAAAAAATACTTTGAGTACAATGGTATAGAAGGATAATTGATGTGAATTGCAATCATATGAATAATCAAATGAATGCATAAATTATGTAGAATTGTATTTTAGAAATTTATACTTCTGTTAGGAATAGAATTGAAATATTATAAATTATTATTGGAGCTTATAATGAAATTATAATACATATTAATGCTTAATGGTACTAATGTGCCCATGTATTGCCTAGACACGTGTGTCAAATTGGATAGATTGGCATGCCAATAGGGTATTATTTTAGCAGTACTGCGTAAGACTTTATGCCTATATTTATGGCTTGTATGCCCGATTATCTGTTATCATGGCTTTTAGCTATACTGATTTGTTATCATGGCTTTTAGCCATACTGATCGCATACGTGGTTAACGTTCCGTATTTTACGTCCCATGGTATGACGGCCCAAGGCACCGCGATGCCCAGTGCCCAGGACCCGCTTATTCAGTTTAGTCAGTATATCATAGATTACTTGGGCAGTAAAATTTGTTAAGAATAATATGAATTAAATGAATGAATAAAAAAGAAACTAGAATTAGTTTTAAAATTTTATTTACCATGCAATGATTCAAAATACCTAGAAATAAATTAGTGAAATGATAAGAAGATTTGCAAAAGAAGTAAAACATAAATAAATATTACAAATACGTCTCTCATAATAAATTAAGACTAAATTTAATATTGTTTAAAAAATTGAATGTTGTATATATTATTACTATAAAGTTTATACACTAAGCATTTTCAAAGAAGGACAAATTAGGATAACCGATAATTAATATTAGTAATCTCACACGAAATTAAATTAATTCTTGAGCATTCAAATATTGCTTCGGTTTTATCTTTATTGTATATTATTTTCTTTGTTATATTATCGCACCACTAAGCAGCAATGCTTAGCGCGATGGATTTGTTTCCTCGCACAGGTATTGAAGATAAAGCCCAGTGGATATTAGACTGGGATTTTGGAGTTCGGATCTGCAGAAGTGTTCAAGTTGTCACCTCCTCAGCAACGCATGTAGATAGGGCCCATATAGGTCATATTATGTATTTTGTACATTATAATTAGTTATTATTTGTAATGTAAACTATGAATTGTATGTTGAAATATAGATTATGGAATTCTAATTAATTTGGAGATCATGTAAAATATGAATTTATGTAATCAGTCTGTAAATCATATAAATTAATGAAACTTGAGAATTTATATATACATAAATTGTGCATGAATGGAAATGCATAGAAATGAATATGAAATTAAAATATATGGATGATATTTGAAATATGAGATGATTATGAGAATAATTGATTAGATTTTTATTGTAGAATGTTATTGAAAAATTTCAAGCAGGTGAATAGTAAAACACATCAAATGGCAATACAATAGGGGAAACTCCGCTAGTTTCTCCCTCATAAATAAATTGAATGATTAATTAAAAGGGCGAGGAGAAAAAAAAACTTTATTAAGGAATAAAGTAAGATAAGATAGGGTGCTCCAGCATCGAATGTGACATGTCTCGCTCGCCTACACTGTAGACGGGTGAGGGGTGTTACATTACCTGAGAAATAACGTAGAACGTAGAATCAAGGAATTACAGAAGAGGACGAAACAAGATTCTATACTCCGCTTGTGACTCCAAACTAGACTCCTCTTAAGGCTTTAAACATGTATTTCTCATGAATTTAGAGCCTAAGCTCTGATACCATTATTGTCACGACTCAAATTATAGGCCGAATCGACACTAGGACTTCAGTCAGCATAAGGCCCCCGAAGCCCGTAGTAAACCCAACTAATCTCTAACCTATCCATGAAGCCCATATTTTGAGCCCAATTTCAAGAAATCAATCGGACAAAGTCCGGCCATAACATGGACCATTCAACGGGGAGTTCTCAACTCACCCGACCTGTAATCTCAAAATAAAAGCATTTGGCAAGCTCAGCTCACCCTTACAATCATCCACAAATCAATATAAAATCAAATGGGAGTCCAACTCTCTCATCCAACAAGCAATCCATCCACACCTTTACACATACATAGATTAGTAAGTTTACAACCCCAAAATAATTAATCTTTACAGTCCCCAGCTAAATATGGTTCTACACATGCGAAGATCTAGAATTCAAATTTAACAATACAAATTATGAAAATAGAAATTAATGAACCTGCGAGAAAGAAAGCAGGTTAAACACAAAAATAAGCTCTCCTGTAACCTGGAAAAATAGGGTGAACAGGAGTGAGTGTTTGACTCATAGAGTAAGATATTGATTTTAAATTCAATTTTTATAACTATCTAGTTTTTAATGTATCTCTAAGGATGAAATGCAACACCGATCAGCGATTTCACCAATTTCAAGCAATATCCATACAAAGAATAATTTGGAGCACTCACACACAACAATACATCACAACAGATATAAACATATGGGAGCTAATACCCTATACATCTCTCTCAATCCAAGGCCTGTTAGCGAGATCAACTCGAGCTGGAGTTTCGCTTAATAATCCAAATGTGGGGGTCAGCGAGATTAACTCAAAGTCGTACTCACCTCGACTTTCTCAAAAACGATCGGGTCCCAAGCAAGAATAGCTCAAGCCGATTTGCCCGTCCTACCGATATATATCACATCACACCACACACATGTCAACACACGAACACAGCTCCAAATTACCCTAAGACGACATCCACATCCATTTTTCAAATAAGAAGATGCAATATAGAGCATGCCTAGTATTTAACTCTATATATATATATTTATATGTGATGGATGAGCATGCCTTGAAAATATAATAATATTGAAATTGTAAATAAAATTAATATCTATTCACAAATTAATAGGAGATCACTGATACGGATGAGCGGAGGAGAAGGGTTACCCGGATCACTTAAATAATTACATTAAAAACTAACCAATGTTTACTTAAAATAAAACTTTGAAGACTCAAAGGACTTAAGTTTTGTCGAAAATCTGGTAGAGTTCTCCCTATACCTAGGACCTACCCAATCTGCAAAATGATCTAAATAACACTTCTAAAACACATATCCCATATCCACATCTCATCAACATCATATGGCCCCTCTTAGGCCCACCAAATCAGTCAAAAATCATATAATTACACATAAAATAATTATTTAAATATTTGGGGTATTACAAAAAAGCTATAATAAAGGAATGATGGAAAATAACCTTATTTTCCTCTTGTTATTTTCTCTTCAATTTAGAGAAAAAATAATAAAAGTGTAGTAAAAATGTAACACCCCTACATGTATAGTCCTGTGTATTTTACTGTTTCGGTGATCGGTGTTGGTCTAGACAATTAAAAGGATTATAACCATATTTAAGACACCTAGAAAAGCCCTGGATGAAAATTAATAGTGATTACCAGAAGGTCAAGTATAAGTAAGAAAAACAGAACATAAAATGTTAAATGAGCCGGGGGTCACAGTGATGGGTGACCTTACCGGAAAGTGACTGCGAGGTCAATTCCAACCCTAATTTGAATGGGACATTGTGACACTGCAGTCCTAAGAATTATTGCGAAGCTAGTGAAAAAGAGAAAATCACAAAAAAGAGTTGATAAGTAAGTCAAATAATTAGATCAGGGTTCCGGAAGAAATACTGAATTATTAGTAAACCATATCAGACCGACGATGGGAAAATTGGTCAATTCACCCCTAGAGGTGACTCATGACCTAACTATCCAATAAAATGTGAGAAATTAAAATTTTGAAGTATAGATTTAAATTGAAAAAGTATGAAGAAAACAAAGGAAAAAGAAAAGAAAATAAATAAAGTTATATGACATCATATGTGTGACATAATAATTCTAATTACTAATTATGGTAATTATGGATAAATGTACACCAAAATAGAAGTCAAAATGACTAATGAAAAAGAAAAACAAATTGTTGTTCAACCTCCTTCTTGGGCAGGCACTCCTCTCACTCTCCCTTCTCTCACTAAAAATCCTCCATAACCAAAGAATTTCAAGCTTTTAAAGCTTGAATATCCCTCATCAATCCCATAAATTCCCTCTTTAAACCTTGACCTTCACTCTTGGCAAGCTTATAGAGAATCAAAAGGAAGAAGAAATTGAAGGAAGTGTGGCTTTAGAAATTGGAGAAAGAGGTTAGTATGAAATTTTCAATTTAACTCTTTATATTTATGCACATAAACTTGAGTTAACTTGGAATTTGAAGAAAAATGAAACAAAACCATGCACATCTACACCTTCATGAATTTCGGCCAACATGAAAAAAATTAGGGTTTGATTGATTTTGATGCAATTAAAAGTATAATTAAGTTTAATCAAGAGTGTAGGTAAGGTTTATACATTTTAGTTATATCAATTGCATTAAGTAGAGAAATTAGGGTTATTGACATAGAGAAAATTTAGCAGTTTTTGAAATTGAGACAAATTGACTAAATTGAGACTCAAAATGGTCAATTGGGGCCAATTGGAGTATGTTGGAGTGATGAAAATTGAAATGAAATTCGAATTGGTGAGAGTCAATTTTGGACAACCAGACCTAGGTCCACTTCAGGGACCAAAATTGTAATTCTGCTACTCCAATTGGTGTGAGGCCAATTGAAGATGAAATTAGACACATAATGCCACGATTTTCATGTAGAAACCCTACCCAGAAAATGACTTTAAGTTAGTGAACAATTAGGTCAAACCAGGAATTGGCATACTGCCACTGTACAAAAATGACTAAATGAACAGTGCAAATGAACAGTGTTTGTTCATTTGGCCATAACTTGGTCTAGGAAGGTCCAAATGACCTGAATTTTATACCGATGGAAATCTGAGACATAGCACTACAACTTTTATTAAGAATACAAACTCAAATTCTAACCATAACCCATTCAAAAAGTGAGCTGCAGTCGGCACACCAAAACTACTAGAACATAATTGGTACCCAGAATTCTGGGTTAAAACCAATCCGGCCAGCCACCTTTAAATTAACATAACTTGAGCTACAAAACTCCGAATGGAGTGATTCAAAAAAGGAATTAAATCTAAGACAATAAAGAACAACTTTGATGAAGGACACTTAGTCAAATTCTCACTGTAATCAGACCAATGAAACAGTAGAAAACAGTGAACCAAAACTGAAAAATTACAATTTCTCTTAGAAAGCTTAGAAATTGAAATGGTAACCAATGCCAACAAATTAGACACTCAAAATGTGGCATGTAGGTATAATTGGAATTCACCTACCTACTAAATATGAGAAAGTCAACATTTTGACTTGAATAGTATCATGAATAGTAACCCTAAAATGCAAAGTCTAAAGAATTCTATTTTTAGCAATTTTAGGGGTGCAATTAAGTAGGCATAAAATTATTTATTGGATTAATTATGTGACTTGATACTGAAACACTAGAAACCGTGTTTCAATTGAAATAGACATTGAGAATGATAAGGACAAGTGAGTCAAGGTCTAAAGGCGACTCAGTCCAGGTTTGTGCATAATAACTTTAAATTATCGTTTTCCCATTGAAAACTTGATTAGT
The DNA here is from genome assembly GCF_030052815.1 of Hevea brasiliensis. Lineage (NCBI taxonomy): Eukaryota > Viridiplantae > Streptophyta > Magnoliopsida > Malpighiales > Euphorbiaceae > Hevea > Hevea brasiliensis. The sequence goes on from NC_079494.1 coordinate 103,545,348, forward strand.
ATGCATTGTGTTAATTATGAGTTTCGATAACTACTGTGTTGCCACTTTGTGAATGGAAAATTGACTTTGAAAATTGATTGTGTTTTGCATGAAATATTTGCATAACTTGTTTTAAATTGATTTCGGATCCACACTTAGCATGACAGTACCATTATATTCCTCCTCCATTTATGGGGTCGAGATCGATTATTTTTCCTTTCTCTTTAGCTTACCAGTTGAAGTCGAGATCGGATGAGTACTCATACAGCTAGTTAGCTACCTCCCTTATTGATTTCAATTAGTGGGGTCGAGATTGCTTTGTCGTGGTGTACAATACGGCATTGATCGAAAATTTTGTGTTATGACTTAAGTTGTGTATGGATTGGCAACACTGTATTTATTAAATTATTTTACAAAATTGTATTATAAATATTGATTTGAAAATTGTGAAATGCTTGAATTACTATTTATCAGTGAATGTTTTATTGTCAGCATTTTAAATTTTTATTGTGCACCACTGAGTAAATCATACTCACCGATAGCTTTATTTGCTGTCGCAGATAAGGGAAAGGAAAAAGCAGCAGAGTAAGCTGCTGAATTGACGAGGACTCCGCTGAATTTTTATACGGGTATTATTTTATACCCAATGTAATTTAGTTTGATGTAAATAAATATTGTTCATATGTATTGATGTAGTTTGAGCAGTTATATAGTAAACTTGTAATAATATTATTTTTTGAATTTTCTTTCTGTAAATTTAGATTTGTGTATGTAAATTAATTTTAATGCAACATTTATGAGTTCGTGGAATTATTTTGATAATATTTTGAAATATGAATTTTGAATTAAATTGTGGTTGACTGTGTTGATTTGAGATGTTATTGGAGGTTGGAGTTATGAAATGAATTTATTAGAAGTGCTTTCACAGGTTTTGAAGTTTTGGTTTTTCCCAATTATAAATGGCATTCTGCCTAAATTTTTACAAAATTTACGGAAACCTAAAAATTATTAAATATTGAGACATGCTTTTAATTTCAATTAAAAGTTTTTAATACCCATAAAAAAATGCTCACCACCTTTAAAAGAAAATAGAATTGCTTTAAAATCTCTTATAGTATATTTAATAGGTTATCGATAGGCGAAATTTAGTAATTCATTAAATATACTGAGGGATTATGTTATACCTTACGGAGGAGCAAGGTATGACAAAAAAAAATATACTTATACATTAAAATTATAAAATTATCATTTTTTAAAGTTAAAAAAAATACATAAAATAAAATTATAAATTTATCATACTTTTTTCCCTCTATTTATTTTCTTCCTTTTCCATTCAAATAAGAGGAAAAAAAATATTTTTTATTTTTCACACTTTATTTCCCTTTCCCCCTAAAAAATTTTCCAAACAGAATGTAAATCTATTACACACTTATGTATTTCTGTTCAATTTTAAATTAATTTTCCGTTAAGTCAACACAAATCCTAAAATACCCTCATTTTCTCCCTTACCCTTCTGTCTATCCCATCTCTCTCTGGTTCGTCTCCTTCTTTGACCGACACCATCACAAACTCACGGAAACTACGGCAATCCAACCACCTACAAGCTTCTCATCGTCCAAAGCCTCAAAGACCCTTTTCCTTCCTGCTAACATCAACCCAAATCCCATACTCATCTCTTTTCGGCATATACTATTTACATAGCAGCATCAACCCAAATCCCATGTCTCTCTCATTCAACAACTCAACCTCACCTAATTTCTAAAAGCTCCATTCTCAAACTTGTCGCCTCTTGAAACAGAACACAAAAAGAGTGAAGGATCAAAGTAAGGATCAATGACTAATTGTTGTAGTCTCTGAAAGGAGTAGCAGCGGCACATGCGATGATTCTAGAAGAAAAGAACATATGCAGCACAACAAATAGTGACGGGAATGGTGAACAGGATGCCAATGATTTTTTGTATTTGATTAGAGCAGAAGATGAAATTGAATTTGTATTTTAGTTTAGACTCAAATCTATAGAGTAGGTGAGAGATTAATTTCAGAGAAAACTTCACTTTGAGAGAAGCACCATTCTTGAAGAATTTTTTGTGTTGTGTGTTTTTCTGTAAGATTAATTTCAGACAGAATTTCACTTTGAGAAATGGCAATTTTCACTTTTTAAAATTTTTGTGTATAATTTAAAATTTTTTTCTTGAATGAGTTTGATGAGTTGAGTTTATTGATTTTTGTTTATTTTGGTATATTGAATGGATAAAGAATGAGTTGAATATATTAATTTAGATACACTTTTGAGAAAAGGAGAGAAAATTTGGATGTGTAATTTGCATAAAGATATTGTTTGCATGGCTAGGGAGGGAAAGGAGAAGAGAGAGGGACAAGGGTGGGAGATGTTGAATGTGGCGGATTGATTTCTTCTCTTCTAATTTTCTATTTGTTATTGAATTTGGTTGAGGAGGAGAGAGACGGGAAAAGAGAGAAGGGGAGAGAGGCAGACAAAGTGTGGGGAAGTGAAAGGAAGGCATTATGGTCGTTTCATGCTTCAACAAAGGTAATTTTTAATAAAAAAACTTTTTGTGAGATAGGAATAAAAAAATAAAAATAAAAATATTAATTTTAAAAATATAAATATAAAAGTATTAATTATAACATGGCTCATTTAAGTAATTTATGCATTCAATAACACGGTTTGTGGAAAGTGACATTTCCATTTCGTTTGCATTTGGATCAATCCGATCCAAATCCAATCATCTGTGCTTGTGGATTCTTTGCCTGATGAAAATTTACAATGTTTTGGAATTGGGCTTCCTCTTCCAAATCCAGCAATTTTTTTTTTTTTTTTTGCTGCACAAAAGGCTTATTAATGGAGCTGGGAGCACACAACACAACACAACTATGTAGGAATGTGCTTTTTATTTTTATTATAAAAAAAAACTCTGTATGAATTTTTTTTTATATAGACATTAAACACATAAATGATTCAGTAACGAAAATAAATATCTATTAAAATTACGATAATTTTAGCAGATTTTTTATTTTCATATAAGTCATTCACACGCTCTATCTACCGCATCAATATTCAATCTCTGAATTGAATAAAGGTGGGTGGGCTAGTTGCATGTTTTAACTTAAATGCAAGTGGGCCGAAAGTGACACCCACATTAAGGCCAATAGGCCAGCCTTACTTTTGTTAAATCCTGCATAGTTTTGGCTCATTAATAATATGGCAAAAGAGAGGCATTCCTATTCATTCACCATCACATCATAAAATTCCTTGAAGCAAACTCCATCATAAATTTACAATCAACGAAGTTATTTCCATATGCTAAATTTATTTATTAAAAGGAATATTGCAGTGATTTGATTTGAGATTATACTGACAGGCCTCATTCAACTAACAAAAATCTTATATTTATGGTAGATTATGGTATTGATGAGAGATGGGAATGGCTTTGGTACGAAGCAAAATGAAAGTTTCTTAAAATATTAATCATGTTTTTAATTATAAGTTAGGTGGCACCAAACATATACGGCATATCATGGTGCTTGTTTTTCCTTGATTCTATCCCCTACCTTCAACTGGGTCTCACTAGTCCAGTATTAGACTAATCCAACAAATCGAGCCAAACTGATTTAAAAGGGTAAACTCTGATCCTTTATAAACAAAAATTTAAACATAAATCGAACTGATTTTTAATCCAGTTTCAAATTAAGTTGGTCAGACTACTCGGATTAGGCTGATTTTAACAATTATGATTAAAATTCAAAACACCCATATTTTATAATATAAAGGGTTAATTAAGATTTAAACTATAATAGTCCATTCCCTTCAAAAAAAGTTTTGAAGTAGTAAAAGAAATACAGAGCTAAGGCTATGGTGTAATATTATAAGGTATATATATATATATATATATATTTTTTCATATGCAATTTTCACATTCCAGACAAAAATTGAAATTTAGGTAAAGTTTTCTTAATAATAATGACTTTAAGAATTGAACTTTAATCTTGTAGATAAATTTCACTTGGGATCAGTTTCACACTACTTATCAATAAGACAAATTTTAATGTGTATTAGATGACCAGTCATGTGGAATTTACTTTTAGGTATTCACCCTTTACAATTATATAGTATAATTAGAATTTATCGATTTAATTAGTTAGTTTGATGTAATTAGAAATCAAATCAGTAATAAGTTAATTTATGCTTAAAATCTTATTTTATGACAAATATTTTTTATATAATTTCTTTAAAATTTTATTTTATAATTTACTTATAACATTTAATAAAATTAGTTATTTGTATATAATATAATACATTTTTATTAATTTATAAAAGATTATTAATTATATAGTTTAACATTTATTTAATAATATGCCAATTGAATCTTATTATTTAGTATAAATTTGATATTATTAATTATTTATCTATATAATAAATAAATGTGTGAAGGAGAGGAACATTAATTTTAATCAAATCGCCTTTCATTATTTATAGTATTTATAATTATATTTTTTAATATTTAATTTAATTTTAGAGTTTATATAAATTTAAAATTCATAATCCTACTTATATTTAAAGTTTACTTAATTAAATTTTTATTATAATATAATTTTAAATAAAATTTTATAAAAATACCTTCATTATTTATATTATTTTAAAAATATAAATATATTTTTTCTTTTATTAATGTGTTATAAATTTTCATTTTATTTAATTTCTTATAAATTTATTAAAAATATTTTAAATAAAATAAATTTATATTTTTTAATTATAAATATATTTCTAAAATTCTTAATTATTACATTAATATACAAATTAGTTCTAATATGTAAATGCTACTAATTGATAAGCTCTCTCTCCCTCTCTCTACATATATAACAGTAGACAAAAAAAAATATATTGGTTGATTTATAAAAAATATTTGATTAGTATGTAATATATATTAAAATTATATAAATATAAAAGTTTTAAATAATATATAATTACTTACAAAGTGTAAAAAAATAAATTATATATGAGAAAAAATATTTAAATAAATATATATTATTTAAAAAATTAATAATTAACAGAATATGTTAAGTTTAAATTTAATTATAAAATTAATATAATTAATAGGATGATTAAAATTTATAATATTGATTTTTTTAATTTTAAAATGATATATTTTTAAAAGTTTATAAATGTTAATGTTTGTATATATAAAAGAAATAATATTTTTTAATATTATAATATTATTCTAACTTGATAAATAGCAAATAATTATAAAAAGAATTAGAAATTATATTTTTGAATATATAATTATTATTTCAATTTAATAAATTTATAGTTAAATATGAATATACATTGATAATTAGATTAAAAAAGTCACAATTTTCATATAAATATAAACATTATATCATTTAATAGATTTCTTATTTATTTAGATTCAACCACTTTTTATTGAAATTTAACACTTATTTCTAAAAAAATAATTATAAAAATTTAAAAATATATTATTAGTTAGTTTGATAAAAATATTTTACTGTAAACTGAATAATTGTTTATACATTTTTTACCATAATCATTTCAATTAACTATAATAATATATTAACGTCAGTGTTTTTTTATTTTATACAAAAAGAATATTTTAGTTATTAATTTATTATTTATAAATAATTTATTAATATTAATATATTTTTTAACCTTATTTTTAAAGTTTTTTTCCGTATCATAAAAAAATGAAATTATGTAAAATATCATATACCAAATAAAAATTACTAATATTAATACTTATTGATATGGATGTATACAATTAATTTTGTTAAATAAAATTAAAAAATAACTAGAAATAAAAAAATAATATTATATGAAATTATACTAAATTAAATTTATTTTACTATTAGGTACTAAATTGAATTTATTTTATTATTATGTGTATAAACTCTTAAATAGTATTGAAAAATGTTAAGATTTTTCATGTTAATTATATATATTTTATAAAAATTATATAATAATAAAAACTAATTAATTTTGATAAATTCAATATTTAGAAGCTAATAAAATAATAAATAGTTAAATTTATATATTTATAAAACATTTAAAATTATAAAATTATATTATAATAATAAATTTTTATTACAAATTTTATCTCTATAATTTTTATTTTTATTAATATACTTTTATATTTATTAATTTAATCTGAAAATAATAAATATAAATACAACGTAAATATCATAAAAAATAAAAAATTATTATATGATCATAATAATAATTAATATATTACAATAACATTATATTATATAAAAAATTAATAAAAAATAATATATAAAAATATTAAACTACCAGTACATGTAATGAGTACAGAAAATGTCTAATGCATATTAAAAAAAATTAATATTTTCTAAATATATAAAATGAAAACTCAAATTCACTTAATTCATTCTAATTTTTTTACTTTTTTTTAATAATTAAATTGATTCCAGTCATTTCAGGTATCATAGTAAAGTGACTTCAAATATGAAAAATAAATTCTTACTCTTGGCAGAGATGGTAAAAATTTCTGATTCTCATTAGGGTGTGCAGTTTTTGGTGTAAATCGAAAAATCGAACCGAACTGAGCCATTTCAGTTCAATTGGTTTGCTTTTTTAGTTATGTCTGTTTGGTTTGGTTTGAAATTTTTAATATATTCAGTTTTCAGTTCGGTTCGGTTTTCTATACGTTAAAACCTATTAAACCAAATAGTAAAAGGCTCAACTAATTTTTCAGCCCAAGATGTATAAATTTCAAGGCCCAAGATGCATAAGCCTAGCCCAAAAAATAAAAAATATAATATTTTCGGTTTAACGGATAGGAAATGAACCGAACGGTTATTTTTCAATTTGGTTCGATTCGGTTATCCTTAGGTGATCGATTCGATTTGATTTACATTTTTAAGTGATTTGATTTTTCAATTTTTAGTTTTTGATTTTTGGTATTCATTTCGATTCGGAACCGAACCGACCGAATGCTCTCCCCTAATTCTCATTATTCAATTTTAAGGTAAAGACGAGAAAAGCCTTCTCTCACAATGAATCACCATATTCGAAGAAGCAATATGAAAACTTAAAATAAATGATCTAAGTATTTATGATTTTTTTAAAAAAAACTTAAAATAAATAATGAAAAGGAATCTCAAATCTGTGGTGTCATAGCTGGCTTTAGTATTGAGTTTCAGAATCTGAAACTACTTTTCTGAATAAAAGTATTATTTTAGATGTTGTTGATAAAAATAGTTTAAAAAAATTATTTTAATATTTTTATTATTAAAATTAATTAAATTTAATTTTTAATTATTTTTTAATATTCTTTAATTAATATATTTAAAAAAATAATTTTTTTAACAATAATTTAAATAATAACACCAAACAGATCGTAGCTGAGGTGTTCAAAGATGTCAAGATGTCCCAAAAATTAAACATACAAAATAAAACGCTTATTGAAATCCGAATTTGGGGTCCATCCCTACCTTTCCCTTTTGCCAGCTGTCACCAGCCCAACTTTCATCTCTTTATCATCAGTGAGCTGTGGAGAGGAGGGGCGCTGCTGTCTTGCGGTGGCGATAGCGACCACGTTTTGTTGTTCGCCTGTGAGGAATATAGAAAGAGGAACGTGACCTACCTGTCGTTTCAAGTGGCCGCGTTTCATTTCGTTCTTGCTCTTGCATTTTTTAAGGTTTTGACAGCCGTTTTCCTGGCCTTTGGAATCCTGCACGCGGTTATTATTCCGTCTACACCATACTAATGCATTTTCTCTATTAAAAATACTTTAATTTAAATCTTCAACGAAATTAAATATATATTTAAAAAATAAATATTAAGCTTATTAGCAAGTCCATCTAATATTGGTTATCTATATAATATAAAATTGAATTCAGAAATTAACTAGGATTTTATTCTTTAAATTGTGGAATCTTGACTTAAAAATAAACAGTCAAACACAATTAGCAAAAATTCATGTAAATATAAGTTCAAATACGATTTTTCTAATGAGTATAAATATATACTCATTAAAATTCATCTATACATATTATTAATTTTAATAATAAATTATATGAAAATTTATGCTAAACAGTATAAATTAAAACACGATTACAAGGAGTTTAAAATGAAAATGAGTTAATTAATTATTAAATTAATTATTTATATATAAATTTATATAATTTTTATATATATATTAATTAATTATATATATTTAAATATAAATATTTAATTTAATAATTATTAGTATAAATGTAAGTCCAACGAGGACCCAGTTCCTCAAGAGGAGGGTCCAAGCCCTGCCCACATCTTAGCACTACTTTAAGCCCCACATCCCAAAAAATAAAAATAATAAGAATAATTAAAAAAAAAAAAAAGATTGGGTCGGTTTGCATTTGCATTTTGCGCCCACACTACTCACCTTTTAATTCTATCTTTTTCTGACGTGCATCAGACATTTAAATTGTTATTAAGAAAATGAAGAGTAAAATAATAATAATAATAATATCGACACGTATAACGTGCGTGACTGCCATGCTGGCTCCACGTCTAGATCTGGTCACTGGTCTGTCTTTCCCGTGTCACGTGCACCTTTTTGTGTCCCGAAATATAAATAATATTGTAAATCTAATTGGAGTCCAGTCGGTGTATGCTAATTTTTTAAAGTGAAAATAGCCTTAATTAAGTTTAACTAACCATGGTTAATTTTTTCTCTGTTTTTTGCTAATGATTGTTTCTACTGTAGTTTGGATGGCAGTTGGAATGGTAGTTTAGTAGTTGGCAGTTGTCTTGCTTCGGAAGTTTATGATTTCTATCACGTGGCTAGACCGTTGCTTCAATGATACGGGAATGGGCTATAAAAATATGGTACGATTCTCCACAATACGAGATTGAAAAGTTCCATTACATATAAAAATAATTTATTTAACATATATTTATGAAAATTAATTTATAAAAAAAATTTAATTTAATATTAAATTTTAATTATAAATAATTTTTATGATACATTTTATTAAAAATTAATGAAACTCAATCAATACTTACATTAAATTAAGAGTTTGGATCTTATCAATCATATTTTTTAATGAGTAATTTATAATTTTTTTGATGAGATTAATAATATACCTTGACCTGAACGATAAGAGAAAAAGTACAATAAAGCTCACTTGCATGTTGAGCTAAGGGGTTGATCCACATATATACCCACACAATTGTTCAACTATGTAGCTGAATTGGAAATCACTTGAATAAGATGCCCCATTATCCACGAATTAGGGGGAGAAAATAGACCTTGTAGGGTCAATCACACAAACAAATTCCGAGACTTTAGTTTCCTGCCTCATCTAGTTACATAGTGATAGGTTACTTCACCTCAATTCAAAACTTCAGTTTGACTAATTTTTAACCTATTCGATCAATTTAATTAGCAGTATTATCGATTGTTTGAGTTCAAAAGCAAGGAGTGGTCGTGTAGCATAGAGGAATAGGAACACTATTCAAAGGAATTGCTTTTGCCTAAATCAATCCATGTCCATGGTGGTAGCGCACACTGTATCTTCCAGGTGGAAAGCACTTACCACACCATTTCCAACATATAGGGATGGATAATTCATATGCTATTTCTCACTACCGACGGGACACCACTTGTGGCTTATAAA